>NW_026844261.1:1200000-1836631 GCF_029955315.1 Cylas formicarius
TCTCGGGTGCACTTTTAAAACAAACTAAATGCAAATCTCGATGAAGATCATCCCACCTACATTGTCACCCCCACCAATTATTTAATATTGCGCGCCTAGGATAACGATCGCTAAGATCGTCGAACGTTGCCACGTTGAGCGCAAAACGTAGTTATTAAAAATGATGCGAGTTAATTTTTGTCTTTACCAATTATGAGAATCGTCGAAATCTATCTGGAAACACTTTCAACTGCATCCCGTCTCTTTTCGTTGAATTGAAATTGATCTTTTTTTCAATAAAAATCGATATAAATCACAATGCAGGGATGCTTCTGGCAACAGTGTCACCCCATCCACTTTTATAACGGTTTTCTGTCCGTCGATCGTAAATCATTTTTTCGCGGGTAAAATAACGGCTGTTAGAGAATCTTCGGACGTTGCCATATTTAAGAGATGCAAAAATCACGAAAATAATCGATCGATTTTAATAAGGGAAAAATGAAAGCCTACCTCGCTTTAAAAGTTCAAACTTGAATGGATAGGAGGAACGTCGGAAGCCTACCAAACTATAGTGGTTACGAATCCGCACCACTTTACGCGCGTTAATTGGAGCTCGGTACGAAAATTCGCTTATTTTTCGCCTCCGACGCACCGTTACCGAGATACGGCCCTTTTTCGTTTTTTTTTTTTCGATTTTAAAATGGCCATAACTCGAAAACGGTTCGTCCAATCAAAAAAAGGACAAAATTTTCACCCCAAAAAGGTCGCTTCTCACCCCCCTTTACCCTTAGAAAACATTTTCTCCGATTTTTTTTTTCAAAAATTACAAAATTCGAGGGGGTAAAATTTGGATTTGATACTTTGCCAGTCGATTCCCCACGCCGAGTCCGCCGGTCCGCCTAATCAATGACGCCGAGGCCGGTACGAAAATTCGCTTATTTTTCGCCTCCGACGCACAGTTTTCGAGATACGACGATTTGAAAATTTTGAAAATTTTTCCAAAAACCGTATCTCGGAAACGGTTCGTCGTAGCGAGAAACGGAGCGAATTTCCGCCCCAAAGGGGACGGTTTCCGACCCCGTTTTACCCGGATCCGACATCGTTTCCGCCATTTTCCGGAAAAAAGTTCTTTCGGGGGCCGCTTGTTATGCGGGGACTAGGGCGGTATCTGATCGCCTTCGAACCTCTAACTTTCGTTCTTGATCAATGAAAACGTTTTTGGCGAATGCTTTCGCTTCTGTCCGTCTTGCGACGATCCAAGAATTTCACCTCTAACGTCGCAATACGAATGCCCCCATCCGTTCCTATTAATCATTACCTCGGGGTTCCGAAAACCAACAAAATAGAACCGAGGTCCTATTCCATTATTCCATGCACACAGTATTCAGGCGAAGTTTTAGCCTGCTTTAAGCACTCTAATTTGTTCAAAGTAAACGTGCCGGCCCACCTCGACACTCAAGGAAGAGCACCGCGGCAGGATTGAGTTGGACCGCCCGCGTGAACGGGCTAAGTCCACCGGCAGGACGTCTCGCGGCACGCCAGTTAACACCGCGGACGATGAACCGGCGGCGCGAGACACAAATTCGACTACGAGCTTTTTAACCGCAACAACTTTAATATACGCTATTGGAGCTGGAATTACCGCGGCTACTGGCACCAGACTTGCCCTCCAATTGATCCTCGCGTTAAAGGGTTTAGAGTGTACTCATTCCGATTACGGGGCCTCGAATGAGTCCCGTATCGTTATTTTTCGCCACTACCTCCCCGTGCCGGGAGTGGGTAATTTGCGCGCCTGCTGCCCTCCTTGGATATGGTAGCCGTTTCTCAGGCTCCCTCTCCGGAATCGAACCCTGATTCCCCGTTACCCGTTACGACCATGGTAGGCGCAGAACCTACTATCGACAGTTGATAAGGCAGACATTTGAAAGATGCGTCGCCGGTGCGAGACCGTGCGATCAGCGTAAAGTTATTCAGAGTCACCAAGTTGAACGATGTCGGGCGCGAACCCGCCACCGATTGGTTTTGATCTAATAAAAGCACTCCTTCCGTCTCCGGTCGGACCTCTGTTTGCATGTATTAGCTCTAGAATTACCACAGTTATCCAAGTAATTGTGGGTACGATCTAAGGAACCATAACTGATTTAATGAGCCTTTCGCGGTTTCACCTCGAATTAGCGTATACGGATCGCCTTTGTATGCGGACCGGCTCCATATATAGACCGCCTTCGTATATGGATCGCCTTGCTATACGCTTCCATATAGGGATCGCCTCCATATACAGAACGCCTTTATATACGGACCGCCATTATATACGGACCGTCTCTAAATACAGACCGCCTTCGTATACGGACCGCCTCCATATACAGACCGCCTCTATATGTAAACCGCTTCTATATGCGGACCGGCTCCATATATAGACCGCCTGTATATATAGACCGCCTACATTTATAGACCGCCTCCATATACAGATCGCCTCTATATACAGACCGCCCCCATATATAGGTCGTCTCTATATATAGACCGCTTCCATAACCGAAACTAACCAAAATGGATCAAAGTGGAGTATATAGACCGCCTAGATGGTAGACCGCCTCCGTGGTGGTTGGCATCACTAAAGCGATAACCAAAACTAACCAAAATGGACCAAAGTTGAGTATATAGATTGCCTAGACCGTGAACTTCTTTCGGTGGCGGTTTGTTAGGAACGTCGGAAACCTGCCACGCTATGGTGTTTACGAAACCGCACCACTTTACGCGCATTTTAAGAAACTCGGTACGAAAATTCGCTTATTTTTCGCCTCCGACGCACCGTTTCCGAGATACGGCCCTTTTTCGATTTTTTTTTTTCAATTTTAAAATGGCCATAACTCGAAAACGGTTCGTTTTTTGGGAAAACCGAGCAATTTTTTGTCCCACAGGGGACGCTTTACCACCCCATTTTACGGGAATCCGGTATCGGTTTCCCCATTTTCTTGATTTTGGTACCCCCGCCGGCATCGTATAGAGTATTGCGAGCCTACCTCGATTTAAAATTTCAAACTTGAATGGATAGGAGGACCGTCGGAAACCTACCAGGCGATAGTGTTTACGAAACCGCACCATTCCTACGCACCTCATAGTAAACTCGGTACGAAAATTCGCTTATTTTTCGCCTCCGACGCACCCTTACCGAGATACGGCCCTTTTTCGAATTTTTTTTTTCGATTTTAAAATGGCCATAACTCGAAAACGATTCGCTTTTGGGAAAACCGAGCAATTTTTTGCCCCTATGGGGACGGTTTACGACCCCATTTTACGGGAATCCGGTGTCAGTTTTCCCATTTTCTTGATTTTGGTACCCCCGCCGGCATTGTATAGAGTATTGCGAGCCTACCTCCATTCATAATTTAAAACTTGAATGGATAGGAGGAACGTCGGAAACCTACCAGGCTATAGTGGTTACGAATCCGCACCACTCTACGCGCATTTTAGGAAACTCGGTACGAAAATTCGCTTATTTTTCGCCTCCGACGCACCCTTACCGAGATACGGCCGTTTATCGAAAAAAAATTTTCGATATTAAAATCGCTATATCTCGAAAACGGTTCGTCCAATCAAAAAAAGGACAAAATTTTCACCCCAAAGGGGTCGCTTCTTACCCCCCTTTACCCTTAGAAGGCATATTCTCCGATTTTTTTTTTCAAAAATTACAAAATTCGAGGTGGTAAAATTTGGAGGGGGGGGGGGGGTTGAGACCTTGCCAGGCGATTCCCCACGCCGAGTCGGCCGGTCCACCTGGTCAATGACGCCGAGGCCGGTACGATAAACGGCCGTATCTCGGTAAGGGTGCGTCGGAGGCGAAAAATAAGCGAATTTTCGTACCGAGTTTACTATGACGTGCGTAGGAGTGGTGCGGTTTCGTAAACACTATCGCCTGGTAGGTTTCCGACGGTCCTCCTATCCATTCAAGTTTGAAATTTTAAATCGAGGTAGGCTCGCAATACTCTATACGATGCCGGCGGGGGTACCAAAATCAAGAAAATGGGGAAACCGATACCGGATTCCCGTAAAATGGGGTGGTAAAGCGTCCCCTATGGGACAAAAAATTGCTCGGTTTTCCCAAAAAACGAACCGTTTTCGAGTTATGGCCATTTTAAAATTGAAAAAAAAAATTCGAAAAAGGGCCGTATCTCGGAAACGGTGCGTCGGAGGCGAGAAATAAGCGAATTTTCGTACCGAGTTTCTTAAAATGCGCGTAAAGTGGTGCGGTTTCGTAAACACCATAGCGTGGCAGGTTTCCGACGTTCCTAACAAACCGCCACCGAAGAAGTTCACGGTCTAGGCAATCTATATACTCAACTTTGGTCCATTTTGGTTAGTTTTGGTTATCGCTTTAGTGATGCCAACCACCACGGAGGCGGTCTACCATCTAGGCGGTCTATATACTCCACTTTGATCCATTTTGGTTAGTTTCGGTTATGGAAGCGGTCTATATATAGAGACGACCTATATATGGGGGCGGTCTGTATATAGAGGCGATCTGTATATGAAGGCGGTCTATAAATGGAGGCGGTCTATATATACAGGCGGTCTATATATGGAGCCGGTCCGCATATAGAAGCGGTTTACATATAGAGGCGGTCTGTATATGGAGGCGGTCCGTATATGGAGGCGGTCCGTATACGAAGGCGGTCTGTATATAGAGACGATCCGTATATAATGGCGGTCCGTATATAAAGGCGTTCTGTATATAAAGGCGTTCTGTATATGGAGGCGATCCCTATATGGAAGCGTATAGCAAGGCGATCCATATACGAAGGCGGTCTATATATGGAGCCGGTCCGCATACAAAGGCGATCCGTATACGCGAATTCGAGGTGAAACCGCGAAAGGCTCACTAAATCAGTTATGGTTCCTTAGATCGTACCCACAATTACTTGGATAACTGTGGTAATTCTAGAGCTAATACATGCAAACAGAGGTCCGACCGGAGACGGAAGGAGTGCTTTTATTAGATCAAAACCAATCGGTGGCGGGTTCGCGCCCGACATCGTTCAACTTGGTGACTCTGAATAACTTTACGCTGATCGCACGGTCTCGCACCGGCGACGCATTTTTCAAATGTCTGCCTTATCAACTGTCGATGGTAGGTTCTGCGCCTACCATGGTCGTAACGGGTAACGGGGAATCAGGGTTCGATTCCGGAGAGGGAGCCTGAGAAACGGCTACCATATCCAAGGAGGGCAGCAGGCGCGCAAATTACCCACTCCCGGCACGGGGAGGTAGTGGCGAAAAATAACGATACGGGACTCATTCGAGGCCCCGTAATCGGAATGAGTACACTCTAAACCCTTTAACGCGAGGATCAATTGGAGGGCAAGTCTGGTGCCAGCAGCCGCGGTAATTCCAGCTCCAATAGCGTATATTAAAGTTGTTGCGGTTAAAAAGCTCGTAGTCGAATTTGTGTCTCGCGCCGCCGGTTCATCGTCCGCGGTGTTAACTGGCGTGCCGCGAGACGTCCTGCCGGTGGACTTAGCCCGTTCACGCGGGCGGTCCAACTCAATCCTGCCGCGGTGCTCTTCATTGAGTGTCGAGGTGGGCCGGCACGTTTACTTTGAACAAATTAGAGTGCTTAAAGCAGGCTAAAACTTCGCCTGAATACTGTGTGCATGGAATAATGGAATAGGACCTCGGTTCTATTTTGTTGGTTTTCGGAACCCCGAGGTAATGATTAATAGGAACGGATGGGGGCATTCGTATTGCGACGTTAGAGGTGAAATTCTTGGATCGTCGCAAGACGGACAGAAGCGAAAGCATTAGCCAAAAACGTTTTCATTGATCAAGAACGAAAGTTAGAGGTTCGAAGGCGATCAGATACCGCCCTAGTCCCCGCATAACAAGCGGCCCCCGAAAGAACTTTTTTCCGGAAAATGGCGAAAACGATGTCGGATCCGGGTAAAACGGGGTCGGAAACCGTCCCCTTTGGGGCGGAAATTCGCTCCGTTTCTCGCTACGACGAACCGTTTCCGAGATACGGCTTTTTGGAAAAATTTTCAAAATTTTCAAATCGTCGTATCTCGAAAACTGTGCGTCGGAGGCGAAAAATAAGCGAATTTTCGTACCGGCCTCGGCGTCATTGACTAGGCGGACCGGCGGACTCGGCGTGGGGAATCGACTGGCAAAGTATCAAATCCAAATTTTACCCCCTCGAATTTCGTAATTTTTGAAAAAAAAAATCGGAGAAAATGTCTTCTAAGGGTAAAGGGGGGTAAGAAGCGACCCCTTAGGGGTGAAAATTTTGTCCTTTTTTTGATTGGACGAACCGTTTTCGAGTTATGGCCATTTTAAAATCGAAAAAAAAAATACGAAAAAGGGCCGTATCTCGGTAACGGTGCGTCGGAGGCGAAAAATAAGCGAATTTTCGTACCGAGCTCAAATTAACGCGCGTAAAGTGGTGCGGATTCGTAACTACTATAGTTTGGTAGGCTTCCGACGTTCCTCCTATCCATTCAAGTTTGAAATTTTAGAGCGAGGTAGGCTTTCATTTTTCCCTTATTAAAATCGATCAATTATTTTCGTGATTTTTGCATCTCTTAAATATGGCAACGTCCGAAGATTCTCTAACAGCCGTTATTTTACCCGCGAAAAAATGATTTACGATCGACGGACAGAAAACCGTTATAAAAGTGGATGGGGTGACACTGTTGCCAGAAGCATCCCTGCATTGTGATTTATATCGATTTTTATTGAAAAAAAGATCAATTTCAATTCAACGAATAGAGACGGGATGCAGTTGAAAGTGTTTCCAGATAGATTTCGACGATTCTCATAATTGGTAAAGACAAAAATTAACTCGCATCATTTTTAATAACTACGTTTTGCGCTCAACGTGGCAACGTTCGACGATCTTACCGATCGTTATCCTAGGCGCGAAATATTAAATAATTGGTGGGGGTGACAATGTAGGTGGGATGATCTTCATCGAGATTTGCATTTAGTTTGTTTTAAAAGTGCACCCGAGAAAGTTAATTGTGATTGATTTTCTTTTTTTAAGGTAATTAAATATATTTCTATTGCTATGTGCTCCTACCCGGACATGAAGAAAAAGTTTTCGAGTTGCGACTATCTCTCGCTAATATATTTTAGTGTTTTTTTTTCTTTGCATTGGTTTTTACATCTCTAGCGTCATGTTCAATTTTTTAAAAATATACCGGTTATCCTTAAATTATTTCCTATGTAAAATCATACGCGGGTTGCGTAACTCTGTTTTCACACGATTACACATACTCAGATAAAAATGTTTGCATCTAATCAGATACAGGTTGTCCCATTTTCTTTACATTGGTTCTATGTGTTACGTTATTATATCGCTTCTTTTCAGTCAACGATACTTTCGTTTTCGTTATTTTTATTTCCTTCTTTGAATTTAAATTGTATACAGGACGTCGGGATATTGTTCCCCGCGGTAAATGAGTATTTCGATTTAAATTTGCTAATGTTTTTGCATCTCTGGCTATATAATTTTAAATTTAATTTTTTAAAAATATACCGGATGTCCTTAAATTATTTCCTACCTAAAATCATGCGCGGGTTGCGTAACTCTGTTTTTACACCATCACACGTTCTTCGATAAGGTAGTTTGCTTTTAATCACATACAGGTTGTCCCATTTTTTTTACATTGGTTCTATGTGTTACGTTATTATTTCGTTTGTTTCGAGCGAACGATATTTTCGTGTTGGTTATTTTTATTTCCTTCTTTCAATTTAAATTGTATACAGGACGTCGCGATATTGTTCACCGCGGCAAATGAGTATTTCGATTTAATTTTGTTAAAGTTTTTGCATCTCTGGCTTCATAATTTTAAATTTAGTTTTTTAAAAATATACCGGATGTCCTTAAATTATTTCCTACGTAAAATCATGCGCGGGTTGGGTAACTCTGTTTTCACACCATCACACGTACTCCGATAAGGTAGTTTGCTTTTAATCACATACAGGTTGTCCCATTTTCTTTACATTGGTTGTATGTGTTACGAAGGACAGACGTGCGATCTGTCCAAAAGGTATTGTCTTTCGCATGTTAATATTGCACAAAAACAAGGCCATTGAAGAAAAATAACTTGTGTGAACTTGCATAGTTGAGGCACTTTTCTTCTCTTGTCTTCTTTTTTTGTTTGCTAATTAGGTAGTCTTATTTGTGTATGAATTTCATACTTGTTATTCCAGGCTGCCTGTAGATATTTACCAGACCGCAAAGGTTTCAAAAATACCATTTATGATTAAAAAAGGAACCCTTCCTGTCGAATATAAAGGCAAATCGATAAACGAAATGGACATTGATATTGACTATCCCGAAGAAAATGAACCTAAAGGTAGTCATGCAAAAAGTTTTCTGTTTACTACTAGTTTGCCATTTTATATCTAAATGGTTTCAGAGTCCTCGTCACCAAATGCGCCCACACAAGACAATGAAATATTGTTTGTGTGGAAAAAAGAAAATATTGAAGCGAATAAAGATAATAATATTTTTGACCAACCAATTCCTGAAAACATTAAGAAGAACGAAGATCACGAAACTGCTGATATAGGTAATTCTCTATGTTTTTATTACTTTTACTCAGTTATACTGCCATAGGCATGGTTCATTAGAATAAGAGGTAAAAATAAACCGATGCGAGTTAACGAAAATTTAGGTCAGATTTGTTTTTAATAAATTTATTTTGTTACTGTGTTGTTAAAAAACTAATAATACTAATGCGAATATAAGTAAAACAGTTGTGTGTTTTTGACAAAACACTGTTTCTTTCAGATAAGCCAAAAGTCTCCAAAGTTGTAAATAAACGATGTAAGTGACAAATACTAATTTATATAATAACGACAAACACACCTTAACTAATTTTTCGAACACGTTTTATGAAAAATATTTTTTATTTTAGTATGGAGCGAGAATGAAGTGAATTGCATCCAGAAGGAGTTTGCACAATACCTCCAAACAAACACTTACCCACCGTCAGCTAAAATAAGAGAATTTACAACCTTTAACTCTAAGAGAAGTGTATCCGTCATAAAATCCAAAATACAACATTTGCTGAAGTTAAGAAAACAGTAAAAGTTTACATTGATTTTGACATCTTGTAACTAATACCTCGATTAATAAAAAAGAGTGTTTTAAATATACTGATCCTTTTTATTTAGGGGGCCCAATTATTCCAGTAGCTGACATGGCACACCAAATTGTTACCTTCTTGGAATGCAATTGTTTTTCATGCTTTTCTTTGGGTTGTCGGGGATCCAAAAGCGACAGTTTTGTTTGTTAACAATACCCCTCTAGATGGAAGTGAGCCTCATCACTGAATAAAATGCTGTCCAATCCTCCTTCGTTCCAAAACATATTCATCATTGCCTCACAATAATTTTTTCGTAATTCGTAGTCTGTGGGCTTTAGAAACTGCACCAATTCAATTTTGTAGGGATGGAACCGTAAGCCTTTGCTTAAAATCCGTTGCACACTTGAGCGATGAATATTCAGGGCCTGGCCATGTTTTCGAATTGAGCGCCTCGGATGTTCAGTCGCAGCACGTCGCACAATCTCAATATTCTCTGGCGTTCTGATGGACCTCTGTTGACCGGGACGCTTCTGATTTGCCACTGTACCACTTCGTCTAAATCTTTTAACCTACGATTTCAATAAATTGTTTGACGGAGCATCACGTAAACGCCGATTATTGTAACGGTTACAAAAACGTCGCCGTGCCGCAACATACGAATCGTTCGATTTAAAGAACGCTTCGACCATAAACGCTCGTTGCTCATTTGACCACTGCTCCATGTTGACTGATAACCAGCGCTAACCCCCCCCCCCCCCCCCAAATATTAAGTTGGATGTACAAGGCGCGTTTAAATAGTGAAATTTACTCTGAGTCACCCGTTATATATATATATATATATATATATATATATATATATATATATATATATATATATATATATATATATATATATATATATATACCTGCTGCAAACGACCATTGTTTTGCTTGAAATATAATTTTTGTAATTAGCAGCTCAGCAGATTTAGCTTTGGTCGGTCGGTCGGTTAAGGCCCACTGCAAACGGCCATTGTTTTGCTTGAAATATATATTTTTTAATTAACAGCTCAGCCCAGAAATTTTTCTCAAATATGGGGATTGACTACATAAATTTAAAAATATATAATGGCCTTATATTTCAACGCATGGCACATCACCAGAAATAGTTCGACTTTCAAACAGATTTAGCCTTGGTCTGTCGGTTAAGGCGTCTGACTAGAAATCAGATTCTCTATGGCAGCGTAGGTTCGAAACCTACCTACTGCTAACGGCCATTGTTTTGCTTGAAATTTATAATTGTTAGTTAACAGCTCAGCCCAGAAATTTTTCTCAAATATGGGAATTGATTACATAAATTTAAAAAAATATAATGGCCTTATATTTCAACGCATGGCACATCACCAGAAATAGTTCGACTGTCAAACAGATTTAGCCTTGGTCTGTCGGATAAGGCGTATGACTAGAAATCAGATTCTCTATCAGCATAGGTTCGAAACCTACCTACTGCAAACGACCATTGTTTTGCTTGAAATATAATTTTTGTAATTAGCAGCTCAGCCAAGAAAATTTTGTCAATTATGGGGATTGAGTGCATAAATTTATAACAATATAATGCCCTTATGTTTCAAAGCATGGCACATCACCAGAAATGGTTCTACTTTCAAACAGATTTAGCCTTGGTCTGTCCGTTAAAGCGTCTGTCTAGAAATCAGATTCCCCATGGCAGCGCAAGTTCGAAACCTACCTAATGCAAACGGCCATTGTTTTGCTTGAAATATATATTTTCTAATTAACAGCTCAGCCTAGAAATTTTTCTCAAATATGGGGATTGAATACATAAATTTATAAAAATATAATGGACTTATATTTCAACGCATGGCACATCAACAGAAATAGTTCGACTTTCAAACAGATTTAGCTTTCGTCGGTCGGTTAAGGCGTCTGACTAGAAATCAGATTCTCTATCAGCATAGGTTCGAAACCTACCTACTGCAAACGACAATTTGTTTTGCTTGAAATATAATTTTTGTTATTAGCAGTTCAGTCCAGAAAATTTTGTCAATTATGGGGATTGAGTGCATAAATTTAAAACAATATAATGCCCTTATATTTCAAATGGCACATCACCAAAAATAGTTCTACTTTCAAACATATTTAGCCCTGGTCTGTCGGTTAAGGCGTCTGACTAGAAATGAGATTCTCCATGGCAGCGTAGATTCGAAACCTACCTACTGCAAACGAAAATTTGTTTTGCTTGAAATTTAATTTTTGTAATTAGCAGCTCTGCCCAAAAAATGTGGTCAATTATGGGGATTGAGTGCATAAATTTACAACAATAAAATGCCCTTATATTTCAAATGGCACATCATCAGAAATAGTTCTACTTTCAAACAGATTTAGCCCTGGTCTGTCGGTTAAGGCATCTGACTAGAAACCAGATTCTCTATGGCAGCGTAGGTTCGAAACCCACCTACTGCAAACGGCCATTGTTTTGCTTGAAATATATAATTTTTAATTAACAGCTCAGAACAGAAATTTTTCTTTAATTAAGGTTTGAGTACATAAATTTATAAAAATATAATTTACTTATATTTCAACGTATGGCACATCACCAGAAATAGTGCGACATTCAAACAGATTTAGCCTTGTTCTGTCGGTTAAGGCGTCTGACTTGAAATCAGATTCTCTATGGCAGCGTAGGTTCGAAACCTACCCACTTCAAACCGCCATTGTTTTGCTTGAAATATATATTTTTTAATTAATAGCTCAGCCCAGAAATTTTTCTCAAATATGGGGATTGGCTACATAAATTTAAAAAAATATAATGGACTTATATTGCAACGCCTGGCACATCACCAGAAATAGTTCGACTTTCAAACAGATTTAGCCTTGGTCTGTCGGTTAAGGGGTCTGACTAGAAATCAGATTCTCCATGGCAGCGTAGGTTCGAAACCTACCTACTGCAAACGACCATTTGTTTTGCTTGAAATATAATTTTTGTAATTAGCAGCTCAGCCCAGAAAATTTTGTCAATTATAGGGATTGAGTGCATACATATAAAACAATATAATGCCCTTAAATTTCAAATGGCACATCACCAGAAATAGTTCGACTTTCAAACAGATATAGCTTTGGTCTGTCGTTTAAGGCGTCTGACTAGAAATCAGATTCTCCATGGCAGCGTAGATTCGAAACCTACCTACTGCAAACAACCATTTGTTTTGCGTGAAATATAGTTTTTGTAATTAGCAGCTCAGTCCAGAAAATTTTGTCAATTATGGGGATTGAGTGCATACATTTAAAACCATATAATGCTCTTATATTTCAAATGGCATATCACCAGAAATAGTTCTTCTTTCAAACAGATTTAGCCCTGGTCTGTCGGTTGAGGCGTCTGACTAGAAATCAGATTCTCCATGGCAGCGTAGATTCGAAACCTACCTACTGCAAACGGAAATTGTTTTGCTTGAAATATATATTTTTTAATTAACAGCTCAGCCCAGAAATTTTTCTCAGATATGGGGATTGAGTACATAAATTTATAAAAATATAATGGCCTTATATTTCAACGCATGGCACATCACCAGAAATAGTACCACTTTCAAACAAATTTAGATTTGGTCTCTCGGTAAAAGCGTCTGACTAGAAATCAGATTCTCCATATCAGCGTAGGTTCGAAACCTACCTACTGCAAACGGCCATTGTTATGCTTGAAATATATATATTTTTTTTCGAGATTTCGACATTTTCGGAAAATTTTCGAAAAAGGGCCGTATCTCGGTAAGGGTGCGTCGGAGGCGAAAAATAAGCGAATTTTCGTACCGAATTTCACAAAATGCGCGTAGAGTGGTGCGGATTCGTAACCGCTATAGCCTGGTAGGTTTCCGACGTTCCTCCTATCCATTCAAGTTTTAAATTTTAAATCGAGGTAGGCTCGCAATACTCTATACGATGCCGGCGGGGGTACCAAAATCAAGAAAATGGGGAAACCGATACCGGATTATCGTAAAATGGGGTGGTAAAGCGTCCCCTATGGGGCAAAAAATTGCTCGGTTTTCTCAAAAAACGAACCGTTTTCGAGATATAGCCATTTTAAAATCGAAAAAAAAATTTCGAGAAAGGGCCGTATCTCGGTAAGGGTGCGTCGGAGGCGAAAAATAAGCGAATTTTCGTACCGAGTTCATTATAGCGCGCGTAAAATGGTGCGGTTTCGTATATACTATAGCCTGGTAGGTTTCCGACGTTCCTCCTATCCATTCAAGTTTAAAATTCGAGAGGGTAAAATTTGGATTTGATACTTTGCCAGTCGATTCCCCACGCCGAGTCCGCCGGTCCGCCTAGTCAATGACGCCGAGGCGAATTTCCGCCCTAAAGGGGACGGTTTCCGACCCCGTTTTACCCGGATCCGACATCGTTTCCGCCATTTTCCGGAAAAAAGTTCTTTCGGGGGCCGCTTGTTATGCGGGGACTAGGGCGGTATCTGATCGCCTTCGAACCTCTAACTTTCGTTCTTGATCAATGAAAACGTTTTTGGCTAATGCTTTCGCTTCTGTCCGTCTTGCGACGATCCAAGAATTTCACCTCTAACGTCGCAATACGAATGCCCCCATCCGTTCCTATTAATCATTACCTCGGGGTTCCGAAAACCAACAAAATAGAACCGAGGTCCTATTCCATTATTCCATGCACACAGTATTCAGGCGAAGTTTTAGCCTGCTTTAAGCACTCTAATTTGTTCAAAGTAAACGTGCCGGCCCACCTCGACACTCATTGAAGAGCACCGCGGCAGGATTGAGTTGGACCGCCCGCGTGAACGGGCTAAGTCCACCGGCAGGACGTCTCGCGGCACGCCAGTTAACACCGCGGACGATGAACCGGCGGCGCGAGACACAAATTCGACTACGAGCTTTTTAACCGCAACAACTTTAATATACGCTATTGGAGCTGGAATTACCGCGGCTGCTGGCACCAGACTTGCCCTCCAATTGATCCTCGCGTTAAAGGGTTTAGAGTGTACTCATTCCGATTACGGGGCCTCGGATGAGTCCCGTATCGTTATTTTTCGTCACTACCTCCCCGTGCCGGGAGTGGGTAATTTGCGCGCCTGCTGCCCTCCTTGGATATGGTAGCCGTTTCTCAGGCTCCCTCTCCGGAATCGAACCCTGATTCCCCGTTACCCGTTACGACCATGGTAGGCGCAGAACCTACCATCGACAGTTGATAAGGCAGACATTTGAAAGATGCGTCGCCGGTGCGAGACCGTGCGATCAGCGTAAAGTTATTCAGAGTCACCAAGTTGAACGATGTCGGGCGCGAACCCGCCACCGATTGGTTTTGATCTAATAAAAGCACTCCTTCCGTCTCCGGTCGGACCGCTGTTTGCATGTATTAGCTCTAGAATTACCACAGTTATGCAAGTAATTGTGGGTACGATCTAAGGAACCATAACTGATTTAATGAGCCTTTCGCGGTTTCACCTCGAATTCGCGTATACGGATCTCCTTTGTATGCGGACCGGCTCCATATATAGACCGCCTTCGTATATGGATCGCCTTGCTATACGCTTGCATATAGGGATCGCCTCCATATACAGAACGCCTTTATATACGGACCGCCATTATATACGGACCGTCTCTAAATACAGACCGCCTTCGTATACGGACCGCCTCCATATACGGACCGCCTCCATATACAGACCGCCTCTATATGTAAACCGCTTCTATATGCGGACCGGCTCCATATATAGACCGCCTGTATATATAGACCGCCTCCATTTATAGACCGCCTCCATATACAGATCGCCTCTATATACAGACCGCCCCCATATATAGGTCGTCTCTATATATAGACCGCTTCCATAACCGAAACTAACCAAAATGGATCAAAGTGGAGTATATAGCCCGCCTAGATGGTAGACCGCCTCCGTGGTGGTTGGCATCACTAAAGCGATAACCAAAACTAACCAAAATGGACCAAAGTTGAGTATATAGATTGCCTAGACCGTGAACTTCTTCGGTGGCGGTTTGTTAGGAACGTCGGAAACCTGCCACGCTATGGTGTTTACGAAACCGCACCACTCTACGCGCACTTTAAGAAACTCGGTACGAAAATTCGCTTATTTTTCGCCTCCGACGCACCGTTTCCGAGATACGGCCCTTTTTCGAATTTTTTTTTTCAATTTTAAAATGGCCATAACTCGAAAACGGTTCGTTTTTTGGGAAAACCGAGCAATTTTTTGTCCCATATGGGATGCTTTACCACCCCATTTTACGGGAATCCGGTATCGGTTTCCCCATTTTCTTAATTTTGGTACCCCCGACGGCATCGTATAGAGTATTGCGAACCTACCTCGATTTAAAATTTCAAACTTGAATGGATAGGAGGACCGTCGGAAACCTACCAGGCGATAGTGTTTACGAAACCGCACCACTCCTACGCACGTCATAGTAAACTCGGTACGAAAATTCGCTTATTTTTCGCCTCCGGCGCACCCTTACCGAGATACGGCCCTTTTTCGATTTTTTTTTTTCGATTTTAAAATGGCCATAACTCGAAAACGATTCTTTTTTTGGGAAAACGGAGCAATCTTTTGCCCCTATGGGGACGGTTTACGACCCCATTTTACGGGAATCCGGTGTCAGTTTTCCCATTTTCTTGATTTTGGTACCCCCGCCGGCATTGTATAGAGTATTGCGAGCCTACCTCCATTCATAATTTAAAACTTGAATGGATAGGAGGAACGTCGGAAACCTACCAGGCTATAGTGGTTACGAATCCGCACCACTTTACGCGCGTTTTAAGAAACTCGGTACGAAAATTCGCTTATTTTTCGCCTCCGACGCACCCTTACCGAGATACGGCCGTTTATCGAAAAAAAATTTTCGATATTAAAATCGCTATATCTCGAAAACGGTTCGTCCAATCATTTTCTCCGATTTTTTTTTTTCAAAAATTACAAAATTCGAGGGGGTAAAATTTGGATTTGATACTTTGCCAGTCGATTCCCCACGCCGAGTTCGCCGGTCCGCCTACTTAACAACGCTGAGGCCGGTACGAAAATTCGCTTATTTTTCGCCTCCGACGCACCGTTTCCGAGATACGGCCCTTTTTCGAAAATTTTTCGAAAATGTCGAAATCTCGAAAACGGCTCGTCGGATCGAAAAACGCACGAAATTTTCGCCCCAGAGGGGTCGCTTCTCACCCCCCTTTACCCTTAGAAGGCATTTTCTCCGATTTTTTTTTTCAAAAATTACAAAATTCGAGGGGGTAAATTTTGGAGGGGGGGGGTTGAGACTTTGCCAGTCGATTCCCCACGCCGAGTCGGCTGGTCCATTTAATTGATAATGCCGAGGCCGGTACGAAAATTCGCTTATTTTTCGCCTCCGACGCACCGTTTCCGAGATACGGCCCTTTTTCGAATTTTTTTTTCCATTTTAAAATGGCTATAGCTCGAAAACGGTTCGTTTTTTGGGAAAACCGAGCAATTTTTTGCCCCATAGGGGACGGTTTACCACCCCATTTTACGGGAATCCGGAATCTGTTTTCCCATTTTCTTGATTTTGGTGCCCCCGCCGGCATCGTATAGAGTCTTAGGAGCCTACCTCGATTTAAAATTTTAAACTTGAATGGATAGGAGGAACGTCGGAAACCTACCACACTATAGTATATACGAAACCGCACCACTTTACGCGCGTTATAATAAACTCGGTACGAAATTTCGCTTATTTTTCGCCTCCGGCGCACCCTTACCGAGATACGGCCCTTTTTCGAATTTTTTTTTTTTCGATTTTAAAATGGCCATAACTCGAAAACGATTCGTTTTTTGGGAAAACGGAGTAATTTTTTGCCCTTATAGGGACGGTTTACGACCCCATTTTACGGGAATCCGGTGTCAGTTATCCCATTTTCTTGATTTTGGTACCCCCGCCGGCATTATATAGAGTATTGCGAGCCTACCTCCATTCATAATTTAAAACTTGAATGGATAGGAGGAACGTCGGAAACCTACCAGGCTATAGTGGTTACGAATCCGCACCACTCTACGCGCGTCATATTGAGCTCGGTACGAAAATTCGCTTATTTTTCGCCTCCGATGCATCCTTACCGAGATACGGCCCTTTCTCGAAATTTTTTTTTCGATTTTAAAATGGCTATATCTCGAAAACGGTTCGTTTTTTGAGAAAACCGAGCAATTTTTTGCCCTATTGGGGACGCTTTACCACCCCATTTTACGGGAATCCGGTATCGGTTTCCCCATTTTCTTGATTTTGGTACCCCCGCCGGCATCGTATAGAGTATTGCGAGCCTACCTCGATTTAAAATTTAAAACTTGAATGGATAGGAGGAACGTCGGAAACCTACCAGGCTATAGCGGTTACGAATCCGCACCACTCTACGCGCGTTATATTGAGCTCGGTACGAAAATTCGCTTATTTTTCGCCTCCGACGCACCGTTACCGAGATACGGCCCTTTTTCGTATTTTCTTTTTCGATTTTAAAATGGCCATAACTCGAAAACGATTCGTTTTTTGGGAAAACGGAGTAATTTTTTGCCCTCAAGGGACGGTTTACGACCCCATTTTACGGGAATCCGGTGTCAGTTTCCCAATTTTCTTGATTTTGGTACCCCCGCCGGCATCGTATAGAGTATTGCGAGCCTCGATTTAAAATTTAAAACTTGAATGGATAGGAGGAACGTCGGAAACCTACCAGGCTATAGTGGTTACGAATCCGCACCACTCTACGCGCGTTATATTGAGCTCGGTACGAAAATTCGCTTATTTTTCGCCTCCGACGCACCGTTTCCGAGATACGGCCCTTTTTCGAAATTTTTTTTTCCATTTTAAAATGGCTATAGCTCGAAAACGGTTCGTTTTTTGGGAAAACTGAGCAATTTTTTGTCCGTTAAGGGACGGTTTACCACCCCATTTTACGGGAATCCGGTATCTGTTTTCCCATTTTCTTGATTTTGGTGCCCCCGCCGGCATCGTATAGTCTTAGGAGCCTACCTCGATTTAAAATTTTAAACTTGAATGGATAGGAGGAACGTCGGAAACCTACCAGGCTATAGTATATACGAAACCGCACCATTTTACGCGCGTTATAATAAACTCGGTACGAAAATTCGCTTATTTTTCGCCTCCGGCGCACCCTTACCGAGATACGGCCCTTTTTCGAAATTTTTTTTTCGATTTTTAAATGGCTATATCTCGAAAACGGTTCGTTTTTTGAGAAAACCGAGCAATTTTTTGCCCCATAGGGGACGCTTTACCACACCATTTTACGGGAAACCGGTATCGGTTTCCCCATTTTCTTGATTTTGGTACCCCCGCCGGCAACCTATTATCAATTCAAGGAAGTGAATTTTTAAGTAGTTATCTGCAGTTTTAATGTAGATTTCAGTTCGCTAAGTTATGAAAATGCATGATTTGGCTATAATCTTCCGTAAATCAAGGGCGAAAACCAATTATTTGTCCCAAAAGAAGGTGTTTTAAGTATATATCTGCATTTCTAAGGTAGATTTGGGTACAATAAGAGGCGAAAAAGCAGATTCTGACTAAGATTTTATCGAAATCGGCAACTATTTGACTCAGAATGGTTGCCTTACGTCGAAATCTAATAGTTTATTAAGGTTTTCGTTACTAAAATGCCCAAAGACGCCGATTTTGACTAGAATTTGAAAGATATTGACATGAATATATAACTGTTTGTATCAAAAAATGATAGTTTAAACTGATATTTGCAGTTTTGATGCGGTTTTAGATACGATATGAATCGAAGAAGCCGATTTTGACTGGAATCTGTTTAAAATGACAAAGAAAAACCTATTATCAATTCAAGGAAGTGAATTTTTAAGCAGTTATCTGCAGTTTTAATGTAGATTTCAGTTCGCTAAGTTATGAAAATGCATGTTTTGGCTATAATCTTCCGTAAATCAAGGGCGAAAACCAATTATTTGTCCCAAAAGAAGGTGTTTTAAGTATATATCTGCATTTCTAAGGTAGATTTGGGTACAATAAGAGGCGAAAAAGCAGATTCTGACTAAGATTTTATCGAAATCGGCAACTATTTGACTCAGAATGGTTGCCTTACGTCGAAATCTAATGGTTTATTAAGGCTTTCGTTACTAAAATGCCCAAAGATGCCGATTTTGACTAGAATTTGAAAGATATTTACATGAATATATAACTGTTTGTATCAAAAAATGATAGTTTAAACTGATATTTGCAGTTTTGATGCGGTTTTAGGTACGATATGAGTCGAAGAAGCCGATTTTGACTGGAATCTATTTAAAATGACAAAGAAAAACCTATTATCAATTCAAGGAAGTGAATTTTTAAGTAGTTATCTGCAGTTTTAATGTAGATTTCAGTTCGCTAAGTTATGAAAATGCATGTTTTGTCTATAATCTTCCGTAAATCAAGGGCGAAAACCAATTATTTGTCCCAAAAGAAGGCGTTTTAAGTATATATCTGCATTTCTAAGGTAGATTTGGGTACAATAAGAGGCGAAAAAGCAGATTCTGACTAAGATTTTATCGAAATCGGCAACTATTTGACTCAGAATGGTTGCCTTACGTCGAAATCTAATGGTTTATTAAGGTTTTCGTTACTAAAATGCCCAAAGACGCCGATTTTGACTAGAATTTGAAAGATGTTGACATGAATATATAACTGTTTGTATCAAAAAATGATAGTTTAAACTGATATTTGCAGTTTTGATGCGGTTTTAGGTACGATATGAATCGAAGAAGCCGATTTTGTCTGGAATCTGTTTAAAATGACAAAGAAAAACCTATTATCAATTCAAGGAAGTGAATTTTTAAGTAGTTATCTGCAGTTTTAATGTAGATTTCAGTTCGCTAAGTTATGAAAATGCATGTTTTGGCTATAATCTTCCGTAAATCAAGGGCGAAAACCAATTATTTGTCCCAAAAGAAGGTGTTTTAAGTATATATCTGCATTTCTAAGGTAGATTTGGGTACAATAAGATTTTATCGAAATCGGCAACTATTTGACTCAGAATGGTTGCCTTACGTCGAAATCTAATGGTTTATTAAGGTTTTCGTTACTAAAATGCCCAAAGACGCCGATTTTGACTAGAATTTGAAAGATGTTGAGATGAATATATAACTGTTTGTATCAAAAAATGATAGTTTAAACTGATATTTGCAGTTTTGATGCGGTTTTAGGTACAATATGAATCGAAGAAGCCGATTTTGACTGGAATCTGTTTAAAATGACAAAGAAAAACCTATTATCAATTCAAGGAAGTGAATTTTTAAGTAGTTATCTGCAGTTTTAATGTAGATTTCAGTTCGCTAAGTTATGAAAATGCATGTTTTGGCTATAATCTTCCGTAAATCAAGGGCGAAAACCAATTATTTGTCCCAAAAGAAGGTGTTTTAAGTAAATATCTGCATTTCTAAGGTAGGTTTGAGTACAATAAGAGGCGAAAAAGCAGATTCTGACTAAGATTTTATCGAAATCGGCAACTATTTGACTCAGAATGGTTGCCTTACGTCGAAATCTAATAGTTTATTAAGGTTTTCGTTACTAAAATGCCCAAAGACGCCGATTTTGACTAGAATTTGAAAGATATTGACATGAATATATAACTGTTTGTATCAAAAAATGATAGTTTAAACTGATATTTGCAGTTTTGATGCGGTTTAAGGTACGATATGAGTCGAAGAAGCCGATTTTGAGTGGAATCTGTTTAAAATGACAAAGAAAAACCTATTATCAATTCAAGGAAGTGAATTTTTAAGTATTTATCTGCAGTTTTAATGTAGATTTCAGTTCGCTAAGTTATGAAAATGCATGTTTTGGCTATAATCTTCCGTAAATCAAGGGCGAAAACCAATTATTTGTCAAAAAAGAAGGTGTTTTAAGTATATATCTGCATTTCTAAGGTAGATTTGGGTACAATAAGAGGCGAAAAAACAGATTCTGACTAAGATTTTATCGAAATCGGCAACTATTTGACTCAGAAAGGTTGCCTTACGTCGAAATCTAATAGTTTATTAAGGTTTTCGTTACTAAAATGCCCAAAGACGCCGATTTTGACTAGAATTTGAAAGATGTTGACATGAATATATAACTGTTTGTATCAAAAAATGATAGTTTAAACTGATATTTGCAGTTTTGATGCGGTTTTAGGTACGATATGAATCGAAGAAGCCGATTTTGTCTGGAATCTGTTTAAAATGACAAAGAAAAACCTATTATCAATTCAAGGAAGTGAATTTTTAAGTAGTTATCTGCAGTTTTAATGTAGATTTCAGTTCGCTAAGTTATGAAAATGCATGTTTTGGCTATAATCTTCCGTAAATCAAGGGCGAAAACCAATTATTTGTCCCAAAAGAAGGTGTTTTAAGTATATATCTGCATTTCTAAGGTAGATTTGGGTACAATAAGATTTTATCGAAATCGGCAACCATTTGGCTCAGAATGGTTGCCTTACGTCGAAATCTAATAGTTTATTAAGGTTTTCGTTACTAAAATGCCCAAAGACGCCGATTTTGACTAGAATTTGAAAGATATTGACATGAATATATAACTGTTTGTATCAAAAAATGATAGTTTAAACTGATATTTGCAGTTTTGATGCGGTTTTAGGTACGATATGAATCGAAGAAGCCGATTTTGACTGGAATCTGTTTAAAATGACAAAGAAAAACCTATTATCAATTCAAGGAAGTGAATTTTTAAGTAGTTATCCGCAGTTTTAATGTTGATTTCAGTTCGCTAAGTTATGAAAATGCATGTTTTGGCTATAATCTTCCGTAAATCAATGGCGAAAACCAATTATTTGTCCCAAAAGAAGGTGTTTTAAGTATATATCTGCATTTCTAAGGTAGATTTGGGTACAATAAGAGGCGAAAAAGCAGATTCTGACTAAGATTTTATCGAAATCGGCAGCTACTTGACTCAGAAAGGTTGCCTTACGTCGAAATCTAATAGTTTATTAAGGTTTTCGTTACTAAAATGCCCAAAGACGCCGATTTTGACTAGAATTTGAAAGATATTGACATGAATATATAACTGTTTGTATCAAAAAATGATAGTTTAAACTGATATTTGCAGTTTTGATGCGGTTTTAGATACGATATGAATCGAAGAAGCCGATTTTGACTGGAATCTGTTCAAAATGACAAAGAAAAACCTATTATCAATTCAAGGAAGTGAATTTTTAAGTAGTTATCTGCAGTTTTAATGTAGATTTCAGTTCGCTAAGTCATGAAAATGCATGTTTTGGCTATAATCTTCCGTAAATCAAGGGCGAAAACCAATTATTTGTCCCAAAAGAAGGTGTTTTAAGTATATATCTGCATTTCTAAGGTAGATTTGGGTACAATAAGAGGCGAAAAAGCAGATTCTGACTAAGATTTTATCGAAATCGGCAACTATTTGACTCACAATGGTTGCCTTACGTCGAAATCTAATAGTTTATTAAGGTTTTCGTTACTAAAATGCCCAAAGACGCCGATTTTGACTAGAATTTGAAAGATATTGACATGAATATATAACTGTTTGTATCAAAAAATGATAGTTTAAACTGATATTTGCAGTTTTGATGCGGTTTTAGATACGATATGAATCGAAGAAGCCGATTTTGTCTGGAATCTGTTTAAAATGACAAAGAAAAACCTATTATCAATTCAAGGAAGTGAATTTTTAAGTAGTTATCTGCAGTTTTAATGTAGATTTCAGTTCGCTAAGTTATGAAAATGCATGTCTTGGCTATAATCTTCCGTAAATCAAGGGCGAAAACCAATTATTTGTCCCAAAAGAAGGTGTTTTAAGTATATATCTGCATTTCTAAGGTAGATTTGGGTACAATAAGAGGCGAAAAAACAGATTCTGACTAAGATTTTATCGAAATCGGCAACTATTTGACTCAGAAAGGTTGCCTTACGTCGAAATCTAATAGTTTATTAAGGTTTTCGTTACTAAAATGCCCAAAGACGCCGATTTTGACTAGAATTTGAGAGATATTGACATGAATATATAACTGTTTGTATCAAAAAATGATAGTTTAAACTGATATTTGCAGTTTTGATGCGGTTTTAGATACGATATGAATCGAAGAAGCCGATTTTGACTGGAATCTGTTTAAAATGATAAAGAAAAACCTATTATCAATTCAAGGAAGTGAATTTTTAAGTAGTTATCTGCAGTTTTAATGTAGATTTCAGTTCGCTAAGTTATGAAAATGCATGTTTTGGCTATAATCTTCCGTAAATCAATGGCGAAAACCAATTATTTGTCCCAAAAGAAGGTGTTTTAAGTATATATCTGCATTTCTAAGGTAGATTTGGGTACAATAAGAGGCGAAAAAGCAGATTCTGACTAAGATTTTATCGAAATCGGCAACTATTTGACTCAGAATGGTTGCCTTACGTCGAAATCTAATAGTTTATTAAGGTTTTCGTTACTAAAATGCCCAAAGACGCCGATTTTGACTAGAATTTGAGAGATATTGACATGAATATATAACTGTTTGTATCAAAAAATGATAGTTTAAACTGATATTTGCAGTTTTGATGCGGTTTTAGATACGATATGAATCGAAGAAGCCGATTTTGACTGGAATCTGTTTAAAATGACAAAGAAAAACCTATTATCAATTCAAGGAAGTGAATTTTTAAGTAGTTATCTGCAGTTTTAATGTAGATTTCAGTTCGCTAAGTTATGAAAATGCATGTTTTGGCTATAATCTTCCGTAAATCAAGGGCGAAAACCAATTATTTGTCCCAAAAGAAGGTGTTTTAAGTATATATCTGCATTTCTAAGGTAGATTTGGGTACAATAAGAGGCAAAAAAGCAGATTCTGACTAAGATTTTATCGAAATCGGCAACTATTTGACTCAGAATGGTTGCCTTACGTCGAAATATAATAGTTTATTAAGGTTTTCGTTACTAAAATGCCCAAAGACGCCGATTTTGACTAGAATTTGAAAGATATTGACATGAATATATAACTGTTTGTATCAAAAAATGATTGTTTAAACTGATATTTGCAGTTTTGATGCGGTTTTAGGTACGATATGAGTCGAAGAAGCCGATTTTGACTGGAATCTGTTTAAAATGACAAAGAAAAACATATTATCAATTCAGGGAAGTGAATTTTTAAGTAGTTATCTGCAGTTTTAATGTAGATTTCAGTTCGCTAAGTTATGAAACTGCATGTTTTGGCTATAATCTTCCGTAAATCAAGGGCCAAAACCAGTTATTTGTCCCAAAAGAAGGTGTTTTAAGTATATATCTGCATTTCTAAGGTAGATTTGGGTACAATAAGAGGCGAAAAAGCAGATTCTGACTAAGATTTTATCGAAATCGGTAACTATTTGACTCAGAATGGTTGCCTTACGTCGAAATCTAATAGTTTATTAAGGTTTTCGTTACTAAAATGCCCAAAGACGCCGATTTTGACTAGAATTTGAAAGATATTGACATGAATATATAACTGTTTGTATCAAAAAATGATAGTTTAAACTGATATTTGCAGTTTTGATGCGGTTTTAGATACGATATGAATCGAAGAAGCCGATTTTGACTGGAATCTGTTTAAAATGACAAAGAAAAACCAATTATCAATTCAAGGAAGTGAATTTTTTATGTTGTTATCTGCAGTTTTTGGGCATTTTAGTAACGAAAACCTTAATAAACTATTAGATTTCGACGTAAGGCAACCTTTCTGAGTCAAATAGTTGCCGATTTCGATAAAATCTTAGTCAGAATCTGCTTTTTCGCCTCTTATTGTACCCAAACCTACCTTAGAAATGCAGATATATACTTAAAACACCTTCTTTTGGGACAAATGATTGGTTTTCGCCCTTGATTTACGGAAGATTATAGCCAAAACATGCATTTTCATAACTTAGCGAACTGAAATCTACATTAAAACTGCAGATAACTACTTAAAAATTCACTTCCTTGAATTGATAATAGGTTTTTCTTTGTCATTTTAAACAGATTCCAGTCAAAATCGGCTTCTTCGACTCATATCGTACCTAAAACCGCATCAAAACTGCAAATATCAGTTTAAACTATCATTTTTTGATACAAACAGTTATATATTCATGTCAATATCATTCAAATTCTAGTCAAAATCGGCGTCTTTGGGCATTTTTGTAACGAAAACCTTAATAAACTATTAGATTTCGACGTAAGGCAACCATTCTGAGTCAAATAGTATTGTACCCAAATCTACCTTAGAAATGCAGA
The DNA here is from genome assembly GCF_029955315.1 of Cylas formicarius. Taxonomy (NCBI): domain Eukaryota; kingdom Metazoa; phylum Arthropoda; class Insecta; order Coleoptera; family Brentidae; genus Cylas; species Cylas formicarius. The sequence goes on from NW_026844261.1 coordinate 1,225,280, forward strand.
CATATACTTAAAACACCTTCTTTTGGCACAAATAATTGGTTTTCGCCCTTGATTTACGGAAGATTATAGCCAAAACATGCATTTTCATATCTTAGCGAACTGAAATCTACATTAAAACTGCAGATAACTACTTAAAAATTCACTTCTTTGAATTGATAATAGGTTTTTCTTTGTCATTTTAAACAGATTCCAGTCAAAATCGGCTTCTTCGATTCATATCGTATCTAAAACCGCCTCAAAACTGCAAATATCAGTTTAAAATATCATTTTTTGATACAAACAGTTATATATTCATGTCAATATCTTTCAAATTCTAGTCAAAATCGGCGTCTTTGGGCATTTTAGTAACGAAAACCTTAATAAACTATTAGATTTCGACGTAAGGCAACCTTTCTGAGTCAAATAGTTGCCGATTTCGATAAAATCTTAGTCAGAATCTGCTTTTTCGCCTCTTATTGTACCCAAATCTACCTTAGAAATGCAGATATATACTTAAAACACCTTCTTTTGGGACAGATAATTGGTTTTCGCCCTTGATTTACGGAAGATTATAGCCAAAACATGCATTTTCATAACTTAGCGAACTGAAATCTACATTAAAACTGCAGATAACTACTTAAAAATTCACTTCCTTGAATTGATAATAGGTTTTTCTTTGTCATTTTAAACAGATTCCAGTCAAAATCGGCTTCTTCGACTCATATCGTACCTAAAACCGCATCAAAACTGCATATATCAGTTTAAACTATCATTTTTTGATACAAAGAGTTATATATTCATGTCAATATCTTTCAAATTCTAGTCAAAATCGGCGTCTTTGGGCATTTTAGTAACGAAAACCTTAATAAACTATTAGATTTCGACGTAAGGCAACCATTCTGAGTCAAATAGTTGCCGATTTCGATAAAATCTTAGTCAGAATCTGCTTTTTCGCCTCTTATTGTACCCAAATCTACCTTAGAAATGCAGATATATACTTAAAGCACCTTCTTTTAGGACCAATAATTGGTTTTCGCCCTTGATTTACGGAAGATTATAGCCAAAACATGCATTTTCATAATTTAGCGAACTGAAATCTACATTAAAACTGCAGATAACTACTTAAAAATTCACTTCCTTGAATTGATAATACGTTTTTCTTTGTCATTTTAAACAGATTCCAGTCAAAATCGGCTTCTTCGATTCATATCGTATCTAAAACAGCATCAAAACTGCAAATGTCAGTTTAAACTATCATTTTTTGATACAAACAGTTATATATTCATGTCAATATCTTTCAAATTCTAGTCAAAATCGGCGTCTTTGGGCATTTTAGTAACGAAAACCTTAATAAACTATTAGATTTCGACGTAAGGCAACCTTTCTGAGTCAAATAGTTGCCGATTTCGATAAAATCTTAGTCAGAATCTGCTTTTTCGCCTCTTATTGTACCCAAATCTACCTTAGAAATGCAGATATATACTTAAAACACCTTCTTTTGGGACAAATAATTGGTTTTCGATCTTGATTTACGGAAGATTATAGCCAAAACATGCATTTTCATAACTTAGCGAACTGAAATCTACATTAAAACTGCAGATAACTACTTAAAAATTCACTTCCTTGAATTGATAATAGGTTTTTCTGGGTCATTTTAAACAGATTCCAGTCAAAATCGGCTTCTTCGATTCATATCGTATCTAAAACCGCATCAAAACTGCAAATATGAGTTTAAACTATCATTTTTTGATACAAACAGTTATAAATTCATGTCAATATCATTCAAATTCTAGTCAAAATCGGCGTCTTTGGGCATTTTAGTAACGAAAACCTTAATAAACTATTAGATTTCGACGTAAGGCAACCATTCTGAGTCAAATAGTTGCCGATTTCGATAAAATCTTAGTCAGAATCTGCTTTTTCGCCTCTTATTGTACCCAAATCTACCTTAGAAATGTAGATATATACTTAAAACAGCTTCTTTTGGGACAAATAAGTTCGCTAAGTTATGAAAATGCATGTTTTGGCTATAATCTTCCGTAAATCAAGGGCGAAAACCAATTATTTGTCCCAAAAGAAGGTGTTTTAAGTATATATCTGCATTTCTAAGGTAGATTTGGGTACAATAAGAGGCGAAAAAGCAGATTCTGACTAAGATTTTATCCGAATCGGCAACTATTTGACTCAGAATGGTTGCCTTACGTCGAAATCTAATAGTTTATTTAGGTTTTCGTGACTAAAATGCCCAAAGGTGCCGATTTTGACTAGAATTTGAAAGATATTGACATGAATATATAACTGTTTGTATCAAAAAATGATAGTTTAAACTGATATTTGCAGTTTTGATGCGGTTTTTGGTACGATAGGAGTCGAAGAAGCCGATTTTGACTGGAATCTGTTTAAAATGACAAAGAAAAACCTATTATCAATTCAAGGAAGTGAATTTTTAAGTAGTTATCTGCAGTTTTAATGTAGATTTCAGTTCGCTAAGTTATGAAAATGCATGTTTTGGCTATAATCTTCCGTAAATCAAGGGCGAAAACCAATTATTTGTCCCAAAAGAAGGTGTTTTAATTATCTATCTACATTTCTAAGGTAGATTTGGGTACAATAAGAGGCGAAAAAGCAGATTCTGACTAAGATTTTATCGAAATCGGCAACTATTTGACTCAGAATGGTTGCCTTACGTCGAAATCTAATAGTTTATTAAGGTTGTCGTTACTAAAATGCCCAAAGACGCCGATTTTGACTAGAATTTGAAAGATATTGACATGAATATATAACTGTTTGTGTCAAAAAATGATAGTTTAAACTGATATTTGCAGTTTTGATGCGGTTTTAGGTACGATATGAGTCGAAGAAGCCGATTTTGACTGGAATCTGTTTAAAATGACAAAGAACAACCTATTATCAATTCAAGGAAGTGAATTTTTAAGTAGTTATCTGCAGTTTTAATGTAGATTTCAGTTCGCTAAGTTATGAAAATGCATGTTTTGGCTATAATCTTCCGTAAATCAAGGGCGAAAACCAATTATTTATCCCAAAAGAAGGTGTTTTAAGTATATATCTGCATTTCTAAGGTAGATTTGGGTACAATAAGAGGCGAAAAAGCAGATTCTGACTAGGATTTTATCGAAATCGGCAACTATTTGACTCAGAAAGGTTGCCTTACGTCGAAATCTAATAGTTTATTAAGGTTTTCGTTACTAAAATGCCCAAAGACGCCGATTTTGACTAGAATTTGAAAGATATTGACATGAATATATAACTGTTTGTATCAAAAAATGATAGTTTAAAGTGATATTTGCAGTTTTGATGCGGTTTTAGATACGATATGAATCGAAGAAGCCGATTTTGACTGGAATCTGTTTAAAATGACAAAGAAAAACCTATTATCAATTCAAGGAAGTGAATTTTTAAGTAGTTATCTGCAGTTCTAATGTATATTTCAGTTCGCTTAGTTATGAAAATGCATGTTTTGGCTATAATCTTCCGTAAATCAAGGCCGAAAACCAATTATTTGTCCCAAAAGAAGGTGTTCTAAGTATATATCTGCATTTCTAAGGTAGATTTGGGTACAACAAGAGGCGAAAAAGCAGATTCTGACTAAGATTGTATCGAAATCGGCAACGATTTGACTCAGAATGGTTGCCTTACGTCGAAATCTAATAGTTTATTAAGGTTTTCGTTACTAAAATGCCCAAAGACGCCGATTTTGACTAGAATTTGAATGATATTGACATGAATATATAACTGTTTGTATCAAAAAATGATAGTTTAAACTGATATTTGCAGTTTTGATGCGGTTTTAGGTACGATATGAGTCGAAGAAGCCGATTTTGACTGGAATCTGTTTAAAATGACAAAGAAAAACCTATTTTCAATTCAAGGAAGTGAATTTTTAAGTAGTTATCTGCAGTTTTAATGTAGATTTCAGTTCGCTAAGTTATGAAAATGCATGTTTTGGCTATAATCTTCCGTAAATCAAGGGCGAAAACCAATTATTTGTCCCAAAAGAAGGTGTTTTAAGTATATATCTGCATTTCTAAGGTAGATTTGGGTACAATAAGAGGCGAAAAAGCAGATTCTGACTGAGATTTTATCGAAATCGGCAACTATTTGACTCAGAAAGGTTGCCTTACGTCGAAATCTAATTGTTTATTAAGGTTTTCGTTACTAAAATGCCCAAAGACGCCGATTTTGACTAGAATTTGAAAGATTTTGACATGAATATATAACTGTTTGTATCAAAAAATGATAGTTTAAACTGATATTTGCAGTTATGATGCGGTTTTAGATACGATATGAATCGAAGAAGCCGATTTTGACTGGAATCTGTTTAAAATGACAAAAAAAAACCTATTATCAATTCAAGGAAGTGAATTTTTAAGTAGTTATCTGCAGTTTTAATGTAGATTTCAGTTCGCTAAGTTATGAAAATGCATGTTTTGGCTATAATCTATCGTAAATCAAGGGCGAAAACCAAATATTTGTCCCAAAAGAAGGTGTTTTAAGTATATATCTGCATTTCTAAGGTAGATTTGGGTACAATAAGAGGCGAAAAAGCAGATTCTGACTAAGATTGTATCGAAATCGGCAACTATTTGACTCAGAATGGTTGCCTTACGTCGAAATCTAATAGTTTATTAAGGTTTTCGTTACTAAAATGCCCAAAGACGCCGATTTTGACTAGAATTTGAATGATATTGACATGAATATATAACTGTTTGTATCAAAAAATGATAGTTTAAACTGATATTTGCAGTTTTGATGCGGTTTAGGTACGATATGAGTCGAAGAAGCCGATTTTGACTGGAATCTGTTTAAAATGACAAAGAAAAACCTATTATCAATTCAAGGAAGTGAATTTTTAAGTAGTTATCTGCACTTTTAATGTAGATTTCAGTTCGCTAAGTTATGGAAATGCATGTTTTGGCTATAATCTTCCGTAAATCAAGGGCGAAAACCAATTATTTGTCCCAAAAGAAGGTGTTTTAAGTATATATCTGCATTTCTAAGGTAGATTTGGGTACAATAAGAGGCGAAAAAGCAGATTCTGACTAAGATTTTATCGAAATCGGCAACTATTTGACTCAGAAAGGTTGCCTTACGTCGAAATCTAATAGTTTATTAAGGTTTTCGTTACTAAAATGCCCAAAGACGCCGATTTTGACTAGAATTTGAAAGATATTGACATGAATATATAACTGTTTGTATCAAAAAATGATAGTTTAAATTGATATTTGCAGTTTTGATGCGGTTTTAGGTACGATATGAATCGAAGAAGCCGATTTTGACTGGAATCTGTTTAAAATGACAAAGAAAAACCTATTATCAATTCAAGGAATTGAATTTTTAAGTAGTTATCTGCAGTTTTAATGTAAATTTCAGTTCGGTAAGTTATGAAAATGCATGTTTTGGCTATAATCTTCCGTTAATCAAGGGCGAAAACCAATTATTTGTCCCAAAAGAAGGTGTTTTAAGTATATATCTGCATTTCTAAGGTAGATTTGGGTACAATAAGAGGCGAAAAAGCAAATTCGGACTAACATTTTATTGAAATCGGCAACTATTTGACTCAGAATGGTTGCCTTACGTCGAAATCTAATAGTTTAATAAGGTTTTCGTTACTAAAATGCCCAAAGACGCCGATTTTGACTAGAATTTGAAAGATATTGACATGAATATATAACCGTTTGTATCAAAAAATGATAGTTTAAACTGATATTTGCAGTTTTGATGCGGTTTTAGATACGATATGAATCTAAGAAGCCGAGTTTGACTGGAATCTGTTTAAAATGACAAAGAAAAACCTATTATCAATTCAAGGAAGTGAATTTTTAAGTAGTTATCTGCAGTTTTAATGTAGATTTCAGTTCGCTAAGTTATGAAAATGCATGTTTTGGCTATAATCTTCCGTAAATCAAGGGCGAAAACCAATTATTTGTCCCAAAAGAAGGTGTTTTAAGTATATATCTGCATTTCTAAGGTAGATTTGGGTACAATAAGAGGCGAAAAAGCAGATTCTGACTAAGATTTTATCGAAATCGGCAACTATTTGACTCAGAAAGGTTGCCTTACGTCGAAATCTAATAGTTTATTAAGGTTTTCGTTACTAAAATGTCCAAAGACGCCGATTTTGACTAGAATTTGAAAGATATTGACATGAATATATAACTGTTTGTATCAAAAAATGATAGTTTAAACTGATATTTGCAGTTTTGATGCGGTTTTAGATACGATATGAATTGAAGAAGCCGATTTTGACTGGAATCTGTTTAAAATGACAAAGAAAAACCTATTATCAATTCAAGGAAGTGAATTTTTAAGTAGTTACCTGCAGTTTTAATGTAGATTTCAGTTCGCTAAGTTATGAAAATGCATGTTTTGGCTATAATCTTCCGTTAATCAATGGCGAAAACCAATTATTTGTCCCAAAAGAAGGTGTTTTAAGTATATATCTGCATTTCTAAAGTAGATTTGGGTACAATAAGAGGCGAAAAAGCAGATTCTGACTAAGATTTTATCGAAATCGGCAACTATTTGACTCAGAATGGTTGCCTTACGTCGAAATCTAATAGTTTATTAAGGTTTTCGTTACTAAAATGCCCAAAGACGCCGATTTTGACTAGAATTTGAATGATATTGACATGAATATATAACTGTTTGTATCAAAAAATGATAGTTTAAACTGATATTTGCAGTTTTGATGCGGTTTTAGGTACGATATGAGTCGAAGAAGCCGATTTTGACTGGAATCTGTTTAAAATGACAAAGAAAAACCTATTATCAATTCAAGGAAGTGAATTTTTAAGTAGTTATCTGCAGTTTTAATGTAGATTTCAGTTCGCTAAGTTATGAAAATGCATGTTTTGGCTATAATCTTCCGTAAATCAAGGGCGAAAACCAATTATTTATCCCAAAAGAAGGTGTTTTAAGTATTTATCTGCATTTGTAAGGTAGATTTGGGTACAATAAGAGGCGAAAAAGCAGATTCTTACTAAGATTTTATCGAAATCGGCAACTATTTGACTCAGAATGGTTGCCTTACGTCGAAATCTAATAGTTTATTAAGGTTTTCGTTACTAAAATGCCCAAAGACGCCGATTTTGACTAGAATTTGAAAGATATTGACATGAATATATAACTGTTTGTATCAAAAAATGATAGTTTAAACTGATATTTGCAGTTTTGATGCGGTCTTAGATACGATATGAATCGAAGAAGCCGATTTTGACTGGAATCTGTTTAAAATGACAAAGAAAAACCTATTATCAATTCAAGGAAGTGAATTTTTAAGTAGTTATCTGCACTTTTAATGTAGATTTCAGTTCGCTAAGTTATGAAAATGCATGTTTTGGCTATAATCTTCCGTAAATCAAGGGCGAAAACCAATTATTTGTCCCAAAAGAAGGTGTTTTAAGTATATATCTGCATTTCTAAGGTAGATTTGGGTACAATAAGAGGCGAAAAAGCAGATTCTGACTAAGATTTTATCGAAATCGGCAACTATTTGACTCAGAAAGGTTGCCTTACGTCGAAATCTAATAGTTTATTAAGGTTTTCGTTACTAAAATGCCCAAAGACGCCGATTTTGACTAGAATTTGAAAGATATTGACATGAATATATAACTGTTTGTATCAAAAAATGATAGTTTAATCTGATATTTGCAGTTTTGATGCGGTTTTAGATACGATATGAATTGAAGAAGCCGATTTTGACTGGAATCTGTTTAAAATGACAAAGAAAAACCTATTATCAATTCAAGGAAGTGAATTTTTAAGTAGTTATCTGCAGTTTTAATGTAGATTTCAGTTCGCTAAGTTATGAAAATGCATGTTTTGGCTATAATCTTCCGTTAATCAAGGGCGAAAACCAATTATTTGTCCCAAAAGAAGGTGTTTTAAGTATATATCTGCATTGCTAAGGTAGATTTGGGTACAATAAGAGGCGAAAAAGCAGATTCTGACTAAGATTCTATCGAAATCGGCAACTATTTGACTCAGAATGGTTGCCTTACGTCGAAATCTAATAGTTTATTAAGGTTTTCGTTACTAAAATGCCCAAAGACGCCGATTTTGACTAGAATTTGAATGATATTGACATGAATATATAACTGTTTGTATCAAAAAATGATAGTTTAAACTGATATTTGCAGTTTTGATGCGGTTTTAGGTACGATATGAGTCGAAGAAGCCGATTTTGACTGGAATCTGTTTAAAATGACAAAGAAAAACCTATTATCAATTCAAGGAAGTGAATTTTTAAGTAGTTATCTGCAGTTTTAATGTAGATTTCAGTTCGCTAAGTTATGAAAATGCATGTTTTGGCTATAATCTTCCGTAAATCAAGGGCGAAAACCAATTATTTGTTCAAAAAGAAGGTGTTTTAAGTATATATCTGCATTTCTAAGGTAGATTTGGGTACAATAATAGGCGAAAAAGCAGATTCTGACTAAGATTTTATCGAAATCGGCAACTATTTGACTGAGGAAAGGTTGCCTTACGTCGAAATCTAATAGTTTATTAAGGTTTTCGTTACTAAAATGCCCAAAGACGCCGTTTTTGACTAGAATTTGAAAGATATTGACATGAATATATAACTGTTTGTATCAAAAAATGATAGTTTAAACTGATATTTGCAGTTTTGATGCGGTTTTAGATACGATATGAATCGAAGAAGCCGATTTTGACTGGAATCTGTTTAAAATGACAAAGAAAAACCTATTATCAATTCAAGGAAGTGAATTTTTAAGTAGTTATCTGCAGTTTTAATGTAGATTTCAGTTCGCTAAGTTATGAAAATGCATGTTTTGGCTATAATCTTCCGTAAATCAAGGGCGAAAACCAATTATTTGTCCCAAAAGAAGGTGTTTTAATTATCTATCTACATTTCTAAGGTAGATTTGGGTACAATAAGAGGCGAAAAAGCAGATTCTGACTAAGATTTTATCGAAATCGGCAACTATTTGACTCAGAATGGTTGCCTTACGTCGAAATCTAATAGTTTATTAAGGTTTTCGATACTAAAATGCCCAAAGACGCCGATTTTGACTAGAATTTGAAAGATATTGACATGAATATATAACTGTTTGTGTCAAAAAATGATAGTTTAAACTGATATTTGCAGTTTTGATGCGGTTTTAGGTACGATATGAGTCGAAGAAGCCGATTTTGACTGGAATCTGTTTAAAATGACAAAGAACAACCTATTATCAATTCAAGGAAGTGAATTTTTAAGTAGTTATCTGCAGTTTTAATGTAGATTTCAGTTCGCTAAGTTATGAAAATGCATGTTTTGGCTAAAATCTTCCGTAAATCAAGGGCGAAAACCAATTATTTATCCCAAAAGAAGGTGTTTTAAGTATATATCTGCATTTCTAAGGTAGATTTGGGTACAATAAGAGGCGAAAAAGCAGATTCTGACTAGGATTTTATCGAAATCGGCAACTATTTGACTCAGAAATGTTGCCTTACGTCGAAATCTAATAGTTTATTAAGGTTTTCGTTACTAAAATGCCCAAAGACGCCGATTTTGACTAGAATTTGAAAGATATTGACATGAATATATAACTGTTTGTATCAAAAAATGATAGTTTAAAGTGATATTTGCAGTTTTGATGCGGTTTTAACGATATGAATCGAAGAAGCCGATTTTGACTGGAATCTGTTTAAAATGACAAAGAAAAACCTATTATCAATTCAAGGAAGTGAATTTTTAAGTAGTTATCTGCAGTTCTAATGTATATTTCAGTTCGCTAAGTTATGAAAATGCATGTTTTGGCTATAATCTTCCGTAAATCAAGGGCGAAAACCAATTATTTGTCCCAAAAGAAGGTGTTCTAAGTATATATCTGCATTTCTAAGGTAGATTTGGGTACAATAAGAGGCGAAAAAGCAGATTCTGACTAAGATTGTATCGAAATCGGCAACTATTTGACTCAGAATGGTTGCCTTACGTCGAAATCTAATAGTTTATTAAGGTTTTCGTTACTAAAATGCCCAAAGACGCCGATTTTGACTAGAATTTGAATGATATTGACATGAATATATAACTGTTTGTATCAAAAAATGATAGTTTAAACTGATATTTGCAGTTTTGATGCGGTTTTAGGTACGATATGAGTCGAAGAAGCCGATTTTGACTGGAATCTGTTTAAAATGACAAAGAAAAACCTATTTTCAATTCAAGGAAGTGAATTTTTAAGTAGTTATCTGCAGTTTTAATGTAGATTTCAGTTCGCTAAGTTATGAAAATGCATGTTTTGGCTATAATCTTCCGTAAATCAAGGGCGAAAACCAAATATTTGTCCCAAAAGAAGGTGTTTTAAGTATATATCTGCATTTCTAAGGTAGATTTGGGTACAATAAGAGGCGAAAAAGCAGATTCTGACTAAGATTGTATCGAAATCGGCAACTATTTGACTCAGAATGGTTGCCTTACGTCGAAATCTAATAGTTTATTAAGGTTTTCGTTACTAAAATGCCCAATGACGCCGATTTTGACTAGAATTTGAATGATATTGACATGAATATATAACTGTTTGTATCAAAAAATGATAGTTTAAACTGATATTTGCAGTTTTGATGCGGTTTTAGGTACGATATGAGTCGAAGAAGCCGATTTTGACTGGAATCTGTTTAAAATGACAAAGAAAAACCTATTTTCAATTCAAGGAAGTGAATTTTTAAGTAGTTATCTGCAGTTTTAATGTAGATTTCAGTTCGCTAAGTTATGAAAATGCATGTTTTGGCTATAATCTTCCGTAAATCAAGGGCGAAAACCAAATATTTGTCCCAAAAGAAGGTGTTTTAAGTATATATCTGCATTTCTAAGGTAGATTTGGGTACAATAAGAGGCGAAAAAGCAGATTCTGACTAAGATTGTATCGAAATCGGCAACTATTTGACTCAGAATGGTTGCCTTACGTCGAAATCTAATAGTTTATTAAGGTTTTCGTTACTAAAATGCCCAATGACGCCGATTTTGACTAGAATTTGAATGATATTGACATGAATATATAACTGTTTGTATCAAAAAATGATAGTTTAAACTGATATTTGCAGTTTTGATGCGGTTTTAGGTACGATATGAGTCGAAGAAGCCGATTTTGACTGGAATCTGTTTAAAATGACAAAGAAAAACCTATTATCAATTCAAGGAAGTGAATTTTTAAGTAGTTATCTACAGTTCTAATGTATATTTCAGTTCGCTAAGTTATGAAAATGCATGTTTTGGCTATAATCTTCCGTAAATCAAGGGCGAAAACCAATTATTTGTCCCAAAAGAAGGTGTTTTAAGTATATATCTGCATTTCTAAGGTAGATTTGGGTACAATAAGAGGCGAAAAAGCAGATTCTGACTGAGATTTTATCGAAATCGGCAACTATTTGACTCAGAAAGGTTGCCTTACGTCGAAATCTAATTGTTTATTAAGGTTTTCGTTACTAAAATGCCCAAAGACGCCGATTTTGACTAGAATTTGAAAGATTTTGACATGAATATATAACTGTTTGTATCAAAAAATGATAGTTTAAACTGATATTTGCAGTTTTGATGCGGTTTTAGATACGATATGAATCGAAGAAGCCGATTTTGACTGGAATCTGTTTAAAATGACAAAGAAAAACCTATTATCAATTCAAGGAAGTGAATTTTTAAGTAGTTATCTGCAGTTTTAATGTAGATTTCAGTTCGCTAAGTTATGAAAATGCATGTTTTGGCTATAATCTTCCGTAAATCAAGGGCGAAAACCAAATATTTGTCCCAAAAGAAGGTGTTTTAAGTATATATCTGCATTTCTAAGGTAGATTTGGGTACAATAAGAGGCGAAAAAGCAGATTCTGACTAAGATTTTATCGAAATCGGCAACTATTTGACTCAGAATGGTTGCCTTACGTCGAAATCTAATAGTTTATTAAGTTTTCGTTACTAAAATGCCCAAAGACGCCGATTTTGACTAGAATTTGAATGATATTGACATGAATATATAACTGTTTGTATCAAAAAATGATAGTTTAAACTGATATTTGCAGTTTTGATGCGGTTTAGGTACGATATGAGTCGAAGAAGCCGATTTTGACTGGAATCTGTTTAAAATGACAAAGAAAAACCTATTATCAATTCAAGGAAGTGAATTTTTAAGTAGTTATCTGCACTTTTAATGTAGATTTCAGTTCGCTAAGTTATGGAAATGCATGTTTTGGCTATAATCTTCCGTAAATCAAGGGCGAAAACCAATTATTTGTCCCAAAAGAAGGTGTTTTAAGTATATATCTGCATTTCTAAGGTAGATTTGGGTACAATAAGAGGCGAAAAAGCAGATTCTGACTAAGATTTTATCGAAATCGGCAACTATTTGACTCAGAAATGTTGCCTTACGTCGAAATCTAATAGTTTATTAAGGTTTTCGTTACTAAAATGCCCAAAGACGCCGATTTTGACTAGAATTTGAAAGATATTGACATGAATATATAACTGTTTGTATCAAAAAATGATAGTTTAAACTGATATTTGCAGTTTTGATGCGGTTTTAGGTACGATATGAATCGAAGAAGCCGATTTTGACTGGAATCTGTTTAAAATGACAAAGAAAAACCTATTATCAATTCAAGGAATTGAATTTTTAAGTAGTTATCTGCAGTTTTAATGTAAATTTCAGTTCGGTAATTTATGAAAATGCATGTTTTGGCTATAATCTTCTGTTACTCAAGGGCGAAAACCAATTATTTGTCCCAAAAGAAGGTGTTTTAAGTATATATCTGCATTTCTAAGGTAGATTTGGGTACAATAAGAGGCGAAAAAGCAAATTCTGACTAACATTTTATTGAAATCGGCAACTATTTGACTCAGAATGGTTGCCTTACGTCGAAATCTAATAGTTTATTAAGGTTTTCGTTACTAAAATGCTCAAAGACGCCGATTTTGACTAGAATTTGAATGATATTGACATGAATATATAACTGTTTGTATCAAAAAATGATAGTTTAAACTGATATTTGCAGTTTTGATGCGGTTTTAGGTACGATATGAGTCGAAGAAGCCGATTTTGACTGGAATCTGTTTAAAATGACAAAGAAAAACCTATTATCAATTCAAGGAAGTGAATTTTTAAGTAGTTATCTGCAGTTTTAATGTAGATTTCAGTTCGCTAAGTTATGAAAATGCATGTTTTGGCTATAATCTTCCGTAAATCAAGGGCGAAAACCAATTATTTTTCCCAAAAGAAGGTGTTTTAAGTATATATCTGCATTTCTAAGGTAGATTTGGGTACAATAAGAGGCGAAAAAGCAGATTCTGACTAAGATTTTATCGAAATCGGCAACTATTTGACTCAGAATGGTTGCCTTACGTCGAAATCTAATAGTTTATTAAGGTTTTCGTTACTAAAATGCCCAAAGACGCCGATTTTGACTAGAATTTGAAAGATATTGACATGAATATATAACTGTTTGTAACAAAAAATGATAGTTTAAACTGATATTTGCAGTTTTGATGCGGTTTTAGATACGATATGAATCTAAGAAGCCGAGTTTGACTGGAATCTGTTTAAAATGACAAAGAAAAACCTATTATCAATTCAAGGAAGTGAATTTTTAAGTAGTTATCTGCAGTTTTAATGTAGATTTCATTTCGCTAAGTTATGAAAATGCATGTTTTGGCTATAATCTTCCGTAAATCAAGGGCGAAAACCAATTATTTGTCCCAAAAGAAGGTGTTTTAAGTATATATCTGCATTTCTAAGGTAGATTTGGGTACAATACGAGGCGAAAAAGCAGATTCTGACTAAGATTTTATCGAAATCGGCAACTATTTGACTCAGAAAGGTTGCCTTACGTCGAAATCTAATAGTTTATTAAGGTTTTCGTTACTAAAATGTCCAAAGACGCCGATTTTGACTAGAATTTGAAAGATATTGACATGAATATATAACTGTTTGTATCAAAAAATGATAGTTTAAACTGATATTTGCAGTTTTGATGCGGTTTTAGATACGATATGAATTGAAGAAGCCGATTTTGACTGGAATCTGTTTAAAATGACAAAGAAAAACCTATTATCAATTCAAGGAAGTGAATTTTTAAGTAGTTACCTGCAGTTTTAATGTAGATTTCAGTTCGCTAAGTTATGAAAATGCATGTTTTGGCTATAATCTTCCGTTAATCAAGGGCGAAAACCAATTATTTGTCCCAAAAGAAGGTGTTTTAAGTATATATCTGCATTTCTAAGGTATATTTGGGTACAATAACAAGCGAAAAAGCAGATTCTGACTAAGATTTTATCGAAATCGGCAACTATTTGACTCAGAATGGTTGCCTTACGTCGAAATCTAATAGTTTATTAAGGTTTTCGTTACTAAAATGCCCAAAGACGCCGATTTTGACTAGAATTTGAATGATATTGACATGAATATATAACTGTTTGTATCAAAAAATGATAGTTTAAACTGATATTTGCAGTTTTGATGCGGTTTTAGGTACGATATGAGTCGAAGAAGCCGATTTTGAGTGGAATCTGTTTAAAATGACAAAGAAAAACCTATTATCAATTCAAGGAAGTGAATTTTTAAGTAGTTATCTGCAGTTTTAATGTAGATTTCAGTTCGCTAAGTTATGAAAATGCATGTTTTGGCTATAATCTTCCGTAAATCAAGGGCGAAAACCAATTATTTGTCCCAAAAGAAGGTGTTTTAAGTATTTATCTGCATTTCTAAGGTAGATTTGGGTACAATAAGAGGCGAAAAAGCAGATTCTTACTAAGATTTTATCGAAATCGGCAAATATTTGACTCAGAATGGTTGCCTTACGTCGAAATCTAATAGTTTATTAAGGTTTTCGTTACTAAAATGCCCAAAGACGCCGATTTTGACTAGAATTTGAAAGATATTGACATGAATATATAACTGTTTGTATCAAAAAATGATAGTTTAAACTGATATTTGCAGTTTTGATGCGGTTTTAGATACGATATGAATCGAAGAAGCCGATTTTGACTGGAATCTGTTTAAAATGACAAAGAAAAACCTATTATCAATTCAAGGAAGTGAATTTTTAAGTAGTTATCTGCACTTTTAATGTAGATTTCAGTTCGCTAAGTTATGAAAATGCATGTTTTGGCTATAATCTTCCGTAAATCAAGGGCGAAAACCAATTATTTGTCCCAAAAGAAGGTGTTTTAAGTATTTATCTGCATTTCTAAGGTAGATTTGGGTACAATAAGAGGCGAAAAAGCAGATTCTGACTAAGATTTTATCGAAATCGGCAACTATTTGACTCAGAAAGGTTGCCTTACGTCGAAATCTAATAGTTTATTAAGGTTTTCGTTACTAAAATGCCCAAAGACGCCGATTTTGACTAGAATTTGAAAGATATTGACATGAATATATAACTGTTTGTATCAAAAAATGATAGTTTAAACTGATATTTGCAGTTTTGATGCGGTTTTAGATACGATATGAATTGAAGAAGCCGATTTTGACTGGAATCTGTTTAAAATGACAAAGAAAAACCTATTATCAATTCAAGGAAGTGAATTTTTAAGTAGTTATCTGCAGTTTTAATTTAGATTTCAGTTCGCTAAGTTATGAAAATGCATGTTTTGGCTATAATCTTCCGTTAATCAAGGGCGAAAACCAATTATTTGTCCCAAAAGAAGGTGTTTTAAGTATATATCTGCATTTCTAAGGTAGATTTGGGTACAATAAGAGGCGAAAAAGCAGATTCTGACTAAGATTTTATCGAAATCGGCAACTATTTTACTCAGAATGGTTGCCTTACGTCGAAATCTAATAGTTTATTAAGGTTATCGTTACTAAAATGCCCCAAGACGCCGATTTTGACTAGAATTTGAATGATATTGACATGAATATATAACTGTTTGTATCAAAAAATGATAGTTTAAACTGATATTTGCAGTTTTGATGCGGTTTTAGGTACGATATGAGTCGAAGAAGCCGATTTTGACTGGAATCTGTTTAAAATGACAAAGAAAAACCTATTATCAATTCAAGGAAGTGAATTTTTAAGTGGTTATCTGCAGTTTTAATGTAGATTTCAGTTCGCTAAGTTATGAAAATGCATGTTTTGGCTATAATCTTCCGTAAATCAAGGGCGAAAACCAATTATTTGTCCCAAAAGAAGGTGTTTTAAGTATATATCTGCATTTCTAAGGTAGATTTGGGTACAATAATAGGCGAAAAAGCAGATTCTGACTAAGATTTTATCGAAATCGGCAACTATTTGACTGAGGAAAGGTTGCCTTACGTCGAAATCTAATAGTTTATTAAGGTTTTCGTTACTAAAATGCCCAAAGACGCCGTTTTTGACTAGAATTTGAAAGATATTGACATGAATATATAACTGTTTGTATCAAAAAATGATAGTTTAAACTGATATTTGCAGTTTTGATGCGGTTTTAGATACGATATGAATCGAAGAAGCCGATTTTGACTGGAATCTGTTTAAAATGACAAAGAAAAACCTATTATCAATTCAAGGAAGTGAATTTTTAAGTAGTTATTTGCAGTTTTAATGTAGATTTCAGTTTGCTAAGTTATGAAAATGCATGTTTTGGCTATAATCTTCCGTTAATCAAGGGCGAAAACCAATTATTTGTCCCAAAAGAAGGTGTTTTAAGTATATATCTGCATTTCTAAGGTAGATTTGGGTACAATAAGAGGCGAAAAAGCAGATTCTGACTAAGATTTTATCGAAATCGGCAACTATTTGACTCAGAATGGTTGCCTTACGTCGAAATCTAATAGTTTATTAAGGTTTTCGTTACTAAAATGCCCAAAGACGCCGATTTTGACTAGAATTTGAAAGATATTGACATGAATATATAACTGTTTGTATCAAAAAATGATAGTTTAAACTGATATTTGCAGTTTTGATGCGGTTTTAGGTACGATAGGAGTCAAAGAAGCCGATTTTGACTGGAATCTGTTTAAAATGACGAAGAAAAACCTATTATCAATTCAAGGAAGTGAATTTTTAAGTAGTTATCTGCAGTTTTAATGTAGATTTCAGTTCGCTAAGTTATGAAAATGCATGTTTTGGCTATAATCTTCCGTAAATCAAGGGCGAAAACCAATTATTTGTCCCAAAAGAAGGTGTTTTAATTATCTATCTACATTTCTAAGGTAGATTTGGGTACAACAAGAGGCGAAAAAGCAGATTCTGACTAAGATTTTATCGAAATCGGCAACTATTTGACTCAGAATGGTTGCCTTACGTCGAAATCTAATAGTTTATTAAGGTTTTCGTTACTAAAATGCCCAAAGACGCCGATTTTGACTAGAATTTGAAAGATATTGACATGAATATATAACTGTTTGTATCAAAAAATGATAGTTTAAACTGATATTTGCAGTTTTGATGCGGTTTTAGGTACGATATGAGTCGAAGAAGCCGATTTTGACTGGAATCTGTTTAAAATGACAAAGAACAAGCTATTATCAATTCAAGGAAGTGAATTTTTAAGTAGTTATCTGCAGTTTTAATGTAGATTTCAGTTCGCTAAGTTATGAAAATGCATGTTTTGGCTATAATCTTCCGTAAATCAAGGGCGAAAACCAATTATTTGTCCCAAAAGAAGGTGTTTTAAGTATATATCTGCATTTCTAAGGTAGATTTGGGTACAATAAGAGGCGAAAAAGCAGATTCTGACTAGGATTTTATCGAAATCGGCAACTATTTGACTCAGAAAGGTTGCCTTACGTCGAAATCTAATATTTTATTAAGGTTTTCGTTACTAAAATGCCCAAAGACGCCGATTTTGACTAGAATTTGAAAGATATTGACATGAATATATAACTGTTTGTATCAAAAAATGATAGTTTAAACTGATATTTGCAGTTTTGATGCGGTTTTAGATACGATATGAATCGAAGAAGCCGATTTTGACTGGAATCTGTTTAAAATGACAAAGAAAAACCTATTATCAATTCAAGGAAGTGAATTTTTAAGTAGTTATCTGCAGTTCTAATGTATATTTTAGTTCGCTAAGTTATGAAAATGCATGTTTTGGCTATAATCTTCCGTAAATCAAGGGCGAAAACCAATTATTTGTCCCAAAAGAAGGTGTTCTAAGTATATATCTGCATTTCTAAGGTAGATTTGGGTACAATAAGAGGCGAAAAAGCAGATTCTGACTAAGATTGTATCGAAATCGGCAACTATTTGACTCAGAATGGTTGCCTTATGTCGAAATCTAATAGTTTATTAAGGTTTTCGTTACTAAAATGCCCAAAGACGCCGATTTTGACTAGAATTTGAAAGATATTGACATGAATATATAACTGTTTGTATCAAAAAATGATAGTTTAAACTGATATTTGCAGTTTTGATGCGGTTTTAGGTACGATATGAGTCGAAAAAGCCGATTTTGACTGGAATCTGTTTAAAATGACAAAGAAAAACCTATTATCAATTCAAGGAAGTGAATTTTTAAGTAGTTATCTGCACTTTTAATGTAGATTTCAGTTCGCTAAGTTATGAAAATGCATGTTTTGGCTATAATCTTCCGTAAATCAAGGGCGAAAACCAATTATTTGTCCCAAAAGAAGGTGTTTTAATTATATATCTGCATTTCTAAGGTAGATTTGGGTACAATAAGAGGCGAAAAAGCAGATTCTGACTAAGATTTTATCGAAATCGGCAACTATTTGACTCAGAAAGGTTGCCTTACGTCGAAATCTAATAGTTTATTAAGGTTTTCGTTACTAAAATGCCCAAAGACGCCGATTTTGACTAGAATTTGAAAGATATTGACATGAATATATAACTGTTTGTATCAAAAAATGATAGTTTAAACTGATATTTGCAGTTTTGATGCGGTTTTAGATACGATATGAATCGAAGAAGCCGATTTTGACTGGAATCTGTTTAAAATGACAAAGAAAAACCTATTATCAATTCAAGGAAGTGAATTTTTAAGTAGTTATCTGCACTTTTAATGTAGATTTCAGTTCGCTAAGTTATGAAAATGCATGTTTTGGCTATAATCTTCCGTAAATCAAGGGCGAAAACCAATTATTTGTCCCAAAAGAAGGTGTTTTAATTATATATCTGCATTTCTAAGGTAGATTTGGGTACAATAAGAGGCGAAAAAGCAGATTCTGACTAAGATTTTATCGAAATCGGCAACTATTTGACTCAGAAAGGTTGCCTTACGTCGAAATCTAATAGTTTATTAAGGTTTTCGTTACTAAAATGCCCAAAGACGCCGATTTTGACTAGAATTTGAAAGATATTGACATGAATATATAACTGTTTGTATCAAAAAATGATAGTTTAAACTGATATTTGCAGTTTTGATGCGGTTTTAGGTACGATATGAGTCGAAAAAGCCGATTTTGACTGGAATCTGTTTAAAATGACAAAGAAAAACCTATTATCAATTCAAGGAAGTGAATTTTTAAGTAGTTATCTGCACTTTTAATGTAGATTTCAGTTCGCTAAGTTATGAAAATGCATGTTTTGGCTATAATCTTCCGTAAATCAAGGGCGAAAACCAATTATTTGTCCCAAAAGAAGGTGTTTTAATTATATATCTGCATTTCTAAGGTAGATTTGGGTACAATAAGAGGCGAAAAAGCAGATTCTGACTAAGATTTTATCGAAATCGGCAACTATTTGACTCAGAAAGGTTGCCTTACGTCGAAATCTAATAGTTTATTAAGGTTTTCGTTACTAAAATGCCCAAAGACGCCGATTTTGACTAGAATTTGAAAGATATTGACATGAATATATAACTGTTTGTATCAAAAAATGATAGTTTAAACTGATATTTGCAGTTTTGATGCGGTTTTAGATACGATATGAATCGAAGAAGCCGATTTTGACTGGAATCTGTTTAAAATGACAAAGAAAAACCTATTATCAATTCAAGGAAGTGAATTTTTAAGTAGTTATCTGCAGTTTTAATGTAGATTTCAGTTCGCTAAGTTATGAAAATGCATGTTTTGGCTATAATCTTCCGTTAATCAAGGGCGAAATCCAATTATTTGTCCCAAAAGAAGGTGTTTTAAGTATATATTTGCATTTCTAAGGTAGATTTGGGTACAATAAGAGGCGAAAAAGCAGATTCTGACTAAGATTTTATCGAAATCGGCAACTATTTGACTCAGAATGGTTGCCTTACGTCGAAATCTAATAGTTTATTAAGGTTTTTGTTACTAAAATGCCCAAAGACGCCGATTTTGACTAGAATTTGAAAGATATTGACATGAATATATAACTGTTTGTATCAAAAAATGATAGTTTAAACTGATATTTGCAGTTTTGATGCGGTTTTAGGTACGATAGGAGTCGAAGAAGCCGATTTTGACTGGAATCTGTTTAAAATGACAAAGAAAAACCTATTATCAATTCAAGGAAGTGAATTTTTAAGTAGTTATCTGCAGTTTTAATGTAGATTTCAGTTCGCTAAGTTATGAAAATGCATGTTTTGGCTATAATCTTCCGTAAATCAAGGGCGAAAACCAATTATTTGTCCCAAAAGAAGGTGTTTTAATTATCTATCTACATTTCTAAGGCAGATTTGGGTACAATAAGAGGCGAAAAAGCAGATTCTGACTAAGATTTTATCGAAATCGGCAACTATTTGACTCAGAATGGTTGCCTTACGTCGAAATCTAATAGTTTATTAAGGTTTTCGTTACTAAAATGCCCAAAGACGCCGATTTTGACTAGAATTTGAAAGATATTGACATGAATATATAACTGTTTGTATCAAAAATTGATAGTTTAAACTGATATTTGCAGTTTTGATGCGGTTTTAGGTACGATATGAGTCGAAGAAACCGATTTTGACTGGAATCTGTTTAAAATGACAAAGAACAACCTATTATCAATTCAAGGAAGTGAATTTTTAAGTAGTTATCTGCAGTTTTAATGTAGATTTTAGTTCGCTAAGTTATGAAAATGCATGTTTTGGCTATAATCTTCCGTAAATCAAGGGCGAAAACCAATTATTTGTCCCAAAAGAAGGTGTTTTAAGTATATATCTGCATTTCTAAGGTAGATTTGGGTACAATAAGAGGCGAAAAAGCAGATTCTGACTAAGATTTTATCGAAATCGGCAACTATTTGACTCAGAAAGGTTGCCTTACGTCGAAATCTAATAGTTTATTAAGGTTTTCGTTACTAAAATGCCCAAAGACGCCGATTTTGACTAGAATTTGAAAGATATTGACATGAATATATAACTGTTTGTATCAAAAAATGATAGTTTAAACTGATATTTGCAGTTTTGATGCGGTTTTAGATACGATATGAATCGAAGAAGCCGATTTTGACTGGAATCTGTTTAAAATGACAAAGAAAAACCTATTATCAATTCAAGGAAGTGAATTTTTAAGTAGTTATCTGCAGTTTTAATGTAGATTTCAGTTCGCTAAGTTATGAAAATGCATGTTTTGGCTACAATCTTCCGTTAATCAAGGGCGAAAACCAATTATTTGTCCCAAAAGAAGGTGTTTTAAGTATATATCTACATTTCTAAGGCAGATTTGGGTACAATAAGAGGCGAAAAAGCAGATTCTGACTAAGATTTTATCGAAATCGGCAACTATTTGACTCAGAATGGTTGCCTTACGTCGAAATCTAATAGTTTATTAAGGTTTTCGTTACTAAAATGCCCAAAGACGCCGATTTTGACTAGAATTTGAAAGATATTGACATGAATATATCTGTTTGTATCAAAAAATGATAGTTTAAACTGATATTTGCAGTTTTGATGCGGTTTTAGGTACGATATGAGTCGAAGAAGCCGATTTTGACTGGAATCTGTTTAAAATGACAAAGAGCAACCTATTATCAATTCAAGGAAGTGAATTTTTAAGTAGTTATCTGCAGTTTTAATGTAGATTTCAGTTCGCTAAGTTATGAAAATGCATGTTTTGGCTATAATCTTCCGTAAATCAAGGGCAAAAACCAATTATTTGTCCCAAGAGAAGGTGCTTTAAGTATATATCTGCATTTCTAAGGTAGATTTGTGTACAATAAGAGGCGAAAAAGCAGATTCTGACTAAGATTTTATCGAAATCGGCACCTATTTGACTCAGAATGGTTGCCTTACGTCGAAATCTAATAGTTTATTAAGGTTTTCGTTACTAAAATGCCCAAAGACGCCGATTTTGACTAGAATTTGAAAGATATTGACATGAATATATAACTGTTTGTATCAAAAAATGATAGTTTAAACTGATATTTGCAGTTTTGATGCGGTTTTAGGTACGATATGAGTCGAAGAAGCCGATTTTGACTGGAATCTGTTTAAAATGACAATGAAAAACCTATTATCAATTCAAGGAAGTGAATTTTTAAGTAGTTATCTGCAGTTTTAATGTAGATTTCAGTTCGCTAAGTTATGAAAATGCATGTTTTGGCTATAATCTTCCGTAAATCAAGGGCGAAAACCAATTATTTGTCCCAAAAGAAGGTGTTTTAAGTATATATCTGCATTTCTAAGGTAGATTTGGGTACAATAAGAGGCGAAAAAGCAGATTCTGACTAAGATTTTATCGAAATCGGCAACTATTTGACTCAGAAAGGTTGCCTTACGTCGAAATCTAATAGTTTATTAAGGTTTTCGTTACTAAAATGCCCAAAGACGCCGATTTTGACTAGAATTTGAAAGATATTGACATGAATATATAACTGTTTGTATCAAAAAATGATAGTTTAAACTGATATTTGCAGTTTTGATGCGGTTTTAGATACGATATGAATCGAAGAAGCCGATTTTGACTGGAATCTGTTTAAAATGACAAAGAAAAACCTATTTTCAATTCAAGGAAGTGAATTTTTAAGTAGTTATCTGCAGTTTTAATGTAGATTTTAGTTCGCTAAGTTATGAAAATGCATGTTTTGGCTATAATCTTCCGTAAATCAAGGGCGAAAACCAATTATTTGTCCCAAAAGAAGGTGTTTTAAGTATATATCTGCATTTCTAAGGTAGATTTGGGTACAATAAGAGGCGAAAAAGCAGATTCTGACTAAGATTTTATCGAAATCGGCAACTATTTGACTCAGAAAGGTTGCCTTACGTCGAAATCTAATAGTTTATTAAGGTTTTCGTTACTAAAATGCCCAAAGACGCCGATTTTGACTAGAATTTGAAAGATATTGACATGAATATATAACTGTTTGTATCAAAAAATGATAGTTTAAACTGATATTTGCAGTTTTGATGCGGTTTTAGATACGATATGAATCGAAGAAGCCGATTTTGACTGGAATCTGTTTAAAATGACAAAGAAAAACCTATTATCAATTCAAGGAAGTGAATTTTTAAGTAGTTATCTGCAGTTTTAATGTAGATTTCAGTTCGCTAAGTTATGAAAATGCATGTTTTGGCTACAATCTTCCGTTAATCAAGGGCGAAAACCAATTATTTGTCCCAAAAGAAGGTGTTTTAAGTATATATCTACATTTCTAAGGCAGATTTGAGTACAATAAGAGGCGAAAAAGCAGATTCTGACTAAGATTTTATCGAAATCGGCAACTATTTGACTCAGAATGGTTGCCTTACGTCGAAATCTAATAGTTTATTAAGGTTTTCGTTACTAAAATGCCCAAAGACGCCGATTTTGACTAGAATTTGAAAGATATTGACATGAATATATAACTGTTTGTATCAAAAAATGATAGTTTAAACTGACATTTGCAGTTTTGATGCGGTTTTAGATACGATATGAATCGAAGAAGCCGATTTTGACTGGAATCTGTTTAAAATGACAAAGAAAAACCTATTATCAATTCAAGGAAGTGAATTTTTAAGTAGTTATCTGCAGTTTTAATGTAGATTTCAGTTCGCTAAGTTATGAAAATGCATGTTTTGGCTATAATCTTCCGTAAATCAAGGGCGAAAACCAATTATTTGTCCCAAAAGAAGGTGTTTTAAGTATATATCTGCATTTCTAAGGTAGATTTGGGTACAATAAGAGGCGAAAAAGCAGATTCTGACTAAGATTTTATCGAAATCGGCAACTATTTGACTCAGAAAGGTTGCCTTACGTCGAAATCTAATAGTTTATTAAGGTTTTCGTTACTAAAATGCCCAAAGACGCCGCTTTTGACTAGAATTTGAAAGATATTGACATGACTATATAACTGTTTGTATCAAAAAATGATAGTTTAAACTGATATTTGCAGTTTTGATGCGGTTTTAGATACGATATGAATCGAAGAAGCCGATTTTGACTGGAATCTGTTTAAAATGACAAAGAAAAACCTATTATCAATTCAAGGAAGTGAATTTTTAAGTAGTTATCTGCAGTTTTAATGTAGATTTCAGTTCGCTAAGTTATGAAAATGCATGTTTTGGCTATAATCTTCCGTAAATCAAGATCGAAAACCAATTATTTGTCCCAAAAGAAGGTGTTTTAAGTATATATCTGCATTTCTAAGGTAGATTTGGGTACAATAAGAGGCGAAAAAGCAGATTCTGACTAAGATTTTATCAAAATCGGCAACTATTTGACTCAGAAAGGTTGCCTTACGTCGAAATCTAATAGTTTATTAAGGTTTTCGTTACTAAAATGCCCAAAGACGCCGATTTTGACTAGAATTTGAAAGATATTGACATGAATATATAACTGTTTGTATCCAAAAATGATAGTTTAAATTGACATTTGCAGTTTTGATGCGGTTTTAGATACGATATGAATCGAAGAAGCCGATTTTGACTGGAATCTGTTTAAAATGACAAAGAAAAACGTATTATCAATTCAAGGAACTGAATTTTTAAGTAGTTATCTGCAGTTTTAATGTAGATTTCAGTTCGCTAAATTATGAAAATGCATGTTTTGGCTATAATCTTCCGTAAATCAAGGGCGAAAACCAATTATTTGTCCTAAAAGAAGGTGCTTTAAGTATATATCTGCATTTCTAAGGTAGATTTGGGTACAATAAGAGGCGAAAAAGCAGATTCTGACTAAGATTTTATCGAAATCGGCAACTATTTGACTCAGAATGGTTGCCTTACGTCGAGATCTAATAGTTTATTAAGGTTTTCGTTACAAAAATGCCCAAAGACGCCGATTTTGACTAGAATTTGAATGATATTGACATGAATATATAACTGTTTGTATCAAAAAATGATAGTTTAAACTGATATTTGCAGTTTTGATGCGGTTTTAGGTACGATATGAGTCGAAGAAGCCGATTTTGACTGGAATCTGTTTAAAATGACAAAGAAAAACGTATTATCAATTCAAGGAAGTGAATTTTTAAGTAGTTATCTGCAGTTTTAATGTAGATTTCAGTTCGCTAAATTATGAAAATGCATGTTTTGGCTATAATCTTCCGTAAATCAAGGGCGAAAACCAATTTGTCCTAAAAGAAGGTGCTTTAAGTATATATCTGCATTTCTAAGGTAGATTTGGGTACAATAAGAGGCGAAAAAGCAGATTCTGACTAAGAATTTATCGAAATCGGCAACTGTTTGACTCAGAAAGGTTGCCTTACGTCGAAATCTAATAGTTTATTAAGGTTTTCGTTACTAAAATGCCCAAAAACTGCAGATAACAACATAAAAAATTCACTTCCTTGAATTGATAATTGGTTTTTCTTTGTCATTTTAAACAGATTCCAGTCAAAATCGGCTTCTTCGATTCATATCGTATCTAAAACCGCATCAAAACTGCAAATATCAGTTTAAACTATCATTTTTTGATACAAACAGTTATATATTCATGTCAATATCTTTCAAATTCTAGTCAAAATCGGCGTCTTTGGGCATTTTAGTAACGAAAACCTTAATAAACTATTAGATTTCGACGTAAGGCAACCATTCTGAGTCAAATAGTTGCCGATTTCGATAAAATCTTAGTCAGAATCTGCTTTTTCGCCTCTTATTGTACCCAAATCTACCTTAGAAATGCAGATATATACTTAAAACACCTTCTTTTGGGACAAATAACTGGTTTTGGCCCTTGATTTACGGAAGATTATAGCCAAAACATGCAGTTCCATAACTTAGCGAACTGAAATCTACATTAAAACTGCAGATAACTACTTAAAAATTCACTTCCTTGAATTGATAATATGTTTTTCTTTGTCATTTTAAACAGATTCCAGTCAAAATCGGCTTCTTCGACTCATATCGTACCTAAAACCGCATCAAAACTGCAAATATCAGTTTAAACAATCATTTTTTGATACAAACAGTTATATATTCATGTCAATATCTTTCAAATTCTAGTCAAAATCAGCGTCTTTGGGCATTTTAGTAACGAAAACCTTAATAAACTATTATATTTCGACGTAAGGCAACCATTCTGAGTCAAATAGTTGCCGATTTCGATAAAATCTTAGTCAGAATCTGCTTTTTCGCCTCTTATTGTACCCAAATCTACCTTAGAAATGCAGATATATACTTAAAACACCTTCTTTTGGGACAAATAACTGGTTTTGGCCCTTGATTTACGGAAGATTATAGCCAAAACATGCAGTTTCATAACTTAGCGAACTGAAATCTACATTAAAACTGCAGATAACTACTTAAAAATTCACTTCCATGAATTGATAATATGTTTTTCTTTGTCATTTTAAACAGATTCCAGTCAAAATCGGCTTCTTCGACTCATATCGTACCTAAAACCGCATCAAAACTGCAAATATCAGTTTAAACAATCATTTTTTGATACAAACAGTTATATATTCATGTCAATATCTTTCAAATTCTAGTCAAAATCGGCGTCTTTGGGCATTTTAGTAACGAAAACCTTATTAAACTATTATATTTCGACGTAAGGCAACCATTCTGAGTCAAATAGTTGCCGATTTCGATAAAATCTTAGTCAGAATCTGCTTTTTCGCCTCTTATTGTACCCAAATCTACCTTAGAAATGCAGATATATACTTAAAACACCTTCTTTTGGGACAAATAATTCGTTTTCGCCCTTGATTTACGGAAGATTATAGCCAAAACATGCATTTTCATAACTTAGCGAACTGAAATCTACATTAAAACTGCAGATAACTACTTAAAAATTCACTTCCTTGAATTGATAATAGGTTTTTCTTTGTCATTTTAAACAGATTCCAGTCAAAATCGGCTTCTTCGATTCATATCGTATCTAAAACCGCATCAAAACTGCAAATATCAGTTTAAACTATCATTTTTTGATACAAACAGTTATATATTCATGTCAATATCTCTCAAATTCTAGTCAAAATCGGCGTCTTTGGGCATTTTAGTAACGAAAACCTTAATAAACTATTAGATTTCGACGTAAGGCAACCTTTCTGAGTCAAATAGTTGCCGATTTCGATAAAATCTTAGTCAGAATCTGATTTTTCGCCTCTTACTGTACCCAAATCTACCTTAGAAATGCAGATATATACTTAAAACACCTTCTTTTGGGACAAATAATTGGTTTTCGCCCTTGATTTACGGAAGATTATAGCCAAAACATGCATTTTCATAACTTAGCGAACTGAAATCTACATTGAAACTGCAGATAACTACTTAAAAATTCACTTCCTTGAATTGATAATAGATTTTTCTTTGTCATTTTAAACAGATTCCAGTCAAAATCGGCTTCTTCGACTCATATCGTACCTAAAACCGCATCAAAACTGCAAATATCAGTTTAAACTATCATTTTTTGATACAAACAGTTATATATTCATGTCAATATCATTCAAATTCTAGTCAAAATCGGCGTCTTTGGGCATTTTAGTAACGAAAACCTTAATAAACTATTAGATTTCGACGTAAGGCAACCACTCTGAGTCAAATAGTTGCCGATTTCGATAAAATCTTAGTCAGAATCTGCTTTTTCGCCTCTTATTGTACCCAAACCTACCTTAGAAATGCAGATATATACTTAAAACACCTTCTTTTGGGACAAATAATTGGTTTTCGCCCTTGATTTACGGAAGATTATAGCCAAAACATGCATTTTCATAACTTAGCGAACTGAAATCTACATTAAAACTGCAGATAACTACTTAAAAATTCACTTCCTTAAATTGATAATAGGTTTTTCTTTGTCATTTTAAACAGATATCAGTCAAAATCGGCTTCTTCGATTCATATCGTATCTAAAACCGCATCAAAACTGCAAATATCAGTTTAAACTATCATTTTTTGATACAAACAGTTATATATTCATGTCAATATCTCTCAAATTCTAGTCAAAATCGGCGTCTTT
Organism: Cylas formicarius; assembly: GCF_029955315.1. Lineage (NCBI taxonomy): Eukaryota > Metazoa > Arthropoda > Insecta > Coleoptera > Brentidae > Cylas > Cylas formicarius. The sequence goes on from NW_026844261.1 coordinate 1,253,425, forward strand.
GGGCATTTTAGTAACGAAAACCTTAATAATCTATTAGATTTCGACGTAAGGCAACCTTTCTGAGTCAAATAGTTGCCGATTTCGATAAAATCTTAGTCAGAATCTGTTTTTTTCGCCTCTTATTGTACCCAAATCTACCTTAGAAATGCAGATATATACTTAAAACACCTTCTTTTGGGACAAATAATTGGTTTTCGCCCTTGATTTACGGAAGATTATAGCCAAAACATGCATTTTCATAACTTAGCGAACTGAAATCTACATTAAAACTGCAGATAACTACTTAAAAATTCACTTCCTTGAATTGATAATAGGTTTTTCTTTGTCATTTTAAACAGATTCCAGACAAAATCGGCTTCTTCGATTCATATCGTATCTAAAACCGCATCAAAACTGCAAATATCAGTTTAAACTATCATTTTTTGATACAAACAGTTATATATTCATGTCAATATCTTTCAAATTCTAGTCAAAATCGGCGTCTTTGGGCATTTTAGTAACGAAAACCTTAATAAACTATTAGATTTCGACGTAAGGCAACCATTGTGAGTCAAATAGTTGCCGATTTCGATAAAATCTTAGTCAGAATCTGTTTTTTTCGCCTCTTATTGTACCCAAATCTACCTTAGAAATGCAGATATATACTTAAAACACCTTCTTTTGGGACAAATAATTGGTTTTCGCCCTTGATTTACGGAAGATTATAGCCAAAACATGCATTTTCATAACTTAGCGAACTGAAATCTACATTAAAACTGCAGATAACTACTTAAAAATTCACTTCCTTGAATTGATAATAGGTTTTTCTTTGTCATTTTAAACAGATTCCAGACAAAATCGGCTTCTTCGATTCATATCGTATCTAAAACCGCATCAAAACTGCAAATATCAGTTTAAACTATCATTTTTTGATACAAACAGTTATATATTCATGTCAATATCTTTCAAATTCTAGTCAAAATCGGCGTCTTTGGGCATTTTAGTAACGAAAACCTTAATAAACTATTAGATTTCGACGTAAGGCAACCATTGTGAGTCAAATAGTTGCCGATTTCGATAAAATCTTAGTCAGAATCTGCTTTTTCGCCTCTTATTGTACCCAAATCTACCTTAGAAATGCAGATATATACTTAAAACACCTTCTTTTGGGACAAATAACTGGTTTTGGCCCTTGATTTACGGAAGATTATAGCCAAAACATGCAGTTTCATAACTTAGCGAACTGAAATCTACATTAAAACTGCAGATAACTACTTAAAAATTCACTTCCTTGAATTGATAATATGTTTTTCTTTGTCATTTTAAACAGATTCCAGTCAAAATCGGCTTCTTCGACTCATATCGTACCTGAAACCGCATCAAAACTGCAAATATCAGTTTAAACAATCATTTTTTGATACAAACAGTTATATATTCATGTCAATATCTTTCAAATTCTAGTCAAAATCGGCGTCTTTGGGCATTTTAGTAACGAAAACCTTAATAAACTATTATATTTCGACGTAAGGCAACCATTCTGAGTCAAATAGTTGCCGATTTCGATAAAATCTTAGTCAGAATCTGCTTTTTCGCCTCTTATTGTACCCAAATCTACCTTAGAAATGCAGATATATACTTAAAACACCTTCTTTTGGACAAATAATTGGTTTTCGCCCTTGATTTACGGAAGATTATAGCCCAAACATGCATTTTCATAACTTAGCGAACTGAAATCTACATTAAAACTGCAGATAACTACTAAAAAATTCACTTCCTTGAATTGATAATAGGTTTTTCTTTGTCATTTTAAACAGATTCCAGTCAAAATCGGCTTCTTCGATTCATATCGTATCTAAAACCGCATCAAAACTGCAAATATCAGTTTAAACTATCATTTTTTGATACAAACAGTTATATATTCATGTCAATATCTCTCAAATTCTAGTCAAAATCGGCGTCTTTGGGCATTTTAGTAACGAAAACCTTAATAAACTATTAGATTTCGACGTAAGGCAACCTTTCTGAGTCAAATAGTTGCCGATTTCGATAAAATCTTATTCAGAATCTGTTTTTTCGCCTCTTATTGTACCCAAATCTACCTTAGAAATGCAGATATATACTTAAAACACCTTCTTTTGGGACAAATAATTGGTTTTCGCCCTTGATTTACGGAAGATTATAGCCAAAACATGCATTTTCATAACTTAGCGAACTGAAATCTACATTAAAACTGCAGATAACTACTTAAAAATTCACTTCCTTGAATTGATAATAGGTTTTTCTTTGTCATTTTAAACAGATTCCAGACAAAATCGGCTTTTTCGATTCATATCGTATCTAAAACCGCATCAAAACTGCAAATATCAGTTTAAACTATCATTTTTTGATACAAACAGTTATATATTCATGTCAATATCTTTCAAATTCTAGTCAAAATCGGCGTCTTTGGGCATTTTAGTAACGAAAACCTTAATAAACTATTAGATTTCGACGTAAGGCAACCATTGTGAGTCAAATAGTTGCCGATTTCGATAAAATCTTAGTCAGAATCTGCTTTTTCGCCTCTTATTGTACCCAAATCTACCTTAGAAATGCAGATATATACTTAAAACACCTTCTTTTGGGACAAATAATTGGTTTTCGCCCTTGATTTACGGAAGATTATAGCCAAAACATGCATTTTCATGACTTAGCGAACTAAAATCTACATTAAAACTGCAGATAACTACTTAAAAATTTACTTCCTTGAATTGATAATAGGTTTTTCTTTGTCATTTTAAACAGATTCCAGTCAAAATCGGCTTCTTCGATTCATATCGTATCTAAAACCGCATCAAAACTGCAAATATCAGTTTAAACTATCATTTTTTGATACAAACAGTTATATATTCATGTCAATATCTTTCAAATTCTAGTCAAAATCCTCGTCTTTGGGCATTTTAGTAACGAAAACCTTAATAAACTATTAGATTTCGACGTAAGGCAACCATTGTGAGTCAAATAGTTGCCGATTTCGATAAAATCTTAGTCAGAATCTGCTTTTTCGCCTCTTATTGTACCCAAATCTACCTTAGAAATGCAGATATATACTTAAAACACCTTCTTTTGGGACAAATAATTGGTTTTCGCCCTTGATTTACGGAAGATTATAGCCAAAACATGCATTTTCATGACTTAGCAAACTGAAATCTACATTAAAACTGCAGATAACTACTTAAAAATTCACTTCCTTGAATTGATAATAGGTTTTTCTTTGTCATTTTAAACAGATTCCAGTCAAAATCGGCTTCTTCGATTCATATCGTATCTAAAACCGCATCAAAACTGCAAATATCAGTTTAAACTATCATTTTTTGATACAAACAGTTATATATTCATGTCAATATCTTTCAAATTCTAGTCAAAATCGGCGTCTTTGGGCATTTTAGTAACGAAAACCTTAATAAACTATTAGATTTCGACGTAAGGCAACCTTTCTGAGTCAAATAGTTGCCGATTTCGATAAAATCTTAGTCAGAATCTGCTTTTTCGCCTCTTATTGTACCCAAATCTACCTTAGAAATGCAGATATATACTTAAAACACCTTCTTTTGGGACAAATAATTGGTTTTCGCCCTTGATTTACGGAAGATTATAGCCAAAACATGCATTTTCATAACTTAGCGAACTGAAATCAACATTAAAACTGCAGATAACTACTTAAAAATTCACTTCCTTGAATTGATAATAGGTTTTTCTTTGTCATTTTAAACAGATTCCAGACAAAATCGGCTTCTTCGATTCATATCGTATCTAAAACCGCATCAAAACTGCAAATATCAGTTTAAACTATCATTTTTTGATACAAACAGTTATATATTCATGTCAATATCTTTCAAATTCTAGTCAAAATCGGCGTCTTTGGGCATTTTAGTAACGAAAACCTTAATAAACTATTAGATTTCGACGTAAGGCAACCATTCTGAGTCAAATAGTTGCCGATTTCGATAAAATCTTAGTCAGAATCTGCTTTTTCGCCTCTTATTGTACCCAAATCTACCTTAGAAATGCAGATATATACTTAAAACACCTTCTTTTGGGACAAATAATTGGTTTTCGCCCTTGATTTACGGAAGATTATAGCCAAAACATGCATTTTCATAACTTAGCGAACTGAAATCTACATTAAAACTGCAGATAACTACTTAAAAATTCACTTCCTTGAATTGATAATAGGTTTTTCTTTGTCATTTTAAACAGATTCCAGACAAAATCGGCTTCTTCGATTCATATCGTATCTAAAACCGCATCAAAACTGCAAATATCAGTTTAAACTATCATTTTTTGATACAAACAGTTATATATTCATGTCAATATCTTTCAAATTCTAGTCAAAATCGGCGTCTTTGGGCATTTTAGTAACGAAAACCTTAATAAACTATTAGATTTCGACGTAAGGCAACCATTCTGAGTCAAATAGTTGCCGATTTCGATAAAATCTTAGTCAGAATCTGCTTTTTCGCCTCTTATTGTACCCAAATCTACCTTAGAAATGCAGATATATACTTAAAACACCTTCTTTTGGGACAAATAATTGGTTTTCGCCCTTGATTTACGGAAGATTATAGCCAAAACATGCATTTTCATAACTTAGCGAACTGAAATCTACATTAAAACAGCAGATAACTACTTAAAAATTCACTTCCTTGAATTGATAATAGGTTTTTCTTTGTCATTTTAAACAGATTCCAGACAAAATCGGCTTCTTCGATTCATATCGTATCTAAAACCGCATCAAAACTGCAAATATCAGTTTAAACTATCATTTTTTGATACAAACAGATATATATTCATGTCAATATCTTTCAAATTCTAGTCAAAATCGGCGTCTTTGGGCATTTTAGTAACGAAAACCTTAATAAACTATTAGATTTCGACGTAAGGCAACCATTCTGAGTCAAATAGTTGCCGATTTCGATAAAATCTTAGTCAGAATCTGCTTTTTCGCCTCTTATTGTACCCAAATCTACCTTAGAAATGCAGATATATACTTAAAACACCTTCCTTTGGGACAAATAATTGGTTTTCGCCCTTGATTTACCGAAGATTATAGCCAAAACATGCATTTTCATAATTTAGCGAACTGAAATCTACATTAAAACTGCAGATAACTACTTAAAAATTCACTTCCTTGAATTGATAATAGGTTTTTCTTTGTCATTTTAAACATATTCCAGTCAAAATCGGCTTCTTCGACTCATATCGTACCTAAAACCGCATCAAAACTGCAAATATCAGTTTAAACTATCATTTTTTGATACAAACAGTTATATATTCATGTCAATATCTTTCAAATTCTAGTCAAAATCGGCGTCTTTGGACATTTTAGTAACGAAAACCTTAATAAACTATTAGATTTCGACGTAAGGCAACCATTCTGAGTCAAATAGTTGCCGATTTCGATAAAATCTTAGTCAGAATCTGCTTTTTCGCCTCTTATTGTACCCAAATCTACCTTAGAAATGCAGATATTTACTTAAAACACCTTCTTTTGGGACAAATAATTGGTTTTCGCCCATGATTTACGGAAGATTATAGCCAAAACATGCATTTTCATAACTTAGCGAACTGAAATCTACATTAAAACTGCAGATAACTACTTAAAAATTCACTTCCTTGAATTGATAATAGGTTTTTCTTTGTCATTTTAAACAGATTCCAGTCAAAATCGGCTTCTTCGATTCATATCGTATCTTAAACCGCATCAAAACTGCAAATATCAGTTTAAACTATCATTTTTTGATACAAACAGTTATATATTCATGTCAATATCTTTCAAATTCTAGCCAAAATCGGCGTCTTTGGGCATTTTAGTAACGAAAACCTTAATAAACTATTAGATTTCGACGTAAGGCAACCATTCTGAGTCAAATAGTTGCCGATTTCGATAAAATCTTAATCAGAATCTGCTTTTTCGCCTCTTATTGTACCCAAATCTACCTTAGAAATGCAGATATATACTTAAAACACCTTCTTTTGGGACAAATAATTGGTTTTCGCCCTTGATTTACGGAAGATTATAGCCAAAACATGCATTTTCATAACTTAGCGAACTGAAATCTACATTAAAACTGCAGATAACTACTTAAAAATTCACTTCCTTGAATTGATAATAGGTTTTTCTTTGTCATTTTAAACATATTCCAGTCAAAATCGGCTAATTCGACTCATATCGTACCTAAAACCGCATCAAAACTGCAAATATCAGTTTAAACTATCATTTTTTGATACAAACAGTTATATATTCATGTCAACATCTTTCAAATTCTAGTCAAAATCGGCGTCTTTGGGCATTTTAGTAACGAAAACCTTAATAAACCATTAGATTTCGACGTAAGGCAACCATTCTGAGTCAAATAGTTGCCGATTTCGATAAAATCTTAGTCAGAATCTGCTTTTTCGCCTCTTATTGTACCCAAATCTACCTTAGAAATGCAGATATATACTTAAAACACCTTCTTTTGGGACAAATAATTGGTTTTCGCCCTTGATTTACGGAAGATTATAGCCAAAACATGCATTTTCATAACTTAGCGAACTGAAATCTACATTAAAACTGCAGATAACTACTTAAAAATTCACTTCCTTGAATTGATAATAGGTTTTTCTTTGTCATTTTAAACAGATTCCAGTCAAAATCGGCTTCTTCGATTCATATCGTATCTTAAACCGCATCAAAACTGCAAATATCAGTTTAAACTATCATTTTTTGATACAAACAGTTATATATTCATGTCAATATCTTTCAAATTCTAGCCAAAATCGGCGTCTTTGGGCATTTTAGTAACGAAAACCTTAATAAACTATTAGATTTCGACGTAAGGCAACCATTCTGAGTCAAATAGTTGCCGATTTCGATAAAATCTTAATCAGAATCTGCTTTTTCGCCTCTTATTGTACCCAAATCTACCTTAGAAATGCAGATATATACTTAAAACACCTTCTTTTGGGACAAATAATTGGTTTTCGCCCTTGATTTACGGAAGATTATAGCCAAAACATGCATTTTCATAACTTAGCGAACTGAAATCTACATTAAAACTGCAGATAACTACTTAAAAATTCACTTCCTTGAATTGATAATAGGTTTTTCTTTGTCATTTTAAACATATTCCAGTCAAAATCGGCTAATTCGACTCATATCGTACCTAAAACCGCATCAAAACTGCAAATATCAGTTTAAACTATCATTTTTTGATACAAACAGTTATATATTCATGTCAACATCTTTCAAATTCTAGTCAAAATCGGCGTCTTTGGGCATTTTAGTAACGAAAACCTTAATAAACCATTAGATTTCGACGTAAGGCAACCATTCTGAGTCAAATAGTTGCCGATTTCGATAAAATCTTAGTCAGAATCTGCTTTTTCGCCTCTTATTGTACCCAAATCTACCTTAGAAATGCAGATATATACTTAAAACACCTTCTTTTGGGACAAATAATTGGTTTTCGCCCTTGATTTACATAAGATTATAGCCAAAACATGCATTTTCATAACTTAGCGAACTGAAATCTACATTAAAACTGCAGATAACTACTTAAAAATTCACTTCCTTGAATTGATAATAGGTTTTTCTTTGTCATTTGAAACAGATTCCAGTCAAAATCGGCTTCTTCGACTCATATCGTACCTAAAACCGCATCAAAACTGCAAATATCAGTTTAAACTATCATTTTTTGATACAAACAGTTATATATTCATGTCAATATCTTTCAAATTCTGGTCAAAATCGGCGTCTTTGGGCATTTTAGTAACGAAAACCTTAATGAACTATTAGATTTCGACGTAAGGCAACCATTCTGAGTCAAATAGTTGCCGATTTCGATAAAATCTTAGTCAGAATCTGCTTTTTCGCCTCTTATTGTACTCAAATCTACCTTAGAAATGCAGATATTTACTTAAAACACCTTCTTTTGGGACAAATAATTGGTTTTCGCCCTTGATTTACGGAAGATTATAGCCAAAACATGCATTTTCATAACTTAGCGAACTGAAATCTACATTAAAACTGCAGATAACTACTTAAAAATTCACTTCCTTGAATTGATAATAGGTTTTTCTTTGTCATTTTAAACAGATTCCAGTCAAAATCGGCTTCTTCGATTCATATCGTACCTAAAACCGCATCAAAACTGCAAATATCAGTTTAAACTATCATTTTTTGATACAAACAGTTATATATTCATGTCAACATCTTTCAAATTCTAGTCAAAATCGGCGTCTTTGGGCATTTTAGTAACGAAAACCTTAATAAACCATTAGATTTCGACGTAAGGCAACCATTCTGAGTCAAATAGTTGCTTATTTCGATAAAATCTTAGTCAGAATCTGCTTTTTCGCCTCTTATTGTACCCAAATCTACCTTAGAAATGCAGATATATACTTAAAACACCTTCTTTTGGGACAAATAATTGGTTTTCGCCCTTGATTTACGGAAGATTATAGCCAAAACATGCATTTTCATAACTTAGCGAACTGAAATCTACATTAAAACTGCAGATAACTACTTAAAAATTCACTTCCTTGAATTGATAATAGGTTTTTCTTTGTCATTTTAAACAGATTCCAGTCAAAATCGGCTTCTTCGATTCATATCGTACCTAAAACCGCATCAAAACTGCAAATATCAGTTTAAACTATCATTTTTTGATACAAACAGTTATATATTCATGTCAACATCTTTCAAATTCTAGTCAAAATCGGCGTCTTTGGACATTTTAGTAACGAAAACCTTAATAAACTATTAGATTTCGACGTAAGGCAACCATTCTGAGTCAAATAGTTGCCGATTTCGATAAAATCTTAGTCAGAATCTGCTTTTTCGCCTCTTATTGTACCCAAATCTACCTTAGAAATGCAGATATTTACTTAAAACACCTTCTTTTGGGACAAATAATTGGTTTTCGCCCTTGATTTACGGAAGATTATAGCCAAAACATGCATTTTCATAACTTAGCGAACTGAAATCTACATTAAAACTGCAGATAACTACTTAAAAATTCACTTCCTTGAATTGATAATAGGTTTTTCTTTGTCATTTTAAACAGATTCCAGTCAAAATCGGCTTCTTCGATTCATATCGTATCTTAAACCGCATCAAAACTGCAAATATCAGTTTAAACTATCATTTTTTGATACAAACAGTTATATATTCATGTCAATATCTTTCAAATTCTAGCCAAAATCGGCGTCTTTGGGCATTTTAGTAACGAAAACCTTAATAAACTATTAGATTTCGACGTAAGGCAACCATTCTGAGTCAAATAGTTGCCGATTTCGATAAAATCTTAATCAGAATCTGCTTTTTCGCCTCTTATTGTACCCAAATCTACCTTAGAAATGCAGATATATACTTAAAACACCTTCTTTTGGGACAAATAATTGGTTTTCGCCCTTGATTTACGGAAGATTATAGCCAAAACATGCATTTTCATAACTTAGCGAACTGAAATCTACATTAAAACTGCAGATAACTACTTAAAAATTCACTTCCTTGAATTGATAATAGGTTTTTCTTTGTCATTTTAAACATATTCCAGTCAAAATCGGCTAATTCGACTCATATCGTACCTAAAACCGCATCAAAACTGCAAATATCAGTTTAAACTATCATTTTTTGATACAAACAGTTATATATTCATGTCAACATCTTTCAAATTCTAGTCAAAATCGGCGTCTTTGGGCATTTTAGTAACGAAAACCTTAATAAACCATTAGATTTCGACGTAAGGCAACCATTCTGAGTCAAATAGTTGCCGATTTCGATAAAATCTTAGTCAGAATCTGCTTTTTCGCCTCTTATTGTACCCAAATCTACCTTAGAAATGCAGATATATACTTAAAACACCTTCTTTTGGGACAAATAATTGGTTTTCGCCCTTGATTTACATAAGATTATAGCCAAAACATGCATTTTCATAACTTAGCGAACTGAAATCTACATTAAAACTGCAGATAACTACTTAAAAATTCACTTCCTTGAATTGATAATAGGTTTTTCTTTGTCATTTGAAACAGATTCCAGTCAAAATCGGCTTCTTCGACTCATATCGTACCTAAAACCGCATCAAAACTGCAAATATCAGTTTAAACTATCATTTTTTGATACAAACAGTTATATATTCATGTCAATATCTTTCAAATTCTGGTCAAAATCGGCGTCTTTGGGCATTTTAGTAACGAAAACCTTAATGAACTATTAGATTTCGACGTAAGGCAACCATTCTGAGTCAAATAGTTGCCGATTTCGATAAAATCTTAGTCAGAATCTGCTTTTTCGCCTCTTATTGTACTCAAATCTACCTTAGAAATGCAGATATTTACTTAAAACACCTTCTTTTGGGACAAATAATTGGTTTTCGCCCTTGATTTACGGAAGATTATAGCCAAAACATGCATTTTCATAACTTAGCGAACTGAAATCTACATTAAAACTGCAGATAACTACTTAAAAATTCACTTCCTTGAATTGATAATAGGTTTTTCTTTGTCATTTTAAACAGATTCCAGTCAAAATCGGCTTCTTCGATTCATATCGTACCTAAAACCGCATCAAAACTGCAAATATCAGTTTAAACTATCATTTTTTGATACAAACAGTTATATATTCATGTCAACATCTTTCAAATTCTAGTCAAAATCGGCGTCTTTGGGCATTTTAGTAACGAAAACCTTAATAAACCATTAGATTTCGACGTAAGGCAACCATTCTGAGTCAAATAGTTGCTTATTTCGATAAAATCTTAGTCAGAATCTGCTTTTTCGCCTCTTATTGTACCCAAATCTACCTTAGAAATGCAGATATATACTTAAAACACCTTCTTTTGGGACAAATAATTGGTTTTCGCCCTTGATTTACGGAAGATTATAGCCAAAACATGCATTTTCATAACTTAGCGAACTGAAATCTACATTAAAACTGCAGATAACTACTTAAAAATTCACTTCCTTGAATTGATAATAGGTTTTTCTTTGTCATTTTAAACAGATTCCAGACAAAATCGGCTTCTTCGATTCATATCGTATCTAAAACCGCATCAAAACTGCAAATATCAGTTTAAACTATCATTTTTTGATACAAACAGTTATATATTCATGTCAATATCTTTCAAATTCTAGTCAAAATCGGCGTCTTTGGGCATTTTAGTAACGAAAACCTTAATAAACTATTAGATTTCGACGTAAGGCAACCATTCTGAGTCAAATAGTTGCCGATTTCCATGAAATCTTAGTCAGAATCTGCTTTTTCGCCTCTTATTGTACCCAAATCTACCTTAGAAATGCAGATATATACTTAAAACACCTTCTTTTGGGACAAATAATTGGTTTTCGCCCTTGATTTACGGAAGATTATAGCCAAAACATGCATTTTCATAACTTAGCGAACTGAAATCTACATTAAAACTGCAGATAACTACTTAAAAATTCACTTCCTTGAATTGATAATAGGTTTTTCTTTGTCATTTTAAACAGATTCCAGTCAAAATCGGCTTCTTCGATTCATATCGTATCTAAAACCGCATCAAAACTGCAAATATCAGTTTAAACTATCATTTTTTGATTCAAACAGTTATATATTCATGTCAATATCTTTCAAATTCTAGTCAAAATCGGCGTCTTTGGGCATTTTAGTAACGAAAACCTTAATAAACTATTAGATTTCGACGTAAGGCAACCATTCTGAGTCAAATAGTTGCCGATTTCGATAAAATCTTAGTCAGAATCTGCTTTTTCGCCTCTTATTGTACCCAAATCTACCTTAGAAATGCAGATATATACTTAAAACACCTTCTTTTGGGACAAATAATTGGTTTTCGCCCTTGATTTACGGAAGATTATAGCCAATACATGCATTTTCATAACTTAGCGAACTGAAATCTACATTAAAACTGCAGATAACTACTTAAAAATTCACTTCCTTGAATTGATAATAGGTTTTTCTTTGTCATTTTAAACAGATTCCAGTCAAAATCGGCTTCTTCGACTCATATCGTACCTAAAACCGCATCAAAACTGCAAATATCAGTTTAAACTATCATTTTTTGATACAAACAGTTATATATTCATGTAAATATCTTTCAAATTCTAGTCAAAATCGACGTCTTTGGGCATTTTAGTAACGAAAACCTTAATAAACCATTAGATTTCGACGTAAGGCAACCATTCTGAGTCAAATAGTTGCCGATTTCGATAAAATCTTAGTCAGAATCTGCTTTTTCGCCTCTTATTGTACCCAAATCTACCTTAGAAATGCAGATATATACTTAAAACACCTTCTTTTGGGACAAATAACTGGTTTTGGCCCTTGATTTACAGAAGATTATAGCCAAAACATGCATTTTCATAACTTAGCGAACTGAAATCTACATTAAAACTGCAGATAACTACTTAAAAATTCACTTCCTTGAATTGATAATATGTTTTTCTTTGTCATTTTAAACAGATTCCAGTCAAAATCGGCTTCTTCGACTCATATCGTACCTAAAACCGCATCAAAACTGCAAATATCAGTTTAAACTATCATTTTTTGATACAAACAGTTATATATTCATGTCAATATCTTTCAAATTCTAGTCAAAATCGGCGTCTTTGGGCATTTTAGTAACGAAAACCGTAATAAACTATTAGATTTCGACGTAAGGCAACCATTCTGAGTCAAATAGTTGCCGATTTCGATAAAATCTTAGTCAGAATCTGCTTTTTCGCCTCTTATTGTACCCAAATCTACCTTAGAAATGCAGATATATACTTAAAACACCTTCTTTTGGGACAAATAATTGGTTTTCGCCCTTGATTTACGGAAGATTATAGCCAAAACATGCATTTTCATAACTTAGCGAACTGAAATCTACATTAAAACTGCAGATAACTACTTAAAAATTCACTTCCTTGAATTGATAATAGGTTGCCGGCGGGGGTACCAAAATCAAGAAAATGGGGAAACCGATACCGGATTCCCGTAAAAAGCGTCCCCTATGGGGCAAAAAATTGCTCGGTTTTCCCAAAAAACGAACCGTTTTCGAGCTATAGCCATTTTAAAATGGAAAAAAAAATTCGAAAAAGGGCCGTATCTCGGAAACGGTGCGTCGGAGGCGAAAAATAAGCCAATTTTCGTACCGGCCTCGGCTTCATTAATTATGTGGACCAGCCGACTCGGCGTGGGGAATCGACTGGCAAAGTCTCAACCCCCCCCCTCCAAAATTTACCCCCTCGAATTTTGTAATTTAAAAAAAAAAAAATCGGAGAAAATGCCTTCTAAGGGTAAAGGGGGGTGAGAAGCGACCCCTTTGGGGCGAAAATTTCGTGCGTTTTTCGATCCGACGAGCCGTTTTCGAGATTTCGACATTTTCGAAAAATTTTCGAAAAAGGGCCGTATCTCGGAAACGGTGCGTCGGAGGCGAAAAATAAGCGAATTTTCGTACCGGCCTCAGCGTTATTAAGTAGGCGGACCGGCGAACTCGGCGTGGGGAATCGACTGGCAAAGTATCAAATCCAAATTTTACCCCCTCGAATTTTGTAATTTTTGAAAAAAAAAAATCGGAGAAAATGATTGGACGAACCGTTTTCGAGATATAGCGATTTTAATATCGAAAATTTTTTTTCGATAAACGGCCGTATCTCGGTAAGGGTGCGTCGGAGGCGAAAAATAAGCGAATTTTCGTACCGAGTTTCTTAAAATGCGCGTAAAGTGGTGCGGATTCGTAACCACTATAGCCTGGTAGGTTTCCGACGTTCCTCCTATCCATTCAAGTTTTAAATTATGAATGGAGGTAGGCTCGCAATACTCTATACAATGCCGGCGGGGGTACCAAAATCAAGAAAATGGGAAAACTGACACCGGATTCCCGTAAAATGGGGTCGTAAACCGTCCCCATGGGGGCAAAAAATTGCTCCGTTTTCCCAAAAAACGAATCGTTTTCGAGTTATGGCCATTTTAAAATCGAAAAAAAAAATCGAAAAAGGGCCGTATCTCGGTAAGGGTGCGCCGGAGGCGAAAAATAAGCGAATTTTCGTACCGAGTTTACTATGACGTGCGTAGGAGTGGTGCGGTTTCGTAAACACTATCGCCTGGTAGGTTTCCGACGGTCCTCCTATCCATTCAAGTTTGAAATTTTAAATCGAGGTAGGTTCGCAATACTCTATACGATGCCGGCGGGGGTACCAAAATCAAGAAAATGGGGAAACCGATACCGGATTCCCGTAAAATGGGGTGGTAAAGCGTCCCTTATGGGACAAAAAATTGCTCGGTTTTCCCAAAAAACGAACCGTTTTCGAGTTATGGCCATTTTAAAATTGAAAAAAAAAAATTCGAAAAAGGGCCGTATCTAGGAAACGGTGCGTCGGAGGCGAAAAATAATCGAATTTTCGTACCGAGTTTCTTAAAGTGCGCGTAGAGTGGTGCGGTTTCGTAAACACCATAGCGTGGCAGGTTTCCGACGTTCCTAACAAACCGCCACCGAAGAAGTTCACGGTCTAGGCAATCTATATACTCAACTTTGGTCCATTTTGGTTAGTTTTGGTTATCGCTTTAGTGATGCCAACCACCACGGAGGCGGTCTACCATCTAGGCGGGCTATATACTCCACTTTGATCCATTTTGGTTAGTTTCGGTTATGGAAGCGGTCTATATATAGAGACGACCTATATATGGGGGCGGTCTGTATATAGAGGCGATCTGTATATGGAGGCGGTCTATAAATGGAGGCGGTCTATATATACAGGCGGTCTATATATGGAGCCGGTCCGCATATAGAAGCGGTTTACATATAGAGGCGGTCTGTATATGGAGGCGGTCCGTATATGGAGGCGGTCCGTATACGAAGGCGGTCTGTATTTAGAGACGGTCCGTATATAATGGCGGTCCGTATATAAAGGCGTTCTGTATATGGAGGCGATCCCTATATGGAAGCGTATAGCAAGGCGATCCATATACGAAGGCGGTCTATATATGGAGCCGGTCCGCATACAAAGGCGATCCGTATACGCGAATTCGAGGTGAAACCGCGAAAGGCTCATTAAATCAGTTATGGTTCCTTAGATCGTACCCACAATTACTTGCATAACTGTGGTAATTCTAGAGCTAATACATGCAAACAGCGGTCCGACCGGAGACGGAAGGAGTGCTTTTATTAGATCAAAACCAATCGGTGGGGGGTTCGCGCCCGACATCGTTCAACTTGGTGACTCTGAATAACTTTACGCTGATCGCACGGTCAACTGTCGATGGTAGGTTCTGCGCCTACCATGGTCGTAACGGGTAACGGGGAATCAGGGTTCGATTCCGGAGAGGGAGCCTGAGAAACGGCTACCATATCCAAGGAGGGCAGCAGGCGCGCAAATTACCCACTCCCGGCACGGGGAGGTAGTGACGAAAAATAACGATACGGGACTCATCCGAGGCCCCGTAATCGGAATGAGTACACTCTAAACCCTTTAACGCGAGGATCAATTGGAGGGCAAGTCTGGTGCCAGCAGCCGCGGTAATTCCAGCTCTAATAGCGTATATTAAAGTTGTTGCGGTTAAAAAGCTCGTAGTCGAATTTGTGTCTCGCGCCGCCGGTTCATCGTCCGCGGTGTTAACTGGCGTGCCGCGAGACGTCCTGCCGGTGGACTTAGCCCGTTCACGCGGGCGGTCCAACTCAATCCTGCCGCGGTGCTCTTCAATGAGTGTCGAGGTGGGCCGGCACGTTTACTTTGAACAAATTAGAGTGCTTAAAGCAGGCTAAAACTTCGCCTGAATACTGTGTGCATGGAATAATGGAATAGGACCTCGGTTCTATTTTGTTGGTTTTCGGAACCCCGAGGTAATGATTAATAGGAACGGATGGGGGCATTCGTATTGCGACGTTAGAGGTGAAATTCTTGGATCGTCGCAAGACGGACAGAAGCGAAAGCATTAGCCAAAAACGTTTTCATTGATCAAGAACGAAAGTTAGATCAGATACCGCCCTAGTCCCCGCATAACAAGCGGCCCCCGAAAGAACTTTTTTCCGGAAAATGGCGGAAACGATGTCGGATCCGGGTAAAACGGGATCGGAAACCGTCCCCTTTAGGGCGGAAATTCGCCTCGGCGTCATTGACTAGGCGGACCGGCGGACTCGGCGTGGGGAATCGACTGGCAAAGTATCAAATCCAAATTTTACCCTCTCGAATTTTGTAATTTTTGAAAAAAAAAAATCGGAGAAAATGTCTTCTAAGGGTAAAGGGGGGTGAGAAGCGACCCCTTTGGCGTGAAAATTTTGTCCTTTTTTTGATTGGACGAACCGTTTTCGAGTTATGGCCATTTTAAAATCGAAAAAAAAATACGAAAAACGGCCGTATCTCGGTAACGGTGCGTCGGAGGCGAAAAATAAGCGAATTTTCGTACCGAGCTCAAAATAACGCGCGTAAAGTGGTGCGGATTCGTAACCGCTATAGCCTGGTAGGATTCCGACGTTCCTCCTATCCATTCAAGTTTTAAATTTTAAATCGAGGTAGGCTCGCAATACTCTATACGATGCCGGCGGGGGTACCAAAATCAAGAAAATGGGGAAACCGATACCGGATTCCCGTAAAATGGGGTGGTAAACCGTCCCCTATGGGGCAAAAAATTGCTCGGTTTTCTCAAAAAACGAACCGTTTTCGAGATATAGCCATTTTAAAATCGAAAAAAAAATTTCGAGAAAGGGCCGTATCTCGGTAAGGGTGCGTCGGAGGCGAAAAATAAGCGAATTTTCGTACCGAGTTCATTATAACGCGCGTAAAATGGTGCGGTTTCGTATATACTATAACCTGGTAGGTTTCCGACGTTCCTCCTATCCATTCAAGTTTAAAATTTTAAATCGAGGTAGGCTCCTAAGACTCTATACGATGCCGGCGGGGGCACCAAAATCAAGAAAATGGGAAAACAGATACCGGATTCCCGTAAAATGGGGTGGTAAACCGTCCCCTATGGGGCAAAAAATTGCTCGGTTTTCCCAAAAAACGAACCGTTAGACTTCATTCTCGCTCCATACTAAAATAAAAAATATTTTTCATAAAACGTGTTCGAAAAATTAGTTAAGGTGTGTTTGTCGTTATTATATAAATTAGTATTTGTCACTTACATCGTTTATTTACAACTTTGGAGACTTTTGGCTTATCTGAAAGAAACAGTGTTTTGTCAAAAACACACAACTGTTTTACTTATATTCGCACTAGTATTATTAGCTTTTTAACACCACAGTAACAAAATAAATTTATTAAAAACAAATCTGACCTAAATTTTCGTTAACTCGCATCGGTTTATTTTTACCTCTTATTCTAATGAACCATGCCTATGGCAGTATAACTGAGTAAAAGTAATAAAAACATAGAGAATTACCTATATCAGCAGTTTCTTGATCTTCGTTCTTCTTAATGTTTTCAGGAATTGGTTGGTCAAAAATATTATTATCTTTATTCGCTTCAATATTTTCTTTTTTCCACACAAACAATATTTCATTGTCTTGTGTGGGCGCATTTGGTGACGAGGACTCTGAAACCATTTAGATATAAAATGGCAAACTAGTAGTAAACAGAAAACTTTTTGCATGACTACCTTTAGGTTCATTTTCTTCGGGATAGTCAATATCAATGTCCATTTCGTTTATCGATTTGCCTTTATATTCGACAGGAAGGGTTCCTTTTTCCATCATCAATGGTATTTTTGAAACCTTTGCGGTCTGGTAAATATCTACAGGCAGCCTGGAATAACAAGTATGAAATTCATACACAAATAAGACTACCTAATTAGCAAACAAAAAAAGAAGACAAGAGAAGAAAAGTGCCTCAACTATGCAAGTTCACACAAGTTATTTTCCTTCAATGGCCTTGTTTTTGTGCAATATTAACATGCGAAAGACAATACCTTTTGGACAGATCGCACGTCTGTCCTTCGTAACACATACAACCAATGTAAAGAAAATGGGACAACCTGTATGTGATTAAAAGCAAACTACCTTATCGGAGTACGTGTGATGGTGTGAAAACAGAGTTACCCAACCCGCGCATAATTTTACGTAGGAAATAATTTAAGGACATCCGGTATATTTTTAAAAAACTAAATTTAAAATTATGAAGCCAGAGATGCAAAAACTTTAACAAAATTAAATCGAAATACTCATTTGCCGCGCTGAACAATATCGCGACGTCCTGTATACAATTTAAATTGAAAGAAGGAAATAAAAATAACCAACACGAAAATATCGTTCGCTCGAAACAAACGAAATAATAACGTAACACATAGAACCAATGTAAAAAAAATGGGACAACCTGTATGTGATTAAAAGCAAACTACCTTATCGAAGAACGTGTGATGGTGTAAAAACAGAGTTACGCAACCCGCGCATGATTTTAGGTAGGAAATAATTTAAGGACATCCGGTATATTTTTAAAAAATTAAATTTAAAATTATAAAGCCAGAGATGCAAAAACATTAGCAAATTTAAATCGAAATACTCATTTACGGCGGGGAACAATATCGCGACGTCCTGTATACAATTTAAATTCAAAGAAGGAAATAAAAATAACGAAAACGAAAGTATCGTTGACTCAAAAGAAGCGATATAATAACGTAACACATAGAACCAATGTAAAGAAAATGGGACAACCTGTATCTGATTAGATGCAAACATTTTTATCTGAGTATGTGTAATCGTGTGAAAACAGAGTTACGCAACCCGCGTATGATTTTACATAGGAAATAATTTAAGGATAACCGGTATATTTTTAAAAAATTGAACATGACGCTAGAGATGTAAAAACCAATGCAAAGAAAAAAAAACACTAAAATATATTAGCGAGAGATAGTCGCAACTCGAAAACTTTTTCTTCATGTCCGGGTAGGAGCACATAGCAATAGAAATATATTTAATTACCTTAAAAAAAGAAAATCAATCACAATTAACTTTCTCGGGTGCACTTTTAAAACAAACTAAATGCAAATCTCGATGAAGATCATCCCACCTACATTGTCACCCCCACCAATTATTTAATATTTCGCGCCTAGGATAACGATCGCTAAGATCGTCGAACGTTGCCACGTTGAGCGCAAAACGTAGTTATTAAAAATGATGCGAGTTAATTTTTGTCTTTACCAATTATGAGAATCGTCGAAATCTATCTGGAAACACTTTCAACTGCATCCCGTCTCTTTTCGTTGAATTGAAATTGATCTTTTTTTCAATAAAAATCGATATAAATCACAATGCAGGGATGCTTCTGGCAACAGTGTCACCCCATCCACTTTTATAACGGTTTTCTGTCCGTCGATCGTAAATCATTTTTTCGCGGGTAAAATAACGGCTGTTAGAGAATCTTCGGACGTTGCCATATTTAAGAGATGCAAAAATCACGAAAATAATCGATCGATTTTAATAAGGGAAAAATGAAAGCCTACCTCGCTTTAAAATTTCAAACTTGAATGGATAGGAGGAACGTCGGAAGCCTACCAAACTATAGTGGTTACGAATCCGCACCACTTTTCGCGCGTTAATTTGAGCTCGGTACGAAAATTCGCTTATTTTTCGCCTCCGACGCACCGTTACCGAGATACGGCCCTTTTTCGTATTTTTTTTTTCGATTTTAAAATGGCCATAACTCGAAAACGGTTCGTCCAATCAAAAAAAGGACAAAATTTTCACCCCTAAGGGGTCGCTTCTTACCCCCCTTTACCCTTAGAAGACATTTTCTCCGATTTTTTTTTTCAAAAATTACGAAATTCGAGGGGGTAAAATTTGGATTTGATACTTTGCCAGTCGATTCCCCACGCCGAGTTCGCCGGTCCGCCTAGTCAATAATGCTGAGGCCGGTACGAAAATTCGCTTATTTTTCGCCTCCGACGCAAACGAAAATTTTCCGAAAATGTCGAAATCTCGAAAACGGCTCGTCGGATCGAAAAACGCACGAAATTTTCGCCCCAGTGGGGTCGCTTCTCACCCCCCTTTACCCTTAGAAGGCATATTCTCCGATTTTTTTTTTCAAAAATTACAAAATTCGAGGGGGTAAAATTTGGAGGGGGGGGGTTGAGACTTTGCCAGGCGATTCCCCACGCCGAGTCGGCCGGTCCACCTGGTCAATGACGCCGAGGCCGGTACGATAAACGGCCGTATCTCGGTAAGGGTGCGTCGGAGGCGAAAAATAAGCGAATTTTCGTACCGAGTTTCCTAAAATGCGCGTAGAGTGGTGCGGATTCGTAACCACTATAGCCTGGTAGGTTTCCGACGTTCCTCCTATCCATTCAAGTTTTAAATTATGAATGGAGGTAGGCTCGCAATACTCTATACAATGCCGGCGGGGGTACCAAAATCAAGAAAATGGGAAAACTGACACCGGATTCCTGTAAAATGGGGTCGTAAACCGTCCCCATAAGGACAAAAAATTGCTCCGTTTTCCCAAAAAACGAATCTTTTTCGAGTTATGGCCATTTTAAAATCGAAAAAAAAAATTCGAAAAAGGGCCGTATCTCGGTAAGGGTGCGCCGGAGGCGAAAAATGAGCGAATTTTCGTACCGAGTTTACTATGACGTGCGTAGGAGTGGTGCGGTTTCGTAAACACTATCGCCTGGTAGGTTTCCGACGGTCCTCCTATCCATTCAAGTTTGAAATTTTAAATCGAGGTAGGCTCGCAATACTCTATACGATGCCGGCGGGGGTACCAAAATCAAGAAAATGGGGAAACCGATACCGGATTCCGGTAAAATGAGGTGGTAAAGCGTCCCCTATGGGACAAAAAATTGCTCGGTTTTCCCAAAAAACGAAACGACCGCCCCCATATATAGGTCGTCTCTATATATAGACCGCTTCCATAACCGAAACTAACCAAAATGGATCAAAGTGGAGTATATAGACCGCCTAGATGGTAGACCGCCTCCGTGGTGGTTGGCATCACTAAAGCGATAACCAAAACTAACCAAAATGGACCAAAGTTGAGTATATAGATTGCCTAGACCGTGAACTTCTTCGGTGGCGGTTTGTTAGGAACGTCGGAAACCTGCCACGCTATGGTGTTTACGAAACCGCACCACTCTACGCGCATTTTAAGAAACTCGGTACGAAAATTCGCTTATTTTTAGCCTCCGACGCACCGTTTCCGAGATACGGCCCTTTTTCGAATTTTTTTTTTTCAATTTTAAAATGGCCATAACTCGAAAACGGTTCGTTTTTTGGGAAAACCGAGCAATTTTTTGTCCCATAGGGGACGCTTTACCACCCCATTTTACGGGAATCCGGTATCGGTTTAACCATTTTCTTGATTTTGGTACCCCCACCGGCATCGTATAGAGTATTGCGAGCCTACCTCGATTTAAAATTTCAAACTTGAATGGATAGGAGGACCGTCGGAAACCTACCAGGCGATAGTGTTTACGAAACCGCACCACTCCTACGCACGTCATAGTAAACTCGGTACGAAAATTCGCTTATTTTTCGCCTCCGGCCCACCCTTACCGAGATACGGCCCTTTTTCGAATTTTTTTTTTCGATTTTAAAATGGCCATAACTCGAAAACGATTCGTTTTTTGGGAAAACGGAGCAATTTTTTGTCCTTATGGGGACGGTTTACGACCCCATTTTACGGGAATCCGGTGTCAGTTTTCCCATTTTCTTGATTTTGGTACCCCCGCCGGCATTGTATAGAGTATTGCGAGCCTACCTCCATTCATAATTTAAAACTTGAATGGATAGGAGGAACGTCGGAAACCTACCAGGCTATAGTGGTTACGAATCCGCACCACTCTACGCGCATTTTATGAAACTCGGTACGAAAATTCGCTTATTTTTCGCCTCCGACGCACCCTTACCGAGATACGGCCCTTTTTCGAAAATTTTCCGAAAATGTCGAAATCTCGAAAAAAAATATATATATTTCAAGCAAAACAATGGCCGTTTGCAGTAGGTAGGTTTCGAACCTACGCTGATATGGAGAATCTGATTTCTAGTCAGACGCTTTTACCGAGAGACCAAATCTAAATTTGTTTGAAAGTGGTACTATTTCTGGTGATGTGCCATGCGTTGAAATATAAGGCCATTATATTTTTATAAATTTATGTACTCAATCCCCATATCTGAGAAAAATTTCTGGGCTGAGCTGTTAATTAAAAAATATATATTTCAAGCAAAACAATTTCCGTTTGCAGTAGGTAGGTTTCGAATCTACGCTGCCATGGAGAATCTGATTTCTAGTCAGACGCCTTAACCGACAGACCAGGGCTAAATCTGTTTGAAAGAAGAACTATTTCTGGTGATATGCCATTTGAAATATAAGAGCATTATATGGTTTTAAATGTATGCACTCAATCCCCATAATTGACAAAATTTTCTGGACTGAGCTGCTAATTACAAAAATTATATTTCAAGCAAAACAAATGGTCGTTTGCAGTAGGTAGGTTTGGAACCTATGCTGATAGAGAATCTGATTTCTAGTCAGACGCCTTTACCGACAGACCAAATCTAAATTTGTTTGAAAGTGGAACTATTTTTGGTGATGTGCCATGCGTTGAAATATAAGGCCATTATATTTTTATAAATTTATGTACTCAATCCCCATATCTGAGAAAAATTTCTGGGCTGAGCTGTTAATTAAAAAATATATATTTCAAGCAAAACAATTTCCGTTTGCAGTAGGTAGGTTTCGAATCTACGCTGCCATGGAGAATCTGATTTCTAGTCAGACGCCTTAAACGACAGACCAAAGCTAAATCTGTTTGAAAGTCGAACTATTTCTGGTGATGTGCCATTTGAAATTTAAGGGCATTATATTGTTTTATATGTATGCACTCAATCCCTATAATTGACAAAATTTTCTGGGCTGAGCTGCTAATTACAAAAATTATATTTCAAGCAAAACAAATGGTCGTTTGCAGTAGGTAGGTTTCGAACCTACGCTGCCATGGAGAATCTGATTTCTAGTCAGACCCCTTAACCGACAGACCAAGGCTAAATCTGTTTGAAAGTCGAACTATTTCTGGTGATGTGCCAGGCGTTGCAATATAAGTCCATTATATTTTTTTAAATTTATGTAGCCAATCCCCATATTGGAGAAAAATTTCTGGGCTGAGCTATTAATTAAAAAATATATATTTCAAGCAAAACAATGGCGGTTTGCAGTGGGTAGGTTTCGAATCTACGCTGCCATAGAGAATCTGATTTCAAGTCAGACGCCTTAACCGACAGAACAAGGCTAAATTTGTTTGAATGTCGCACTATTTCTGGTGATGTGCCATACGTTGAAATATAAGTAAATTATATTTTTATAAATTTATGTACTCAATCCTTAATTAAAGAAAAATTTCTGTTCTGAGCTGTTAATTAAAAATTATATATTTCAAGCAAAACAATGGCCGTTTGCAGTAGGTGGGTTTCGAACCTACGCTGCCATAGAGAATCTGGTTTCTAGTCAGATGCCTTAACCGACAGACCAGGGCTAAATCTGTTTGAAAGTAGAACTATTTCTGATGATGTGCCATTTGAAATATAAGGGCATTTTATTGTTGTAAATTTATGCACTCAATCCCCATAATTGACCACATTTTTTGGGCAGAGCTGCTAATTACAAAAATTAAATTTCAAGCAAAA
The DNA here is from genome assembly GCF_029955315.1 of Cylas formicarius. Lineage (NCBI taxonomy): Eukaryota > Metazoa > Arthropoda > Insecta > Coleoptera > Brentidae > Cylas > Cylas formicarius. Next base: position 1,277,016 of record NW_026844261.1, read on the forward strand.
CAAATTTTCGTTTGCAGTAGGTAGGTTTCGAATCTACGCTGCCATGGAGAATCTCATTTCTAGTCAGACGCCTTAACCGACAGACCAGGGCTAAATATGTTTGAAAGTAGAACTATTTTTGGTGATGTGCCATTTGAAATATAAGGGCATTATATTGTTTTAAATTTATGCACTCAATCCCCATAATTGACAAAATTTTCTGGACTGAACTGCTAATAACAAAAATTATATTTCAAGCAAAACAAATTGTCGTTTGCAGTAGGTAGGTTTCGAACCTATGCTGATAGAGAATCTGATTTCTAGTCAGACGCCTTAACCGACCGACGAAAGCTAAATCTGTTTGAAAGTCGAACTATTTCTGTTGATGTGCCATGCGTTGAAATATAAGTCCATTATATTTTTATAAATTTATGTATTCAATCCCCATATTTGAGAAAAATTTCTAGGCTGAGCTGTTAATTAGAAAATATATATTTCAAGCAAAACAATGGCCGTTTGCATTAGGTAAGTTTCGAACTTGCGCTGCCATGGGGAATCTGATTTCTAGACAGACGCTTTAACGGACAGACCAAGGCTAAATCTGTTTGAAAGTAGAACCATTTCTGGTGATGTGCCATGCTTTGAAATATAAGGGCATTATATTGTTATAAATTTATGCACTCAATCCCCATAATTGACAAAATTTTCTTGGCTGAGCTGCTAATTACAAAAATTATATTTCAAGCAAAACAATGGTCGTTTGCAGTAGGTAGGTTTCGAACCTATGCTGATAGAGAATCTGATTTCTAGTCATACGCCTTATCCGACAGACCAAGGCTAAATCTGTTTGACAGTCGAACTATTTCTGGTGATGTGCCATGCGTTGAAATATAAGGCCATTATATTTTTTTAAATTTATGTAATCAATTCCCATATTTGAGAAAAATTTCTGGGCTGAGCTGTTAACTAACAATTATAAATTTCAAGCAAAACAATGGCCGTTAGCAGTAGGTAGGTTTCGAACCTACGCTGCCATAGAGAATCTGATTTCTAGTCAGACGCCTTAACCGACAGACCAAGGCTAAATCTGTTTGAAAGTCGAACTATTTCTGGTGATGTGCCATGCGTTGAAATATAAGGCCATTATATATTTTTAAATTTTTATAGTCAATCCCCATATTTGAGAAAAATTTCTGGGCTGAGCTGTTAATTAAAAAATATATATTTCAAGCAAAACAATGGCCGTTTGCAGTGGGCCTTAACCGACCGACCGACCAAAGCTAAATCTGCTGAGCTGCTAATTACAAAAATTATATTTCAAGCAAAACAATGGTCGTTTGCAGCAGGTAGGTTTCGAACCTACGCTGCAATAGAGAATCTGATTTCTAGTTAGACGCCTTAACCGACAGACCAGGGCTAAACCTGTTTGAAAGTAGAACTATTTCTGGTGATGTGAAATTCGAAATATAAGGGCATTACATTGTTATAAATTTATGCACTCAATCCCGATAATTGACAAAATTTTCTTGGCTGAGCTGCTAATTACAAAAATTATATTTCAAGCAAAACAATGTTCGTTTGCAGCAGGTAGGTTTCGAACCTATGCTGATAGAGAATCTGATTTCTAGTCAGACGCCTTAACCGACCGACCAAAGCTAAATCTGTTTGAAAGTCGAACTATTTCTGGTGATGTGCCATGCGTTGAAATATAAGTCCATTATATTTTTATAAATTTATGTATTCAATCCCCATATTTGGGAAAAATTTCTAGGCTGAGCTGTTAATTAGAAAATATATATTTCAAGCAAAACAATGGCCGTTTGCATTAGGTAGGTTTCGAACCTGCGCTGCCATGGGGAATCTGATTTCTAGACAGACGCTTTAACGGACAGACCAAGGCTAAATCTGTTTGAAAGTAGAACCATTTCTGGTGATATGCCATGCTTTGAAATATAAGGGCATTATATTGTTATAAATTTATGCACTCAATCCCCATAATTGACAAAATTTTCTTGGCTGAGCTGCTAATTACAAAAATTATATTTCAAGCAAAACAATGGTCGTTTGCAGTAGGTAGGTTTCGAACCTATGCTGATAGAGAATCTGATTTCTAGTCATACGCCTTATCCGACAGACCAAGGCTAAATCTGTTTGACAGTCGAACTATTTCTGGTGATGTGCCATGCGTTGAAATATAAGGCCATTATATTTTTTTAAATTTATGTAATCAATTCCCATATTTGAGAAAAATTTCTGGGCTGAGCTGTTAACTAAAAATTATATATTTCAAGCAAAACAATGGCCGTTAGCAGTAGGTAGGTTTCGAACCTACGCTGCCATAGAGAATCTGATTTCTAGTCAGACGCCTTAACCGACAGACCAAGGCTAAATCTGTTTGAAAGTCGAACTATTTCTGGTGATGTGCCATGCGTTGAAATATAAGGCCATTATATATTTTTAAATTTATGTAGTCAATCCCCACATTTGAGAAAAATTTCTGGGCTGAGCTGTTAATTAAAAAATATATATTTCTAGCAAAACAATGGCCGTTTGCAGTGGGTAGGTTTCGAACCTACGCTAACATAGAGAATTTGATTTCAAGTCAGACGCCTTAACCGGCAGGACAAGGCTAAATCTGTTTGAAAGACGAACTATTTCTGGTGATGTGCCATGCGTTGAAATATAAGTAAATTATATTTTTATAAATTTATGTACTTAATCCCAATATTTAAGAAAAATTTCTGTTCTGAGCTGTTAATTAAAAATTATATATTTCAAGCAAAACAATGGCCGTTTGTAGTAGGTGGGTTTCGAAACTACGCTGCCATAGAAAATCTGATTTCTAGTCAGACGGCTTAACCGACAGACCAGGGCTAAATCTGTTTGAAAGTAGAACTATTTCTGGTGATGTGCCATGCGTTGAAATATAAGTCCATTATTCCAGTCAAAATCGGCTTCTTCGATTCATATCGTATCTAAAACCGCATCAAAACTGCAAATATCAGTTTAAACTATCATTTTTTGATACAAACAGTTATATATTCATGTCAATATCTTTCAAATTCTAGTCAAAATCGGCGTCTTTGAGCATTTTAGTAACGAAACCCTTAATAAACTATTAGATTTCGACGTAAGGCAACCTTTCTGAGTCAAATAGTTGCCGATTTCGATAAAATCTTAGTCAGAATCTGCTTTTTCGCCTCTTATTGTACCCAAATCTTCCTTAGAAATGCAGATATATACTTAAAACACCTTCTTTTGGGACAAATAATTGGTTTTCGCCCTTGATTTACGGAAGATTATAGCCAAAACATGCATTTTCATAACTTAGCGAACTGAAATCTACATTAAAACTGCAGATAACTACTTAAAAATTCACTTCCTTGAATTGATAATAGGTTTTTCTTTGTCATTTTAAACAGATTCCAGTCAAAATCGGCTTCTTCGACTCATTTCGTACCTAAAACCACATCAAAACTGCAAATATCAGTTTAAACTATCATTTTTGATACAAACAGTTATATATTCATGTCAATATCTTTCAAATTCTAGTCAAAATCGGCGTCTTTGGGCATTTTAGTAACGAAAACCTTAATAAACTATTAGATTTCGACGTAAGGCAACCATTCTAAGTCAAATAGTTGCCGATTTCGATAAAATCTTAGTCAGAATCTGCTTTTTCGCCTCTTATTGTACCCAAATCTACCTTAGAAATGCAGATATATATTTAAAACACCTTCTTTTGGGACAAATAATTGGTTTTCGCCCTTGATTTACGGAAGATTATAGCCAAAACATGCATTTTCATAACTTAGCGAACTGAAATCTACATTAAAACTGCAGATAACTACTTAAAAATTCACTTCCTTGAATTGATAATAGGTTTTTCTTTGTCATTTTAAACAGATTCCAGTCAAAATCGGCTTCTTCGATTCATATCGTATCTAAAACCGCATCAAAACTGCAAATATCAGTTTAAACTATCATTTTTTGATACAAACAGTTATATATTCATGTCAATATCTTTCAAATTCTAGTCAAAATCGGCGTCTTTGGGCATTTTAGTAACGAAAACCTTAATAAACTATTAGATTTCGACGTAAGGCAACCTTTCTGAGTCAAATAGTTGCCGATTTCGATAAAATCTTAGTCAGAATCTGCTTTTTCGCCTCTTATTGTACCCAAATCTACCTTAGAAATGCAGATATATACTTAAAACACCTTCTTTTGGGACAAATAATTGGTTTTCGCCCTTGATTTACGGAAGATTATAGCCAAAACATGCATTTTCATAACTTAGCGAACTGAAATCTACATTAAAACTGCAGATAACTACTTAAAAATTCACTTCCTTGAATTGATAATAGGTTTATCTTTGTCATTTTAAACAGATTCCAGTCAAAATCGGCTTCTTCGATTCATATCGTATCTAAAACCGCATCAAACCTGCAAATATCAGTTTAAACTATCATTTTTTGATACAAACAGTTATATATTCATATCAATATCTTTCAAATTCTAGTCAAAATCGGCGTCTTTGGGCATTTTAGTAACGAAAACCTTAATAAACTATTAGATTTCGACGTAAGGCAACCTTTCTGAGTCAAATAGTTGCCGATTTCGATAAAATCTTAGTCAGAATCTGCTTTTTCGCCTCTTATTGTACCCAAATCTACCTTAGAAATGCAGATATATATTTAAAACACCTTCTTTTGGGACAAATAATTGGTTTTCGCCTTTGATTAACGGAAGATTATAGCCAAAACATGCATTTTCATAACTTAGCGAACTGAAATCTACATTAAAACTGCAGATAACTACTTAAAAATTCACTTCCTTGAATTGATAATAGGTTTTTCTTTGTCATTTTAAACAGATTTCAGTCGAAATCGGCTTCTTCGATTCATATCGTATCTAAAACCGCATCAAACCTGCAAATATCAGTTTAAACTATCATTTTTTGATACAAACAGTTATATATTCATATCAATATCTTTCAAATTCTAGTCAAAATCGGCGTCTTTGGGCATTTTAGTAACGAAAACCTTAATAAACTATTAGATTTCGACGTAAGGCAACCTTTCTGAGTCAAATAGTTGCCGATTTCGATAAAATCTTAGTCAGAATCTGCTTTTTCGCCTCTTATTGTACCCAAATCTACCTTAGAAATGCAGATATATACTTAAAACACCTTCCTTTGGGACAAATAATTGGTTTTCGCCCTTGGTTTACGGAAGATTATAGCCAAAACATGAATTTTCATAACTTAGCGAACTGAAATCTCCATTAAAACTGCAGATAACTACTTAAAAATTCACTTCCTTGAATTGATAATAGGTTTTTCTTTGTCATTTTAAACAGATTCCAGTCAAAATCGGCTTCTTCGACTCATATCGTACCTAAAACCGCATCAAAACTGCAAATATCAGTTTAAACTATCATTTTTTGATACAAACAGTTATATATTCATATCAATATCTTTCAAATTCTAGTCAAAATCGGCGTCTTTGGGCATTTTAGTAACGAAAACCTTAATAAACTATTAGATTTCGACGTAAGGCAACCTTTCTGAGTCAAATAGTTGCCGATTTCGATAAAATCTTAGTCAGAATCTGCTTTTTCGCCTCTTATTGTACCCAAATCTACCTTAGAAATGCAGATATATACTTTAAACACCTTTTTTTGGGACAAATAATTGGTTTTCGCCCTTGATTTACGGAAGATTATAGCCAAAACATGCATTTTCATAACTTAGCGAACTGAAATCTACATTAAAACTGCAGATAACTACTTAAAAATTCACTTCCTTGAATTGATAATAGGTTTTTCTTTGTCATTTTAAACAGATTCCAGTCCAAATCGGCTTCTTCGACTCATATCGTACCTAAAACCGCATCAAAACTGCAAATATCAGTTTAAACTATCATTTTTTGATACAAACAGTTATATATTCATGTCAATATCTTTCAAATTCTAGTCAAAATCGGCGTCTTTGGGCATTTTAGTAACGAAAACCTTAATAAACTATTAGATTTCGACGTAAGGCAACCATTCTGAGTCAAATAGTTGCCGATTTCGATAAAATCTTAGTCAGAATCTGCTTTTTCGCCTCTTATTGTACCCAAATCTACCTTAGAAATGCAGATATATACTTAAAACACCTTCTTTTGGGACAAATAATTGGTTTTCGCCCTTGATTAACGAAAGATTATAGCCAAAACATGCATTTTCATAACTTAGCGAACTGAAATCTCCATTAAAACTGTAGATAACTACTTAAAAATTCACTTCCTTGAATTGATAATAGGTTTTTCTTTGTCATTTTAAACAGATTCCAGTCAAAATCGGCTTCTTCGATTCATATCGTATCTAAAACCGCATCAAAACTGCAAATATCAGTTTAAACTATCATTTTTTGATACAAACAGTTATATATTCATGTCAATATCTTTCAAATTCTAGTCAAAATCGGCGTCTTTGGGCATTTTAGTAACGAAAACCTTAATAAACTATTAGATTTCGACGTAAGGCAACCATTCTGAGTCAAATAGTTGCCAAATTCGATAAAATCTTAGTCAGAATCTGCTTTTTCACCTCTTATTGTACCCAAATCTACCTTAGAAATGCAGATATATACTTAAAATACCTTCTTTTGGGACAAATAATTGGTTTTCGCCCTTGATTTACGGAAGATTATAGCCAAAACATGCATTTTCATAACTTAGCGAACTGAAATCTACATTAAAACTGCAGATAACTACTTAAAAATTCACTTCCTTGAATTGATAATAGGTTTTTCTTTGTCATTTTAAACAGATTCCAGTCAAAATCGGCTTCTTCGATTCATATCGTATCTAAAACCGCATCAAAACTGCAAATATCAGTTTAAACTATCATTTTTTGATACAAACAGTTATATATTCATGTCAATATCTTTCAAATTCTAGTCAAAATCGGCGTCTTTGGGCATTTTAGTAACGAAAACCTTAATAAACTATTAGATTTCGACGTAAGGCAACCATTCTGAGTCAAATAGTTGCCGATTTCGATAAAATCTTAGTCAGAATCTGCTTTTTCGCCTCTTATTGTACCCAAATCTACCTTAGAAATGCAAATATATACTTAAAACACCTTCTTTTGGGACAAATAATTGGTTTTCGCCCTTGATTTACGGAAGATTATAGCCAAAACATGCATTTTCATAACTTAGCGAACTGAAATCTACATTAAAACTGCAGATAACTACTTAAAAATTCACTTCCTTGAATTGATAATAGGTTTTTCTTTGTCATTTTAAACAGATTCCAGTCAAAATCGGCTTTTTCGACTCATATCGTACCTAAAACCTCATCAAAACTGCAAATATCAGTTTAAACTATCATTTTTTGATACAAACGGTTATATATTCATGTCAATATCTCTCAAATTCTAGTCAAAATCGGCGTCTTTGGGCATTTTAGTAACGAAAACCTTAATAAACTATTAGATTTCGACGTAAGGCAACCATTCTGAGTCAAATAGGTGCCGATTTCGATAAAATCTTAGTCAGAATCTGCTTTTTCGCCTCTTATTGTACCCAAATCTACCTTAGAAATGCAGATATATACTTAAAGCACCTTCTTTTGGGACAAATAATTGGTTTTCGCCCTTGATTTACGGAAGATTATAGCCAAAACATGCATTTTCATAATTTAGCGAACTGAAATCTACATTAAAACTGCAGATAACTACTTAAAAATTCACTTCCTTGAATTGATAATAGGTTTTTATTTGTCATTTTAAACAGATTCCAGTCAAAATCGGCTTCTTCGATTCATATCGTATCTAAAACCGCATCAAAACTGCAAATATCAGTTTAAACTATCATTTTTTGATACAAACAGTTATATATTCATGTCAATATCTTTCAAATTCTAGTCAAAATCGGCGTCTTTGGGCATTTTAGTAACGAAAACCTTAATAAACTATTAGATTTCGACGTGAGGCAACCTTTCTGAGTCAAATAGTTGCCGATTTCGATAAAATCTTAGTCAGAATCTGCTTTTTCGCCTCTTATTGTACCCAAATCTACCTTAGAAATGCAGATATATACTTAAAACACCTTCTTTTGGGACAAATAATTGGTTTTCGCCCTTGATTTACGGAAGATTATAGCCAAAACATGCATTTTCATAACTTAGCGAACTGAAATCTACATTAAAACTGCAGATAACTACTTAAAAATTCACTTCCTTGAATTGATAATAGGTTTTTCTTTGTCATTTTAAACAGATTCCAGTCAAAATCGGCTTCTTCGACTCATATCGTACCTAAAACCGCATCAAAACTGCAAATATCAGTTTAAACTATCATTTTTTGATACAAACAGTTATATATTCATGTCAATATCTTTCAAATTCTAGTCAAAATCGGCGTCTTTGGGCATTTTAGTAACGAAAACCTTAATAAACTATTAGATTTCGACGTAAGGCAACCATTCTGAGTCAAATAGTTGCCGATTTCGATAAAATCTTAGTCAGAATCTGCTTTTTCGCCTCTTATTGTACCCAAATCTACCTTAGAAATGCAGATATATACTTAAAACACCTTCTTTTGAGACAAATAATTGGTTTTCGCCCTTGATTTACGGAAGATTATAGCCAAAACATGCATTTTCATAACTTAGCGAAGTGAAATCTACATTAAAACTGCAGATAACTACTTAAAAATTCACTTCCTTGAATTGATAATATGTTTTTCTTTGTCATTTTAAACAGATTTCAGTCGAAATCGGCTTCTTCGATTCATATCGTATCTAAAACCGCATCAAACCTGCAAATATCAGTTTAAACTATCATTTTTTTGATACAAACAGTTATATATTCATATCAATATCTTTCAAATTCTAGTCAAAATCGGCGTCTTTGGGCATTTTAGTAACGAAAACCTTAATAAACTATTAGATTTCGACGTAAGGCAACCTTTCTGAGTCAAATAGTTGCCGATTTCGATAAAATCTTAGTCAGAATCTGCTTTTTCGCCTCTTATTGTACCGAAATCTACCTTAGAAATGCAGATATATACTTAAAACACCTTCTTTTGGGACAAATAATTGGTTTTCGCCCTTGATTTACGGAAGATTATAGCCAAAACATGCATTTTCATAACTTAGCGAAATGAAATCTCCATTAAAACTGCAGATAACTACTTAAAAATTCACTTCCTTGAATTGATAATAGGTTTTTCTTTGTCATTTTAAACAGATTCCAGTCAAAATCGGCTTCTTCGACTCATATCGTACCTAAAACCGCATCAAAACTGCAAATATCAGTTTGAACTATCATTTTTTGATACAAACAGTTATATATTCATATCAATATCTTTCAAATTCTAGTCAAAATCGGCGTCTTTGGGCATTTTAGTAACGAAAACCTTAATAAACTATTAGATTTCGACGTAAGGCAACCTTTCTGAGTCAAATAGTTGCCGATTTCGATAAAATCTTAGTCAGAATCTGCTTTTTCGCCTCTTATTGTACCCAAATCTACCTTAGAAATGCAGATATATACTTAAAACACCTTCTTTTGGGACAAATAATTGGTTTTCGCCCTTGATTTACGGAAGATTATAGCCAAAACATGCATTTTCATAACTTAGCGAACTGAAATCTCCATTAAAACTGCAAATAACTACTTAAAAATTCACTTCCTTGAATTGATAATAGGTTTTTCTTTGTCATTTTAAACAGATTCCAGTCAAAATCGGCTTCTTCGATTCATATCGTATCTAAAACCGCATCAAAACTGCAAATATCAGTTTAAACTATCATTTTTTGATACAAACAGTTATATATTCATGTCAATATCATTCAAATTCTAGTCAAAATCGGCGTCTTTGGGCATTTTAGTAACGAAAACCTTAATAAACTATTAGATTTCGACGTAAGGCAACCATTCTGAGTCAAATAGTTGCCGATTTCGATAAAATCTTAGTGAGAATCTGCTTTTTCACCTCTTATTGTACCCAAATCTACCTTAGAAATGCAGATATATACTTAAAACACCTTCTTTTGGGACAAATAATTGGTTTTCGCCCTTGATATACAGAAGATTATTGCCAAAACATGCATTTTCATAACTTAGCGAACTGAAATCTACATTAAAACTGCAGATAACTACTTAAAAATTCACTTCCTTGAATTGATAATAGGTTTTTCTTTGTCATTTTAAACAGATTCCAGTCAAAATCGGCTTCTTCGATTCATATCGTATCTAAAACCGCATCAAAACTGCAAATATCAGTTTAAACTATCATTTTTTGATACAAACAGTTATATATTCATGTCAATATCTTTCAAATTCTAGTCAAAATCGGCGTCTTTGGGCATTTTAGTAACGAAAACCTTAATAAACTATTAGATTTCGACGTAAGGCAACCATTCTGAGTCAAACAGTTGCCGATTTCGATAAAATCTTAGTCAGAATCTGCTTTTTCGCCTCTTATTGTACCCAAATCTACCTTAGAAATTCAGATATATACTTAAAACACCTTCTTTTGGGACAAATAATTGGTTTTCGCCCTTGATTTACGGAAGATTATAGCCAAAACATGCATTTTCATAACTTAGCGAACTGAAATCTACATTAAAACTGCAGATAACTACTTAAAAATTCACTTCCTTGAATTGATAATAGGTTTTTCTTTGTCATTTTAAACAGATTCCAGTCAAAATCGGCTTCTTCGACTCATATCGTACCTAAAACCGCATCAAAACTGCAAATATCAGTTTAAACTATCATTTTTTGATACAAACAGTTATATATTCATGTCAATATCTTTCAAATTCTAGTCAAAATCGGCGTCTTTGGGCATTTTAGTAACGAAAACCTTAATAAACTATTAGATTTCGACGTGAGGCAACCTTTCTGAGTCAAATAGTTGCCGATTTCGATAAAATCTTAGTCAGAATCTGCTTTTTCGCGTCTTATTGTACCCAAATCTACCTTAGAAATGCAGATATATACTTAAAACACCTTCTCTTGGGACAAATAATTGGTTTTCGCCCTTGATTTACGGAAGATTATAGCCAAAACATGCATTTTCATAACTTAGCGAACTGAAATCTACATTAAAACTGCAGATAACTACTTAAAAATTCACTTCCTTGAATTGATAATAGGTTTTTCTTTGCCATTTTAAACAGATTCCAGTCAAAATCGGCTTCTTCGATTCATATCGTATCTAAAACCGCATCAAAACTGCAAATATCAGTTTAAACTATCATTTTTTGATACAAACAGTTATATATTCATGTCAATATCTTTCAAATTCTAGTCAAAATCGGCGTCTTTGGGCATTTTAGTAACGAAAACCTTAATAAACTATTAGATTTCGACGTGAGGCAACCTTTCTGAGTCAAATAGTTGCCGATTTCGATAAAATCTTAGTCAGAATCTGCTTTTTCGCCTCTTATTGTACCCAAATCTACCTTAGAAATGCAGATATATACTTAAAACACCTTCTTTTGGGACAAATAATTGGTTTTCGCCCTTGATTTACGGAAGATTATAGCCAAAACATGCATTTTCATAACTTTGCGAACTGAAATCTACATTAAAACTGCAGATAACTACTTAAAAATTCACTTCCTTGAATTGATAATAGGTTTTTCTTTGTCATTTTAAACAGATTCCAGTCAAAATCGGCTTCTTCGACTCATATCGTACCTAAAACCGCATCAAAACTGGAAATACCAGTTTAAACTATCATTTTTTGATACAAACAGTTATATATTCATGGCAATATCTTTCAAATTCTAGTCAAAATCGGCGTCTTTGGGCATTTTAGTAACGAAAACCTTAATAAACTATTAGATTTCGACGTAAGGCAACCATTCTGAGTCAAATAGTTGCCGATTTCGATAAAATCTTAGTCAGAATCTGCTTTTTCGCCTCTTATTGTACCCAAATCTACCTTAGAAATGCAGATATATACTTAGAACACCTTCTTTTGGGACAAATAATTGGTTTTCGCCCTTGATTTACGGAAGATTATAGCCAAAACATGCATTTTCATAACTTAGCGAACTGAAATCTACATTAAAACTGCAGATAACTACTTAAAAATTCACTTCCTTGAATTGATAATAGGTTTTTCTTTGTCATTTTAAATAGACTCCAGTCAAAATCGGCTTCTTCGACTCATATCGTACCTAAAACCGCATCAAAACTGCAAATATCAGTTTAAACTATCATTTTTTGATACAAACAGTTATATATTCATGTCAATATCTTTCAAATTCTAGTCAAAATCGGCGTCTTTGGGCATTTTAGTAACGAAAACCTTAATAAACTATTAGATTTCGACGTAAGGCAACCTTTCTGAGTCAAATAGTTGCCGATTTCGATAAAATCTTAGTCAGAATCTGCTTTTTCGCCTCTTATTGTACCCAAATCTACCTTAGAAATGCAGATATATACTTAAAACACCTTCTTTTGGGACAAATAATTATTTTTTGCCCTTGATTTACGGAAAATTATAGCCAAAACATGTATTTTCATAACTTAGCGAACTGAAATCTACATTAAAACTGCAGATAACTACTTAAAAATTCACTTCCTTGAATTGATAATAGGTTTTTCTTTGTCATTTTAAACAGATTCCAGTCAAAATCGGTTTCTTCGACTCATATCGTACCTAAAACCGCATCAAAACTGCAAATATCTGTTTAAACTATCATTTTTTGATACAAACAGTTATATGTTCATGTCAATATCTTACAAATTCTAGTCAAAATGTGCGTCTTTGGGCATTCTAGTAACGAAAACCTTAATAAACTATTAGATTTCGACGTAAGGCAACCTTTCTGAGTCAAATAGTTGCCGATTTCGAAAAAATCCTAGTCAGAATCTGCTTTTTCGCCTCTTATTGTACCCAAATCTACCTTAGAAATGCAGATATATACTTAAAGCACCTTCTTTTGGGACAAATAATTGGTTTTCGCCCTTGATTTACGGAAGATTATAGCCAAAACATGCATTTTCATAACTTAGCGAACTGAAATCTACATTAAAACTGCAGATAACTACTTAAAAATTCACTTCCTTGAATTGATAATAGGTTGTTCTTTGTCATTTTAAAGAGATTCCAGTCAAAATCGGCTTCTTCGACTCATATCGTACCTAAAACCGCATCAAAACTGCAAATATCAGTTTAAACTATCATTTTTTGATACAAACAGTTATATATTCATGTCAATATCTTTCAAATTCTAGTCAAAATCGGCGTCTTTGGGCATTTTAGTAACGAAAATCTTAATAAACTATTAGATTTCGACGTAAGGCAACCATTCTGAGTCAAATAGTTGCCGATTTCGATAAAATCTTAGTCAGAATCTGCTTTTTCGCCTCTTATTGTGCCCAAATCTACCTTAGAAATGTAGATATATACTTGAAACACCTTCTTTTGGGACAAATAAGTACGCTTAGTTATGAAAATGCATGTTTTGGCTATAATCTTCCGTAAATCAAGGGCGAAAACCAATTATTTGTCCCAAAAGAAGGTGTTTTAAGTATATATCTGCATTTCTAAGGTAGATTTGGGTACAATAAGAGGCGAAAAAGCAGATTCTGACTAAGATTTTATCGAAATCGGCAACTATTTGACTCAGAATGGTTGCCTTACGTCGAAATCTAATAGTTTATTAAGGTTTTCGTTACTAAAATGCCCAAAGACGCCGATTTTGACTAGAATTTGAAAGATATTGACATGAATATATAACTGTCTGTATCAAAAAATGATAGTTTAAACTGATATTTGCAGTTTTGATGCGGTTTTAGGTACGATATGTGTCGAAGAAGCCGATTTTGATTGGAATCTGTTTAAAATGACAAAGAAAAACCTATTATCAATTCAAGGAAGTGAATTTTTAAGTAGTTATCTGCAGTTTTAATGTAGATTTCAGTTCGCTAAGTTATCAAAATGCATGTTTTGGCTATAATCTTCCGTAAATCAAGGGCGAAAAGCAATTATTTGTCCCAAAAGAAGGTGTTTTAAGTATATATCTACATTTATAAGGTAGATTTGGGTACAATAAGAGGCGAAAAAGCAGATTCTGACTAAGATTTTATCGAAATCGGCAACTATTTGACTCAGAATGGTTGCCTTACGTCGAAATCTAATAGTTTATTAAGGTTTTCGTTACTAAAATGTCCAAAGACGCCGATTTTGACTAGAATTTGAAAGATATTGACATGAATATATAACTGTTTGTATCAAAAAATGATAGTTTAAACTGATATTTGCAGTTTTGATGCGGTTTTAGGTACGATATGAGTCGAAGAAGCCGATTTTGACTGGAATATGTTTAAAATGACAAAGAAAAACCTATTATCAATTCAAGGAAGTGAATTTTTAAGTAGTTATCTGCAGTTTTAATGTAGATTTCAGTTCGCTAAATTATGAAAATGCATGTTTTGGCTATAATCTTCGGTAAATCAAGGGCGAAAACCAATTATTTGTCCCAAAGGAAGGTGTTTTAAGTATATATCTGCATTTCTAAGGTAGATTTGGGTACAATAAGAGGCGAAAAAGCAGATTCTGACTAAGATTTTATCGAAATCGGCAACTATTTGACTCAGAATGGTTGCCTTACGTCGAAATCTAATAGTTTATTAAGGTTTTCGTTACTAAAATGCCCAAAGACGCCGATTTTGACTAGAATTTGAAAGATATTGACATGAATATATATCTGCTTGCATCAAAAAATGATAGTTTAAACTGATATTTGCAGTTTTGATGCGGTTTTAGGTACGATATGAGTCGAAGAAGCCGATTTTGACTGGAATCTGTTTCAAATGACAAAGAAAAACATATTATCAATTCAAGGAAGTGAATTTTTAAGTAGTTATCTGCAGTTTTAATGTAGATTTCAGTTCGCTAAGTTATGAAAATGCATGTTTTGGCTATAATCTTCCGTAAATCAAGGGCCAAGACCAGTTATTTGTCCCAAAAGAAGGTGTTTTAAGTATATATCTTCATTTCTAAGGTAGATTTGGGTACAATAAGAGGCGAAAAAGCAGATTCTGACTAAGATTTTATCGAAATCGGCAACTATTTGACTCAGAATGGTTGCCTTACGTCGAAATCTAATAGTTTATTAAGGTTTCCGTTACTAAAATGCCCAAAGACGCCGATTTTAACTAGAATTTGAAAGATATTGACATGAATATATAACTGTTTGTATCAAAAAATGATAGTTTAAACTGATATTTGCAGTTTTGATGCGGTTTTAGATACGATATGAATCGAAGAAGCCGATTTTGACTGGAATGTATTTAAAATGACAAAGAAAAACCTATTATCAATTCAAGGAAGTGAATTTTTATGTAGTTATCTGCAGTTTTAATGTAGATTTCAGTTCGCTAAGTTATGAAAATGCATGTTTTGGCTATAATCTTCCGTAAATCAAGGGCGAAAACCAATTATTTGTCCCAAAAGAAGGTGTTTTAAGTATATATCTGCATTTGTAAGATAGATTTGGGTACAATAAGATGCGAAAAAGCAGATTCTGACTAAGATTTTATCGAAATCGGCAACAATTTGACTCAGAAAGGTTGCCTTACGTCGAAATCTAATAGTTTATTAAGGTTTTCGTTACTAAAATGCCCAAAGACGCCGATTTTGACTAGAATTTGAAAGATATTGACATGAATATATAACTGTTTGTATCAAAAAATGATAGTTTAAACTGATATTTGCAGTTTTGATGCGGTTTTAGATACGATATGAATCGAAGAAGCCGATTTTGACTGGAATCTGTTTAAAATGACAAAGAAAAACCTATTATCAATTCAAGGAAGTGAATTTTTAAGTAGTTATCTGCAGTTTTAATGTAGATTTCAGTTCGCTAAGTTATGAAAATGCATGTTTTGGCTATAATCTTCCGTAAATCAAGGGCGAAAACTAATTATTTGTCCCAAAAGAAGGTTTTCTAAGTATATATCTGCATTTCTAAGGTAGATTTGGGTACAATAAGAGGCGAAAAAGCAGATTCTGACTAAGATTTTATCGAAATCGGCAACTATTTGACTCAGAATGGTTGCCTTACGTCGAAATCTAATAGTTTATTAAGGTTTTCGTTACTAAAATGCCCAAAGGCGCCGATTTTGACAAGAATTTGAAAGATATTGACATGAATATATAACTGTTTGTATCAAAAAATGATAGTTTAAACTGATATTTGCAGTTTTGATGCGGTTTTAGATACGATATGAATCGAAGAAGCCGATTTTGACTGGAATCTGTTTAAAATGACAAAGAAAAACCTATTATCAATTCAAGGAAGTGAATTTTTAAGTAGTTATTTGCAGTTTTAATGTAGATTTCAGTTCGCTAAGTTATGAAAATGCATGTTTTGGCTATAATCTTCCGTAAATCAAGGGCGAAAACCAATTATTTGTCCCAAAAGAAGGTGTTTTAAGTATATCTGCATTTCTATTGTAGATTTGGGTACAATAAGAGACGAAAAAGCAGATTCTGACTAAGATTTTATCGAAATCGGCAACTATTTGACTCAGAAAGGTTGCCTTACGTCGAAATCTAATAGTTTATTAAGGTTTTCGTTACTAAAATGCCCAAAGACGCCGATTTTGACTAGAATTTGAGAGATATTGACATGAATATATAACTGTTTGTATCAAAAAATGATAGTTTAAACTGATATTTGCAGTTTTGATGCGGTTTTAGATACGATATGAATCGAAGAAGCCGATTTTGACTGGAATCTGTTTAAAATGACAAAGAAAAACCTATTATCAATTCAAGGAAGTGAATTTTTAAGTAGTTATCTGCAGTTTTAATGTAGATTTCAGTTCGCTAAGTTATGAAAATGCATGTTTTGGCTATAATCTTCCGTAAATCAAGGGCGAAAACCAATTATTTGTCCAAAAGAAGGTGTTTTAAGTATATATCTGCATTTCTAAGGTAGATTTGGGTACAATAAGAGGCGAAAAAACAGATTCTGACTAAGATTTTATCGAAATCGGCAACTATTTGACTCAGAAAGGTTGCCTTACGTCGAAATCTAATAGTTTATTACGGTTTTCGTTACTAAAATGCCTAAAGACGCCGATTTTGACTAGAATTTGAAAGATATTGACATGAATATATAACTGTTTGTATCAAAAAATGATAGTTTAAACTGATATTTGCAGTTTTGATGCGGTTTTAGGTACGATATGAGTCGAAGAAGCCGATTTTGACTGGAATCTGTTTAAAATGACAAAGAAAAACCTATTATCAATTCAAGGAAGTGAATTTTTAAGTATTTATCTGCAGTTTTAATGTAGATTTCAGTTCGCTAAGTTATGAAAATGCATGTTTTGGCTATAATCTTCCGTAAATCAAGGGCGAAAACCAATTATTTGTCCCAAAAGAAGGTGTTTAAAGTATATATCTGCATTTCTAAGGTAGATTTGGGTACAATAAGAGGCGAAAAAGCAGATTCTGACTAAGATTTTATCGAAATCGGCAACTATTTGACTCAGAAAGGTTGCCTTACGTCGAAATCTAATAGTTTATTAAGGTTTTCGTTACTAAAATGCCCAAAGACGCCGATTTTGACTAGAATTTGAAAGATATTGACATGAATATATAACTGTTTGTATCAAAAAATGATAGTTTAAACTAATATTTGCAGTTTTGATGCGGTTTTAGATACGATATGAATCGAAGAAGCCGATTTTGACTGGAATCTGTTTAAAATGACAAAGAAAAACCTATTATCAATTCAAGGAAGTGAATTTTTAAGTAGGTATCTGCAGTTTTAATGTAGATTTCAGTTCGCTAAGTTATGAAAATGCATGTTTTGGCTATAATCTTCCGTAAATCAAGGGCGAAAACCAATTATTTGTCCCAAAAGAAGGTGTTTTAAATATATATCTGCATTTCTAAGGTAGATTTGGGTACAATAAGAGGCGAAAAAGCAGATTCTGACTAAGATTTTATCGAAATCGGCAACTATTTGACTCAGAATGGTTGCCTTACGTCGAAATCTAATAGTTTATTAAGGTTTTCGGTGAACTTGAAATAAAAAATATTCATTAACGCATTTCGAAACTTTGTTTTCTCCATCTGGGCCTTCATACGACTCAGCATATTAACAAAAGTGTGATTAGACATTCTCAAAAACTGTTTAAACTTTCCAGAGTCCTTTTTAAACTCTTTCTTGACAAATTTTAACACCGCTTTTGTAATCCTTTTATAGTTATTATTTTTCTGTAGAACATACTGGGGCATAAATATTTCAACTAAATATGAAATATTTTAAATCAACAAAATATAGTTAAGAAACAAGATCCAATATAACAGCTAAAATGTATGAGTTGGTTGAACTATTAAATAACACTTTGAAGCGTCAAATCAAGCGATTATGTTTTGTCGACCAACGGAGCTTACCGAGTTAAGCCAAAAAGAATAATTCAGAATGCTCTCTGACGAGAAAAAACCATTTTAGTTTTCGTTTGTTTTAAAGCTGGACAGGAACTCGTGACAATTCTTGCATTTTAAACCTTTATATTTATAATTTTCTGACCAGACACCACGTGTATAATAGTCTATAGCGGGGACGTTGATTATGAAATGTACCTTTCAATGTCGTTAATAGGTGTTCTGCTTGTATCGAACCCAAAGTCATGAGTATATTAAATTTCACAGTATGTTGGGAACTCTACCCGAACATTTTCTTCTACTCGTGGCCTATTGACGATTAAAATCAAAAAAATTTATATATATTTATATATAAATATATATTGATTCTACGGTGACACAAATATGTTTAACCGAATATTATTATTATATATAAAATAATAATGTTGCACACTTCTGTAAAGGCGTCCCTAGCGGGTACAAAAATTTACAACTGAAAAAGAAAGAAGACGCAGTATAACAATAAAATAACTATGAAAATAAATAAAACTTCTTAATGGCAGTTGATTTGCATTGAAAATACTATTCCTTTGGATTTTCAGCTAGTGGCGCTAAAAGCAACACGTTATTTTTCTATGCGTCAATGTTGTTGGATTTTTTATCGCTATACCCCTCTCTAGTTAAATGGGTGTGAATGTCAGGGAAAAAGTTCCATTTCATAACAACGAATTTGATGTGATGGAAGACTACATGTCATTATCTCGGGACGTCTTTGTTACCTCTTTAATATATTGCGTTGCTGTAGAAATATGACGATCTTCGAATAAGGGGTGGTTCCTAAAAGGCAAATTATTCTTATAAATATAGGTCGGTCGTTCAATATCCTAATTTTATCTCGCACTTTTTAATATTTGTTTCGCATAATAATAAAAATAAAGGCAACAACAAAAACATTAAGATAATTCAAGATTTAAATATACAGATTAAACATAAATACGGTTGCAAGATATTTGAGAAGGAAAGAAAAGGTTTAATAACAACTTAATGCTGCCATTTAAGCCGCTCCTAACTACGTTGTCATTCAATTTAAAATCATAAAATCAGTACAGATTCGGATTCTGTGCCATAAAAATATCAGGTTTTGCCCGAAATTTGATTCTGAATTCTCGGTAGCTCGTGCTGTAACCTCCAGGCCATTTATCTATCATGTTTGTCAAGAAATTCTCTAAAATCCCAATTATGCATTCATCATTCGTTACCAAAGTGTCACTTTAAAATGTCAGCTTCATTAAACACTGTCGCGGGTCAATTCGAGCGTTTGCATTTCTCTAGATCGCGAACGATCAAATTGTTTTCGGTAGATTTAAAAACTGTTTAAATTTACAATGGTTATAATTGCCGGTGTTCGTAACAATAAGACAAAAAGTAGGTTACTAAATTATTACAATAGGCACATATTTCTTTTCTCAAGACATGCAGAACGACAGGTACTACAATTCTTACACAAAATGTTAATATATCAAAAATGGTATATACCCCCTTTGACATTTCATTTAATTTATAAATGAATAAGTGCATAATTAGACATTTTGGATTAGGGAGTGGAAAAACATGTTGAAGCTAACAATAAAGTCGGATTTTTGACAAATACGATAAATCGTCTTTTTTGCTAATACAGTGCCATTAACCGAGAAACAAAAGAAAAATGAGATGTCAAAGTTGCTCTCCCTCTACCACCGTGTTCATGGAATGAGGGTCTTGTTAGGTGTTATGAAACAGTTTTATAATTCTTCAGGTATTCCACCGTTTTCATACTTTTTGGGCACTTGGTATAGCTTTAAATAAACGAGGCAATAAATAGTTCTTAAGAAATTGAGCTTTTCATATTTTAAATACAACGTTAAATATTGCAATTGTAATTGTAAACTTGAATTTAGTTCTATTCAAAAAATTTTAACATTTTATTGATTTAAAATTCTGGATATGGATAATAAAATTGACCACTTAAAACAGATTTGACTAGTTACTATCCCGAAACAGATGAAATCCACTTTAGTGTAAGTATCTACGATCCTCGTTATTAACATTAAATTTAATGCAGTTAGCTAGACTTATGATACAGGGTAAATCAAAAATGCATAAGGCCATCATTATAAAAAAATAAATATGGCGGGAAGAACTATAAACCACGAGGAAAACACAATTTGGAAAAATTGAATTTGTGGTTTTATTTTTTTTAATAAAAAAATTCGGTGGTGTCCATTTGAGAGTCATAGCTCCGTAGGTTGCGCCTATAGAAAAAAAAATTTTTCGTGCCTTATCAAAATCTCAGAGACTTTCCCGCACGCCCGGTATAATTTGGATTCGGGAGTAGAAAGAGTAGAAAGAGAAAAGTAGAATTCGGGAGTAGAGGAGAGGGAGTAGCAACGACGTTTACTTAATGTTTGTCGAATGAAACCCACTAAGCGGATATCGAAATATCGATCCCTATAAACAAATCGATACTTTGTATTTTGATCGCGAGATTTTACGTGAAACTGACGATATTGCATTACCTGAAGTGATGTTGTGCCCGCCCACTAAAACCGAAAACGTGCTGCGATCTCTATTGTAGACGCAATGACCGGCGGTCAACACGAAAAATTCAGAGATTATGCTAGCCCCGCAAATTATGATGAAAGGGTTCAGATTTACCAGCCCCGCCATCGAAGGGTACTCGTTGACGCCCGTTTCTTGTCCTCCAAGGATTGTAGCCTAAAAAACGTAGGTTTTGCCATGTGAAATTCGAAATTTCATCCGCATGGCCTACAATAAATTCAATGAAATATAAAACGTTTCTAGAACGGCGGGAAGAAGTGCAATTTAATTTGATGGTTCTCATCAAAATGGTTTTGTAGTAATGCGAATTGATTTTGAAACTAGCGCTAATATCCAAAAGGATACATCGGTTTACTGTCTCATTTTACATGACGAAGCATTTAGTTAGAATCCGCTAACTGAAATAGTAAAACAAATTCAACGGTTTTTAAAAAGATTCGCAAATTATATGTTCAAAAAATTTGCCACAAAACATTCGGCGAAACAGTACATTTTTGGCGGTTGTCCTCACGCGGATAGTGGCGTTAGATATTCAAGGTTTTAATCTAAAGGACGCTGTAGGTTTCGTCGCTAAAGAGATTGCAATTTATGACGGAAATCTACTTACTTACTTACAAGCCGCAGAGAGCGAAGCGTATATTGCGTACCTTGGCTCAAGCGTTTTCACCACGGATTAAAACTAACCAAAACTAACCAAAACTGCAAATATCAGTTTAAACTATCATTTTTTGATACAAACAGTTTTATATTCATGTCAATATCTTTCAAATTCTAGTCAAAATCGGCGTCTTTGGGCATTTTACTAACGAAAACCTTAATAAACTATTAGATTTCGACGTAAGGCAACCTTTCTGAGTCAAATAGTTGCCGATTTCGATAAAATCTTAGTCAGAATCTGCTTTTTCGCCTCTTATTGTACCCAAATCTACCTTAGAAATGCAGATATATACTTAAAACACCTTCTTTTGGGACAAATAATTGGTTTTCGCCCTTGATTTACGGAAGATTATAGCCAAAACATGCATTTTCATAACTTAGCGAACTGAAATCTACATTAAAACTGCAGATAACTACTTAAAAATTCACTTCCTTGAATTGATAATAGGTTTTTCTTTGTCATTTTTAACAGATTCCAGTCAAAATCGGCTTCTTCGATTCATATCGTATCTAAAACCGCATCAAAACTGCAAATATCAGTTTAAACTATCATTTTTTGATACAAACAGTTATATATTCATGCCAATATCTTTCAAATTCTAGTCAAAATCGGCGTCTTTGGGCATTTTAGTAACGAAAACCTTAATAAACTATTAGATTTCGACGTAAGGCAACCATTCTGAGTCAAATAGTTGCCGATTTCGATAAAATCTTAGTCAGAATCTGCTTTTTCGCCTCTTATTGTACCCAAATCTACCTTAGAAATGCAGATATATACTTAAAACACCTTCTTTTGGGACAAATAATTGGTTTTCGCCCTTGATTTACGGAAGATTATAGCCAAAACATGCATTTTCATAACTTAGCGAACTGAAATCTACATTAAAACTGCAGATAACTACTTAAAAATTCACTTCCTTGAATTGATAATAGGTTTTTCTTTGTCATTTTAAACAGATTCCAGTCAAAATCGGCTTCTTCGATTCATATCGTATCTAAAACCGCATCAAAACTGCAAATATCAGTTTAAACTATCATTTTTTGATACAAACAGTTATATATTCATGTCAATATCTTTCAAATTCTAGTCAAAATCGGCGTCTTTGGGCATTTTAGTAACGAAAACCTTAATAAACTATTAGATTTCGACGTGAGGAAACCTTTCTGAGTCAAATAGTTGCCGATTTCGATAAAATCTTAGTCAGAATCTGCTTTTTCGCCTCTTATTGTACCCAAATCTACCTTAGAAATGCAGATATATACTTAAAACACCTTCTTTTGGGACAAATAATTGGTTTTCGCCCTTGATTTACGGAAGATTATAGCCAAAACATGCATTTTCATAACTTAGCGAACTGAAATCTACATTAAAACTGCAGATAACTACTTAAAAATTCACTTCCTTGAATTGATAATAGGTTTTTCTTTGTCATTTTAAACAGATTCCAGTCAAAATCAGCTTCTTCGACTCATATCGTACCTAAAACCGCATCAAAACTGCAAATATCAGTTTAAACTATCATTTTTTGATACAAACAGTTATATATTCATGTCAATATCTTTCAAATTCTAGTCAAAATCGGCGTCTTTGGGCATTTTAGTAACGAAAACCTTAATAAACTATTAGATTTCGACGTAAGGCAACCATTCTGAGTCAAATAGTTGCCGATTTCGATAAAATCTTAGTCAGAATCTGCTTTTTCGCCTCTTATTGTACCCAAATCTACCTTAGAAATGCAGATATATACTTAAAACACCTTCTTTTGAGACAAATAATTGGTTTTCGCCCTTGATTTACGGAAGATTATAGCCAAAACATGCATTTTCATAACTTAGCGAACTGAAATCTACATTAAAACTGCAGATAACTACTTAAAAATTCACTTCCTTGAATTGATAAAAGGTTTTTCTTTGTCATTTTAAACAGATTTCAGTCGAAATCGGCTTCTTCGATTCATATCGTATCTAAAACCGCATCAAACCTGCAAATATCAGTTTAACCTATCATTTTTTGATACAAACAGTTATATATTCATATCAATATCTTTCAAATTCTAGTCAAAATCGGCGTCTTTGGGCATTTTAGTAACGAAAACCTTAATAAACTATTAGATTTCGAATTAAGGCAACCTTTCTGAGACAAATAGTTGCCGATTTCGATAAAATCTTAGTCAGAATCTGCTTTTTCGCCTCTTATTGTACCCAAATCTACCTTAGAAATGCAGATATATACTTAAAACACCTTCTTTTGGGACAAATAATTGGTTTTCGCCCTTGATTTACGGAAGATTATAGCCAAAACATGCATTTTCATAACTTAGCGAACTGAAATCTCCATTAAAACTGCAGATTACTACTTAAAAATTCACTTCCTTGAATTGATAATAGGTTTTTCTTTGTCATTTTAAACAGATTCCAGTCAAAATCGGCTTCTTCGATTCATATCGTATCTAAAACCGCATCAAAACTGCAAATATCAGTTTAAACTATCATTTTTTGATACAAACAGTTATATATTCATGTCAATATCTTTCAAATTCTAGTCAAAATCGGCGTCTTTGGGCATTTTAGTAACGAAAACCTTAATAAACTATTAGATTTCGACGTGAGGCAACCTTTCTGAGTCAAATAGTTGCCGATTTCGATAAAATCTTAGTCAGAATCTGCTTTTTCGCCTCTTATTGTACCCAAATCTACCTTAGAAATGCAGATATATAGTTAAAACACCTTCTTTTGAGACAAATAATTGGTTTTCGCCCTTGATTTACGGAAGATTATAGCCAAAACATGCATTTTCATAACTAAGCGAACTTATTTGTCCCAAAAGAAGGTGTTTTAAGTATATATCTACATTTGTAAGGTAGATTTGGGTACAATAAGAGGCGAAAAAACAGATTCTGACTAAGATTTTATCGAAATCGGCAACTATTTGACTCAGAAAGGTTGCCTTACGTCGAAATCTAATAGTTTATTACGGTTTTCGTTACTAAAATGCCTAAAGACGCCGATTTTGACTAGAATTTGAAAGATATTGACATGAATATATAACTGTTTGTATCAAAAAATGATAGTTTAAACTGATATTTGCAGTTTTGATGCGGTTTTAGGTACGATATGAGTCGAAGAAGCCGATTTTGACTGGAATCTGTTTAAAATGACAAAGAAAAACCTATTATCAATTCAAGGAAGTGAATTTTTAAGTATTTATCTGCAGTTTTAATGTAGATTTCAGTTCGCTAAGTTATGAAAATGCATGTTTTGGCTATAATCTTCCGTAAATCAAGGGCGAAAACCAATTATTTGTCCCAAAAGAAGGTGTTTAAAGTATATATCTGCATTTCTAAGGTAGATTTGGGTACAATAAGAGGCGAAAAAGCAGATTCTGACTAAGATTTTATCGAAATCGGCAACTATTTGACTCAGAAAGGTTGCCTTACGTCGAAATCTAATAGTTTATTAAGGTTTTCGTTACTAAAATGCCCAAAGACGCCGATTTTGACTAGAATTTGAAAGATATTGACATGAATATATAACTGTTTGTATCAAAAAATGATAGTTTAAACTAATATTTGCAGTTTTGATGCGGTTTTAGATACGATATGAATCGAAGAAGCCGATTTTGACTGGAATCTGTTTAAAATGACAAAGAAAAACCTATTATCAATTCAAGGAAGTGAATTTTTAAGTAGGTATCTGCAGTTTTAATGTAGATTTCAGTTCGCTAAGTTATGAAAATGCATGTTTTGGCTATAATCTTCCGTAAATCAAGGGCGAAAACCAATTATTTGTCCCAAAAGAAGGTGTTTTAAATATATATCTGCATTTCTAAGGTAGATTTGGGTACAATAAGAGGCGAAAAAGCAGATTCTGACTAAGATTTTATCGAAATCGGCAACTATTTGACTCAGAATGGTTGCCTTACGTCGAAATCTAATAGTTTATTAAGGTTTTCGGTGAACTTGAAATAAAAAATATTCATTAACGCATTTCGAAACTTTGTTTTCTCCATCTGGGCCTTCATACGACTCAGCATATTAACAAAAGTGTGATTAGACATTCTCAAAAACTGTTTAAACTTTCCAGAGTCCTTTTTAAACTCTTTCTTGACAAATTTTAACACCGCTTTTGTAATCCTTTTATAGTTATTATTTTTCTGTAGAACATACTGGGGCATAAATATTTCAACTAAATATGAAATATTTTAAATCAACAAAATATAGTTAAGAAACAAGATCCAATATAACAGCTAAAATGTATGAGTTGGTTGAACTATTAAATAACACTTTGAAGCGTCAAATCAAGCGATTATGTTTTGTCGACCAACGGAGCTTACCGAGTTAAGCCAAAAAGAATAATTCAGAATGCTCTCTGACGAGAAAAAACCATTTTAGTTTTCGTTTGTTTTAAAGCTGGACAGGAACTCGTGACAATTCTTGCATTTTAAACCTTTATATTTATAATTTTCTGACCAGACACCACGTGTATAATAGTCTATAGCGGGGACGTTGATTATGAAATGTACCTTTCAATGTCGTTAATAGGTGTTCTGCTTGTATCGAACCCAAAGTCATGAGTATATTAAATTTCACAGTATGTTGGGAACTCTACCCGAACATTTTCTTCTACTCGTGGCCTATTGACGATTAAAATCAAAAAAATTTATATATATTTATATATAAATATATATTGATTCTACGGTGACACAAATATGTTTAACCGAATATTATTATTATATATAAAATAATAATGTTGCACACTTCTGTAAAGGCGTCCCTAGCGGGTACAAAAATTTACAACTGAAAAAGAAAGAAGACGCAGTATAACAATAAAATAACTATGAAAATAAATAAAACTTCTTAATGGCAGTTGATTTGCATTGAAAATACTATTCCTTTGGATTTTCAGCTAGTGGCGCTAAAAGCAACACGTTATTTTTCTATGCGTCAATGTTGTTGGATTTTTTATCGCTATACCCCTCTCTAGTTAAATGGGTGTGAATGTCAGGGAAAAAGTTCCATTTCATAACAACGAATTTGATGTGATGGAAGACTACATGTCATTATCTCGGGACGTCTTTGTTACCTCTTTAATATATTGCGTTGCTGTAGAAATATGACGATCTTCGAATAAGGGGTGGTTCCTAAAAGGCAAATTATTCTTATAAATATAGGTCGGTCGTTCAATATCCTAATTTTATCTCGCACTTTTTAATATTTGTTTCGCATAATAATAAAAATAAAGGCAACAACAAAAACATTAAGATAATTCAAGATTTAAATATACAGATTAAACATAAATACGGTTGCAAGATATTTGAGAAGGAAAGAAAAGGTTTAATAACAACTTAATGCTGCCATTTAAGCCGCTCCTAACTACGTTGTCATTCAATTTAAAATCATAAAATCAGTACAGATTCGGATTCTGTGCCATAAAAATATCAGGTTTTGCCCGAAATTTGATTCTGAATTCTCGGTAGCTCGTGCTGTAACCTCCAGGCCATTTATCTATCATGTTTGTCAAGAAATTCTCTAAAATCCCAATTATGCATTCATCATTCGTTACCAAAGTGTCACTTTAAAATGTCAGCTTCATTAAACATTGTCGCGGGTCAATTCGAGCGTTTGCATTTCTCTAGATCGCGAACGATCAAATTGTTTTCGGTAGATTTAAAAACTGTTTAAATTTACAATGGTTATAATTGCCGGTGTTCGTAACAATAAGACAAAAAGTAGGTTACTAAATTATTACAATAGGCACATATTTCTTTTCTCAAGACATGCAGAACGACAGGTACTACAATTCTTACACAAAATGTTAATATATCAAAAATGGTATATACCCCCTTTGACATTTCATTTAATTTATAAATGAATAAGTGCATAATTAGACATTTTGGATTAGGGAGTGGAAAAACATGTTGAAGCTAACAATAAAGTCGGATTTTTGACAAATACGATAAATCGTCTTTTTTGCTAATACAGTGCCATTAACCGAGAAACAAAAGAAAAATGAGATGTCAAAGTTGCTCTCCCTCTACCACCGTGTTCATGGAATGAGGGTCTTGTTAGGTGTTATGAAACAGTTTTATAATTCTTCAGGTATTCCACCGTTTTCATACTTTTTGGGCACTTGGTATAGCTTTAAATAAACGAGGCAATTAATAGTTCTTAAGAAATTGAGCTTTTCATATTTTAAATACAACGTTAAATATTGCAATTGTAATTGTAAACTTGAATTTAGTTTTATTCAAAAAATTTTAACTTTTTATTGATTTAAAATTCTGGATATGGATAATAAAATTGACCACTTAAAACAGATTTGACTAGTTACTATCCCGAAACAGATGAAATCCACTTTAGTGTAAGTATCTACGATCCTCGTTATTAACATTAAATTTAATGCAGTTAGCTAAACTTATGATACAGGGTAAATCAAAAATGCATAAGGCCATCATTATAAAAAAATAAATATGGCGGGAAGAACTATAAACCACGAGGAAAACACAATTTGGAAAAATTGAATTTGTGGTTTTATTTTTTTTAATAAAATAATTCGGTGGTGTCCATTTGAGAGTCATAGCTCCGTAGGTTGCGCCTATAGAAAAAAAATTTTTTTCGTGCCTTATCTAAATCTCAGAGACTTTCCCGCACGCCCGGTATAATTTGGATTCGGGAGTAGAAAGAGTAGAAAGAGAAAAGTAGAATTCGGGAGTAGAGGAGAGGGAGTAGCAACGACGTTTGCTTAATGTTTGTCGAATGAAACCCACTAAGCGGATATCGAAATATCGATCCCTATAAACAAATCGATACTTTGTATTTTGATCGCGAGATTTTACGTGAAACTGACGATATTGCATTACCTGAAGTGATGTTGTGCCCGCCCACTAAAACCGAAAACGTGCTGCGATCTCTATTGTAGACGCAATGACCGGCGGTCAACACGAAAAATTCAGAGATTATGCTAGCCCCGCAAATTATGATGAAAGGGTTCAGATTTACCAGCCCCGCCATCGAAGGGTACTCGTTGACGCCCGTTTCTTGTCCTCCAAGGATTGTAGCCTAAAAAACGTACGTTTTGCCATGTGAAATTCGAAATTTCATCGGCATGGCCTACAATAAATTCAATGAAATATAAAACGTTTCTAGAACGGCGGGAAGAAGTGCAATTTAATTTGATGGTTCTCATCAAAATGGTTTTGTAGTAATGCGAATTGAATTTGAAACTAGCGCTAATATCCAAAAGGATACATCGGTTTACTGTCTCATTTTACATGACGAAGTATTTAGTTAGAATCCGCTAACTGAAATAGTAAAACAAATTCAACGGTTTTTAAAAAGATTCGCAAATTATATGTTCAAAAAATTTGCCACAAAACATTCGGCGAAACAGTACATTTTTGGCGGTTGTCCTCACGCGGATAGTGGCGTTAGATATTCAAGGTTTTAATCTAAAGGACGCTGTAGGTTTCGTCGCTAAAGAGATTGCAATTTATGACGGAAATCTACTTACTTACTTACAAGCCGCAGAGAGCGAAGCGTATATTGCGTACCTTGGCTCAAGCGTTTTCACCACGGATTAAAATACCTTATAGATTATAAACCTTATCGACGAATTGATTACGCGGTTGGTTCACACTGCGCACCTAAAAGGGCAAGCAAAAACAGATTTTTGACTTCGAAGATCGAACAACTACAGGTATCCCGACCTTTGATTGTTAATATGTGTGCACCTTCCATATGAACGGTAGATTACACCTGTGTGCCTTACGAAAATCTGTATTATTATTTCATTGATTATGTGCTCAAATTCCTATATGAAAAAACAATGAAAAGGTATGCTTTCAAAATTTGCAATTTTATGTCGACCGGCATATCTGTTTTACTTATATTCGCACTAGTATTATTAGTTTTTTAACACCACAGTAACAAAATAAATTTATTAAAAACAAATCTGACCTAAATTTTCGTTAACTCGCATCGGTTTATTTTTACCTCTTATTCTAATGAACCATGCCTATGGCAGTATAACTGAGTAAAAGTAATAAAAACATAGAGAATTACCTATATCAGCAGTTTCTTGATCTTCGTTCTTCTTAATGTTTTCAGGAATTGGTTGGTCAAAACTATTATTATCTTTATTCGCTTCAATATTTTCTTTTTTCCACACAAACAATATTTCATTGACTTGTGTGGGCGCATTTGGTGACCAGGACTCTGAAACCATTTAGATATAAAATGGCAAACTAGTAGTAAACAGAAAACTTTTTGCATGACTACCTTTAGGTTCATTTTCTTCGGGATAGTCAATATCAATGTCCATTTCGTTTATCGATTTGCCTTTATATTCGACAGGAAGGGTTCCTTTTTCCATCATCAATGGTATTTTTGAAACCTTTGCGGTCTGGTAAATATCTACAGGCAGCCTGGAATAACAAGTATGAAATTCATACACAAATAAGACTACCTAATTAGCAAACAAAAAAAGAAGACAAGAGAAGAAAAGTGCCTCAACTATGCAAGTTCACACAAGTAATTTTTCTTCAATGGCCTTGTTTTTGTGCAATATTAACATGCGAAAGACAATACCTTTTGGACAGATCGCACGTCTGTCCTTCGTAACACATAGAACCAATATAAAAAAATGGGACAACCTGTATGTGATTAAAAGCAAACTACCATATCGAAGAACATGTGATGGTGTAAAAACAGAGTTACGCAACCCGCGCATGATTTAACGTAGGAAATAATTTAAGGACATCCGGTATATTTTTAAAAAACTAAATTTAAATTTATAAAGTCAGAGATGCAAAAACTTTAACAAAATTAAATCGAAATATTCATTTGCCGCGGGGAATAATATCGCGACGTCTTGTATACAATTTAAATTCAAAGAAGGAAATAAAAATAACCAACACGAAAATATCGTTCGCTCGAAACAAACGATATAATAACGTAACACATAGAACCAATGTAAAGAAAATTGGATAACCTGTATGTGATTAAAAGCAAACTACTTTATCGGAGTACGTGTGATGGTGTGAAAACAGAGTTACGCAACCAGCGTATGATTTTACTTAGGAAATAATTTAAGGACATCCGGTATATTTTTAAAAAACTAAATTTAAAATTATGAAGAAAGAAATGCAAAAACTTTTACAAAATTAAATCGAAATACTCATTTATCGCGGAAAAGGATCTTACAAAGTCCTGTATACAATTTAAATTGAAAGAAGGAAATAAAAATAACGAACACGAAAATATCGTTCGCTCGAAACAAACGATAAAATAACGTAACACATAGAACCAATGTAAAGAAAATGGGACAACCTGTATGTGATTAGAAGCAAACTATCTTATCGGAGTACGTGTGATGGTGTAAAAACAGAGTTACGCAACCCGCGCATAATTTTACGTAGGAAATAATTTAAAGACATCCGGCATATTTTTAAAAAATTAAATTTAAAATTATAAAGTCAAAGATGTAAAAACATTAGCAAATTTAAATCGAAATACTCATTTACCGCGGGGAACAATATCGCGACGTCCTGTATACAATTTAAATTCAAAGAAGAAAATAAAAATAACGAAAACGAAAGTATCGTTGACTTAAAGGAAGCGATATAATAACGAAACACATACAACCAATGTAAAGAAAATGGGACAACCTGTATGTGATTAAAAGCAAACTACCTTATCGGAGTACGTGTGATGGTGTGAAAACAGAGTTACCCAACCCGCGCATGATTTTACGTAGGAAATAATTTAAGGACATCCGGTATATTTTTAAAAAACTAAATTTAAAATTATGAAGCCAGAGATGCAAAAACTTTAACAAAATTAAATCGAAATACTCATTTGCCGCGGTGAACAATATCGCGACGTCCTGTATACAATTTAAATTGAAAGAAGGAAATAAAAATAACCAACACGAAAATATCGTTCGCTCGAAACAAACGAAATAATAACGTAACACATAGAACCAATGTAAAAAAAATGGGACAACCTGTATGTGATTAAAAGCAAACTACCTTATCGAAGAACGTGTGATGGTGTAAAAACAGAGTTACGCAACCCGCGCATGATTTTAGGTAGGAAATCATTTAAGGACATCCGGTATATTTTTAAAAAATTAAATTTAAAATTATAAAGCCAGAGATGCAAAAACATTAGCAAATTTAAATCGAAATACTCATTTACCGCGGGGAACAATATCGCGACGTCCTGTATACAATTTAAATTCAAAGAAGGAAATAAAAATAACGAAAACGAAAGTATCGTTGACTCAAAAGAAGCGATATAATAACGTAACACATAGAACCAATGTAAAGAAAATGGGACAACCTGTATCTGATTAGATGCAAACATTTTTATCTGAGTATGTGTAATCGTGTGAAAACAGAGTTACGCAACCCGCGTATGATTTTACATAGGAAATAATTTAAGGATAACCGGTATATTTTTAAAAAATTGAACATGACGCTAGAGATGTAAAAAAAATGCAAAGAAAAAAAAACACTAAAATATATTAGCGAGAGATAGTCGCAACTCGAAAACTTTTTCTTCATGTCCGGGTAGGAGCACATAGCAATAGAAATATATTTAATTACCTTAAAAAAAGAAAATCAATCACAATTAACTTTCTCGGGTGCACTTTTAAAACAAACTAAATGCAAATCTCGATGAAGATCATCCCACCTACATTGTCACCCCCACCAATTATTTAATATTTCGCGCCTAGGATAACGATCGCTAAGATCGTCGAACGTTGCCACGTTGAGCGCAAAACGTAGTTATTAAAAATGATGCGAGTTAATTTTTGTCTTTACCAATTATGAGAATCGTCGAAATCTATCTGGAAACACTTTCAACTGCATCCCGTCTCTTTTCGTTGAATTGAAATTGATCTTTTTTTCAATAAAAATCGATATAAATCACAATGCAGGGATGCTTCTGGCAACAGTGTCACCCCATCCACTTTTATAACGGTTTTCTCTCCGTCGATCGTGAATCATTTTTTCGCGGGTAAAATAACGGCTGTTAGAGAATCGTCGGACGTTGCCATATTTAAGAGATGCAAAAATCACGAAAATAATCGATCGATTTTAATAAGGGAAAAATGAAAGCCTACCTCGCTTTAAAATTTGAAAATTGAATGGATAGGAGGAACGTCGGAAGCCTACCAAACTATAGTGGTTACGAAACCGCACCACTCTACGCGCGTTATAATAAACTCGGGACGAAAATTCGCTTATTTTTCGCCTCCGACGCACCGTTTCCGAGATACGGCCCTTTTTCGAAATTTTTTTTTCCATTTTTAAATGGCTATAGCTCGAAAACGGTTCGTTTTTTGGGAAAACCGAGCAATTTTTTGCCCTAAAGGGGACGGTTTACCACCCCATTTTACGGGAATCCGGTATCTGTTTTCCCATTTTCTTGATTTTGGTGCCCCCGCCGGCATCGTATAGAGTATTGCGAGCCTACCTCGATTTAAAATTTAAAACTTGAATGGATAGGAGGAACGTCGGAAACCTACCAGGCTATAGTGCTTACGAATCCGCACCACTCTACGCGCGTCGTGTTGAGCTCGGTACGAAAATTCGCTTATTTTTCGCCTCCGACGCACCCTTACCGAGATACGGCCCTTTCTCGAAAATTTTTTTTCGATTTTAAAATGGCTATATCTCGAAAACGGTTCGTTTTTTGAGAAAACCGAGCAAATTTTTGTCCCACTGGGGACGCTTTACCACCCCATTTTACGGGAATCCGGTATCGGTTTCCCCATTTTCTTGATTTTGGTACCCCCGCCGGCATCGTATAGATTTAAAACTTGAATGGATAGGAGGAACGTCGGAAACCTACCAGGCTATAGCGGTTACGAATCCGCACTACTTTACGCGCTATTTTGAGCTCGGTACGAAAATTCGCTTATTTTTCGCCTCCGACGCACCGTTACCGAGATACGGCCCTTTTTCGTATTTTTTTTTCGATTTTAAAATGGCCATAACGGTTCGTCCAATCAAAAAAAGGACAAAATTTTCACCCCATAGGGGTCGCTTCTCACCCCCCTTTACCCTTAGAAGACATTTTCTCCGATTTTTTTTTTCAAAAATTACAAAATTCGGGGGGGTAAAATTTGGATTTGATACTTTGCCAGTCGATTCCCCACGCCGAGTTCGCCGGTCCGCCTACTCAATGATGTTGAGGCCGGTACGACAATTCGCTTATTTTTCGCCTCCGACGCACCGTTTCCGAGATACGGCCCTTTTTCGAAAATTTTTCGAAAATGTCGAAATCTCGAAAACGGCTCGTCGGATCGAAAAACGCACGAAATTTTCGCCCCAAAAGGGTCGCTTCTCGCCCCCCTTTACCCTTAGAAGGCATATTCTCCGATTTTTTTTTTCAAAAATTACAAAATTCGAGGGGGTAAAATTTGGAGGGGGGGTTTTGAGACTTTGCCAGGCGATTCCCCACGCCGAGTCGGCCGGTCCATTTAATTAATGATGCCGAGGCCGGTACGAAAATTCGCTTATTTTTCGCCTCCGACGCACCGTTTCCGAGATACGGCCCTTTTTCGAAAATTTTTCGAAAATGTCGAAATCTCGAAAACGGCTCGTCGGATCGAAAAACGCACGAAATTTTCACCCCAAATGGGTCGCTTCTTAGAAGGCATTTTCTCCGATTTTTTTTTTCAAAAATTACAAAATCCGAGGGGGTAAAATTTGGAGGGGGGGGGGGTTGAGACTTTGTCAGTCGATTCCCCACGCCGAGTCCGCCGGTCCGCCTAGCTAATAAAGCCGAGGCCGGTACGAAAATTCGCTTATTTTTCGCCTCCGACGCACAGTTTTCGAGATACGACGATTTGAAAATTTTGAAAATTTTTCCAAAAAACCGCCGTATCTCGGAAACGGTTCGTCGTAGCGAGAAACGGAGCGAATTTCCGCCCTAAAGGGACGGTTTCCGACCCCGTTTTACCCGGATCCGACATCGTTTCCGCCATTTTCCGGAAAAAAGTTCTTTCGGGGGCCGCTTGTTATGCGGGGACTAGGGCGGTATCTGATCGCCTTCGAACCTCTAACTTTCGTTCTTGATCAATGAAAACGTTTTTGGCAAATGCTTTCGCTTCTGTCCGTCTTGCGACGATCCAAGAATTTCACCTCTAACGCCGCAATACGAATGCCCCCATCCGTTCCTATTAATCATTACCTCGGGGTTCCGAAAACCAACAAAATAGAACCGAGGTCCTATTCCATTATTCCATGCACACAGTATTCAGGCGAAGTTTTAGCCTGCTTTAAGCACTCTAATTTGTTCAAAGTAAACGTGCCGGCCCACCTCGACACTCAATGAAGAGCACCGCGGCAGGATTGAGTTGGACCGCCCGCGTGAACGGGCTAAGTCCACCGGCAGGACGTCTCGCGGCACGCCAGTTAACACCGCGGACGATGAACCGGCGGCGCGAGACACAAATTCGACTACGAGCTTTTTAATATACGCTATTGGAGCTGGAATTACCGCGGCTGCTGGCACCAGACTTGCCCTCCAATTGATCCTCGCGTTAAAGGGTTTAGAGTGTACTCATTCCGATTACGGGGCCTCGGATGAGTCCCGTATCGTTATTTTTCGTCACTACCTCCCCGTGCCGGGAGTGGGTAATTTGCGCGCCTGCTGCCCTCCTTGGATATGGTAGCCGTTTCTCAGGCTCCCTCTCCGGAATCGAACCCTGATTCCCCGTTACCCGTTACGACCATGGTAGGCGCAGAACCTACCATCGACAGTTGATAAGGCAGACATTTGAAAGATGCGTCGCCGGTGCGAGACCGTGCGATCAGCGTAAAGTTATTCAGAGTCACCAAGTTGAACGATGTCGGGCGCGAACCCGCCACCGATTGGTTTTGATCTAATAAAAGCACTCCTTCCGTCTCCGGTCGGACCTCTGTTTGCATGTATTAGCTCTAGAATTACCACAGTTATCCAAGTAATTGTGGGTACGATCTAAGGAACCATAACTGATTTAATGAGCCTTTCGCGGTTTCACCTCGAATTCGCGTATACGGATCGCCTTTGTATGCGGACCGGCTCCATATATAGACCGCCTTCGTATATGGATCGCCTTGCTATACGCTTCCATATAGGGATCGCCTCCATATACAGAACGCCTTTATATACGGACCGCCATTATATACGGACCGTCTCTAAATACAGACCGCCTTCGTATACGGACCGCCTCCATATACGGACCGCCTCCATATACAGACCGCCTCTATATGTAAACCGCTTCTATATGCGGACCGGCTCCATATATAGACCGCCTGTATATATAGACCGCCTCCATTTATAGACCGCCTCCATATACAGATCGCCTCTATATACAGACCGCCCCCATATATAGGTCGTCTCTATATATAGAGCGCTTCCATAACCGAAACTAACCAAAATGGATCAAAGTGGAGTATATAGACCGAATAGATGGTAGACCGCCTCCGTGGTGGTTGGCATCACTAAAGCGATAACCAAAACTAACCAAAATGGACCAAAGTTGAGTATATAGATTGCCTAGACCGTGAACTTCTTCGGTGGCGGTTTGTTAGGAACGTCGGAAACCTGCCACCCTATGGTGTTTACGAAACCGCACCACTCTGCGCGCATTTTAAGAAACTCGGTACGAAAATTGGCTTATTTTTCGCCTCCGACGCACCGTTTCCGAGATACGGCCCTTTTTCGAATTTTTTTTTTTCAATTTTAAAATGGCCATAACTCGAAAACGGTTCGTTTTTTGGGAAAACCGAGCAATTTTTTGTCCCATAGGGGACGCTTTACCACCCCATTTTACGGGAATCCGGTATCGGTTTCCCCATTTTCTTGATTTTGGTACCCCCGCCGGCATCGTATAGAGTATTGCGAGCCTACCTCCATTCATAATTTAAAACTTGAATGGATAGGAGGAACGTCGGAAACCTACCAGGCTATAGTGGTTACGAATCCGCACCACTCAACGCGCATTTTAGGAAACTCGGTACGAAAATTCGCTTATTTTTCGCCTCCGACGCACCCTTACCGAGATACGGCCGTTTATCGAAAAAAAAATTTTCGATATTAAAATCGCTATATCTCAAAAACGGTTCGTCCAATCAAAAAAAGGACAAAATTTTCACCCCAAAGGGGTCGCTTCTTACCCCCCTTTACCCTTAGAAGACATTTTCTCCGATTTTTTTTTCAAAAATTACGAAATCCGAGGGGTTAAAATTTGGGGGGGGGGGGGGGGGGGGGTTGAGACTTTGTCAGTCGATTCCCCACGCCGAGCCGGCCGGTCCCCTTAATAAATAATGCCGAGGCCGGTACGAAAATTCGCTTATTTTTCGCCTCCGACGCACCGTTTCCGAGATACGGCCCTTTTTCGAAAATTTTTCGAAAATGTCGAAATCTCGAAAACGGCTCGTCGGATCGAAAAACTCACGAAATTTTCACCCCAAAGGGGTCGCTTCTTACCCCCCTTTATCCTTAGAAGGCATTTTCTCTGATTTTTTTTCCAAAAATTACAAAATCCGAGGGGTTAAAATTTGGAGGGGGGGGGTTGAGACTTTGTCAGTCGATTCCCCACGCCGAATCGGCCGGTCTCTTTAATTAATGAAACCGAGGCCGGTACGAAAATTCGCTTATTTTTCGCCTCCGACGCACCGTTTTCGAGATACGACGATTTGAAAATTTTGAAAATTTTTCCAAAAAACCGCCGTATCTCGGAAACGGTTCGTGGTATCGAGAAACGGAGTGAATTTCCGCCCCAATGGGGACGGTTTCCGACCCCGTTTTACCCAGATCCGACATCGTTTCCGCCATTTTCTGGAAAAAAGTTCTTTCGGGGGCGGTAACTCCGCCCCCCGAGGTCGGGGGCGGTTTTGCTCGCGGCGCCGAAATCGCGGCCGCCCCCTCCGCCGACCCGCCAAGTTTCATCCCGATCGGACCGGCCGTTCCCGAGATACATCGCGAGCCGGCAACGTTTAGAGTTAGGTCGCTTCGCGCCGCTTGTTATGCGGGGACTAGGGCGGTATCTGATCGCCTTCGAACCTCTAACTTTCGTTCTTGATCAATGAAAACGTTTTTGGCAAATGCTTTCGCTTCTGTCCGTCTTGCGACGATCCAAGAATTTCACCTTTAACGTCGCAATACGAATGCCCCCATCCGTTCCTATTAATCATTACCTCGGGGTTCCGAAAACCAACAAAATAGAACCGAGGTCCTATTCCATTATTCCATGCACACAGTATTCAGGCGAAGTTTTAGCCTGCTTTAAGCACTCTAATTTGTTCAAAGTAAACGTGCCGGCCCACCTCGACACTCAATGAAGAGCACCGCGGCAGGATTGAGTTGGACCGCCCGCGTGAACGGGCTAAGTCCACCGGCAGGACGTCTCGCGGCACGCCAGTTAACACCGCGGACGATGAACCGGCGGCGCGAGACACAAATTCGACTACGAGCTTTTTAACCGCAACAACTTTAATATACGCTATTGGAGCTGGAATTACCGCGGCTGCTGGCACCAGACTTGCCCTCCAATTGATCCTCGCGTTAAAGGGTTTAGAGTGTACTCATTCCGATTACGGGGCCTCGGATGAGTCCCGTATCGTTATTTTTCGTCACTACCTCCCCGTGCCGGGAGTGGGTAATTTGCGCGCCTGCTGCCCTCCTTGGATATGGTAGCCGTTTCTCAGGCTCCCTCTCCGGAATCGAACCCTGATTCCCCGTTACCCGTTACGACCATGGTAGGCGCAGAACCTACCATCGACAGTTGATAAGGCAGACATTTGAAAGATGCGTCGCCGGTGCGAGACCGTGCGATCAGCGTAAAGTTATTCAGAGTCACCAAGTTGAACGATGTCGGGCGCGAACTCGCCACCGATTGGTTTTGATCTAATAAAAGAACTCCTTCCGTCTCCGGTCGGACCTCTGTTTGCATGTATTAGCTCTAGAATTACCACAGTTATCCAAGTAATTGTGGGTACGATCTAAGGAACCATAACTGATTTAATGAGCCTTTCGCGGTTTCACCTTGAATTTGGTATACGTATATGGATCGCTTTTGTATGCGGACCGGCTCCATATATAGACCGCCTTCGTATATGGATCGCCTTTGTATACGGACCGCCTCCGTATACCGACCGCCTCCCTATACGAACCGCTTCCATATAGGGATCGCCTCCATTATATGGAACGCCTTTATATATGGACCGCCTCCAAATACAGACCGCCTTCGCATACGGACCGCCTTGATATACAGAACGCCTCCATATACTGATCGCCTCCATATACGGATCACCTCCATATACGGACCGCCATTATATACGGACCGTCTCTAAATACAGACCGCCTTCGTATACGGACCGCCTCCATATACGGACCCCCCCCATATACAGACCGCCTCTATATATAAACCGCTTCCATATGCGGACCGGCTCCATATATAGACCGCCTGTATATATAGACCGCCTCCATTTATAGACCGCCTCCATTTATATACCGCCTCCATATACAGATCGCCTCTATATACAGACCGCCCCCATATATAGGTCGTCTCTATATATAGACCGCTTCCATAACCGAAACTAACCAAAATGGACCAAATTGAAGTATATAGACCGCCTAGATGGTAGACCGCCTCCGTGGTGGTTGGCATCACCAAAGCGATAACCAAAACTAACCAAAATGGACCAAAGTTGAGTATATAGATTGCCTAGACCGTGAACCTCTTCGGTGGCGGTTTGATAGGAACGTCGGAAACCTACCACGCTATGGTGTTTACGAAACCGCACCACTCTACGCGGCCGTTTGCAGTAGGTAGGTTTCGAACCTACGCTGATATGGAGAATCTGATTTCTAGTCAGACGCTTTTACCGACAAACCAAATCTAAATTTGCTTGAAAGTGGTACTATTTCTGGTGATGTGCCATGCGTTGAAATATAAGGCCATTATATTTTTATAAATTTATGTACTCAATCCCCATATCTGAGAAAAATTTCTGGGCTGAGCTGTTAATTAAAAAATATATATTTCAAGCAAAACAATTTCCGTTTGCAGTAGGTAGGTTTCAAATCTACGCTGCCATGGAGAATCTGTCTTCTAGTCAGACGCCTTAACCGACAGACCTGTTTGAAAGAAGAACTATTTCTGGTGATGTGCCATTTAAAATATAAGGGCATTATATTGTTTTAAATTTATGCACTCAATCCCCATAATTGACAAAATTTTCTGGGCTGAGCTGCTAATTACAAAAATTATATTTCAAGCAAAACAAATGGTCGTTTGCAGTAGGTAGGTTTCGAACCTATGCTGATAGAGAATCTGATTTATAGTCAGACGCCTTAACCGACAGACCAGGGCTAAATCTGTTTGAAAGTCAAACTATTTCTGGTGATGTGCCATGCGTTGCAAAATAAGTCCATTACATTTTTATCAATTTATGTACTCAATCCCCATATTTGAGAAAAATTTCTAGGCTGAGCTGTTAATTAAAAAATATATATTTCAAGCAAAACAATGGCCGTTTGCAGTAGGTAGGTTTCGAACCTACGCTGCCATAGAGAATCTGATTTCTAGTCAGACGCCTTTACGGACAGACCAGGGCTAAATCTGTTTGAAAGTAGAACTATTTCTGGTGATATGCCATTTGAAATATAAGAGCATTATATGGTTTTAAATGTATGCACTCAATCCCCATAATTGACAAAATTTTCTGGACTGAGCTGCTAATTACAAAAATTATATTTCACGCAAAACAAATGGTTGTTTGCAGTAGGTAGGTTTCATACCTACGCTGCCATGGAGAATCTGATTTCTAGTCAGACGCCTTAACCGACAGACCAAGGCTAAATCTGTTTGAAAGTCGAACTATTTCTGGTGATGTGCCATGCGTTGAAATATAAGTCCATTATATTTTTATAAATTTATGTACTCAATCCCCATATTTGAGAAAAATTTCTGGGCTGAGCTGTTAATTAAAAGATATATATTTCAAGCAAAACAATGGCCGTTTGCAGTAGGTAGGTTTCGAACTCAATCCCCATAATTGACAAAATTTTCTGGACTGAGCTGCTAATTACAAAAATTATATTTCAAACAAAACAATTTCCGTTTGCAGTAAGTAGGTTTCGAACCTACACTGCCATCGAGAATCTGATGTCTAGTCACCCGAATTAACCAATAGACCAAGGCTAAATCTGTTTGAAAGTCGAACTATTTCTGGTGATGTGCCATGCGTTGAAATATAAGGCCATTATATTTTTAGAAATTTATGTACTCAATCTTGATATTTGAAAAAATTTCTGGGCTGAGCTGTTAATTAAAAAATATATATTTCAACCAAAACAATGGCCGTTTGCAGTAGGTAGGTTTCGAAATTAATCCCCATAATTGACAAAATTTTCTGGACTGAGCTGCTAATTACAAAAATTATATTTCAAGCAAAACAATTTCCGTTTGCAGTAGGTAGGTTTCGAACCTACGCTGCCATGGAGAATCTGATTTCTCGTCAGGCGCCTTAATTGACAGACCAGGGCTAAATCTGTTTGAAAGTAGAACTATTTCTTTTGATGTGCCATTTGAAATATTAGGACATTATATTGTTTTAAATGTATGCACTCAATCCCCATAATTGACAAAATTTTCTGGACTGAGCTGCTAATTACAAAAATTATATTTCAAGCAAAACAAATGGTCGTTTGCAGCAGGTAGGTTTCGAACCTACGCTGCCATGGAGAATCTGTTGCCATGGTCGTAACGGGTAACGGGGAATCAGGGTTCGATTCCGGAGAGGGAGCCTGAGAAACGGCCACCATATCCAAGGAGGGCAGCAGGCGCGCAAATTACCCACTCCCGGCACGGGGAGGTACTGACGAAAAATAACGATACGGGACTCATCCGAGGCCCCGTAATCGGAATGAGTACACTCTAAACCCTTTAACGCGAGGATCAATTGGAGGGCAAGTCTGGTGCCAGCAGCCGCGGTAATTCCAGCTCCAATAGCGTATATTAAAGTTGTTGCGGTTAAAAAGCTCGTAGTCGAATTTGTGTCTCGCGCCGCCGGTTCATCGTCCGCGGTGTTAACTGGCGTGCCGCGAGACGTCCTGCCGGTGGACTTAGCCCGTTCACGCGGGCGGTCCAACTCAATCCTGCCGCGGTGCTCTTCATTGAGTGTCGAGGTGGGCCGGCACGTTTACTTTGAACAAATTAGAGTGCTTGAAGCAGGCTAAAACTTCGCCTGAATACTGTGTGCATGGAATAATGGAATAGGACCTCGGTTCTATTTTGTTGGTTTTCGGAACCCCGAGGTAATGATTAATAGGAACGGATGGGGGCATTCGTATTGCGACGTTAGATGTGAAATTCTTGGATCGTCGCAAGACGGACAGAAGCGAAAGCATTTGCCAAAAACGTTTTCATTGATCAAGAACGAAAGTTAGAGGTTCGAAGGCGATCAGATACCGCCCTAGTCCCCGCATAACAAGCGGCCCCCGAAAGAACTTTTTTCCGGAAAATGGCGGAAACGATGTCGGATCCGGGTAAAACGGGGTCGGAAACCGTCCCATTTGGGGCGGAAATTCGCTCCGTTTCTCGCTACGACGAACCGTTTCCGAGATACGGCGGTTTTTTGGAAAAATTTTCAAAATTTTCAAATCGTCGTATCTCGAAAACTGTGCGTCGGAGGCGAAAAATAAGCGAATTTTCGTACCGGCCTCGGCATCATTGACTAGGCGGACCGGCCGGCTCGGCGTGGGGAATCGACTGACAAAGTCTCAACCCCCCCCCCTCCAAATTTTACCCCCTCGGATTTTGTAATTTTTGAAAAAAAAATCGGAGAAAATGCCTTCTAAGAAGCGACCCATTTGGGGTGAAAATTTCGTGCGTTTTTCGATCCGACGAGCCGTTTTCGAGATTTCGACATTTTCGAAAAATTTTCGA
This sequence comes from Cylas formicarius, assembly GCF_029955315.1. Lineage (NCBI taxonomy): Eukaryota > Metazoa > Arthropoda > Insecta > Coleoptera > Brentidae > Cylas > Cylas formicarius. The sequence goes on from NW_026844261.1 coordinate 1,319,604, forward strand.
AAAAGGGCCGTATCTCGGAAACGGTGCGTCGGAGGCGAAAAATAAGCGAATTTTCGTACCGAGCTCAATACCACGCGCGTAGAGTGGTGCGGATTCGTAACCACTATAGCCTGGTAGGTTTCCGACGTTCCTCCTATCCATTCAAGTTTTAAATTTTAAAGCGAGGTAGGCTTTCATTTTTCCCTTATTAAAATCGATCGATTATTTTCGTGATTTTTGCATCTCTTAAATATGGCAACGTCCGACGATTCTCTAACAGCCGTTATTTTACCCGCGAAAAAATGATTCACGATCGACGGACAGAAAACCGTTATAAAAGTGGATGGGGTGACACTGTTGCCAGAAGCATCCCTGCATTGTGATTTATATCGATTTTTATTGAAAAAAAGATCAATTTCAATTCAACGAAAAGAGACGGGATGCAGTTGAAAGTGTTTCCAGATAGATTTCGGCGATTCTCATAATTGGTAAAGACAAAAATTAACTCGCATCATTTTTAATAACTACGTTTTGCGCTCAACGTGGCAACGTTCGACGATCTTAGCGATCGTTATCCTAGGCGCGAAATATTAAATAATTGGTGGGGGTGACAATGTAGGTGGGATGATCTTCATCGAGATTTGCATTTAGTTTGTTTTAAAAGTGCACCCGAGAAAGTTAATTGTGATTGATTTTCTTTTTTTAAGGTAATTAAATATATTTCTATTGCTATGTGCTCCTACCCGGACATGAAGAAAAAGTTTTCGAGTTGCGACTATCTCTCGCTAATATATTTTAGTGTTTTTTTTTCTTTGCATTGGTTTTTACATCTCTAGCGTCATGTTCAATTTTTTAAAAATATACCGGTTATCCTTAAATTATTTCACACGATTACACATACTCAGATAAAAATGTTTGCATCTAATCAGATACAGGTTGTCCCATTTTCTTTACATTGGTTCTATGTGTTACGTTATTATATCGCTTCTTTTGAGTCAACGATACTTTCGTTTTCGTTATTTTTATTTCCTTCTTTGAATTTAAATTGTATACAGGACGTCGCGATATTGTTCCCCGCGGTAAATGAGTATTTCGATTTAAATTTGCTAATGTTTTTGCATCTCTGGCTTTATAATTTTAAATTTAATATTTTAAAAATATACCGGATGTCCTTAAATGATTTCCTACCTAAAATCATGCGCGGGTTGCGTAACTCTGTTTTTACACCATCACACGTTCTTCGATAAGGTAGTTTGCTTTTAATCACATACAGGTTGTCCCATTTTTTTTACATTGGTTCTATGTGTTACGTTATTATTTCGTTTGTTTCGAGCGAACGATATTTTCGTGTTGGTTATTTTTATTTCCTTCTTTCAATTTAAATTGTATACAGGACGTCGCGATATTGTTCACCGCGGCAAATGAGTATTTCGATTTAATTTTGTTAAAGTTTTTGCATCTCTGGCTTCATAATTTTAAATTTAGTTTTTTAAAAATATACCGGATGTCCTTAAATTATTTCCTACGTAAAATCATGCGCGGGTTGGGTAACTCTGTTTTCACACCATCACACGTACTCCGATAAGGTAGTTTGCTTTTAATCACATACAGGTTGTCCCATTTTCTTTACATTGGTTGTATGTGTTTCGTTATTATATCGCTTCCTTTAAGTCAACGATACTTTCGTTTTCGTTATTTTTATTTTCTTCTTTGAATTTAAATTGTATACAGGACGTCGCGATATTGTTCCCCGCGGTAAATGAGTATTTCGATTTAAATTTGCTAATGTTTTTACATCTTTGACTTTATAATTTTAAATTTAATTTTTTAAAAATATGCCGGATGTCTTTAAATTATTTCCTACGTAAAATTATGCGCGGGTTGCGTAACTCTGTTTTTACACCATCACACGTACTCCGATAAGATAGTTTGCTTCTAATCACATACAGGTTGTCCCATTTTCTTTACATTGGTTCTATGTGTTACGTTATTATATCGTTTGTTTCGAGCGAACGATATTTTCGTGTTGGTTATTTTTATTTCCTTCTTTGAATTTAAATTGTATACAAGACATCGCGATATTATTCCCTGCGGCAAATGAATATTTCGATTTAATTTTGTTAAAGTTTTTGCATCTCTGACTTTATAAATTTAAATTTAGTTTTTTAAAAATATACCGGATGTCCTTAAATTATTTCCTACGTTAAATCATGCGCGGGTTGCGTAACTCTGTTTTTACACCATCACACGTTCTTCGATAAGGTAGTTTGCTTTTAATCACATACAGGTTGTCCCATTTTTTTATATTGGTTCTATGTGTTACGAAGGACAGACGTGCGATCTGTCCAAAAGGTATTGTCTTTCGCATGTTAATATTGCACAAAAACAAGGCCATTGAAGAAAAATAACTTGTGTGAACTTACATAGTTGAGGCACTTTTCTTCTCTTGTCTTCTTTTTTTGTTTGCTAATTAGGTAGTCTTATTTGTGTATGAATTTCATACTTGTTATTCCAGGCTGCCTGTAGATATTTACCAGACCGCAAAGGTTTCAAAAATACCATTGATGATGGAAAAAGGAACCCTTCCTGTCGAATATAAAGGCAAATCGATAAACGAAATGGACATTGATATTGACTATCCCGAAGAAAATGAACCTAAAGGTAGTCATGCAAAAAGTTTTCTGTTTACTACTAGTTTGCCATTTTATATATATATATGGTTTCAGAGTCCTGGTCACCAAATGCGCCCACACAAGACAATGAAATATTGTTTGTGTGGAAAAAAGAAAATATTGAAGCGAATAAAGATAATAATATTTTTGACCAACCAATTCCTGAAAACATTAAGAAGAACGAAGATCAAGAAACTGCTGATATAGGTAATTCTCTATGTTTTTATTACTTTTACTCAGTTATACTGCCATAGGCATGGTTCATTAGAATAAGAGGTAAAAATAAACCGATGCGAGTTAACGAAAATTTAGGTCAGATTTGTTTTTAATAAATTTATTTTGTTACTGTGGTGTTGAAAAACTAATAATACTAGTGCGAATATAAGTAAAACAGTTGTGTGTTTTTGACAAAACACTGTTTCTTTCAGATAAGCCAAAAGTCTCCAAAGTTGTAAATAAACGATGTAAGTGACAAATACTAATTTATAAAATAACGACAAACACACCTTAACTAATTTTTCGAACACGTTTTATGAAAAATATTTTTTATTTTAGTATGGAGCGAGAATAAAGTGAATTGCATCCAGAAGGAGTTTGCACAATACCTCCAAACAAACACTTACCCACCGTCAGCTAAAATAAGAGAATTTATTACAACCTTTAACTCTAAGAGAAGTGTATCCGTCATAAAATCCAAAATACAACATTTGCTGAAGTTAAGAAAACAGTAAAAGTTTACATTGATTTTGACATCTTGTAACTAATACCTCGATTAATAAAAAAGGGTGTTTTAAATATACCGATCCTTTTTATTTAGGGGGCCCAATTATTCCAGTAGCTGACATGGCACACCAAACTGTTACCTTCTTGGAATGCAATTGTTTTTCATGCTTTTCTTTGGGTTGTCGGGGCTCCAAAAGCGACAGTTTTGTTTGTTAACAATACCCCTCTAGATGGAAGTGAGCCTCAACACTGAATAAAATGTTGTCCAATCCTCCTTCGTTCCAAAACATATTCATCATTGCCTCACAATAATTTTTTCGTAATTCGTAGACTGTGGGCTTTAGAAACTGCACCAATTGAATTTTGTAGGGATGGAACCGTAAGCCTTTGCTTAAAATCCGTTGCACACTTGAGCGATGAATATTCAGGGCCTGGCCATGTTTTCGAATTGAGCGCCTCGGATGTTCAGTCGCAGCACGTCGCACAATCTCAATATTCTCTGGCGTTCTGATGGACCTCTGTTGACCGGGACGCTTCTGATTTGCCACTGTACCACTTTGTCTAAATCTTTTAACCTACGATTTCAATAAATTGTTTGACGGAGCATCACGTAAACGCCGATTATTGTAACGGTTACAAAAACGTCGCCGTGCCGCAACATACGAATCGTTCGATTTAAAGAACGCTTCGACCATAAACGCTCGTTGCTCATTTGACCACTGCTCCATGTTGACCGATAACCAGCGCTAACCCCCCCACCCCCCAAATATTAAGTTGGATGTACAAGGCGCGTTTAAATAGTGAAATTTACTCTGAGTCACCCGTTATATATATATATATATATATATATATATATATATATATATATATATATATATATATATATATACACTTCGAACACTCGGAGAGCGAGCCTTGAAGATGCCAAATGAGATTTTGGCGAAACGTCTGCAGGATTCCAGTCGGAGTTCAACGAGCGAACGGATGATATCCCGGAATATATATATATATATATATATATATATATATATATATATATATATATATATATATATATATATATATATATATATATAACGGGTGACTCAGAGTAAATTTCACTATTTAAACGCGCCTTGTACATCCAACTTAATATTTGGGGGGTGGGGGGGTTAGCGCTGGTTATCGGTCAACATGGAGCAGTGGTCAAATGAGCAACGAGCGTTTATGGTCGAAGCGTTCTTTAAATCGAACGATTCGTATGTTGCGGCACGGCGACGTTTTTGTAACCGTTACAATAATCGGCGTTTACGTGATGCTCCGTCAAACAATTTATTGAAATCGTAGGTTAAAAGATTTAGACAAAGTGGTACAGTGGCAAATCAGAAGCGTCCCGGTCAACAGAGGTCCATCAGAACGCCAGAGAATATTGAGATTGTGCGACGTGCTGCGACTGAACATCCGAGGCGCTCAATTCGAAAACATGGCCAGGCCCTGAATATTCATCGCTCAAGTGTGCAACGGATTTTAAGCAAAGGCTTACGGTTCCATCCCTACAAAATTCAATTGGTGCAGTTTCTAAAGCCCACAGTCTACGAATTACGAAAAAATTATTGTGAGGCAATGATGAATATGTTTTGGAACGAAGGAGGATTGGACAACATTTTATTCAGTGTTGAGGCTCACTTCCATCTAGAGGGGTATTGTTAACAAACAAAACTGTCGCTTTTGGAGCCCCGACAACCCAAAGAAAAGCATGAAAAACAATTGCATTCCAAGAAGGTAACAGTTTGGTGTGCCATGTCAGCTACTGGAATAATTGGGCCCCCTAAATAAAAAGGATCGGTATATTTAAAACACTCTTTTTTATTAATCGAGGTATTAGTTACAAGATGTCAAAATCAATGTAAACTTTTACTGTTTTCTTAACTTCAGCAAATGTTGTATTTTGGATTTTATGACGGATACACTTCTCTTAGAGTTAAAGGTTGTAATAAATTCTCTTATTTTAGCTGACGGTGGGTAAGTGTTTGTTTGGAGGTATTGTGCAAACTCCTTCTGGATGCAATTCACTTTATTCTCGCTCCATACTAAAATAAAAAATATTTTTCATAAAACGTGTTCGAAAAATTAGTTAAGGTGTGTTTGTCGTTATTTTATAAATTAGTATTTGTCACTTACATCGTTTATTTACAACTTTGGACACTTTTGGCTTATCTGAAAGAAACAGTGTTTTGTCAAAAACACACAACTGTTTTACTTATATTCGCACTAGTATTATTAGTTTTTCAACACCACAGTAACAAAATAAATTTATTAAAAACAAATCTGACCTAAATTTTCGTTAACTCGCATCGGTTTATTTTTACCTCTTATTCTAATGAACCATGCCTATGGCAGTATAACTGAGTAAAAGTAATAAAAACATAGAGAATTACCTATATCAGCAGTTTCTTGATCTTCGTTCTTCTTAATGTTTTCAGGAATTGGTTGGTCAAAAATATTATTATCTTTATTCGCTTCAATATTTTCTTTTTTCCACACAAACAATATTTCATTGTCTTGTGTGGGCGCATTTGGTGACCAGGACTCTGAAACCATATATATATATATAAAATGGCAAACTAGTAGTAAACAGAAAACTTTTTGCATGACTACCTTTAGGTTCATTTTCTTCGGGATAGTCAATATCAATGTCCATTTCGTTTATCGATTTGCCTTTATATTCGACAGGAAGGGTTCCTTTTTCCATCATCAATGGTATTTTTGAAACCTTTGCGGTCTGGTAAATATCTACAGGCAGCCTGGAATAACAAGTATGAAATTCATACACAAATAAGACTACCTAATTAGCAAACAAAAAAAGAAGACAAGAGAAGAAAAGTGCCTCAACTATGTAAGTTCACACAAGTTATTTTTCTTCAATGGCCTTGTTTTTGTGCAATATTAACATGCGAAAGACAATACCTTTTGGACAGATCGCACGTCTGTCCTTCGTAACACATAGAACCAATATAAAAAAATGGGACAACCTGTATGTGATTAAAAGCAAACTACCTTATCGAAGAACGTGTGATGGTGTAAAAACAGAGTTACGCAACCCGCGCATGATTTAACGTAGGAAATAATTTAAGGACATCCGGTATATTTTTAAAAAACTAAATTTAAATTTATAAAGTCAGAGATGCAAAAACTTTAACAAAATTAAATCGAAATATTCATTTGCCGCAGGGAATAATATCGCGATGTCTTGTATACAATTTAAATTCAAAGAAGGAAATAAAAATAACCAACACGAAAATATCGTTCGCTCGAAACAAACGATATAATAACGTAACACATAGAACCAATGTAAAGAAAATGGGACAACCTGTATGTGATTAGAAGCAAACTATCTTATCGGAGTACGTGTGATGGTGTAAAAACAGAGTTACGCAACCCGCGCATAATTTTACGTAGGAAATAATTTAAAGACATCCGGCATATTTTTAAAAAATTAAATTTAAAATTATAAAGTCAAAGATGTAAAAACATTAGCAAATTTAAATCGAAATACTCATTTACCGCGGGGAACAATATCGCGACGTCCTGTATACAATTTAAATTCAAAGAAGAAAATAAAAATAACGAAAACGAAAGTATCGTTGACTTAAAGGAAGCGATATAATAACGAAACACATACAACCAATGTAAAGAAAATGGGACAACCTGTATGTGATTAAAAGCAAACTACCTTATCGGAGTACGTGTGATGGTGTGAAAACAGAGTTACCCAACCCGCGCATGATTTTACGTAGGAAATAATTTAAGGACATCCGGTATATTTTTAAAAAACTAAATTTAAAATTATGAAGCCAGAGATGCAAAAACTTTAACAAAATTAAATCGAAATACTCATTTGCCGCGGTGAACAATATCGCGACGTCCTGTATACAATTTAAATTGAAAGAAGGAAATAAAAATAACCAACACGAAAATATCGTTCGCTCGAAACAAACGAAATAATAACGTAACACATAGAACCAATGTAAAAAAAATGGGACAACCTGTATGTGATTAAAAGCAAACTACCTTATCGAAGAACGTGTGATGGTGTAAAAACAGAGTTACGCAACCCGCGCATGATTTTAGGTAGGAAATCATTTAAGGACATCCGGTATATTTTTAAAATATTAAATTTAAAATTATAAAGCCAGAGATGCAAAAACATTAGCAAATTTAAATCGAAATACTCATTTACCGCGGGGAACAATATCGCGACGTCCTGTATACAATTTAAATTCAAAGAAGGAAATAAAAATAACGAAAACGAAAGTATCGTTATTTCATTATATTCATCATTGCCTCACAATAATTTTTTCGTAATTCGTAGACTGTGGGCTTTAGAAACTGCACCAATTGAATTTTGTAGGGATGGAACCGTAAGCCTTTGCTTAAAATCCGTTGCACACTTGAGCGATGAATATTCAGGGCCTGGCCATGTTTTCGAATTGAGCGCCTCGGATGTTCAGTCGCAGCACGTCGCACAATCTCAATATTCTCTGGCGTTCTGATGGACCTCTGTTGACCGGGACGCTTCTGATTTGCCACTGTACCACTTTGTCTAAATCTTTTAACCTACGATTTCAATAAATTGTTTGACGGAGCATCACGTAAACGCCGATTATTGTAACGGTTACAAAAACGTCGCCGTGCCGCAACATACGAATCGTTCGATTTAAAGAACGCTTCGACCATAAACGCTCGTTGCTCATTTGACCACTGCTCCATGTTGACCGATAACCAGCGCTAACCCCCCCACCCCCCAAATATTAAGTTGGATGTACAAGGCGCGTTTAAATAGTGAAATTTACTCTGAGTCACCCGTTATATATATATATATATATATATATATATATATATATATATATATATATATATATATATATATATATATATATATATATATATATATATATATATATATATATACACTTCGAACACTCGGAGAGCGAGCCTTGAAGATGCCAAGTGAGATTTTGGCGAAACGTCTGCAGGATTCCAGTCGGAGTTCAACGAGCGAACGGATGATATCCCGGAATATATATATATATATATATATATATATATATATATATATATATATATATATATATATATATATATATATATATATATATATATATACAACGTTGCTTATTTGCTCGCTTTGCGTTAGTCTGTTTTACATATGCCGGTCGACATAAAATTGCAAATTTTGAAAGCATACCTTTTTATTGTTTTTTCATATAGGAATTTGAGCACATAATCAATGAAATAATAATACAGATTTTCGTAAGGCACACAGGTGTAATCTACCGTTCATATGGAAGGTGCACACATATTAACAATCAAAGGTCGGGATACCTGTAGTTGTTCGATCTTCGAAGTCAAAAATCTGTTTTTGCTTGCTCTTTTAGGTGCGCAGTGTGAACCAACCGCGTAATCAATTCGTCGATAAGGTTTATAATCTATAAGGTATTTTAATCCGTGGTGAAAACGCTTGAGCCAAGGTACGCAATATACGCTTCGCTCTCTGCGGCTTGTAAGTAAGTAAGTTGATTTCCGTCATAAATTGCAATCTCTTTAGCGACGAAACCTACAGCGTCCTTTAGATTAAAACCTTGAATATCTAACGCCACTATCCGCGTGAGGACAACCGCCAAAAATGTACTGTTTCGCCGAATGTTTTGTGGCAAATTTTTTGAACATATAATTTGCGAATCTTTTTAAAAACCGTTGAATTTGTTTTACTATTTCAGTTAGCGGATTCTAACTAAATACTTCGTCATGTAAAATGAGACAGTAAACCGATGTATCCTTTTGGATATTAGCGCTAGTTTCAAATTCAATTCGCATTACTACAAAACCATTTTGATGAGAACCATCAAATTAAATTGCACTTCTTCCCGCCGTTCTAGAAACGTTTTATATTTCATTGAATTTATTGTAGGCCATGCCGATGAAATTTCGAATTTCACATGGCAAAACGTACGTTTTTTAGGCTACAATCCTTGGAGGACCAGAAACGGGCGTCAACGAGTACCCTTCGGTGGCGGGGCTGGTAAATCTGAACCCTTTCATCATAATTTGCGGGGCTAGCATAATCTCTGAATTTTTCGTGTTGACCGCCGGTCATTGCGTCTACAATAGAGATCGCAGCACGTTTTCGGTTTTAGTGGGCGGGCACAACATCACTTCAGGTAATGCAATATCGTCAGTTTCACGTAAAATCTCGCGATCAAAATACAAAGTATCGATTTGTTTATAGGGATCGATATTTCGATATCCGCTTAGTGGGTTTCATTCGACAAACATTAAGTAAACGTCGTTGCTACTCCCTCTCCTCTACTCCCGAATTCTACTTTTCTCTTTCTACTCTTTCTACTCCCGAATCCAAATTATACCGCGCGTGCGGGAAAGTCTCTGAGATTTAGATAAGGCACGAAAAAAATTTTTTTTCTATAGGCGCAACCTACGGAGCTATGACTCTCAAATGGACACCACCGAATTTTTTTATTAAAAAAAATAAAACCACAAATTCAATTTTTCCAAATTGTGTTTTCCTCGTGGTTTATAGTTCTTCCCGCCATATTTATTTTTTTATAATGATGGCCTTATGCATTTTTGATTTACCCTGTATCATAAGTTTAGCTAACTGCATTAAATTTAATGTTAATAACGAGGATCGTAGATACTTACACTAAAGTGGATTTCATCTGTTTCGGGATAGTAACTAGTCAAATCTGTTTTAAGTGGTCAATTTTATTATCCATATCCAGAATTTTAAATCAATAAAATGTTAAAATTTTTTGAATAAAACTAAATTCAAGTTTACAATTACAATTGCAATATTTAACGTTGTATTTAAAATATGAAAAGCTCAATTTCTTAAGAACTATTAATTGCCTCGTTTATTTAAAGCTATACCAAGTGCCCAAAAAGTATGAAAACGGTGGAATACCTGAAGAATTATAAAACTGTTTCATAACACCTAACAAGACCCTCATTCCATGAACACGGTGGTAGAGGGAGAGCAACTTTGACATCTCATTTTTCTTTTGTTTCTCGGTTAATGGCACTGTATTAGCAAAAAAAACGATTTATCGTATTTGTCAAAAATCCGACTTTATTGTTAGCTTCAACATGTTTTTCCACTCCCTAATCCAAAATGTCTAATTATGCACTTATTCATTTATAAATTAAATGAAATGTCAAAGGGGGTATATACCATTTTTGATATATTAACATTTTGTGTAAGAATTGTAGTACCTGTCGTTCTGCATGTCTTGAGAAAAGAAATATGTGCCTATTGTAATAATTTAGTAACCTACTTTTTGTCTTATTGTTACGAACACCGGCAATTATAACCATTGTAAATTTAAACAGTTTTTAAATCTACCGAAAACAATTTGATCGTTCGCGATCTAGAGAAATGCAAACGCTCGAATTGACCCGCGACAGTGTTTAATGAAGCTGACATTTTAAAGTGACACTTTGGTAACGAATGATGAATGCATAATTGGGATTTTAGAGAATTTCTTGACAAACATGATAGATAAATGGCCTGGAGGTTACAGCACGAGCTACCGAGAATTCAGAATCAAATTTCGGGCAAAACCTGATATTTTTATGGCACAGAATCCGAATCTGTACTGATTTTATGATTTTAAATTGAATGACAACGTAGTTAGGAGCGGCTTAAATGGCAGCATTAAGTTGTTATTAAACCTTTTCTTTCCTTCTCAAATATCTTGCGACCGTATTTATGTTTAATTTGTATATTTAAATCTTGAATTATCTTATTGTTTTTGTTGTTGCCTTTATTTTTATTATTATGCGAAACAAATATTAAAAAGTGCGAGATAAAATTAGGATATTGAACGACCGACCTATATTTATAAGAATAATTTGCCTTTTAGGAACCACCCCTTATTCGAAGATCGTCATATTTCTACAGCAACGCAATATATTAAAGAGGTAACAAAGACGTCCCGAGATAATGACATGTAGTCTTCCATCACATCAAATTCGTTGTTATGAAATGGAACTTTTTCCCTGACATTCACACCCATTTAACTAGAGAGGGGTATAGCGATAAAAAATCCAACAACATTGACGCATAGAAAAATAACGTGTTGCTTTTAGCGCCACTAGCTGAAAATCCAAAGGAATAGTATTTTCAATGCAAATCAACTGCCATTAAGAAGTTTTATTTATTTTCATAGTTATTTTATTGTTATACTGCGTCTTCTTTGTTTTTCAGGTGTAAATTTTTGTACCCGCTAGGGACGCCTTTACAGAAGTGTGCAACATTATTATTTTATATATAATAATAATATTCGGTTAAACATATTTGTGTCACCGTAGAATCAATATATATTTATATATAAATATATATAAATTTTTTTGATTTTAATCGTCAATAGGCCACGAGTAGAAGAAAATGTTCGGGTAGAGTTCCCAAGATACTGTGAAATTTAATATACTCATGACTTTGGGTTCGATACAAGCAGAACACCTATTAACGACATTGAAAGGTACATTTCATAATCAACGTCCCCGCTATGGACTATTATACACGTGGTGTCTGGTCAGAAAATTATAAATATAAAGGTTTAAAATGCAAGAATTGTCACGAGTTCCTGTCCAGCTTTAAAACAAACGAAAACTAAAATGGTTTTTTCTCGTCAGAGAGCATTCTGAATTATTCTTTTTGGCTTAACTCGGTAAGCTCCGTTGGTCGACAAAACATAATCGCTTGATTTGACGCTTCTAAGTGTTATTTAATAGTTCAACCAACTCATACATTTTAGCTGTTATATTGGATCTTGTTTCTTAACTATATTTTGTTGATTTAAAATATTTCATATTTAGTTGAAATATTTATGCCGCAGTATGTTCTACAGAAAAATAATAACTATAAAAGGATTACAAAAGCGGTGTTAAAATTTGTCAAGAAAGAGTTTAAAAAGGACTCTGGAAAGTTTAAACAGTTTTTGAGAATGTCTAATCACACTTTTGTTAATATGCTGAGTCGTATGAAGGCCCAGATGGAGAAAACAAAGTTTCGAAATGCGTTAATGAATATTTTTTATTTCTAGTTCAACGAAAACCTTATTAAACTATTAGATTTCGACGTGAGGCAACCATTCTGAGTCAAAGAGTTGCCGATTTCGATAAAATCTTAGTCAGAATCTGCTTTTTCGCCTCTTATTGTACCCAAATCTACCTTAGAAATGCAGATATATACTTAAAACACCTTCTTTTGGGTCAAATAATTGGTTTTCACCCTTGATTTACGGAAGATTATAGCCAAAACATGCATTTTCATAACTTAGCGAACTGAAATCTACATTAAAACTGCAGATAACTACTTAAAAATTCACTTCCTTGAATTGATAATATATTGTTCTTTGTCATTTTAAACAGATTCCAGTCAAAATCGGCTTCTTCGACTCATATCGTACCTAAAACCGCATCAAAACTGCAAATATCAGTTTAAACTATAATTTTTTGATACAAACAGTTATATATTCATGTCAATATCTTTCAAATTCTAGTCAAAATCGGCGTCTTTGGGCATTTTAGTAACGAAAACCTTAATAAACTATTAGATTTCGACGTAAGGCAACCTTTCTGAGTCAAATAGTTGCCGATTTCGATGAAATCTTAGTCAGAATCTGCTTTTTCGCCTCTTATTGTACCCAAATCTACCTTAGAAATGCAGATATATACTTAAAAGACCTTCTTTTGGGACAAATAATTGGTTTTCGCCCTTGATTTACGGAAGATTATAGCCAAAACATGCATTTTCATAACTTAGCGAACTGAAATCTACATTAAAACTGCAGATAACTACTTAAAAATTCACTTCCTTGAATTGATAATAGGTTTTTCTTTGTCATTTTAAACAGATTCCAGCCAAAATCGGCTTCTTCGATTCATATCGTATCTAAAACCGCATCAAAACTGCAAATATCAGTTTAAACTATCATTTTTTGATACAAACAGTTATATATTCATGTCAATATCATTCAAATTCTAGTCAAAATCGGCGTCTTTGGGCATTTTAGTAACGAAAACCTTAATAAACTATTAGATTTCGACGTAAGGCAACCTTTCTGAGTCAAATAGTTGCCGATTTCGATAAAATCTTAGTCAGAATCTGCTTTTTCGCCTCTTATTGTACCCAAATCTACCTTAGAAATGCAGATATATACTTAAAACACCTTCTTTTGGGACAAATAATTGGTTTTCGCCCTTGATTTACGGAAGATTATAGCCAAAACATGCATTTTCATAACTTAGCGAACTGAAATCTACATTAAAACTGCAGATAATTACTTAAAAATTCACTTCCTTGAATTGATAATAGGTTTTTCTTTGTCATTTTAAACAGATTCCAGTCAAAATCGGCTTCTTCGATTCATATCGTATCTAAAACCGCATCAAAACTGCAAATATCAGTTTAAACTATCATTTTTTGATACAAACAGTTATATATTCATGTCAATATCTTTCAAATTCTAGTCAAAATCGGCGTCTTTGGGCATTTTAGTAACGAAAACCTTAATAAACTATTAGATTTCGACGTGAGGCAACCTTTCTGAGTCAAATAGTTGCCGATTTCGATAAAATCTTAGTCAGAATCTGCTTTTTCGCCTCTTATTGTACCCAAATCTACCTTAGAAATGCAGATATATACTTAAAACACGTTCTTTTGGGACAAATAATTGGTTTTCGCCCTTGATTTACGGAAGATTATAGCCAAAACATGCATTTTCATAACTTAGCGAACTGAAATCTACATTAAAACTGCAGATAACTACTTAAAAATTCACTTCCTTGAATTGATAATAGGTTTTTCTTTGTCATTTTAAACAGATTCCAGTCAAAATCGGCTTCTTCGACTCATATCGTACCTAAAACCGCATCAAAACTGCAAATATCAGTTCAAACTATCATTTTTTGATACAAACAGTTATATATTCATGTCAATATCTTTCAAATTCTAGTCAAAATGTGCGTCTTTGGGCATTTTAGTAACGAAAACCTTAATAAACTATTAGATTTCGACGTAAGGCAACCATTCTGAGTCAAATAGTTGCCGATTTCGATAAAATCTTAGTCAGAATCTGCTTTTTCGCCTCTTATTGTACCCAAATCTACCTTAGAAATGCAGATATATACTTAAAACACCTTCTTTTGGGACAAATAATTGGTTTTCGCCCTTGATTTACTAAAGATTATAGCCAAAACATGCATTTTCATAACTTAGCGAACTGAAATCTACATTAAAACTGCAGATAACTACTTAAAAATTCACTTCCTTGAATTGATAATATATTGTTCTTTGTCATTTTAAACAGATTCCAGTCAAAATCGGCTTCTTCGACTCATATCGTACCTAAAACCGCATCAAAACTGCAAATATCAGTTTAAACTATCATTTTTTGATACAAACAGTTATATATTCATGTCAATATCTTTCAAATTCTAGTCAAAATCGGCGTCTTTGGGCATTTTAGTAACGAAAACCATAATAAACTATTAGATTTCGACGTAAGGCAACCATTCTGAGTCAAATAGTTGCCGATTTCGATAAAATCTTAGTCAGAATCTGCTTTTTCGCCTCTTATTGTACCCAAATCTACCTTAGAAATGCAGATATATACTTAAAACACCTTCTTTTGGGACAAATAATTGGTTTTCGCCCTTGATTTACGGAAGATTATAGCCAAAACATGCATTTTCATAACTTAGCGAACTGAAATCTACATTAAAACTGCAGATAACTACTTAAAAATTCACTTCCTTGAATTGATAATATATTGTTCTTTGTCATTTTAAACAGATTCCAGTCAAAATCGGCTTCTTCGACTCATATCGTACCTAAAACCGCATCAAAACTGCAAATATCAGTTTAAACTATAATTTTTTGATACAAACAGTTATATATTCATGTCAATATCTTTCAAATTCTAGTCAAAATCGGCGTCTTTGGGCATTTTAGTAACGAAAACCTTAATAAACTATTAGATTTCGACGTAAGGCAACCTTTCTGAGTCAAATAGTTGCCGATTTCGATAAAATCTTAGTCAGAATCTGCTTTTTCGCCTCTTATTGTACCCAAATCTACCTTAGAAATGCAGATATATACTTAAAAGACCTTCTTTTGGGACAAATAATTGGTTTTCGCCCTTGATTTACGGAAGATTATAGCCAAAACATGCATTTTCATAACTTAGCGAACTGAAATCTACATTAAAACTGCAGATAACTACTTAAAAATTCACTTCCTTGAATTGATAATAGGTTTTTCTTTGTCATTTTAAACAGATTCCAGCCAAAATCGGCTTCTTCGATTCATATCGTATCTAAAACCGCATCAAAACTGCAAATATCAGTTTAAACAATCATTTTTTGATACAAACAGTTATATATTCATGTCAATATCATTCAAATTCTAGTCAAAATCGGCGTCTTTGGGCATTTTAGTAACGAAAACCTTAATAAACTATTAGATTTCGACGTAAGGCAACCTTTCTGAGTCAAATAGTTGCCGATTTCGATAAAATCTTAGTCAGAATCTGCTTTTTCGCCTCTTATTGTACCCAAATCTACCTTAGAAATGCAGATATATACTTAAAACACCTTCTTTTGGGACAAATAATTGGTTTTCGCCCTTGATTTACGGAAGATTATAGCCAAAACATGCATTTTCATAACTTAGCGAACTGAAATCTACATTAAAACTGCAGATAACTACTTAAAAATTCACTTCCTTGAATTGATAATAGGTTTTTCTTTGTCATTTTAAACAGATTCCAGTCAAAATCGGCTTCTTCGATTCATATCGTATCTAAAACCGCATCAAAACTGCAAATATCAGTTTAAACTATCATTTTTTGATACAAACAGTTATATATTCATGTCAATATCTTTCAAATTCTAGTCAAAATCGGGGTCTTTGGGCATTTTAGTAACGAAAACCTTAATAAACTATTAGATTTCGACGTAAGGCAACCTTTCTGAGTCAAATAGTTGCCGATTTCGATAAAATCTTAGTCAGAATCTGCTTTTTCGCCTCTTATTGTACCCAAATCTACCTTAGAAATGCAGATATTTACTTAAAACACCTTCTTTTGGGACAAATAATTGGTTTTCGCCCTTGATTTACGGAAGATTATAGCCAAAACATGCATTTTCATAACTTAGCGAACTGAAATCTACATTAAAACTGCAGATAACTACTTAAAAATTCACTTCCTTGAATTAATAATAGGTTTTTCTTTGTCATTTTAAACAGATTCCAGTCAAAATCGGCTTCTTCGATTCATATCGTATCTAAAACCGCATCAAAACTGCAAATATCAGTTTAAACTATCATTTTTTGATACAAACAGTTATATATTCATGTCAATATCTTTCAAATTCTAGTCAAAATCGGCGTCTTTGGGCATTTTAGTAACGAAAACCTTAATAAACTATTAGATTTCGACGTGAGGCAACCTTTCTGAGTCAAATAGTTGCCGATTTCGATAAAATCTTAGTCAGAATCTGCTTTTTCGCCTCTTATTGTACCCAAATCTACCTTAGAAATGCAGATATATACTTAAAACACCTTCTTTTGGGACAAATAATTGGTTTTCGCCCTTGATTTACGGAAGATTATAGCCAAAACATGCATTTTCATAACTTAGCGAACTGAAATCTACATTAAAACTGCAGATGACTACTTAAAAATTCACTTCCTTGAATTGATAATAGGTTTTTCTTTGTCATTTTAAACAGATTCCAGTCAAAATCGGCTTCTTCGACTCATATCGTACCTAAAACCGCATCAAAACTGCAAATATCAGTTCAAACTATCATTTTTTGATACAAACAGTTATATATTCATGTCAATATCTTTCAAATTCTAGTCAAAATGTGCGTCTTTGGGCATTTTAGTAACGAAAACCTTAATAAACTATTAGATTTCGACGTAAGGCAACCATTCTGAGTCAAATAGTTGCCGATTTCGATAAAATCTTATTCAGAATCTGCTTTTTCGCCTCTTATTGTATCCAAATCTACCTTAGAAATGCAGATATATACTCAGAACACCTTCTTTTGGGACAAATAATTGGTTTTCGCCCTTGATTTACGGAAGATTATAGCCAAAACTTGCATTTTCATAACTTAGCGAACTGAAATCTACATTAAAACTGCAGATAACTACTTAAAAATTCACTTCCTTGAATTGATAATAGGTTTTTCTTTGTCATTTTAAACAGATTCCAGTCAAAATCGGCTTCTTCGACTCATATCGTACCTAAAACCGCATCAAAACTGCAAATATCAGTTTAAACTATCATTTTTTGATACAAACAGTTATATATTCATGTCAATATCTTTCAAATTCTAGTCAAAATCGGCGTCTTTGGGCATTTTAGTAACGAAAACCTTAATAAACTATTAGATTTCGACGTAAGGCAACCATTCTGAGTCAAATAGTTGCCGATTTCGATAAAATCTTAGTCAGAAACTGCTTTTTCGCCTCTTATTGTACCCAAGTCTTCCTTAGAAATGTAGATATATACTTAAAACACCTTCTTTTGGGACAAATAAGTTCGCTAAGTTATGAAAATGCATGTTTTGGCTATAATCTTCCGTAAATCAAGGCCGAAAACCAATTATTTGTCCCAAAAGAAGGTGTTTTAAGTATATATCTGCATTTCTAAGGTAGATTTGGGTACAATAAGAGGCGAAAAAGCAGATTCTGACTAAGATTTTATCGAAATCGGCAACTATTTGACTCAGAATGGTTGCCTTACGTCGAAATCTAATTGTTTATTAAGGTTTTCGTTACTAAAATGCCCAAAGACGCCGATTTTGACTAGAATTTGAAAGATATTGACATGAATATATAACTGTTTGTATCAAAAAATGATAGTTTAAACTGATATTTGCAGTTTTGATGCGGTTTTAGATACGATATGAATCGAAGAAGCCGATTTTGACTGGAATCTGTTTAAAATGACAAAGAAAAACCTATTATCAATTCAAGGAAGTGAATTTTTAAGTAGTTATCTGCAGTTCTAATGTAGATTTCAGTTCGCTAAGTTATGAAAATGCATGTTTTGGTTATAATCTTCCGTAAATCAAGGGCGAAAACCAATTATTTGTCCCAAAAGAAGGTGTTCTAAGTATATATCTGCATTTCTAAGGTAGATTTGGGTACAATAAGAGGCGAAAAAGCAGATTCTGACTAAGATTTTATCGAAATCGGCAACTATTTGACTCAGAATGGTTGCCTTACGTCGAAATCTAATAGTTTATTAAGGTTTTCGTTACTAAAATGCCCAAAGACGCCGATTTTGACTAGAATTTGAAAGATATTGACATGAATATATAACTGTTTGTATCAAAAAATGATAGTTTAAACTGATATTTGCAGTTTTGATGCGGTTTTAGGTACGATATGAGTCGAAGAAGCCGATTTTGACTGGAATCTGTTTAAAATGACAAAGAAAACCCTATTATCAATTCAAGGAAGTGAATTTTTAAGTAGTTATCTGCAGTTTTAATGTAGATTTCAGTTCGCTAAGTTATGAAAATGCATGTTTTGGCTATAATCTTCCGTAAATCAAGGGCGAAAACCAATTATTTGTCCCAAAAGAAGGTGTTCTAAGTATATGTCTGCATTTCTAAGGTAGATTTGGGTACAATAAGAGGCGAAAAAGCAGATTCTGACTAAGATTTTATCGAAATCGGCAACTATTTGACTCAGAATGGTTGCCTTACGTCGAAATCTAATAGTTTATTAAGGTTTTCGTTACTAAAATGCCCAAAGACGCCGATTTTGACTAGAATTTGAAAGATATTGACATGAATATATATCTGTTTGTATCAAAAAATGATAGTTTAAACTGATATTTGCAGTTTTGATGCGGTTTTAGGTACGATATGAGTCGAAGAAGCCGATTTTGACTGGAATCTGTTTAAAATGACAAAGAAAACCCTATTATCAATTCAAGGAAGTGAATTTTTAAGTAGTTATCTGCAGTTTTAATGTAGATTTCAGTTCGCTAAGTTATGAAAATGCATGTTTTGGCTATAATCTTCCGTAAATCAACGGCGAAAACCAATTATTTGTCCCAAAAGAAGGTGTTTTAAGTATATATCTGCATTTCTAAGGTAGATTTGGGTACAATAAGAGGTGAAAAAGCAGATTCTGACTAAGATTTTATCGAAATCGGCAACTATTTGACTCAGAATGGTTGCCTTACGTCGAAATCTAATAGTTTATTAAGGTTTTCGTTACTAAAATGCCCAAAGACGCCGATTTTGACTAGAATTTGAAAGATATTGACATGAATATATAACTGTTTGTATCAAAAAATGATAGTTTAAACTGATATTTGCAGTTTTGATGCGGTTTTAGGTACGATATGAGTCGAAGAAGCCAATTTTGACTGGAATCTGTTTAAAATGACAAAGAACAACCTATTATCAATTCAAGAAAGTGAATTTTTAAGTAGTTATCTGCAGTTTTAATGTAGATTTCAGTTCGCTAAGTTATGAAAATGCATGTTTTGGCTATAATCTTCCGTAAATCAAGGGCGAAAACCAATTATTTGTCCCAAAAGGAGGTGTTTTAAGTATATATCTGCATTTCTAAGGTAGATTTGGGTACAATAAGAGGCGAAAAAGCAGATTCTGACTAGGATTTTATCGAAATCGGCAACTATTTGACTCAGAAAGGTTGCCTTACGTCGAAATCTAATAGTTTATTAAGGTTTTCGTTACTAAAATGCCCAAAGACGCCGATTTTGACTAGAATTTGAAAGATATTGACATGAATATATAACTGTTTGTATCAAAAAATGATAGTTTAAACTGATATTTGCAGTTTTGATGCGGTTTTAGATACGATATGAATCGAAGAAGCCGATTTTGACTGGAATCTGTTTAAAATGACAAAGAAAAACCTATTATCGATTCAAGGAAGTGAATTTTTAAGTAGTTATCTGCAGTTCTAATGTAGATTTCAGTTCGCTAAGTTATGAAAATGCATGTTTTGGCTATAATCTTCCGTAAATCAAGGGCGAAAACCAATTATTTGTCCCAAAAGAAGGTGTTCTAAGTATATATCTGCATTTCTAAGGTAGATTTGGGTACAATAAGAGGCGAAAAAGCAGATTCTGACTAAGATTTTATCGAAATCGGCAACTATTTGACTCAGAATGGTTGCCTTACGTCGAAATCTAATAGTTTATTAAGGTTTTCGTTACTAAAATGCCCAAAGACGCCGATTTTGACTAGAATTTGAAAGATATTGACATGAATATATAACTGTTTGTATCAAAAAATGATAGTTTAAACTGATATTTGCAGTTTTGATGCGGTTTTAGGTACGATATGAGTCGAAGAAGCCGATTTTGACTGGAATCTGTTTAAAATGACAAAGGAAACCCTATTATCAATTCAAGGAAGTGAATTTTTAAGTAGTTATCTGCAGTTTTAATGTAGATTTCAGTTCGCTAAGTTATGAAAATGCATGTTTTGGCTATAATCTTCCGTAAATCAAGGGCGAAAACCAATTATTGGTCCCAAAAGAAGGTGTTTTAAGTATATATCTGCATTTCTAAGGTAGATTTGGGTACAATAAGAGGCGAAAAAGCAGATTCTGACTGAGATTTTATCGAAATCGGCAACTATTTGACTCAGAAAGGTTGCCTTACGTCGAAATCTAATAGTTTATTAAGGTTTTCGTTACTAAAATGCCCAAAGACGCCGATTTTGACTAGAATTTGAAAGATATTGACAATAATATATAACTGTTTGTATCAAAAAATGATAGTTTAAACTGATATTTGCAGTTTTGATGCGGTTTTAGGTACGATATGAATCGAAGAAGCCGATTTTGACTGGAATCTGTTTAAAATGACAAATAAAAACCTATTATCAATTCAAGGAAGTGAATTTTTAAGTAGTTATCTGCAGTTTTAATGTAGATTTCAGTTCGCTAAGTTATGAAAATGCATGTTTTGGCTATAATCTTCCGTAAATCAAGGGCGAAAACCAATTATTTGTCCCAAAAGAAGGTGTTCTAAGTATATATCTGCATTTCTAAGGTAGATTTGGGTACAATAAGAGGCGAAAAAGCAGATTCTGACTAAGATTTTATCGAAATCGGCAACTATTTGACTCAGAATGGTTGCCTTACGTCGAAATCTAATAGTTTATTAAGGTTTTCGTTACTAAAATGCCCAAAGACGCCGATTTTGACTAGAATTTGAAAGATATTGACATGAATATATAACTGTTTGTATCAAAAAATGATAGTTTAAACTGATATTTGCAGTTTTGATGCGGTTTTAGGTACGATATGAGTCGAAGAAGCCGATTTTGACTGGAATCTGTTTAAAATGACAAAGAAAACCCTATTATCAATTCAAGGAAGTGAATTTTTAAGTAGTTATCTGCAGTTTTAATGTAGATTTCAGTTCGCTAAGTTATGAAAATGCATGTTTTGGCTATAATCTTCCGATTTTGTTTTTTTTTTCTAATAGTTTATTAAGGTTTTCGTTACTAAAATGCCCAAAGACGCCGATTTTGACTAGAATTTGAAAGATATTGACATGAATATATAACTGTTTGTATCAAAAAATGATAATTTAAACTGATATTTGCAGTTTTGATGCGGTTTTAGATACGATATGAATCGAAGAAGCCGATTTTGACTGGAATCTGTTTAAAATGACAAAGAAAAACCTATTATCAATTCAAGGAAGTGAATTTTTAAGTAGTTATCTGCAGTTTTAATGTAGATTTCAGTTCGCTAAGTTATGAAAATACATGTTTTGGCTATAATCTTCCGTAAATCAAGGGCGAAAACCAATTATTTGTCCCAAAAGAAGGTGTTCTAAGTATATATCTGCATTTCTAAGGTAGATTTGGGTACAATAAGAGGCGAAAAAGCAGATTCTGACTAAGATTTTTTCGAAATCGGCAACTATTTGACTCAGAAAGGTTGCCTTACGTCGAAATCTAATAGTTTATTAAGGTTTTCGTTACTAAAATGCCCAAAGACGCCGATTTTGACTAGAATTTGAAAGATATTGACATGAATATATATCTGTTTGTATCAAAAAATGATAGTTTAAACTGATATTTGCAGTTTTGATGCGGTTTTAGGTACGATATGAGTCGAAGAAGCCGATTTTGACTGGAATCTGTTTAAAATGACAAAGAAAACCCTATTATCAATTCAAGGAAGTGAATTTTTAAGTAGTTATCTGCAGTTTTAATGTAGATTTCAGTTCGCTAAGTTATGAAAATGCATGTTTTGGCTATAATCTTCCGTAAATCAACGGCGAAAACCAATTATTTGTCCCAAAAGAAGGTGTTTTAAGTATATATCTGCATTTCTAAGGTAGATTTGGGTACAATAAGAGGTGAAAAAGCAGATTCTGACTAAGATTTTATCGAAATCGGCAACTATTTGACTCAGAATGGTTGCCTTACGTCGAAATCTAATAGTTTATTAAGGTTTTCGTTACTAAAATGCCCAAAGACGCCGATTTTGACTAGAATTTGAAAGATATTGACATGAATATATAACTGTTTGTATCAAAAAATGATAGTTTAAACTGATATTTGCAGTTTTGATGCGGTTTTAGGTACGATATGAGTCGAAGAAGCCAATTTTGACTGGAATCTGTTTAAAATGACAAAGAACAACCTATTATCAATTCAAGGAAGTGAATTTTTAAGTAGTTATCTGCAGTTTTAATGTAGATTTCAGTTCGCTAAGTTATGAAAATGCATGTTTTGGCTATAATCTTCCGTAAATCAAGGGCGAAAACCAATTATTTGTCCCAAAAGGAGGTGTTTTAAGTATATATCTGCATTTCTAAGGTAGATTTGGGTACAATAAGAGGCGAAAAAGCAGATTCTGACTAGGATTTTATCGAAATCGGCAACTATTTGACTCAGAAAGGTTGCCTTACGTCGAAATCTAATAGTTTATTAAGGTTTTCGTTACTAAAATGCCCAAAGACGCCGATTTTGACTAGAATTTGAAAGATATTGACATGAATATATAACTGTTTGTATCAAAAAATGATAGTTTAAACTGATATTTGCAGTTTTGATGCGGTTTTAGATACGATATGAATCGAAGAAGCCGATTTTGACTGGAATCTGTTTAAAATGACAAAGAAAAACCTATTATCAATTCAAGGAAGTGAATTTTTAAGTAGTTATCTGCAGTTCTAATGTAGATTTCAGTTCGCTAAGTTATGAAAATGCATGTTTTGGCTATAATCTTCCGTAAATCAAGGGCGAAAACCAATTATTTGTCCCAAAAGAAGGTGTTCTAAGTATATATCTGCATTTCTAAGGTAGATTTGGGTACAGTAAGAGGCGAAAAAGCAGATTCTGACTAAGATTTTATCGAAATCGGCAACTATTTGACTCAGAATGGTTGCCTTACGTCGAAATCTAATAGTTTATTAAGGTTTTCGTTACTAAAATGCCCAAAGACGCCGATTTTGACTAGAATTTGAAAGATATTGACATGAATATATAACTGTTTGTATCAAAAAATGATAGTTTAAACTGATATTTGCAGTTTTGATGCGGTTTTAGGTACGATATGAGTCGAAGAAGCCGATTTTGACTGGAATCTGTTTAAAATGACAAAGAAAACCCTATTATCAATTCAAGGAAGTGAATTTTTAAGTAGTTATCTGCAGTTTTAATGTAGATTTCAGTTCGCTAAGTTATGAAAATGCATGTTTTGGCTATAATCTTCCGTAAATCAAGGGCGAAAACCAATTACTGGTCCCAAAAGAAGGTGTTTTAAGTATATATCTGCATTTCTAAGGTAGATTTGGGTACAATAAGAGGCGAAAAAGCAGATTCTGACTGAGATTTTATCGAAATCGGCAACTATTTGACTCAGAAAGGTTGCCTTACGTCGAAATCTAATAGTTTATTAAGGTTTTCGTTACTAAAATGCCCAAAGACGCCGATTTTGACTAGAATTTGAAAGATATTGACATGAATATATAACTGTTTGTATCAAAAAATGATAGTTTAAACTGATATTTGCAGTTTTGATGCGGTTTTAGGTACGATATGAATCGAAGAAGCCGATTTTGACTGGAATCTGTTTAAAATGACAAATAAAAACCTATTATCAATTCAAGGAAGTGAATTTTTAAGTAGTTATCTGCAATTTTAATGTAGATTTCAGTTCGCTAAGTTATGAAAATGCATGTTTTGGCTATAATCTTCCGTAAATCAAGGGCGAAAACCAATTATTTGTCCCAAAAGAAGGTGTTCTAAGTATATATCTGCATTTCTAAGGTAGATTTGGGTACAATAAGAGGCGAAAAAGCAGATTCTGACTAAGATTTTATCGAAATCGGCAACTATTTGATTCAGAATGGTTGCCTTACGTCGAAATCTAATAGTTTATTAAGGTTTTCGTTACTAAAATGCCCAAAGACGCCGATTTTGACTAGAATTTGAAAGATATTGACATGAATATATAACTGTTTGTATCAAAAAATGATAGTTTAAACTGATATTTGCAGTTTTGATGCGGTTTTAGGTACGATATGAGTCGAAGAAGCCGATTTTGACTGGAATCTGTTTAAAATGACAAAGAAAACCCTATTATCAATTCAAGGAAGTGAATTTTTAAGTAGTTATCTGCAGTTTTAATGTAGATTTCAGTTCGCTAAGTTATGAAAATGCATGTTTTGGCTATAATCTTCCGATTTTGTTTTTTTTTTTCTAATAGTTTATTAAGGTTTTCGTTACTAAAATGCCCAAAGACGCCGATTTTGACTAGAATTTGAAAGATATTGACATGAATATATAACTGTTTGTATCAAAAAATGATAATTTAAACTGATATTTGCAGTTTTGATGCGGTTTTAGATACGATATGAATCGAAGAAGCCGATTTTGACTGGAATCTGTTTAAAATGACAAAGAAAAACCTATTATCAATTCAAGGAAGTGAATTTTTAAGTAGTTATCTGCAGTTTTAATGTAGATTTCAGTTCGCTAAGTTATGAAAATACATGTTTTGGCTATAATCTTCCGTAAATCAAGGGCGAAAACCAATTATTTGTCCCAAAAGAAAGTGTTTTAAGTATATATCTGCATTTGTAAGGTAGATTTGGGTACAATAAGAGGCGAAAAAGCAGATTCTGACTAAGATTTTATCGAAATCGGCAACTATTTGACTCAGAATGGTTGCCTTACGTCGAAATCTAATAGTTTATTAAGGTTTTCGTTACTAAAATGCCTAAAGACGCCGATTTTGACTAGAATTTGAAAGATATTGACATGAATATATAACTGTTTGTATCCAAAAATGATAGCTTAAACTGATATTTGCAGTTTTGATGCGGTTTTAGGTACGATATGAGTCGAAGAAGCCGATTTTGACTGGAATCTGTTTAAAATGACAAAGAAAAACCTATTATCAATTCAAGGAAGTGAATTTTTAAGTAGTTATCTGCAGTTTTAATGTAGATTTCAGTTCGCTAAGTAATGAAAATGCATGTTTTGGCTATAATCTTCCGTAAATCAAGGGCGAAAACCAATTATTTGTCCCAAAAGAAGGTGTTTTAAGTATATATCTGCATTTCTAAGGTAGATTTGGGTACAATAAGAGGCGAAAAAGCAGATTCTGACTAAGATTTTATCGAAATCGGCAACTATTTGACTCAGAATGGTTGCCTTACGTCGAAATCTAATAGTTTATTAAGGTTTTCGTTACTAAAATGCCCAAAGACGCCGATTTTGACTAGAATTTGAAAGATATTGACATGAATATATAACTGTTTGTATCAAAAAATGATAGTTTAAACTGATATTTGCAGTTTTGATGCGGTTTTAGATACGATATGAATCGAAGAAGCCGATTTTGACTGGAATCTGTTTAAAATGACAAAGAAAAACCTATTATCAATTCAAGGAAGTGAATTTTTAAGTAGTTATCTGCAGTTTTAATGTAGATTTCAGTTCGCTAAGTTATGAAAATGCATGTTTTGGCTATAATCTTCCGTAAATCAAGGGCGAAAACCAATTATTTGTCCCAAAAGAAGGTGTTTTAAGTATATATCTGCATTTCTAAGGTAGATTTGGGTACTATAAGAGGCGAAAAAGCAGATTCTGAATAAGATTTTATCGAAATCGGCAACTATTTGACTCAGAATGGTTGCCTTACGTCGAAATCTAATAGTTTATTAAGGTTTTCGTTAATAAAATGCCCAAAGACGCCGATTTTGACTAGAATTTGAATGATATTGACATGAATATATAGCTGTTTGTATCAAAAAATGATAGTTTAAACTGATATTTGCAGTTTTGATGCGGTTTTAGGTACGATATGAGTCGAAGAAGCCGATTTTGACTGGAATCTGTTTAAAATGACAAAGAAAAACCTATTATCAATTCAAGGAAGTGAATTTTTAAGTAGTTATCTGCAGTTTTAATGTAGATTTCAGTTCGCTAAATTATGAAAATGCATGTTTTGGCTATAATCTTCCGTAAATCAAGGGCGAAAACCAATTATTTGTCCCAAAAGAAGGTGTTTTAAGTATATATCTGCATTTCTAAGGTAGATTTGGGTACAATAAGAGGCGAAAAAGCAGATTCTGACTAGGATTTTATCGAAATCGGCAACTATTTGACTCAGAAAGGTTGCCTTACGTCGAAATCTAATAGTTTATTAAGGTTTTCGTTACTAAAATGCCCAAAGACGCCGATTTTGACTAGAATTTGAAAGATATTGACATGAATATATAACTGTTTGTATCAAAAAATGATAGTTTAAACTGATATTTGCAGTTTTGATGCGGTTTTAGATACGATATGAATCGAAGAAGCCGATTTTGACTGGAATCTGTTTAAAATGACAAAGAAAAACCTATTATCAATTCAAGGAAGTGAATTTTTAAGTAGTTATCTGCAGTTCTAATGTAGATTTCAGTTCGCTAAGTTATGAAAATGCATGTTTTGGCTATAATCTTCCGTAAATCAACGGCGAAAACCAATTATTTGTCCCAAAAGAAGGTGTTCTAAGTATATATCTGCATTTCTAAGGTAGATTTGGGTACAGTAAGAGGCGAAAAAGCAGATTCTGACTAAGATTTTATCGAAATCGGCAACTATTTGACTCAGAATGGTTGCCTTACGTCGAAATCTAATAGTTTATTAAGGTTTTCGTTACTAAAATGCCCAAAGACGCCGATTTTGACTAGAATTTGAAAGATATTGACATGAATATATAACTGTTTGTATCAAAAAATGATAGTTTAAACTGATATTTGCAGTTTTGATGCGGTTTTAGGTACGATATGAGTCGAAGAAGCCGATTTTGACTGGAATCTGTTTAAAATGACAAAGAAAACCCTATTATCAATTCAAGGAAGTGAATTTTTAAGTAGTTATCTGCAGTTTTAATGTAGATTTCAGTTCGCTAAGTTATGAAAATGCATGTTTTGGCTATAATCTTCCGTAAATCAAGGGCGAAAACCAATTACTGGTCCCAAAAGAAGGTGTTTTAAGTATATATCTGCATTTCTAAGGTAGATTTGGGTACAATAAGAGGCGAAAAAGCAGATTCTGACTGAGATTTTATCGAAATCGGCAACTATTTGACTCAGAAAGGTTGCCTTACGTCGAAATCTAATAGTTTATTAAGGTTTTCGTTACTAAAATGCCCAAAGACGCCGATTTTGACTAGAATTTGAAAGATATTGACATGAATATATAACTGTTTGTATCAAAAAATGATAGTTTAAACTGATATTTGCAGTTTTGATGCGGTTTTAGGTACGATATGAATCGAAGAAGCCGATTTTGACTGGAATCTGTTTAAAATGACAAATAAAAACCTATTATCAATTCAAGGAAGTGAATTTTTAAGTAGTTATCTGCAATTTTAATGTAGATTTCAGTTCGCTAAGTTATGAAAATGCATGTTTTGGCTATAATCTTCCGTAAATCAAGGGCGAAAACCAATTATTTGTCCCAAAAGAAGGTGTTCTAAGTATATATCTGCATTTCTAAGGTAGATTTGGGTACAATAAGAGGCGAAAAAGCAGATTCTGACTAAGATTTTATCGAAATCGGCAACTATTTGACTCAGAATGGTTGCCTTACGTCGAAATCTAATAGTTTATTAAGGTTTTCGTTACTAAAATGCCCAAAGACGCCGATTTTGACTAGAATTTGAAAGATATTGACATGAATATATAACTGTTTGTATCAAAAAATGATAGTTTAAACTGATATTTGCAGTTTTGATGCGGTTTTAGGTACGATATGAGTCGAAGAAGCCGATTTTGACTGGAATCTGTTTAAAATGACAAAGAAAACCCTATTATCAATTCAAGGAAGTGAATTTTTAAGTAGTTATCTGCAGTTTTAATGTAGATTTCAGTTCGCTAAGTTATGAAAATGCATGTTTTGGCTATAATCTTCCGATTTTGTTTTTTTTTTCTAATAGTTTATTAAGGTTTTCGTTACTAAAATGCCCAAAGACGCCGATTTTGACTAGAATTTGAAAGATATTGACATGAATATATAACTGTTTGTATCAAAAAATGATAATTTAAACTGATATTTGCAGTTTTGATGCGGTTTTAGATACGATATGAATCGAAGAAGCCGATTTTGACTGGAATCTGTTTAAAATGACAAAGAAAAACCTATTATCAATTCAAGGAAGTGAATTTTTAAGTAGTTATCTGCAGTTTTAATGTAGATTTCAGTTCGCTAAGTTATGAAAATACATGTTTTGGCTATAATCTTCCGTAAATCAAGGGCGAAAACCAATTATTTGTCCCAAAAGAAAGTGTTTTAAGTATATATCTGCATTTGTAAGGTAGATTTGGGTACAATAAGAGGCGAAAAAGCAGATTCTGACTAAGATTTTATCGAAATCGGCAACTATTTGACTCAGAATGGTTGCCTTACGTCGAAATCTAATAGTTTATTAAGGTTTTCGTTACTAAAATGCCTAAAGACGCCGATTTTGACTAGAATTTGAAAGATATTGACATGAATATATAACTGTTTGTATCCAAAAATGATAGCTTAAACTGATATTTGCAGTTTTGATGCGGTTTTAGGTACGATATGAGTCGAAGAAGCCGATTTTGACTGGAATCTGTTTAAAATGACAAAGAAAAACCTATTATCAATTCAAGGAAGTGAATTTTTAAGTAGTTATCTGCAGTTTTAATGTAGATTTCAGTTCGCTAAGTAATGAAAATGCATGTTTTGGCTATAATCTTCCGTAAATCAAGGGCGAAAACCAATTATTTGTCCCAAAAGAAGGTGTTTTAAGTATATATCTGCATTTCTAAGGTAGATTTGGGTACAATAAGAGGCGAAAAAGCAGATTCTGACTAAGATTTTATCGAAATCGGCAACTATTTGACTCAGAATGGTTGCCTTACGTCGAAATCTAATAGTTTATTAAGGTTTTCGTTACTAAAATGCCCAAAGACGCCGATTTTGACTAGAATTTGAAAGATATTGACATGAATATATAACTGTTTGTATCAAAAAATGATAGTTTAAACTGATATTTGCAGTTTTGATGCGGTTTTAGATACGATATGAATCGAAGAAGCCGATTTTGACTGGAATCTGTTTAAAATGACAAAGAAAAACCTATTATCAATTCAAGGAAGTGAATTTTTAAGTAGTTATCTGCAGTTTTAATGTAGATTTCAGTTCGCTAAGTTATGAAAATGCATGTTTTGGCTATAATCTTCCGTAAATCAAGGGCGAAAACCAATTATTTGTCCCAAAAGAAGGTGTTTTAAGTATATATCTGCATTTCTAAGGTAGATTTGGGTACTATAAGAGGCGAAAAAGCAGATTCTGAATAAGATTTTATCGAAATCGGCAACTATTTGACTCAGAATGGTTGCCTTACGTCGAAATCTAATAGTTTATTAAGGTTTTCGTTAATAAAATGCCCAAAGACGCCGATTTTGACTAGAATTTGAATGATATTGACATGAATATATAGCTGTTTGTATCAAAAAATGATAGTTTAAACTGATATTTGCAGTTTTGATGCGGTTTTAGGTACGATATGAGTCGAAGAAGCCGATTTTGACTGGAATCTGTTTAAAATGACAAAGAAAAACCTATTATCAATTCAAGGAAGTGAATTTTTAAGTAGTTATCTGCAGTTTTAATGTAGATTTCAGTTCGCTAAATTATGAAAATGCATGTTTTGGCTATAATCTTCCGTAAATCAAGGGCGAAAACCAATTATTTGTCCCAAAAGAAGGTGTTTTAAGTATATATCTGCATTTCTAAGGTAGATTTGGGTACAATAAGAGGCGAAAAAGCAGATTCTGACTAAGATTTTATCGAAATCGGCAACTATTTGACTCAGAAAGGTTGCCTTACGTCGAAATCTAATAGTTTATTAAGGTTTTCGTTACTAAAATGCCCAAAGACGCCGATTTTTACTAGAATTTGAAAGATATTGACATGAATATATAACTGTTTGTATCAAAAAATGATAGTTTAAACTGATATTTGCAATTTTGATGGGGTTTTAGATACGATATGAATCGAAGAAGCCGATTTTGACTGGAATCTGTTTAAAATGACAAAGAAAAACCTATTATCAATTCAAGGAAGTGAATTTTTAAGTAGTTATCTGCAGTTTTAATGTTGATTTCAGTTCGCTAAGTTATGAAAATGCATGTTTTGGCTATAATCTTCCGTAAATCAAGGGCGAAAACCAATTATTTGTCCCAAAAGAAGGTGTTTTAAGTATATATCTGCATTTCTAAGGTAGATTTGGGTACAATAAGATTCGAAAAAGCAGATTCTGACTAAGATTTTATCGAAATCGGCAACTGTTTGACTCAGAATGGTTGCCTTACGTCGAAATCTAATAGTTTATTAAGGTTTTCGTTAATAAAATGCCCAAAGACGCCGATTTTGACTAGGATTTGAATGATATTGACATGAATATATAACTGTTTGTATCAAAAAATTATAGTTTAAACTGATATTTGCAGTTTTGATGCGGTTTTAGGTACGATATGAGTCGAAGAAGCCGATTTTGACTGGAATCTGTTTAAAATGACAAAGAAAAACCTATTATCAATTCAAGGAAGTGAATTTTTAAGTAGTTATCTGCAGTTTTAATGTAGATTTCAGTTCGCTAAGTTATGAAAATGCATGTTTTAGCTATAATCTTCCGTAAATCAAGGGCGAAAACCAATTATTTGTCCCAAAAGAAGGTGTTTTAAGTATATATCTGCATTTCTAAGGTAGATTTGGGTACAATAAGAGGCGAAAAAGCAGATTCTGACTAAGATTTTATCGAAATCGGCAACTATTTGACTCAGAATGGTTGCCTTACGTCGAAATCTAATAGTTTATTAAGGTTTTCGTTACTAAAATGCCCAAAGACGCCGATTTTGACTAGAATTTGAAAGATATTGACATGAATATATAACTGTTTGTATCAAAAAATGATAGTTTAAACTGATATTTGCAGTTTTGATGCGGTTTTAGGTACGATATGAGTCGAAGAAGCCGATTTTGACTGGAATCTGTTTAAAATGACAAAGAAAAACCTATTATCAATTCAAGGAAGTGAATTTTTAAGTAGTTATCTGCAGTTTTAATGTAGATTTCAGTTCGCTAAGTTATGAAAATGCATGTTTTGGCTATAATCTTCCGTAAATCAAGGGCGAAAACCAATTATTTGTCCCAAAAGAAGGTGTTTTAAGTATATATCTGCATTTCTAAGGTAGATTTGGCTACAATAAGAGGCGAAAAAGCAGATTCTGACTAAGATTTTATCGAAATCGGCAACTATTTGACTCAGAATGGTTGCCTTACGTCGAAATCTAATAGTTTATTAAGGTTTTCGTTACTAAAATGCCCAAAGACGCCGATTTTGACTAGAATTTGAAAGATATTGACAAGAATATATAACTGTTTGTATCAAAAAATTATAGTTTAAACTGATATTTGCAGTTTTGATGCGGTTTTAGATACGATATGAATCGAAGAAGCCGATTTTGACTGGAATCTGTTTAAAATGACAAAGAAAAACCTATTATCAATTCAAGGAAGTGAATTTTTAAGTAGTTATCTGCAGTTTTAATGTAGATTTCAGTTCGCTAAGTTATGAAAATGCATGTTTTGGCTATAATCTTCCGTAAATCTAGAGCGAAAACCAATTATTTGTCAAAAAAGAAGGTGTTTTAAGTATATATCTGCATTTCTAAGGTAGATTTGGATACAATAAGAGGCGAAAAAGCAGATTCTGACTAAGATTTTATCGAAATCGGCCACTATTTGACTCAGAATGGTTGCCTTACGTCGAAATCTAATAGTTTATTAAGGTTTTCGTTACTAAAATGCCCAAAGACGCCGATTTTGACTAGAATTTGAAAGATATTGACATGAATATATAACTGTTTGTATCAAAAAATGATAGTTTAAACTGATATTTGCAGTTTTGATGCGGTTTTAGATACGATATGAATCGAAGAAGCCGATTTTGTCTGGAATCTGTTTAAAATGACAAAGAAAAACCTATTATCAATTCAAGGAAGTGAATTTTTAAGTAGTTATCTGCAGTTTTAATGTAGATTTCAGTTCGCAAAGTTATGAAAATGCATGTTTTGACTATAATCTTCCGTAAATCAAGGGCGAAAACCAATTATTTGTCCCAAAAGAAGGTGTTTTAATTATATATCTGCATTTCTAAGGTAGATTTGGGTACAATAAGAGGCGAAAAAGCAGATTCTGACTAAGATTTTTTCGAAATCGGCAACTATTTGACTCAGAAAGGTTGCCTTACGTCGAAATCTAATAGTTTATTAAGGTTTTCGTTACTAAAATGCCCAAAGACGCCGATCTTGACTAGAATTTGAGAGATATTGACATGAATATATAACTCTTTGTATCAAAAAATGATAGTTTAAACTGATATTTGCAGTTTTGATGCGGTTTTAGGTACGATATGAATCGAAGAAGCCGATTTTGACTGGAATCTGTTTAAAATGACAAATAAAAACCTATTATCAATTCAAGGAAGTGAATTTTTAAGTAGTTATCTGCAGTTTTAATGTAGATTTCAGTTCGCTAAGTTATGAAAATGCATGTTTTGGCTATAATCTTCCGTAAATCAAGGGCGAAAACCAATTATTTGTCCCAAAAGAAGGTGTTCTAAGTATATATCTGCATTTCTAAGGTAGATTTGGGTACAATAAGAGGCGAAAAAGCAGATTCTGACTAAGATTTTATCGAAATCGGCAACTATTTGACTCAGAATGGTTGCCTTACGTCGAAATCTAATAGTTTATTAAGGTTTTCGTTACTAAAATGCCCAAAGACGCCGATTTTGACTAGAATTTGAAAGATATTGACATGAATATATAACTGTTTGTATCAAAAAATGATAGTTTAAACTGATATTTGCAGTTTTGATGCGGTTTTAGGTACGATATGAGTCGAAGAAGCCGATTTTGACTGGAATCTGTTTAAAATGACAAAGAAAACCCTATTATCAATTCAAGGAAGTGAATTTTTAAGTAGTTATCTGCAGTTTTAATGTAGATTTCAGTTCGCTAAGTTATGAAAATGCATGTTTTGGCTATAATCTTCCGATTTTGTTTTTTTTTTCTAATAGTTTATTAAGGTTTTCGTTACTAAAATGCCCAAAGACGCCGATTTTGACTAGAATTTGAAAGATATTGACATGAATATATAACTGTTTGTATCAAAAAATGATAATTTAAACTGATATTTGCAGTTTTGATGCGGTTTTAGATACGATATGAATCGAAGAAGCCGATTTTGACTGGAATCTGTTTAAAATGACAAAGAAAAACCTATTATCAATTCAAGGAAGTGAATTTTTAAGTAGTTATCTGCAGTTTTAATGTAGATTTCAGTTCGCTAAGTTATGAAAATACATGTTTTGGCTATAATCTTCCGTAAATCAAGGGCGAAAACCAATTATTTGTCCCAAAAGAAGGTGTTTTAAGTATATATCTGCATTTGTAAGGTAGATTTGGGTACAATAAGAGGCGAAAAAGCAGATTCTGACTAAGATTTTATCGAAATCGGCAACTATTTGACTCAGAATGGTTGCCTTACGTCGAAATCTAATAGTTTATTAAGGTTTTCGTTACTAAAATGCCTAAAGACGCCGATTTTGACTAGAATTTGAAAGATATTGACATGAATATATAACTGTTTGTATCAAAAAATGATAGCTTAAACTGATATTTGCAGTTTTGATGCGGTTTTAGGTACGATATGAGTCGAAGAAGCCGATTTTGACTGGAATCTGTTTAAAATGACAAAGAAAAACCTATTATCAATTCAAGGAAGTGAATTTTTAAGTAGTTATCTGCAGTTTTAATGTAGATTTCAGTTCGCTAAGTAATGAAAATGCATGTTTTGGCTATAATCTTCCGTAAATCAAGGGCGAAAACCAATTATTTGTCCCAAAAGAAGGTGTTTTAAGTATATATCTGCATTTCTAAGGTAGATTTGGGTACAATAAGAGGCGAAAAAGCAGATTCTGACTAAGATTTTATCGAAATCGGCAACTATTTGACTCAGAATGGTTGCCTTACGTCGAAATCTAATAGTTTATTAAGGTTTTCGTTACTAAAATGCCCAAAGACGCCGATTTTGACTAGAATTTGAAAGATATTGACATGAATATATAACTGTTTGTATCAAAAAATGATAGTTTAAACTGATATTTGCAGTTTTGATGCGGTTTTAGATACGATATGAATCGAAGAAGCCGATTTTGACTGGAATCTGTTTAAAATGACAAAGAAAAACCTATTATCAATTCAAGGAAGTGAATTTTTAAGTAGTTATCTGCAGTTTTAATGTAGATTTCAGTTCGCTAAGTTATGAAAATGCATGTTTTGGCTATAATCTTCCGTAAATCAAGGGCGAAAACCAATTATTTGTCCCAAAAGAAGGTGTTTTAAGTATATATCTGCATTTCTAAGGTAGATTTGGGTACTATAAGAGGCGAAAAAGCAGATTCTGAATAAGATTTTATCGAAATCATCAACTATTTGACTCAGAATGGTTGCCTTACGTCGAAATCTATTAGTTTATTAAGGTTTTCGTTAATAAAATGCCCAAAGACGCCGATTTTGACTAGAATTTGAATGATATTGACATGAATATATAGCTGTTTGTATCAAAAAATGATAGTTTAAACTGATATTTGCAGTTTTGATGCGGTTTTAGGTACGATATGAGTCGAAGAAGCCGATTTTGACTGGAATCTGTTTAAAATGACAAAGAAAAACCTATTATCAATTCAAGGAAGTGAATTTTTAAGTAGTTATCTGCAGTTTTAATGTAGATTTCAGTTCGCTAAATTATGAAAATGCATGTTTTGGCTATAATCTTCCGTAAATCAAGGGCGAAAACCAATTATTTGTCCCAAAAGAAGGTGTTTTAAGTATATATCTGCATTTCTAAGGTAGATTTGGGTACAATAAGAGGCGAAAAAGCAGATTCTGACTAAGATTTTATCGAAATCGGCAACTATTTGACTCAGAAAGGTTGCCTTACGTCGAAATCTAATAGTTTATTAAGGTTTTCGTTATTAAAATGCCCAAAGACGCCGATTTTGACTAGAATTTGAAAGATATTGACATGACTATATAACTGTTTGTATCAAAAAATGAGAGTTTAAACTGATATTTGCAGTTTTGATGCGGTTTTAGATACGATATGAATCGAAGAAGCCGATTTTGACTGGAATCTGTTTAAAATGACAAAGAAAAACCTATTATCAATTCAAGGAAGTGAATTTTTAAGTAGTTATCTGCAGTTTTAATGTAGATTTCAGTTCGCTAAGTTATGAAAATGCATGTTTTGGCTATAATCTTCCGTAAATCAAGGGCGAAAACCAATTATTTGTCCCAAAAGAAGGTGTTTTAAGTATATATCTGCATTTCTAAGGTAGATTTGGGTACAATAAGAGGCGAAAAAGCAGATTCTGACTAAGATTTTATCGAAATCGGCAACTATTTGACTCAGAAAGGTTGCCTTACGTCGAAATCTAATAGTTTATTAAGGTTTTCGTTACTAAAATGCCCAAAGACGCCGATTTTTACTAGAATTTGAAAGATATTGACATGAATATATAACTGTTTGTATCAAAAAATGATAGTTTAAACTGATATTTGCAATTTTGATGGGGTTTTAGATACGATATGAATCGAAGAAGCCGATTTTGACTGGAATCTGTTTAAAATGACAAAGAAAAACCTATTATCAATTCAAGGAAGTGAATTTTTAAGTAGTTATCTGCAGTTTTAATGTTGATTTCAGTTCGCTAAGTTATGAAAATGCATGTTTTGGCTATAATCTTCCGTAAATCAAGGGCGAAAACCAATTATTTGTCCCAAAAGAAGGTGTTTTAAGTATATATCTGCATTTCTAAGGTAGATTTGGGTACAATAAGATTCGAAAAAGCAGATTCTGACTAAGATTTTATCGAAATCGGCAACTGTTTGACTCAGAATGGTTGCCTTACGTCGAAATCTAATAGTTTATTAAGGTTTTCGTTAATAAAATGCCCAAAGACGCCGATTTTGACTAGGATTTGAATGATATTGACATGAATATATAACTGTTTGTATCAAAAAATGATAGTTTAAACTGATATTTGCAGTTTTGATGCGGTTTTAGGTACGATATGAGTCGAAGAAGCCGATTTTGACTGGAATCTGTTTAAAATGACAAAGAAAAACCTATTATCAATTCAAGGAAGTGAATTTTTAAGTAGTTATCTGCAGTTTTAATGTAGATTTCAGTTCGCTAAGTTATGAAAATGCATGTTTTAGCTATAATCTTCCGTAAATCAAGGGCGAAAACCAATTATTTGTCCCAAAAGAAGGTGTTTTAAGTATATATCTGCATTTCTAAGGTAGATTTGGGTACAATAAGAGGCGAAAAAGCAGATTCTGACTAAGATTTTATCGAAATCGGCAACTATTTGACTCAGAATGGTTGCCTTACGTCGAAATCTAATAGTTTATTAAGGTTTTCGTTACTAAAATGCCCAAAGACGCCGATTTTGACTAGAATTTGAAAGATATTGACATGAATATATAACTGTTTGTATCAAAAAATGATAGTTTAAACTGATATTTGCAGTTTTGATGCGGTTTTAGGTACGATATGAGTCGAAGAAGCCGATTTTGACTGGAATCTGTTTAAAATGACAAAGAAAAACCTATTATCAATTCAAGGAAGTGAATTTTTAAGTAGTTATCTGCAGTTTTAATGTAGATTTCAGTTCGCTAAGTTATGAAAATGCATGTTTTGGCTATAATCTTCCGTAAATCAAGGGCGAAAACCAATTATTTGTCCCAAAAGAAGGTGTTTTAAGTATATATCTGCATTTCTAAGGTAGATTTGGCTACAATAAGAGGCGAAAAAGCAGATTCTGACTAAGATTTTATCGAAATCGGCAACTATTTGACTCAGAATGGTTGCCTTACGTCGAAATCTAATAGTTTATTAAGGTTTTCGTTACTAAAATGCCCAAAGACGCCGATTTTGACTAGAATTTGAAAGATATTGACAAGAATATATAACTGTTTGTATCAAAAAATTATAGTTTAAACTGATATTTGCAGTTTTGATGCGGTTTTAGATACGATATGAATCGAAGAAGCCGATTTTGACTGGAATCTGTTTAAAATGACAAAGAAAAACCTATTATCAATTCAAGGAAGTGAATTTTTAAGTAGTTATCTGCAGTTTTAATGTAGATTTCAGTTCGCTAAGTTATGAAAATGCATGTTTTGGCTATAATCTTCCGTAAATCTAGAGCGAAAACCAATTATTTGTCAAAAAAGAAGGTGTTTTAAGTATATATCTGCATTTCTAAGGTAGATTTGGATACAATAAGAGGCGAAAAAGCAGATTCTGACTAAGATTTTATCGAAATCGGCCACTATTTGACTCAGAATGGTTGCCTTACGTCGAAATCTAATAGTTTATTAAGGTTTTCGTTACTAAAATGCCCAAAGACGCCGATTTTGACTAGAATTTGAAAGATATTGACATGAATATATAACTGTTTGTATCAAAAAATGATAGTTTAAACTGATATTTGCAGTTTTGATGCGGTTTTAGATACGATATGAATCGAAGAAGCCGATTTTGTCTGGAATCTGTTTAAAATGACAAAGAAAAACCTATTATCAATTCAAGGAAGTGAATTTTTAAGTAGTTATCTGCAGTTTTAATGTAGATTTCAGTTCGCAAAGTTATGAAAATGCATGTTTTGACTATAATCTTCCGTAAATCAAGGGCGAAAACCAATTATTTGTCCCAAAAGAAGGTGTTTTAATTATATATCTGCATTTCTAAGGTAGATTTGGGTACAATAAGAGGCGAAAAAGCAGATTCTGACTAAGATTTTTTCGAAATCGGCAACTATTTGACTCAGAAAGGTTGCCTTACGTCGAAATCTAATAGTTTATTAAGGTTTTCGTTACTAAAATGCCCAAAGACGCCGATCTTGACTAGAATTTGAGAGATATTGACATGAATATATAACTCTTTGTATCAAAAAATGATAGTTTAAACTGATATTTGCAGTTTTGATGCGGTTTTAGGTACGATATGAATCGAAGAAGCCGATTTTGACTGGAATCTGTTTAAAATGACAAATAAAAACCTATTATCAATTCAAGGAAGTGAATTTTTAAGTAGTTATCTGCAGTTTTAATGTAGATTTCAGTTCGCTAAGTTATGAAAATGCATGTTTTGGCTATAATCTTCCGTAAATCAAGGGCGAAAACCAATTATTTGTCCCAAAAGAAGGTGTTCTAAGTATATATCTGCATTTCTAAGGTAGATTTGGGTACAATAAGAGGCGAAAAAGCAGATTCTGACTAAGATTTTATCGAAATCGGCAACTATTTGACTCAGAATGGTTGCCTTACGTCGAAATCTAATAGTTTATTAAGGTTTTCGTTACTAAAATGCCCAAAGACGCCGATTTTGACTAGAATTTGAAAGATATTGACATGAATATATAACTGTTTGTATCAAAAAATGATAGTTTAAACTGATATTTGCAGTTTTGATGCGGTTTTAGGTACGATATGAGTCGAAGAAGCCGATTTTGACTGGAATCTGTTTAAAATGACAAAGAAAACCCTATTATCAATTCAAGGAAGTGAATTTTTAAGTAGTTATCTGCAGTTTTAATGTAGATTTCAGTTCGCTAAGTTATGAAAATGCATGTTTTGGCTATAATCTTCCGATTTTGTTTTTTTTTTCTAATAGTTTATTAAGGTTTTCGTTACTAAAATGCCCAAAGACGCCGATTTTGACTAGAATTTGAAAGATATTGACATGAATATATAACTGTTTGTATCAAAAAATGATAATTTAAACTGATATTTGCAGTTTTGATGCGGTTTTAGATACGATATGAATCGAAGAAGCCGATTTTGACTGGAATCTGTTTAAAATGACAAAGAAAAACCTATTATCAATTCAAGGAAGTGAATTTTTAAGTAGTTATCTGCAGTTTTAATGTAGATTTCAGTTCGCTAAGTTATGAAAATACATGTTTTGGCTATAATCTTCCGTAAATCAAGGGCGAAAACCAATTATTTGTCCCAAAAGAAGGTGTTTTAAGTATATATCTGCATTTGTAAGGTAGATTTGGGTACAATAAGAGGCGAAAAAGCAGATTCTGACTAAGATTTTATCGAAATCGGCAACTATTTGACTCAGAATGGTTGCCTTACGTCGAAATCTAATAGTTTATTAAGGTTTTCGTTACTAAAATGCCTAAAGACGCCGATTTTGACTAGAATTTGAAAGATATTGACATGAATATATAACTGTTTGTATCAAAAAATGATAGCTTAAACTGATATTTGCAGTTTTGATGCGGTTTTAGGTACGATATGAGTCGAAGAAGCCGATTTTGACTGGAATCTGTTTAAAATGACAAAGAAAAACCTATTATCAATTCAAGGAAGTGAATTTTTAAGTAGTTATCTGCAGTTTTAATGTAGATTTCAGTTCGCTAAGTAATGAAAATGCATGTTTTGGCTATAATCTTCCGTAAATCAAGGGCGAAAACCAATTATTTGTCCCAAAAGAAGGTGTTTTAAGTATATATCTGCATTTCTAAGGTAGATTTGGGTACTATAAGAGGCGAAAAAGCAGATTCTGAATAAGATTTTATCGAAATCATCAACTATTTGACTCAGAATGGTTGCCTTACGTCGAAATCTATTAGTTTATTAAGGTTTTCGTTAATAAAATGCCCAAAGACGCCGATTTTGACTAGAATTTGAATGATATTGACATGAATATATAGCTGTTTGTATCAAAAAATGATAGTTTAAACTGATATTTGCAGTTTTGATGCGGTTTTAGGTACGATATGAGTCGAAGAAGCCGATTTTGACTGGAATCTGTTTAAAATGACAAAGAAAAACCTATTATCAATTCAAGGAAGTGAATTTTTAAGTAGTTATCTGCAGTTTTAATGTAGATTTCAGTTCGCTAAATTATGAAAATGCATGTTTTGGCTATAATCTTCCGTAAATCAAGGGCGAAAACAAATTATTTGTCCCAAAAGAAGGTGTTTTAAGTATATATCTGCATTTCTAAGGTAGATTTGGGTACAATAAGAGGCGAAAAAGCAGATTCTGACTAAGATTTTATCGAAATCGGCAACTATTTGACTCAGAAAGGTTGCCTTACGTCGAAATCTAATAGTTTATTAAGGTTTTCGTTATTAAAATGCCCAAAGACGCCGATTTTGACTAGAATTTGAAAGATATTGACATGACTATATAACTGTTTGTATCAAAAAATGAGAGTTTAAACTGATATTTGCAGTTTTGATGCGGTTTTAGATACGATATGAATCGAAGAAGCCGATTTTGACTGGAATCTGTTTAAAATGACAAAGAAAAACCTATTATCAATTCAAGGAAGTGAATTTTTAAGTAGTTATCTGCAGTTTTAATGTAGATTTCAGTTCGCTAAGTTATGAAAATGCATGTTTTGGCTATAATCTTCCGTAAATCAAGGGCGAAAACCAATTATTTGTCCCAAAAGAAGGTGTTTTAAGTATATATCTGCATTTCTAAGGTAGATTTGGGTACAATAAGAGGCGAAAAAGCAGATTCTGACTAAGATTTTATCGAAATCGGCAACTATTTGACTCAGAAAGGTTGCCTTACGTCGAAATCTAATAGTTTATTAAGGTTTTCGTTACTAAAATGCCCAAAGACGCCGATTTTTACTAGAATTTGAAAGATATTGACATGAATATATAACTGTTTGTATCAAAAAATGATAGTTTAAACTGATATTTGCAATTTTGATGGGGTTTTAGATACGATATGAATCGAAGAAGCCGATTTTGACTGGAATCTGTTTAAAATGACAAAGAAAAACCTATTATCAATTCAAGGAAGTGAATTTTTAAGTAGTTATCTGCAGTTTTAATGTTGATTTCAGTTCGCTAAGTTATGAAAATGCATGTTTTGGCTATAATCTTCCGTAAATCAAGGGCGAAAACCAATTATTTGTCCCAAAAGAAGGTGTTTTAAGTATATATCTGCATTTCTAAGGTAGATTTGGGTACAATAAGATTCGAAAAAGCAGATTCTGACTAAGATTTTATCGAAATCGGCAACTGTTTGACTCAGAATGGTTGCTTTACGTCGAAATCTAATAGTTTATTAAGGTTTTCGTTAATAAAATGCCCAAAGACGCCGATTTTGACTAGGATTTGAATGATATTGACATGAATATATAACTGTTTGTATCAAAAAATGATAGTTTAAACTGATATTTGCAGTTTTGATGCGGTTTTAGGTACGATATGAGTCGAAGAAGCCGATTTTGACTGGAATCTGTTTAAAATGACAAAGAAAAACCTATTATCAATTCAAGGAAGTGAATTTTTAAGTAGTTATCTGCAGTTTTAATGTAGATTTCAGTTCGCTAAGTTATGAAAATGCATGTTTTAGCTATAATCTTCCGTAAATCAAGGGCGAAAACCAATTATTTGTCCCAAAAGAAGGTGTTTTAAGTATATATCTGCATTTCTAAGGTAGATTTGGGTACAATAAGAGGCG
The DNA here is from genome assembly GCF_029955315.1 of Cylas formicarius. Classification (NCBI taxonomy): domain Eukaryota; kingdom Metazoa; phylum Arthropoda; class Insecta; order Coleoptera; family Brentidae; genus Cylas; species Cylas formicarius. Next base: position 1,362,181 of record NW_026844261.1, read on the forward strand.
AAAAAGCAGATTCTGACTAAGATTTTATCGAAATCGGCAACTATTTGACTCAGAATGGTTGCCTTACGTCGAAATCTAATAGTTTATTAAGGTTTTCGTTACTAAAATGCCCAAAGACGCCGATTTTGACTAGAATTTGAAAGATATTGACATGAATATATAACTGTTTGTATCAAAAAATGATAGTTTAAACTGATATTTGCAGTTTTGATGCGGTTTTAGGTACGATATGAGTCGAAGAAGCCGATTTTGACTGGAATCTGTTTAAAATGACAAAGAAAAACCTATTATCAATTCAAGGAAGTGAATTTTTAAGTAGTTATCTGCAGTTTTAATGTAGATTTCAGTTCGCTAAGTTATGAAAATGCATGTTTTGGCTATAATCTTCCGTAAATCAAGGGCGAAAAATAATTATTTGTCCCAAAAGAAGGTGTTTTAAGTATATATCTGCATTTCTAAGGTAGATTTGGCTACAATAAGAGGCGAAAAAGCAGATTCTGACTAAGATTTTATCGAAATCGGCAACTATTTGACTCAGAATGGTTGCCTTACGTCGAAATCTAATAGTTTATTAAGGTTTTCGTTACTAAAATGCCCAAAGACGCCGATTTTGACTAGAATTTGAAAGATATTGACAAGAATATATAACTGTTTGTATCAAAAAATTATAGTTTAAACAGATATTTGCAGTTTTGATGCGGTTTTAGATACGATATGAATCGAAGAAGCCGATTTTGACTGGAATCTGTTTAAAATGACAAAGAAAAACCTATTATCAATTCAAGGAAGTGAATTTTTAAGTAGTTATCTGCAGTTTTAATGTAGATTTCAGTTCGCTAAGTTATGAAAATGCATGTTTTGGCTATAATCTTCCGTAAATCTAGAGCGAAAACCAATTATTTGTCAAAAAAGAAGGTGTTTTAAGTATATATCTGCATTTCTAAGGTAGATTTGGATACAATAAGAGGCGAAAAAGCAGATTCTGACTAAGATTTTATCGAAATCGGCCACTATTTGACTCAGAATGGTTGCCTTACGTCGAAATCTAATAGTTTATTAAGGTTTTCGTTACTAAAATGCCCAAAGACGCCGATTTTGACTAGAATTTGAAAGATATTGACATGAATATATAACTGTTTGTATCAAAAAATGATAGTTTAAACTGATATTTGCAGTTTTGATGCGGTTTTAGATACGATATGAATCGAAGAAGCCGATTTTGTCTGGAATCTGTTTAAAATGACAAAGAAAAACCTATTATCAATTCAAGGAAGTGAATTTTTAAGTAGTTATCTGCAGTTTTAATGTAGATTTCAGTTCGCAAAGTTATGAAAATGCATGTTTTGACTATAATCTTCCGTAAATCAAGGGCGAAAACCAATTATTTGTCCCAAAAGAAGGTGTTTTAATTATATATCTGCATTTCTAAGGTAGATTTGGGTACAATAAGAGGCGAAAAAGCAGATTCTGACTAAGATTTTTTCGAAATCGGCAACTATTTGACTCAGAAAGGTTGCCTTACGTCGAAATCTAATAGTTTATTAAGGTTTTCGTTACTAAAATGCCCAAAGACGCCGATCTTGACTAGAATTTGAGAGATATTGACATGAATATATAACTCTTTGTATCAAAAAATGATAGTTTAAACTGATATTTGCAGTTTTGATGCGGATTTAGATACGATATGAATCGAAGAAGCCGATTTTGACTGGAATCTGTTTAAAATGACAAAGAAAAACCTATTATCAATTCAAGGAAGTGAATTTTTAAGTAGTTATCTGCAGTTTTAATGTAGATTTCAGTTCGCAAAGTTATGAAATTGCATGTTTTGACTATAATCTTCCGTAAATCTAGAGCGAAAACCAATTATTTGTCAAAAAAGAAGGTGTTTTAAGTATATATCTGCATTTCTAAGGTAGATTTGGATACAATAAGAGGCGAAAAAGCAGATTCTGACTAAGATTTTATCGAAATCGGCCACTATTTGACTCAGAATGGTTGCCTTACGTCGAAATCTAATAGTTTATTAAGGTTTTCGTTACTAAAATGCCCAAAGACGCCGATTTTGACTAGAATTTGAAAGATATTGACATGAATATATAACTGTTTGTATCAAAAAATGATAGTTTAAACTGATATTTGCAGTTTTGATGCGGTTTTAGATACGATATGAATCGAAGAAGCCGATTTTGTCTGGAATCTGTTTAAAATGACAAAGAAAAACCTATTATCAATTCAAGGAAGTGAATTTTTAAGTAGTTATCTGCAGTTTTAATGTAGATTTCAGTTCGCAAAGTTATGAAAATGCATGTTTTGACTATAATCTTCCGTAAATCAAGGGCGAAAACCAATTATTTGTCCCAAAAGAAGGTGTTTTAAGTATATATCTGCATTTCTAAGGTAGATTTGGATACAATAAGAGGCGAAAAAGCAGATTCTGACTAAGATTTTATCGAAATCGGCCACTATTTGACTCAGAATGGTTGCCTTACGTCGAAATCTAATAGTTTATTAAGGTTTTCGTTACTAAAATGCCCAAAGACGCCGATTTTGACTAGAATTTGAAAGATATTGACATGAATATATAACTGTTTGTATCAAAAAATGATAGTTTAAACTGATATTTGCAGTTTTGATGCGGTTTTAGATACGATATGAATCGAAGAAGCCGATTTTGTCTGGAATCTGTTTAAAATGACAAAGAAAAACCTATTATCAATTCAAGGAAGTGAATTTTTAAGTAGTTATCTGCAGTTTTAATGTAGATTTCAGTTCGCAAAGTTATGAAAATGCATGTTTTGACTATAATCTTCCGTAAATCAAGGGCGAAAACCAATTATTTGTCCCAAAAGAAGGTGTTTTAATTATATATCTGCATTTCTAAGGTAGATTTGGGTACAATAAGAGGCGAAAAAGCAGATTCTGACTAAGATTTTTTCGAAATCGGCAACTATTTGACTCAGAAAGGTTGCCTTACGTCGAAATCTAATAGTTTATTAAGGTTTTCGTTACTAAAATGCCCAAAGACGCCGATCTTGACTAGAATTTGAGAGATATTGACATGAATATATAACTCTTTGTATCAAAAAATGATAGTTTAAACTGATATTTGCAGTTTTGATGCGGATTTAGATACGATATGAATCGAAGAAGCCGATTTTGACTGGAATCTGTTTAAAATGACAAAGAAAAACCTATTATCAATTCAAGGAAGTGAATTTTTAAGTAGTTATCTGCAGTTTTAATGTAGATTTCAGTTCGCTAAGTTATGAAAATGCATGTTTTGGCTATAATCTTCCGTAAATCAAGGGCGAAAACCAATTATTTGTAACAAAAGAAGGTGTTTTAAGTATATATCTGCATTTCTAAGGTAGATTTGGGTACTATAAGAGGCGAAAAAGCAGATTCTGACTAAGATTTTATCGAAATCGGCAACTATTTGACTCAGAATGGTTGCCTTACGTCGAAATCTAATAGTTTATTAAGGTTTTCGTTACTAAAATGCCCAAAGACGCCGATTTTGACTAGAATTTGAATGATATTGACATGAATATATAACTGTTTGTATCAAAAAATGATAGTTTAAACTGATATTTGCAGTTTTGATGCGGTTTTAGGTACGATATGAGTCGAAGAAGCCGATTTTGACTGGAATCTGTTTAAAATGACAAAGAAAAACCTATTATCAATTCAAGGAAGTGAATTTTTAAGTAGTTATCTGCAGTTTTAATGTAGATTTCAGTTCGCTAAATTATGAAAATACATGTTTTGGCTATAATCTTCCGTAAATCAAGGGCGAAAACCAATTATTTGTCCCAAAAGAAGGTGTTTTAAGTATATATCTGCATTTCTAAGGTAGATTTGGGTACAATAAGAGGCGAAAAAGCAGATTCTGTCTAAGATTTTATCGAAATCGGCAACTATTTGACTCAGAAAGGTTGCCTTATGTTGAAATCTAATAGTTTATTAAGGTTTTCGTTACTAAAATGCCCAAAGACGCCGATTTTGACTAGAATTTGAAAGATATTGACATGACTATATAACTGTTTGTATCAAAAAATGGTAGTTTAAACTGATATTTGCAGTTTTGATGCGGTTTTAGATACGATATGAATCGAAGAAGCCGATTTTGACTGGAATCTGTTTAAAATGACAAAGAAAAACCTATTATCAATTCAAGGAAGTGAATTTTTAAGTAGTTATCTGCAGTTTTAATGTAGATTTCAGTTCGCTAAGTTATGAAAATGCATGTTCTGGCTATAATCTTCCGTAAATCAAGGGCGAAAACCAATTATTTGTCCCAAAAGAAGGTGTTTTAAGTATATATCTGCATTTCTAAGGTAGATTTGGGTACAATAAGAGGCGAAAAAGCAGATTCTGACTAAGATTTTATCGAAATCGGCCACTGTTTGACTCAGAATGCTTGCCTTACGTCGAAATCTAATAGTTTATTGAGGTTTTCGTTACTAAAATGCCCAAAGACGCCGATTTTGACTAGGATTTGAATGATATTGACATGAATATATAACTGTTTGTATCAAAAAATGATAGTTTAAACTGATATTTGCAGTTTTGATGCGGTTTTAGGTACGATATGAGTCGAAGAAGCCGATTTTGACTGGAATCTGTTTAAAATGACAAAGAAAAACCTATTATCAATTCAAGGAAGTGAATTTTTAAGTAGTTATCTGCAGTTTTAATGTAGATTTCAGTTCGCTAAGTAATGAAAATGCATGTTTTGGCTATAATCTTCCGTAAATCAAGGGCGAAAACCAATTATTTGTCCCAAAAGAAGGTGTTTTAAGTATATATCTGCATTTCTAAGGTAGATTTGGGTACAATAAGAGGCGAAAAAGCAGATTCTGACTAAGATTTTATCGAAATCGGCAACTATTTGACTCAGAATGGTTGCCTTACGTCGAAATCTAATAGTTTATTAAGGTTTTCGTTACTAAAATGCCCAAAGACGCCGATTTTGACTAGAATTTGAAAGATATTGACATGAATATATAACTGTTTGTATCAAAAAATGATAGTTTAAACTGATATTTGCAGTTTTGATGCGGTTTTAGGTACGATATGAGTCGAAGAAGCCGATTTTGACTGGAATCTGTTTAAAATGACAAAGAAAAACCTATTATCAATTCAAGGAAGTGAATTTTTAAGTAGTTATCTGCAGTTTTAATGTAGATTTCAGTTCGCTAAGTTATGAAAATGCATGTTTTGGCTATAATCTTCCGTAAATCAAGGGCGAAAACTAATTATTTGTCCCAAAAGAAGGTGTTTTAAGTATATATCTGCATTTCTAAGGTAGATTTGGGTACAATAAGAGGCGAAAAAGCAGATTCTGACTAAGATTTTATCGAAATCGGCAACTATTTGACTCAGAATGGTTGCCTTACGTCGAAATCTAATAGTTTATTAAGGTTTTCGTTACTAAAATGCCCAAAGACGCCGATTTTGACTAGAATTTGAAAGATATTGACATGAATATATAACTGTTTGTATCAAAAAATGATAGTTTAAACTGATATTTGCAGTTTTGATGCGGTTTTAGATACGATATGAATCGAAGAAGCCGATTTTGTCTGGAATCTGTTTAAAATGACAAAGAAAAACCTATTATCAATTCAAGGAAGTGAATTTTTAAGTAGTTATCTGCAGTTTTAATGTAGATTTCAGTTCGCAAAGTTATGAAAATGCATGTTTTGGCTATAATCTTCCGTAAATCAAGGGCGAAAACCAATTATTTGTCCCAAAAGAAGGTGTTTTAAGTATATATCTGCATTTCTAAGGTAGATTTGGGTACAATAAGAGGCAAAAAAGCAGATTCTGACTAAGATTTTATCGAAATCGGCAACTATTTGACTCAGAAAGGTTGCCTTACGTCGAAATCTAATAGTTTATTAAGGTTTTCGTTACTAAAATGCCCAAAGACGCCGATTTTGACTAGAATTTGAGAGATATTGACATGAATATATAACTGTTTGTATCAAAAAATGATAGTTTAAACTGATATTTGCAGTTTTGATGCGGTTTTAGTTACGATATGAATCGAAGAAGCCGATTTTGACTGGAATCTGTTTAAAATGACAAAGAAAAACCTATTATCAATTCAAGGAAGTGAATTTTTAAGTAGTTATCTGCAGTTTTAATGTAGATTTCAGTTCGCTAAGTTATGAAAATGCATGTTTTGGCTATAATCTTCCGTAAATCAAGGGCGAAAACCAATTATTTGTCCCAAAAGAAGGTGTTTTAAGTATATATCTGCATTTCTAAGGTAGATTTGGGTACAATAAGAGGCGAAAAAGCAGATTCTGACTAAGATTTTATCGAAATCGGCAACTATTTGACTCAGAATGGTTGCCTTACGTCGAAATCTAATAGTTTATTAAGGTTTTCGTAACTAAAATGCCCAAAGACGCCGATTTTGACTAGAATTTGAAAGATATTGACATGAATATATAACTGTTTGCATCAAAAAATGATAGTTTAAACTGATATTTGCAGTTTTGATGCGGTTTTAGGTACGATATGAGTCGAAGAAGCCGATTTTGACTGGAATCTGTTTAAAATGACAAAGAAAAACCTATTATCAATTCAAGGAAGTGAATTTTTAAGTAGTTATCTGCAGTTTTAATGTAGATTTCAGTTCGCTAAGTTATGAAAATGCATGTTTTGGCTATAATCTTCCGTAAATCAAGGGCGAAAACCAATTATTTGTCCCAAAAGAAGGTGTTTTAAGTATATATCTGCATTTCTAAGGTAGATTTGGGTACAATAAGAGGCGAAAAAGCAGATTCTGACTAAGATTTTATCGAAATCGGCCACTATTTGACTCAGAATGGTTGCCTTACGTCGAAATCTAATAGTTTATTAAGGTTTTCGTTACTAAAATGCCCAAAGACGCCGATTTTGACTAGAATTTGAAAGATATTGACATGAATATATAACTGTTTGTATCAAAAAATGATAGTTTAAACTGATATTTGCAGTTTTGATGCGGTTTTAGATACGATATGAATCGAAGAAGCCGATTTTGACTGGAATCTGTTTAAAATGACAAAGAAAAACCTATTATCAATTCAAGGAAGTGAATTTTTAAGTAGTTATCTGCAGTTTTAATGTAGATTTCAGTTCGCTAAGTTATGAAAATGCATGTTTTGGCTATAATCTTCCGTAAATCAAGGGCGAAAACCAATTATTTGTCCCAAAAGAAGGTGTTTTAAGTATATATCTGCATTTCTAAGGTAGATTTGGGTACAATAAGAGGCGAAAAAGCAGATTCTGACTAAGATTTTATCGAAATCGGCCACTATTTGACTCAGAAAGGTTGCCTTACGTCGAAATCTAATAGTTTATTAAGGTTTTCGTTACTAAAATGCCCAAAGACGCCGATTTTGACTAGAATTTGAGAGATATTGACATGAATATATAACTGTTTGTATCAAAAAATGATAGTTTAAACTGATATTTGCAGTTTTGATGCGGTTTTAGGTACGATATGAGTCGAAGAAGCCGATTTTGACTGGAATCTGTATAAAATGACAAAGAAAAACCTATTATCAATTCAAGGAAGTGAATTTTTAAGTAGTTATCTGCAGTTTTAATGTAGATTTCAGTTCGATAAGTTATGAAAATGCATGTTTTGGCTATAATCTTCCGTAAATCAAGGGCGAAAACCAATTATTTGTCCCAAAAGAAGGTGTTTTAAGTATATATCTGCATTTCTAAGGTAGATTTGGGTACAATAAGAGGCGAAAAAGCAGATTCTGACTAAGATTTTATCGAAATCGGCAACTATTTGACTCAGAATGGTTGCCTTACGTCGAAATCTAATAGTTTATTAAGGTTTTCGTTACTAAAATGCCCAAAGACGCCGATTTTGACTAGAATTTGAATGATATTGACATGAATATATAACTGTTTGTATCAAAAAATGATAGTTTAAACTGATATTTGCAGTTTTGATGCGGTTTTAGGTACGATATGAGTCGAAGAAGCCGATTTTGACTGGAATCTGTTTAAAATGACAAAGAAAAACCTATTATCAATTCAAGGAAGTGAGTTTTTAAGTAGTTATCTGCAGTTTTAATGTAGATTTCAGTTCGCTAAGTTATGAAAATGCATGTTTTGGCTATAATCTTCCGTAAATCAAGGGCGAAAACCAATTATTTGTCCCAAAAGAAGGTGTTTTAAGTATATATCTGCATTTCTAAGGTAGATTTGGGCCCAATAAGAGGCGAAAAAGCAGATTCTGACTGAGATTTTATCGAAATCGGCAACTATTTGACTCAGAAAGGTTGCCTTACGTCGAAATCTAATAGTTTATGAAGGTTTTCGTTACTAAAATGCCCAAAGACGCCGATTTTGACTAGAATTTGAAAGATATTGACATGAATATATAACTGTTTGTATCAAAAAATGATAGTTTAAACTGATATTTGCAGTTTTGATGCGGTTTTATAAATTGAACATATTTTTTTTTTACTTAATGACGTTAAATGTTTTCAAAAATTATTGCACGTCATATTTTAGCTATTGTGTTGGAGCAACTAGCGATGACGCTGCCTTATGCTTCGATTAAATCGAGAGCATAATTTATTTTCCAGACTCCTTCACGCCTACATCTGAACCGGTCATCCCATGGCAATCGGGAATATTGTATGATAGTTGTCATAATTCTTATATAATTAATAATCAGTATAATAAATAACTGAATTAGTTAATGATCATTGAACAAGTACTTCAAAATGTAATGAAATGTACGATTTAAAGAAAATATCATAACTATATATTCCCGGGCCACCTGAAGTAAAACCCGTTAGGATATAATGTTGACTTTATTACATCTAATTGATATTATATAAAAAATCATGAAAAAAATTGATAAGATTTATTTTTTGTTAAAAATTAAAGTCGTTTATATATGTGACAACGGTGTACTCCCCGCCCACTAGTAGTGACTCTGGATACGGGCATATGCGTTTTAACAAGGTAAAACACTGTTTTGCTTGAATTTGTGCCCTTTGGTGAAATTCTGTTTTATTTAGTTCACCATATTATAGTAGATGTAAGTATATATCTACGTATTATTTATATCATAGAAATAGCATTTTCTATCTTTATAGAATATTTTAATAGGTATATGTTATTTTGCTATCAATATTGATTGCAAGTAGTTGAGAATTTTACCTATTATATAAACTGTACTTGAATACGTTTGTAAACATTATTAAAATTAGTTATGGCTTTTATTTCAATTAAATCAAGTATTTAAATAAATTTATGCATTTTTGCAAATTCCAATTAATATAAAATCCGGAAATTTGTTTGTTCAGATGATTTTTCATCGCTGCAGTATAACCATTTGTTATTTAACTGCCTCATAATAGCAACGCAGTAAACTCAGATTATATTCTCATTGTTCAACTTCAGTTAATTTAAAGTTTGGTTTGAATATAACGTTGTAAATAATTACTATATTTAATTCCGTATTTGATGTTATCGAAACATCTGGAATTTGATTTGTTTCAAGTTGCTAAAATATAATAATTGTAAAATATATAAAAATTTAATATTTTGCAACATAATTATCAATGAGCATTCTAAAGTGGTGTTTATTAAACCAAGTTTAAGTTGCTTGGCAAATTTGTTTAAAAATTATGCACATATAAAAATGATGCACATTTAATTAAATTTTGCAAGATTTTTATTGTGAAAACTTTTGTTAAATTGAAACGATTTATGAAATTGTCATTTACTTGCAATAACTTGAAAATTTATTATTTTGCAAGTATTGAACATTTTTGGAAAAATACCATCGAAGAAATACATAAATATGAAATTTGTCAACCGTAATCTAATATAATGTGTCATATAATACAAATTTTAATGTATTTTTTCCAATATTAAAATATCTTTAAGGGTGTTGTCGAAATGTTTTTGCTCAGCCAAATTTGAATCGTTGCAATATAACCAGTTACCGTTTGGCTGTCTCGTAATGGCAATATAATGGCCAGACGTTATATTTTCTCCGTAATGTAATATTACGGAGGAAGTTCTGAAAATAGAATTTTGGATGACGACTCGTTCATTATTAAAGTTGGTGAATGTCGTACTAATTTTTTCAAAGTGATTACCAATTAGTTGCGTTCTTTGAAGCGTTATAATTAAATATTTGTGAACTTCAGTGAATTTGAAGTTAGTTTGTAAGTAATTTTGCGGGCAGTTGGGACATACAATGTCAGAAAATCTTGCTTCACTCATCCTATTAAAATCGATTGATTCGTAGGAACCTTCAGGAAAATATAAAGTTAAAATTTTATGGTAAGTTGCTTCACCCTGCTCTTCCATTAAACAATTACTACAAAATCTTACATTTGAATGCTGTTGGAAAACGATATAATAACTAAAGTCAATATCCAACCAGCTTAAAAGCGCGAGTAAAAACTCATTTGCGTCCTGCTGCTGATTCTGAATAAATAAATTTCCGACGCAGCGACGTAGTTCAACAACATTGTTCATTGTTTTGTTCATAATTTTATAAAGAGATTTATTAATTGCAGTGTCATTTTTTGAAATTGAATTACGAAATTCTTGCAATGCGAGCGAACATTGAACACTGGAATTTGCGTAACAGGACACGTGATCATTATTTATTAATTTCGGATTTACAAAATTGTGTTCCCTTGATTGCGATTCGTCGTTAATTGTAATAACGGATATGTCACTAGAATCAGATGACATATTTATAAAATTTCTTTCTGGCGAAGACGGATTAATCTGCTGGTTAGTGTAAAGATTATAAATGAAGTTACTTATAATTGAATTGCATACTTGCTCGATACAGGTATGGGGAACATAATCTTTATAGATATTAATCGCAATGGTGTTATGGTAACAGTAGACGGTTTGGAATATATGAGCTATTATAATTGGGAAATTGCTAAAACACCAATCTATATGGGTATTTCCCTTGGTCGTTGGAACGTTACTTTTTAAGGCTGGTGTAAAATTATTCCTTTTTAGGCATTCGAATAATAAATTTTAGGCAGACATTTGAAAGATGCGTCGCCGGTGCGAGACCGTGCGATCAGCGTAAAGTTATTCAGAGTCACCAAGTTGAACGATGTCGGGCGCGAACCCGCCACCGATTGGTTTTGATCTAATAAAAGCACTCCTTCCGTCTCCGGTCGGACCTCTGTTTGCATGTATTAGCTCTAGAATTACCACAGTTATCCAAGTAATTGTGGGTACGATCTAAGGAACCATAACTGATTTAATGAGCCTTTCGCGGTTTCACCTTGAATTTGGTATACGTATATGGATCGCCTTTGTATGCGGACCGGCTCCATATATAGACCGCCTTCGTATATGGATCGCCTTTATATACGGACCGCCTCCGTATACCGACCGCCTCCCTATACGAACCGCTTCCATATAGGGATCGCCTCCATATATGGAACGCCTTTATATATGGACCGCCTCCAAATACAGACCGCCTTCGTATACGGACCGTCTTGATATACAGAACGCCTCCATATACTGATCGCCTCCATATACGGATCACCTCCATATACGGACCGCCATTATATACGGACCGTCTCTAAATACAGACCGCCTTCGTATACGGACCGCCTCCATATACGGACCGCCATACCGCCTCCATATACAGATCGCCTCTATATACAGACCGCCCCCATATATAGGTCGTCTCTATATATAGACCGCTTCCATAACCGAAACTAACCAAAATGGACCAAATTGAAGTATATAGACCGCCTAGATGGTAGACCGCCTCCGTGGTGGTTGGCATCACCAAAGCGATAACCAAAACAAACCAAAATGGACCAAAGTTGAGTATATAGATTGCCTAGACCGTGAACCTCTTCGGTGGCGGTTTGATAGGAACGTCGGAAACCTACCACGCTATGGTGTTTACGAAACCGCACCACTCTACGCGGCCGTTTGCAGTAGGTAGGTTTCGAACCTACGCTGATATGGAGAATCTGATTTCTAGTCAGACGCTTTTACCGACAGACCAAATCTAAATTTGCTTGAAAGTGGTACTATTTCTGGTGATGTGCCATGCGTTGAAATATAAGGCCATTATATTTTTATAAATTTATGTACTCAATCCCCATATCTGAGAAAAATTTCTGGGCTGAGCTGTTAATTAAAAAATATATATTTCAAGCAAAACAATTTCCGTTTGCAGTAGGTAGGTTTCGAATCTACGCTGCCATGGAGAATCTGATTTCTAGTCAGACGCCTTAACCGACAGACCAGGGCTAAATCTGTTTGAAAGAAGAACTATTTCTGGTGATGTGCCATTTAAAATATAAGGGCATTATATTGTTTTAAATTTATGCACTCAATCCCCATAATTGACAAAATTTTCTGGGCTGAGCTGCTAATTACAAAATTTATATTTCAAGCAAAACAAATGGTCGTTTGCAGTAGGTAGGTTTCGAACCTATGCTGATAGAGAATCTGATTTCTAGTCAGACGCCTTAACCGACAGACCAGGGCTAAATCTGTTTGAAAGTCAAACTATTTCTGGTGATGTGCCATGCGTTGCAAAATAAGTCCATTACATTTTTATAAATTTATGTACTCAATCCCCATATTTGAGAAAAATTTCTAGGCTGAGCTGTTAATTAAAAAATATATATTTCAAGCAAAACAATGGCCGTTTGCAGTAGGTAGGTTACGAACCTACGCTGCCATAGAGAATCTGATTTCTAGTCAGACGCCTTTACGGACAGACCAGTGCTAAATCTGTTTGAAAGTAGAACTATTTCTGGTGATATGCCATTTGAAACATAAGAGCATTATATGGTTTTAAATGTATGCACTCAATCTCCATAATTGACAAAATTTTCTGGACTGAGCTGCTAATTACAAAAATTATATTTCACGCAAAACAAATGGTTGTTTGCAGTAGGTAGGTTTCATACCTACGCTGACATGGAGAATCTGATTTCTAGTCAGACGCCTTAACCGACAGACCAAGGCTAAATCTGTTTGAAAGTCGAACTATTTCTGGTGATGTGCCATGCGTTGAAATATAAGTCCATTATATTTTTATAAATTTATGTACTCAATCCCCATATTTGAGAAAAATTTCTGGGCTGAGCTGTTAATTAAAAGATATATATTTCAAGCAAAACAATGGCCGTTTGCAGTAGGTAGGTTTCGAACTCAATTCCCATAATTGACAAAATTTTCTGGACTGAGCTGCTAATTACAAAAATTATATTTCAAACAAAACAATTTCCGTTTGCAGTAAGTAGGTTTCGAACCTACACTGCCATCGAGAATCTGATGTCTAGTCACCCGAATTAACCAATAGACCAAGGCTAAATCTGTTTGAAAGTCGAACTATTTCTGGTGATGTGCCATGCGTTGAAATATAAGGCCATTATATTTTTAGAAATTTATGTACTCAATCTTGATATTTGAAAAAAATTCTGGGCTGAGCTGTTAATTAAAAAATATATATTTCAAGCAAAACAATGGCCGTTTGCAGTAGGTAGGTTTCGAACCTACGCTGCCATGGAGAATCTGATTTCTCGTCAGGCGCCTTAATTGACAGACCAGGGCTAAATCTGTTTGAAAGTAGAACTATTTTTTTGATGTGCCATTTGAAATATTAGGACATTATATTGTTTTAAATGTATGCACTCAATCCCCATAATTGACAAAATTTTCTGGACTGAGCTGCTAATTACAAAAATTATATTTCAAGCAAAACAAATGGTCGTTTGCAGCAGGTAGGTTTCGAACCTACGCTGCCATGGAGAATCTGATTTGTAGTCAGACGCCTTAACCCACAGACCAGGGCTAAATCTGTTTGAAAGTAGAACTATTTCTTTTGATGTGCCATTTGAAATATAAGGACATTATATTGTTTTAAATGTATGCACTCAATCCCCATAATTGACAAAATTTTCTGGACTGAGCTGCTAATTACAAAAATTATATTTCAAGCAAAACAAATGGTCGTTTGCAGTAGGTAGGTTTGGAACCTATGCTGATAGAGAATCTGATTTCTAGTCAGACGCCTTTACCGACAGACCAAATCTAAATTTGTTTGAAAGTGGAACTATTTTTGGTGATGTGCCATGCGTTGAAATTAGAGGCCATTATATTTTTATAAATTTATGTACCCAATCTTCATATTTGAAAAAATTTCTGGACTGAGCTGTAAATTAAAAAATATGTATTTCAAGCAAAACAATGGCCGTTTGCAGTAGGTGGGTTTCGAACTCAATCCCCATAATTGACAAAATTTTCTGGACTGAGCTGCTAATTATAAAAATTATATTTCAAGCAAAACAAATGGCCGTTTGCAGTAGGTAGGTTTCGAAACTACGCTGATATGGAGAATCTGATTTCTAGTCAGACGCTTTTACCGACAGACCAAATCTAAATTTGTTTGAAAGTGGTACTATTTCTGGTGATGTGCCATGCGTTGAAATATAAGGCCAATATATTTTTATAAATTTATGTACTCAATCCCCATATCTGAGAAAAATTTCTGGGCTGAGCTGTTAATTAAAAAATATATATTTCAAGCAAAACAATGGCCGTTTGCAGTAGGTAGGTTTCGAACTTAATCCCCATAATTGACAAAATTTTCTGGACTGAGCTGCTAATTACAAAAATTATATTTCAAGCAAAACAATTTCCGTTTGCAGTAGGTAGGTTTCGAATCTACGCTGCCATGGAGAATCTGATTTCTAGTCAGACGCCTTAACCGACAGACCAGGGCTAAATCTCTTTGAAAGAAGAACTATTTCTATTGATATGCCATTTGAAATATAAGAGCATTATATGGTTTTAAATGTATGCACTCAATCCCCATAATTGACAAAATTTTCTGGACTGAGCTGCTAATTACAAAAATTATATTTCACGCAAAACAAATGGTTGTTTGCAGTAGGTAGGTTTCATACCTACGCTGCCATGGAGAATCGGATTTGTAGTCAGATGCCTTAACCCACAGACCAGGGCTAAATCTGTTTGAAAGTAGAACTATTTCTTTTGATGTGCCATTTGAAATATAAGGACATTATATTGTTTTAAATGTATGCACTCAATCCCCATAATTGACAAAATTTTCTCGACTGAGCTGCTAATTACAAAAATTATATTTCAAGCAAAACAAATGGTCGTTTGCAGTAGGTAGGTTTGGAACCTATGCTGATAGAGAATCTGATTTCTAGTCAGACGCCTTTACCGACAGACCAAATCTAAATTTGTTTGAAAGTGGAACTATTTTTGGTGATGTGCCATGCGTTGAAATATAGGGCCATTATATTTTTATAAATTTATGTACTCAATCCCCATATCTGAGAAAAATATCTGGGCCCAACCCGAACCATCTTTACACTAACCAGCAGATTAGTCCGTCTTCGCCAGAAAGAAATTTTATAAATATGTCATCTGATTCTAGTGACATATCCGTTATTACAATTAACGACGAATCGCAATCAAGGGAACACAATTTTGTAAATCCGAAATTAATAAATAATGATCACGTGTCCTGTTACGCAAATTCCAGTGTTCAATGTTCGCTCGCATTGCAAGAATTTCGTAATTCAATTTCAAAAAATGACACTGCAATTAATAAATCTCTTTATAAAATTATGAACAAAACAATGAACAATGTTGTTGAACTACGTCGCTGCGTCGGAAATTTATTTATTCAGAATCAGCAGCAGGACGCAAATGAGTTTTTACTCGCGCTTTTAAGCTGGTTGGATATTGACTTTAGTTATTATATCGTTTTCCAACAGCATTCAAATGTAAGATTTTGTAGTAATTGTTTAATGGAAGAGCAGGGTGAAGCAACTTACCATAAAATTTTAACTTTATATTTTCCTGAAGGTTCCTACGAATCAATCGATTTTAATAGGATGAGTGAAGCAAGATTTTCTGACATTGTATGTCCCAACTGCCCGCAAAATTACTTACAAACTAACTTCAAATTCACTGAAGTTCACAAATATTTAATTATAACGCTTCAAAGAACGCAACTAATTGGTAATCACTTTGAAAAAATTAGTACGACATTCACCAACTTTAATAATGAACGAGTCGTCATCCAAAATTCTATTTTCAGAACTTCCTCCGTAATATTACATTACGGAGAAAATATAACGTCTGGCCATTATATTGCCATTACGAGACAGCCAAACGGTAACTGGTTATATTGCAACGATTCAAATTTGGCTGAGCAAAAACATTTCGACAACACCCTTAAAGATATTTTAATATTGGAAAAAATACATTAAAATTTGTATTATATGACACATTATATTAGATTACGGTTGACAAATTTCATATTTATGTATTTCTTCGATGGTATTTTTCCAAAAATGTTCAATACTTGCAAAATAATAAATTTTCAAGTTATTGCAAGTAAATGACAATTTCATAAATCGTTTCAATTTAACAAAAGTTTTCACAATAAAAATCTTGCAAAATTTAATTAAATGTGCATCATTTTTATATGTGCATAATTTTTAAACAAATTTGCCAAGCAACTTAAACTTGGTTTAATAAACACCACTTTAGAATGCTCATTGATAATTATGTTGCAAAATATTAAATTTTTATATATTTTACAATTATTATATTTTAGCAACTTGAAACAAATCAAATTCCAGATGTTTCGATAACATCAAATACGGAATTAAATATAGTAATTATTTACAACGTTATATTCAAACCAAACTTTAAATTAACTGAAGTTGAACAATGAGAATATAATCTGAGTTTACTGCGTTGCTATTATGAGGCAGTTAAATAACAAATGGTTATACTGCAGCGATGAAAAATCATCTGAACAAACAAATTTCCGGATTTTATATTAATTGGAATTTGCAAAAATGCATAAATTTATTTAAATACTTGATTTAATTGAAATAAAAGCCATAACTAATTTTAATAATGTTTACAAACGTATTCAAGTACAGTTTATATAATAGGTAAAATTCTCAACTACTTGCAATCAATATTGATAGCAAAATAACATATACCTATTAAAATATTCTATAAAGATAGAAAATGCTATTTCTATGATATAAATAATACGTAGATATATACTTACATCTACTATAATATGGTGAACTAAATAAAACAGAATTTCACCAAAGGGCACAAATTCAAGCAAAACAGTGTTTTACCTTGTTAAAACGCATATGCCCGTATCCAGAGTCACTACTAGTGGGCGGGGAGTACACCGTTGTCACATATATAAACGACTTTAATTTTTAACAAAAAATAAATCTTATCAATTTTTTTCATGATTTTTTATATAATATCAATTAGATGTAATAAAGTCAACATTATATCCTAACGGGTTTTACTTCAGGTGGCCCGGGAATATATAGTTATGATATTTTCTTTAAATCGTACATTTCATTACATTTTGAAGTACTTGTTCAATGATCATTAACTAATTCAGTTATTTATTATACTGATTATTAATTATATAAGAATTATGACAACTATCATACAATATTCCCGATTGCCATGGGATGACCGGTTCAGATGTAGGCGTGAAGGAGTCTGGAAAATAAATTATGCTCTCGATTTAATCGAAGCATAAGGCAGCGTCATCGCTAGTTGCTCCAACACAATAGCTAAAATATGACGTGCAATAATTTTTGAAAACATTTAACGTCATTAAGTAAAGAAAAAATATGTTCAATTTATAAAACCGCATCAAAACTGCAAATATCAGTTTAAACTATCATTTTTTGATACAAACAGTTATATATTCATGTCAATATCTTTCAAATTCTAGTCAAAATCGGCGTCTTTGGGCATTTTAGTAACGAAAACCTTCATAAACTATTAGATTTCGACGTAAGGCAACCTTTCTGAGTCAAATAGTTGCCGATTTCGATAAAATCTCAGTCAGAATCTGCTTTTTCGCCTCTTATTGGGCCCAAATCTACCTTAGAAATGCAGATATATACTTAAAACACCTTCTTTTGGGACAAATAATTGGTTTTCGCCCTTGATTTACGGAAGATTATAGCCAAAACATGCATTTTCATAACTTAGCGAACTGAAATCTACATTAAAACTGCAGATAACTACTTAAAAACTCACTTCCTTGAATTGATAATAGGTTTTTCTTTGTCATTTTAAACAGATTCCAGTCAAAATCGGCTTCTTCGACTCATATCGTACCTAAAACCGCATCAAAACTGCAAATATCAGTTTAAACTATCATTTTTTGATACAAACAGTTATATATTCATGTCAATATCATTCAAATTCTAGTCAAAATCGGCGTCTTTGGGCATTTTAGTAACGAAAACCTTAATAAACTATTAGATTTCGACGTAAGGCAACCATTCTGAGTCAAATAGTTGCCGATTTCGATAAAATCTTAGTCAGAATCTGCTTTTTCGCCTCTTATTGTACCCAAATCTACCTTAGAAATGCAGATATATACTTAAAACACCTTCTTTTGGGACAAATAATTGGTTTTCGCCCTTGATTTACGGAAGATTATAGCCAAAACATGCATTTTCATAACTTATCGAACTGAAATCTACATTAAAACTGCAGATAACTACTTAAAAATTCACTTCCTTGAATTGATAATAGGTTTTTCTTTGTCATTTTATACAGATTCCAGTCAAAATCGGCTTCTTCGACTCATATCGTACCTAAAACCGCATCAAAACTGCAAATATCAGTTTAAACTATCATTTTTTGATACAAACAGTTATATATTCATGTCAATATCTCTCAAATTCTAGTCAAAATCGGCGTCTTTGGGCATTTTAGTAACGAAAACCTTAATAAACTATTAGATTTCGACGTAAGGCAACCTTTCTGAGTCAAATAGTGGCCGATTTCGATAAAATCTTAGTCAGAATCTGCTTTTTCGCCTCTTATTGTACCCAAATCTACCTTAGAAATGCAGATATATACTTAAAACACCTTCTTTTGGGACAAATAATTGGTTTTCGCCCTTGATTTACGGAAGATTATAGCCAAAACATGCATTTTCATAACTTAGCGAACTGAAATCTACATTAAAACTGCAGATAACTACTTAAAAATTCACTTCCTTGAATTGATAATAGGTTTTTCTTTGTCATTTTAAACAGATTCCAGTCAAAATCGGCTTCTTCGATTCATATCGTATCTAAAACCGCATCAAAACTGCAAATATCAGTTTAAACTATCATTTTTTGATACAAACAGTTATATATTCATGTCAATATCTTTCAAATTCTAGTCAAAATCGGCGTCTTTGGGCATTTTAGTAACGAAAACCTTAATAAACTATTAGATTTCGACGTAAGGCAACCATTCTGAGTCAAATAGTGGCCGATTTCGATAAAATCTTAGTCAGAATCTGCTTTTTCGCCTCTTATTGTACCCAAATCTACCTTAGAAATGCAGATATATACTTAAAACACCTTCTTTTGGGACAAATAATTGGTTTTCGCCCTTGATTTACGGAAGATTATAGCCAAAACATGCATTTTCATAACTTAGCGAACTGAAATCTACATTAAAACTGCAGATAACTACTTAAAAATTCACTTCCTTGAATTGATAATAGGTTTTTCTTTGTCATTTTAAACAGATTCCAGTCAAAATCGGCTTCTTCGACTCATATCGTACCTAAAACCGCATCAAAACTGCAAATATCAGTTTAAACTATCATTTTTTGATGCAAACAGTTATATATTCATGTCAATATCTTTCAAATTCTAGTCAAAATCGGCGTCTTTGGGCATTTTAGTTACGAAAACCTTAATAAACTATTAGATTTCGACGTAAGGCAACCATTCTGAGTCAAATAGTTGCCGATTTCGATAAAATCTTAGTCAGAATCTGCTTTTTCGCCTCTTATTGTACCCAAATCTACCTTAGAAATGCAGATATATACTTAAAACACCTTCTTTTGGGACAAATAATTGGTTTTCGCCCTTGATTTACGGAAGATTATAGCCAAAACATGCATTTTCATAACTTAGCGAACTGAAATCTACATTAAAACTGCAGATAACTACTTAAAAATTCACTTCCTTGAATTGATAATAGGTTTTTCTTTGTCATTTTAAACAGATTCCAGTCAAAATCGGCTTCTTCGATTCATATCGTAACTAAAACCGCATCAAAACTGCAAATATCAGTTTAAACTATCATTTTTTGATACAAACAGTTATATATTCATGTCAATATCTCTCAAATTCTAGTCAAAATCGGCGTCTTTGGGCATTTTAGTAACGAAAACCTTAATAAACTATTAGATTTCGACGTAAGGCAACCTTTCTGAGTCAAATAGTTGCCGATTTCGATAAAATCTTAGTCAGAATCTGCTTTTTTGCCTCTTATTGTACCCAAATCTACCTTAGAAATGCAGATATATACTTAAAACACCTTCTTTTGGGACAAATAATTGGTTTTCGCCC
Organism: Cylas formicarius; assembly: GCF_029955315.1. Taxonomy (NCBI): domain Eukaryota; kingdom Metazoa; phylum Arthropoda; class Insecta; order Coleoptera; family Brentidae; genus Cylas; species Cylas formicarius. The sequence goes on from NW_026844261.1 coordinate 1,382,643, forward strand.
TTGATTTACGGAAGATTATAGCCAAAACATGCATTTTCATAACTTTGCGAACTGAAATCTACATTAAAACTGCAGATAACTACTTAAAAATTCACTTCCTTGAATTGATAATAGGTTTTTCTTTGTCATTTTAAACAGATTCCAGACAAAATCGGCTTCTTCGATTCATATCGTATCTAAAACCGCATCAAAACTGCAAATATCAGTTTAAACTATCATTTTTTGATACAAACAGTTATATATTCATGTCAATATCTTTCAAATTCTAGTCAAAATCGGCGTCTTTGGGCATTTTAGTAACGAAAACCTTAATAAACTATTAGATTTCGACGTAAGGCAACCATTCTGAGTCAAATAGTTGCCGATTTCGATAAAATCTTAGTCAGAATCTGCTTTTTCGCCTCTTATTGTACCCAAATCTACCTTAGAAATGCAGATATATACTTAAAACACCTTCTTTTGGGACAAATAATTAGTTTTCGCCCTTGATTTACGGAAGATTATAGCCAAAACATGCATTTTCATAACTTAGCGAACTGAAATCTACATTAAAACTGCAGATAACTACTTAAAAATTCACTTCCTTGAATTGATAATAGGTTTTTCTTTGTCATTTTAAACAGATTCCAGTCAAAATCGGCTTCTTCGACTCATATCGTACCTAAAACCGCATCAAAACTGCAAATATCAGTTTAAACTATCATTTTTTGATACAAACAGTTATATATTCATGTCAATATCTTTCAAATTCTAGTCAAAATCGGCGTCTTTGGGCATTTTAGTAACGAAAACCTTAATAAACTATTAGATTTCGACGTAAGGCAACCATTCTGAGTCAAATAGTTGCCGATTTCGATAAAATCTTAGTCAGAATCTGCTTTTTCGCCTCTTATTGTACCCAAATCTACCTTAGAAATGCAGATATATACTTAAAACACCTTCTTTTGGGACAAATAATTGGTTTTCGCCCTTGATTTACGGAAGATTATAGCCAAAACATGCATTTTCATTACTTAGCGAACTGAAATCTACATTAAAACTGCAGATAACTACTTAAAAATTCACTTCCTTGAATTGATAATAGGTTTTTCTTTGTCATTTTAAACAGATTCCAGTCAAAATCGGCTTCTTCGACTCATATCGTACCTAAAACCGCATCAAAACTGCAAATATCAGTTTAAACTATCATTTTTTGATACAAACAGTTATATATTCATGTCAATATCATTCAAATCCTAGTCAAAATCGGCGTCTTTGGGCATTTTAGTAACGAAAACCTCAATAAACTATTAGATTTCGACGTAAGGCAAGCATTCTGAGTCAAACAGTGGCCGATTTCGATAAAATCTTAGTCAGAATCTGCTTTTTCGCCTCTTATTGTACCCAAATCTACCTTAGAAATGCAGATATATACTTAAAACACCTTCTTTTGGGACAAATAATTGGTTTTCGCCCTTGATTTACGGAAGATTATAGCCAGAACATGCATTTTCATAACTTAGCGAACTGAAATCTACATTAAAACTGCAGATAACTACTTAAAAATTCACTTCCTTGAATTGATAATAGGTTTTTCTTTGTCATTTTAAACAGATTCCAGTCAAAATCGGCTTCTTCGATTCATATCGTATCTAAAACCGCATCAAAACTGCAAATATCAGTTTAAACTACCATTTTTTGATACAAACAGTTATATAGTCATGTCAATATCTTTCAAATTCTAGTCAAAATCGGCGTCTTTGGGCATTTTAGTAACGAAAACCTTAATAAACTATTAGATTTCAACATAAGGCAACCTTTCTGAGTCAAATAGTTGCCGATTTCGATAAAATCTTAGACAGAATCTGCTTTTTCGCCTCTTATTGTACCCAAATCTACCTTAGAAATGCAGATATATACTTAAAACACCTTCTTTTGGGACAAATAATTGGTTTTCGCCCTTGATTTACGGAAGATTATAGCCAAAACATGTATTTTCATAATTTAGCGAACTGAAATCTACATTAAAACTGCAGATAACTACTTAAAAATTCACTTCCTTGAATTGATAATAGGTTTTTCTTTGTCATTTTAAACAGATTCCAGTCAAAATCGGCTTCTTCGACTCATATCGTACCTAAAACCGCATCAAAACTGCAAATATCAGTTTAAACTATCATTTTTTGATACAAACAGTTATATATTCATGTCAATATCATTCAAATTCTAGTCAAAATCGGCGTCTTTGGGCATTTTAGTAACGAAAACCTTAATAAACTATTAGATTTCGACGTAAGGCAACCATTTTTTTTTCTAAGGTAGATTTGGGTACAATAAGAGGCGAAAAAGCAGATTCTGACTAAGATTTTATCGAAATCGGCAACTATTTGACTCAGAATGGTTGCCTTACGTCGAAATCTAATAGTTTATTAAGGTTTTCGTTACTAAAATGCCCAAAGACGCCGATTTTGACTAGAATTTGAAAGATATTGACATGAATATATAACTGTTTGTATCAAAAAATGATAGTTTAAACTGATATTTGCAGTTTTGATGCGGTTTTAGGTACGATATGAGTCGAAGAAGCCGATTTTGTCTGGAATCTGTTTAAAATGACAAAGAAAAACCTATTATCAATTCAAGGAAGTGAATTTTTAAGTAGTTATCTGCAGTTCTAATGTAGATATCAGTTCGCTAAGTTATGAAAATGCATGTTTTGGCTATAATCTTCCGTAAATCAAGGGCGAAAACCAATTATTTGTCCCAAAAGAAGGTGTTTTAAGTATATATCTACATTTCTAAGGTAGATTTGGGTACAATAAGAGGCGAAAAAGCAGATTCTGACTAAGATTTTATCGAAATCGGCAATTAATTGACTCAGAATGGTTGCCTTACGTCGAAATCTAATAGTTTTTTAAGGTTTTCGTTACTAAAATGCCCAAAGACGCCGATTTTGACTAGAATTTGAAAGATATTGACATGAATATATAACTGTTTGTATCAAAAAATGATAGTTTAAACTGATATTTGCAGTTTTGATGCGGTTTTAGGTACGATATGAGTCGAAGAAGCCGATTTTGACTGGAATCTGTTTAAAATGACAAAGAAAAATCTATTATCAATTCAAGGAAGTGAATTTTTAAGTAGTTATCTGCAGTTTTAATGTAGATTTCAGTTCGCTAAGTTATGAAAATGCATGTTTTGGCTATAATCTTCCGTAAATCAAGGGCGAAAACCAATTATTTGTCCCAAAAGAAGGTGTTTTAAGTATATATCTGCATTTCTAAGGTAGATTTGGGTACAATAAGAGGCGAAAAAGCAGATTCTGACTAAGATTTTATCGAAATCGGCAACTATTTGACTCAGAATGGTTGCCTTACGTCGAAATCTAATAGTTTATTAAGGTTTTCGTTACTAAAATGCCCAAAGACGCCGATTTTGACTAGAATTTGAAAGATATTGACATGAATATATAACTGTTTGTATCAAAAAATGATAGTTTAAACTGATATTTGCAGTTTTGATGCGGTTTTAGGTACGATATGAGTCGAAGAAGCCGATTTTGTCTGGAATCTGTTTAAAATGACAAAGAACAACCTATTATCAATTCAAGGAAGTGAATTTTTAAGTGGTTATCTGCAGTTCTAATGTAGATTTCAGTTCGCTAAGTTATGAAAATGCATGTTTTAGCTATAATCTTCCGTAAATCAAGGGCGAAAACCAATTATTTGTCCCAAAAGAAGTGTTTTAAGTATATATCTACATTTCTAAGGTAGATTTGGGTACAATAAGAGGCGAAAAAGCAGATTCTGACTAAGATTTTATCGAAATCGGCAATTAATTGACTCAGAATGGTTGCCTTACGTCGAAATCTAATAGTTTTTTAAGGTTTTCGTTACTAAAATGCCCAAAGACGCCGATTTTGACTAGAATTTGAAAGATATTGACATGAATATATAACTGTTTGTATCAAAAAATGATAGTTTAAAATGATATTTGCAGTTTTGATGCGGTTTTAGGTACGATATGAGTCGAAGAAGCCGATTTTGACTGGAATCTGTTTAAAATGACAAAGAAAAACCTATTATCAATTCAAGGAAGTGAATTTTTAAGTAGTTATCTGCAGTTTTAATGTAGATTTCAGTTCGCTAAGTTATGAAAATGCATGTTTTGGCTATAATCTTCCGCAAATCAAGGGCGAAAACCAATTATTTGTCCCAAAAGAAGTGTTTTAAGTATATATCTACATTTCTAAGGTAGATTTGGGTACAATAAGAGGCGAAAAAGCAGATTCTGACTAAGATTTTATCGAAATCGGCAATTAATTGACTCAGAATGGTTGCCTTACGTCGAAATCTAATAGTTTTTTAAGGTTTTCGTTACTAAAATGCCCAAAGACGCCGATTTTGACTAGAATTTGAAAGATATTGACATGAATATATAACTATTTGTATCAAAAAATGATAGTTTAAACTGATATTTGCAGTTTTGATGCGGTTTTAGATACGATATGAAGTTTGAAAGAAATTAACAAACTATTAGATTTCGACGTAAGGCAACCATTCTGAGTCAAATAGTTGCCGATTTCGATAAAATCTTAGTCAGAATCTGCTTTTTCGCCTCTTATTGTACCCAAATCTACCTTAGAAATGCAGATATATACTTAAAACACCTTCTTTTGGGACAAATAATTGGTTTTCGCCCTTGATTTACGGAAGATTATAGCCAAAACATGCATTTTCATAACTTAGCGAACTGAAATCTACATTGAAACTGCATATAACTACTTAAAAATTCACTTCCTTGATTTGATAATAGGTTTTTCTTTGTCATTTTAAACAGATTCCAGTCAAAATCGGCTTCTTCGACACATATCGTACCTAAAACCGCATCAAAACTGCAAATATCAGTTTAAACTATCATTTTTTGATACAAACAGTTATATATTCATGTCAATATCTTTCAAATTCTAGTCAAAATCGGCGTCTTTGGGCATTTTAGTAACGAAAACCTTAATAAACAATTAGATTTCGACGTAAGGCAACCTTTCTGAGTCAAATAGTTGCCGATTTCGATAAAATCTTAGTCAGAATCAGCTTTTTCGCCTCTTATTGTACCCAAATCTACCTTAGAAATGCAGATATATACTTAAAACACCTTCTTTTGGGACAAATAATTGGTTTTCGCCCTTGATTTACTGAAGATTATAGCCAAAACATGCATTTTCATAACTTAGCGAACTGAAATCTACATTAAAACTGCAGATAACTACTTAAAAATTCACTTCCTTGAATTGATAATAGGTTTTTCTTTGTCATTTTAAACAGATTCCAGTCAAAATCGGTTTCTTCGACTCATATCGTACCTAAAACCGCATCAAAACTGCAAATATCAGTTTAAACTATCATTTTTTGATACAAACAGTTATATATTCATGTCAATATCTTACAAATTCTAGTCAAAATGTGCGTCTTTGGGCATTCTAGTAACGAAAACCTTAATAAACTATTAGATTTCGACGTAAGGCAACCATTCTGAGTCAAATAGTTGCCGATTTCGATAAAATCTTAGTCAGAATCTGCTTTTCGCCTCTTATTGTACCCAAATCTACCTTAGAAATGCAGATATATACTCAGAACACCTTCTTTTGGGACAAATAATTGGTTTTCGCCCTTGATTTACGGAAGATTATAGCCAAAACATGCATTTTCATAACTTAGCGAACTGAAATCTACATTAAAACTGCAGATAACTACTTAAAAATTCACTTCCTTGAATTGATAATATGTTTTTCTTTGTCATTTTAAACAGATTCCAGTCAAAATCGGCTTCTTTGATTCATATCGCATCTAAAACCGCATCAAAACTGCAAATATCAGTTTAAACTATCATTTTATGATACAAACAGTTATATATTCATGTCAATATCTTTCAAATTCTAGTCAAAATCGGCGTCTTTGGGCATTTTAGTAACGAAAACCTTAATAAACTATTAGATTTCGACGCAAGGCAACCATTCTGAGTCAAATAGTTGCCGATTTCGATAGGTACGATATGAGTCGAAGAAGCCGATTTTGATTGGAATCTGTTTAAAATGACAAAGAAAAACCTATTATCAATTCAAGGAAGTGAATTTTTAAGTAGTTATCTGCAGTTTTAATGTATATTTCAGTTCGCTAAGTTATGAAAATGCATGTTTTGGCTATAATCTTCCGTAAATCAAGGGCGAAAACCAATTATTTGTCCCAAAAGAAGGTGTTTTAAGTATATATCTGCATTTCTAAGGTAGATTTGGGTACAATAAGAGGCGAAAAAGCAGATTCTGACTAGGATTTTATCGAAATCGGCAACTATTTGACTCAGAAAGGTTGCCTTACGTCGAAATCTAATAGTTTATTAAGGTTTTCGTTACTAAAATGCCCAAAGACGCCGATTTTGACTAGATTTTGAAAGATATTGACATGAATATATAACTGTTTGTATCAAAAAATGATAGTTTAAACTGATATTTGCAGTTTTGATGCGGTTTTAGATACGATATGAATCGAAGAAGCCGATTTTGACTGGAATCTGTTTAAAATGACAAAGAAAAACCTATTATCAATTCAAGGAAGTGAATTTTTAAGTAGTTATCTGCAGTTCTAATGTAGATTTCAGTGCGCTAAGTTATGAAAATGCATGTTTTGGCTATAATCTTCCGTAAATCAAGGGCGAAAACCAATTATTTGTCCCAAAAGAAGTGTTTTAAGTATATATCTACATTTCTAAGGTAGATTTGGGTACAATAAGAGGCGAAAAAGCAGATTCTGACTAAGATTTTATCGAAATCGGCAATTAATTGACTCAGAATGGTTGCCTTACGTCGAAATCGAATAGTTTTTTAAGGTTTTCGTTACTAAAATGCCCAAAGACGCCGATTTTGACTAGAATTTGAAAGATATTGACATGAATATATAACTGTTTGTATCAAAAAATGATAGTTTAAAATGATATTTGCAGTTTTGATGCGGTTTTAGGTACGATATGAGTCGAAGAAGCCGATTTTGACTGGAATCTGTTTAAAATGACAAAGAAAAACCTATTATCAATTCAAGGAAGTGAATTTTTAAGTAGTTATCTGCAGTTTTAATGTAGATTTCAGTTCGCTAAGTTATGAAAATGCATGTTTTGGCTATAATCTTCCGTAAATCAAGGGCGAAAACCAATTATTTGTCCCAAAAGAAGTGTTTTAAGTATATATCTACATTTCTAAGGTAGATTTGGGTACAATAAGAGGCGAAAAAGCAGATTCTGACTAAGATTTTATCGAAATCGGCAATTAATTGACTCAGAATGGTTGCCTTACGTCGAAATCTAATAGTTTTTTAAGGTTTTCGTTACTAAAATGCCCAAAGACGCCGATTTTGACTAGAATTTGAAAGATATTGACATGAATATATAACTATTTGTATCAAAAAATGATAGTTTAAACTGATATTTGCAGTTTTGATGCGGTTTTAGATACGATATGAAGTTTGAAAGAAATTAACAAACTATTAGATTTCGACGTAAGGCAACCATTCTGAGTCAAATAGTTGCCGATTTCGATAAAATCTTAGTCAGAATCTGCTTTTTCGCCTCTTATTGTACCCAAATCTACCTTAGAAATGCAGATATATACTTAAAACACCTTCTTTTGGGACAAATAATTGGTTTTCGCCCTTGATTTACGGAAGATTATAGCCAAAACATGCATTTTCATAACTTAGCGAACTGAAATCTACATTGAAACTGCATATAACTACTTAAAAATTCACTTCCTTGATTTGATAATAGGTTTTTCTTTGTCATTTTAAACAGATTCCAGTCAAAATCGGCTTCTTCGACACATATCGTACCTAAAACCGCATCAAAACTGCAAATATCAGTTTAAACTATCATTTTTTGATACAAACAGTTATATATTCATGTCAATATCTTTCAAATTCTAGTCAAAATCGGCGTCTTTGGGCATTTTAGTAACGAAAACCTTAATAAACAATTAGATTTCGACGTAAGGCAACCTTTCTGAGTCAAATAGTTGCCGATTTCGATAAAATCTTAGTCAGAATCAGCTTTTTCGCCTCTTATTGTACCCAAATCTACCTTAGAAATGCAGATATATACTTAAAACACCTTCTTTTGGGACAAATAATTGGTTTTCGCCCTTGATTTACTGAAGATTATAGCCAAAACATGCATTTTCATAACTTAGCGAACTGAAATCTACATTAAAACTGCAGATAACTACTTAAAAATTCACTTCCTTGAATTGATAATAGGTTTTTCTTTGTCATTTTAAACAGATTCCAGTCAAAATCGGTTTCTTCGACTCATATCGTACCTAAAACCGCATCAAAACTGCAAATATCAGTTTAAACTATCATTTTTTGATACAAACAGTTATATATTCATGTCAATATCTTACAAATTCTAGTCAAAATGTGCGTCTTTGGGCATTCTAGTAACGAAAACCTTAATAAACTATTAGATTTCGACGTAAGGCAACCATTCTGAGTCAAATAGTTGCCGATTTCGATAAAATCTTAGTCAGAATCTGCTTTTCGCCTCTTATTGTACCCAAATCTACCTTAGAAATGCAGATATATACTCAGAACACCTTCTTTTGGGACAAATAATTGGTTTTCGCCCTTGATTTACGGAAGATTATAGCCAAAACATGCATTTTCATAACTTAGCGAACTGAAATCTACATTAAAACTGCAGATAACTACTTAAAAATTCACTTCCTTGAATTGATAATATGTTTTTCTTTGTCATTTTAAACAGATTCCAGTCAAAATCGGCTTCTTTGATTCATATCGCATCTAAAACCGCATCAAAACTGCAAATATCAGTTTAAACTATCATTTTATGATACAAACAGTTATATATTCATGTCAATATCTTTCAAATTCTAGTCAAAATCGGCGTCTTTGGGCATTTTAGTAACGAAAACCTTAATAAACTATTAGATTTCGACGCAAGGCAACCATTCTGAGTCAAATAGTTGCCGATTTCGATAGGTACGATATGAGTCGAAGAAGCCGATTTTGATTGGAATCTGTTTAAAATGACAAAGAAAAACCTATTATCAATTCAAGGAAGTGAATTTTTAAGTAGTTATCTGCAGTTTTAATGTATATTTCAGTTCGCTAAGTTATGAAAATGCATGTTTTGGCTATAATCTTCCGTAAATCAAGGGCGAAAACCAATTATTTGTCCCAAAAGAAGGTGTTTTAAGTATATATCTGCATTTCTAAGGTAGATTTGGGTACAATAAGAGGCGAAAAAGCAGATTCTGACTAGGATTTTATCGAAATCGGCAACTATTTGACTCAGAAAGGTTGCCTTACGTCGAAATCTAATAGTTTATTAAGGTTTTCGTTACTAAAATGCCCAAAGACGCCGATTTTGACTAGATTTTGAAAGATATTGACATGAATATATAACTGTTTGTATCAAAAAATGATAGTTTAAACTGATATTTGCAGTTTTGATGCGGTTTTAGATACGATATGAATCGAAGAAGCCGATTTTGACTGGAATCTGTTTAAAATGACAAAGAAAAACCTATTATCAATTCAAGGAAGTGAATTTTTAAGTAGTTATCTGCAGTTCTAATGTAGATTTCAGTGCGCTAAGTTATGAAAATGCATGTTTTGGCTATAATCTTCCGTAAATCAAGGGCGAAAACCAATTATTTGTCCCAAAAGAAGTGTTTTAAGTATATATCTACATTTCTAAGGTAGATTTGGGTACAATAAGAGGCGAAAAAGCAGATTCTGACTAAGATTTTATCGAAATCGGCAATTAATTGACTCAGAATGGTTGCCTTACGTCGAAATCGAATAGTTTTTTAAGGTTTTCGTTACTAAAATGCCCAAAGACGCCGATTTTGACTAGAATTTGAAAGATATTGACATGAATATATAACTGTTTGTATCAAAAAATGATAGTTTAAAATGATATTTGCAGTTTTGATGCGGTTTTAGGTACGATATGAGTCGAAGAAGCCGATTTTGACTGGAATCTGTTTAAAATGACAAAGAAAAACCTATTATCAATTCAAGGAAGTGAATTTTTAAGTAGTTATCTGCAGTTTTAATGTAGATTTCAGTTCGCTAAGTTATGAAAATGCATGTTTTGGCTATAATCTTCCGTAAATCAAGGGCGAAAACCAATTATTTGTCCCAAAAGAAGTGTTTTAAGTATATATCTACATTTCTAAGGTAGATTTGGGTACAATAAGAGGCGAAAAAGCAGATTCTGACTAAGATTTTATCGAAATCGGCAATTAATTGACTCAGAATGGTTGCCTTACGTCGAAATCTAATAGTTTTTTAAGGTTTTCGTTACTAAAATGCCCAAAGACGCCGATTTTGACTAGAATTTGAAAGATATTGACATGAATATATAACTATTTGTATCAAAAAATGATAGTTTAAACTGATATTTGCAGTTTTGATGCGGTTTTAGATACGATATGAAGTTTGAAAGAAATTAACAAACTATTAGATTTCGACGTAAGGCAACCATTCTGAGTCAAATAGTTGCCGATTTCGATAAAATCTTAGTCAGAATCTGCTTTTTCGCCTCTTATTGTACCCAAATCTACCTTAGAAATGCAGATATATACTTAAAACACCTTCTTTTGGGACAAATAATTGGTTTTCGCCCTTGATTTACGGAAGATTATAGCCAAAACATGCATTTTCATAACTTAGCGAACTGAAATCTACATTGAAACTGCATATAACTACTTAAAAATTCACTTCCTTGATTTGATAAAAGGTTTTTCTTTGTCATTTTAAACAGATTCCAGTCAAAATCGGCTTCTTCGACACATATCGTACCTAAAACCGCATCAAAACTGCAAATATCAGTTTAAACTATCATTTTTTGATACAAACAGTTATATATTCATGTCAATATCATTCAAATTCTAGTCAAAATCGGCGTCTTTGGGCATTTTAGTAACGAAAACCTTAATAAACTATTAGATTTCGACGTAAGGCAACCATTCTGAGTCAAATAGTTGCCGATTTCGATAAAATCCTAGTCAGAATCTGCTTTTTCGCCTCTTATTGTACCCAAATCTACCTTAGAAATGCAGATATATACTTAAAACACCGTCTTTTGGGACAAATAATTGGTTTTCGCCCTTGATTTACGGAAGATTATAGCCAAAACATGCATTTTCATAACTTAGCGAACTGAAATCTACATTAAAACTGCAGATAACTACTTAAAAATTCACTTCCTTGAGTTGATAATAGGTTGTTCTTTGTCATTTTAAACAGATTCCAGTCAAAATCGGCTTCTTCGACTCATATCGTACCTAAAACCGCATCAAAACTGCAAATATCAGTTTAAACTATCATTTTTTGATACAAACAGTTATATATTCATGTCAATATCTTTCAAATTCTAGTCAAAATCGGCGTCTTTGGGCATTTTAGTAACGAAAACCTTAATAAACTATTAGATTTCGACGTAAGGCAAACATTCTGAGTCAAATAGTTGCCGATTTCGATAAAATCTTAGTCAGAATCTGCTTTTTCGCCTCTTATTGTACCCAAATCTACCTTAGAAATGTAGATATATACTTAAAACACCTTCTTTTGGGACAAATAATTAGTTTTCGCCCTTGATTTACGGAAGATTATAGCCAAAACATGCATTTTCATAACTTAGCGAACTGAAATCTACATTAAAACTGCAGATAACTACTTAAAAATTCACTTCCTTGAATTGATAATAGGTTTTTCTTTGTCATGTTAAACAGATTCCAGTCAAAATCGACTTCTTCGATTCATATCGTATCTTAAACCGCATCAAAACTGCAAATATCAGTTTAAACTATCATTTTTTGATACAAACAGTTATATATTCATGTCAATATCTTTCAAATTCTAGTCAAAATCGGCGTCTTTGGGCATTTTAGTAACGAAAACCTTAATAAACTATTAGATTTCGACGTAAGGCAACCTTTCTGAGTCAAATAGTTGCCGATTTCGATAAAATCTTAGTCAGAATCTGCTTTTTCGCCTCTTATTGTACCCAAATCTACCTTAGAAATGCAGATATATACTTAAAACACCTTCTTTTGGGACAAATAATTGGTTTTCGCCCTTGATTTACGGAAGATTATAGCCAAAACATGCATTTTCATAACTTGGCGAACTGAAATCAACATTAAAACTGCAGATAACTACTTAAAAATTCACTTCCTTGAATTGATAATAGGTTTTTCTTTGTCATTTTAAACAGATTCCAGTCAAAATCGGCTTCTTCGACTCATATCGTACCTAAAACCGCATCAAAACTGCAAATATCAGTTTAAACTATCATTTTTTGATACAAACAGTTATATATTCATGTCAATATCTTACAAATTCTAGTCAAAATGTGCGTCTTTGGGCATTCTAGTATCGAAAACCTTAATAAACTATTAGATTTCGACGTAAGGCAACCTTTCTGAGTCAAATAGTTGCCGATTTCGAAAAAATCCTAGTCAGAATCTGCTTTTTCGCCTCTTATTGTACCCAAATCTACCTTAGAAATGTAGATATATACTTAAAACACCTTCTTTTGGGACAAATAAGTTCGCTTAGTTATGAAAATGCATGTTTTGGCTATAATCTTCCGTAAATCAAGGGCGAAAACCAATTATTTGTCCCAAAAGAAGGTGTTTTAAGTATATATCTGCATTTCTAAGGTAGATTTGGGTACAATAAGAGGCGAAAAAGCAGATTCTGACTAAGATTTTATCGAAATCGGCAACTATTTGACTCAGAATGGTTGCCTTACGTCGAAATCTAATAGTTTATTAAGGTTTTCGTTACTAAAATGACCAAAGACGCCGATTTTGACTAGAATTTGAAAGATATTGACATGAATATATAACTGTTTGTATCAAAAAATGATAGTTTAAACTGATATTTGCAGTTTTGATGCGGTTTTAGATACGATATGAATCGAAGAAGCCGATTTTGACTGGAATCTGTTTAAAATGACAAAGAAAAACCTATTATCAATTCAAGGAAGTGAATTTTTAAGTAGTTGTCTGCAGTTTTAATGTAGATTTCAGTTCGCTAAGTTATGAAAATGCATGTTTTGACTATAATCTTCCGTAAATCAAGGGCGAAAACCAATTATTTGTCCCAAAAGAAGGTGTTTTAAGTATATATCTGCATTTCTAAGGTAGATTTGGGTACAATAAGAGGCGAAAAAGCAGATTCTGACTAAGATTTTATCGAAATCGGCAACTATTTGACTCAGAATGGTTGCCTTACGTCGAAATCTAATAGTTTATTAAGGTTTTCGTTACTAAAATGCCCAAAGACGCCGATTTTGACTAGAATTTGAAAGATATTGACATGAATATATAACTGTTTCTATCAAAAAATGATAGTTTAAACTGATATTTGCAGTTTTGATGCGGTTTTAGGTACGATATGAGTCGAAGAAGCCGATTTTGACTGGAATCTGTTTCAAATGACAAAGAAAAACATATTATCAATTCAAGGAAGTGAATTTTTAAGTAGTTATCTGCAGTTTTAATGTAGATTTCAGTTCGCTAAGTTATGAAAATGCATGTTTTGACTACAATCTTCCGTAAATCAAGGGCGAAAACCAATTATTTGTCCCAAAAGAAGGTGTTTTAAGTATATATCTGCATTTCTAAGGTAGATTTGGGTACAATAAGAGGCGAAAAAGCAGATTCTGACTAAGATTTTATAGAAATCGGCAACTATTTGGCTCAGAATGGTTGCCTTACGTCGAAATCTAATAGTTTGTTAATTTCTTTCAAACTTCATATCGTATCTAAAACCGCATCAAAACTGCAAATATCAGTTTAAACTATCATTTTTTGATACAAACATTTATATATTCATGCCTATATCTTTCAAATTCTAGTCAAAATCGGCGTCTTTGGGCATTTTAGTAACGAAAACCTTAAAAAACTATTAGATTTCGACGTAAGGCAACCATTCTGAGTCAATTAGTTGCCGATTTCGATAAAATCTTAGTCAGAATCTGCTTTTTCGCCTCTTATTGTACCCAAATCTACCTTAGAAATGTAGATATATACTTAAAACACCTTCTTTTGGGACAAATAATTGGTTTTCGCCCTTGATTTACGGAAGATTATAGCCAAAACATGCATTTTCATAACTTAGCAAACTGAAATCTACATTAGAACTGCAGATAACTACTTAAAAATTCACTTCCTTGAATTGATAATAGGTTTTTCTTTGTCATTTTAAACAGATTCCAGTCAAAATCGGCTTCTTCGATTCATATCGTATCTAAAACCGCATCAAAACTGCAAATATCAGTTTAAACTATCATTTTTTGATACAAACAGTTATATATTCATGTCAATATCTTTCAAATTCTAGTCAAAATCGGCGTCTTTGGGCATTTTAGTAACGAAAACCTTAATAAACTATTAGATTTCGACGTAAGGCAACCTTTCTGAGTCAAATAGTTGCCGATTTCGATAAAATCCTAGTCAGAATCTGCTTTTTCGCCTCTTATTGTACCCAAATCTACCTTAGAAATGCAGATATATACTTAAAACACCTTTTTTGGGACAAATAATTGGTTTTCGCCCTTGATTTACGGAAGATTATAGCCAAAACATGCATTTTCATAACTAAGCGAACTTATTTGTCCCAAAAGAAGATTTACGGAAGATTATAGCCAAAACATGCATTTTCATAACTTAGCGAACTGAAATCTACATTAAAACTGCAGATAACTAGTTAAAAATTCACTTCCTTGAATTGATAATAGGTTTTTCTTTGTCATTTTAAACAGATTCCAGTCAAAATCGGCTTCTTCGATTCATATCGTATCTAAAACCCCATCAAAACTGCAAATATCAGTTTAAACTATCATTTTTTGATACAAACAGTTATATATTCATGTCAATATCATTCAAATTCTAGTCAAAATCGGCGTCTTTGGGCATTTTAGTAACGAAAACCTTAATAAACTATTAGATTTCGACGTAAGGCAACCATTCTGAGTCAAATAGTTGCCGATTTCGATAAAATCTTAGTCAGAATCTGCTTTTTCGCCTCTTATTGTACCCAAATCTACCTTAGAAATGCAGATATATACTTAAAACACCTTCTTTTGGGACAAATAATTGGTTTTCGCCGTTGATTTACGGAAGATTATAGCCAAAACATGCATTTTCATAACTTAGCGAACTGAAATCTACATTAAAACTGCAGATAACTACTTAAAAATTCACTTCCTTGAATTGATAATAGGTTTTTCTTTGTCATTTTAAACAGATTCCAGTCAAAATCGGCTTCTTCGATTCATATCGTATCTAAAACCGCATCAAAACTGCAAATATCAGTTTAAACTATCATTTTTTGATACAGTTATATATTCATGTCAATATCTTTCAAATTCTAGTCAAAATCGGCGTCTTTGGGCATTTTAGTAACGAAAACCTTAATAAACTATTAGATTTCGACGTAAGGCAACCTTTCTGAGTCAAATAGTTGCCGATTTCGATAAAATCTTAGTCAGAATCTGCTTTTTCGCCTCTTATTGTACCCAAATCTACCTTAGAAATGCAGATATATACTTAAAACACCTTCTTTTGGGACAAATAATTGGTTTTCGCCCTTGATTTACGGAAGATTATAGCCAAAACATGCATTTTCATAACTTAGCGAACTGAAATCTACATTAAAACTGCAGATAACTACTTAAAAATTCACTTCCTTGAATTGATAATAGGTTTTTCTTTGTCATTTTAAACAGATTCCAGTCAAAATCGGCTTCTTCGACTCATATCGTACCTAAAACCGCATCAAAACTGCAAATATCAGTTTAAACTATCATTTTTTGATACAAACAGTTATATATTCATGTCAATATCTTTCAAATTCTAGTCAAAATCGGCGTCTTTGGGCATTTTAGTAACGAAAACCTTATTAAACTATTAGATTTCGACGTAAGGCAACCATTCTGAGTCAAATAGTTGCCGATTTCGATAAAATCTTAGTCAGAATCTGCTTTTTCGACTCTTATTGTACCCAAATCTACCTTAGAAATGCAGATATATACTTAAAACACCGTCTTTTGGGACAAATAATTGGTTTTCGCCCTTGATTTACGGAAGATTATAGCCAAAACATGCATTTTCATAACTTAGCGAACTGAAATCTACATTAAAACTGCAGATAACTACTTAAAAATTCACTTCCTTGAATTGATAATAGGTTGTTCTTTGTCATTTTAAACAGATTCCAGTCAAAATCGGCTTCTTCGACTCATATCGTACCTAAAACCGCATCAAAACTGCAAATATCAGTTTAAACTATCATTTTTTGATACAAACAGTTATATATTCATGTCAATATCTTTCAAATTCTAGTCAAAATCGGCGTCTTTGGGCATTTTAGTAACGAAAACCTTAATAAACTATTAGATTTCGACGTAAGGCAACCTTTCTGAGTCAAATAGTTGCCGATTTCGATAAAATCTTAGTCAGAATCTGCTTTTTCGCCTCTTATTGTACCCAAATCTACCTTAGAAATGCAGATATATACTTAAAACACCTTCTTTTGGGACAAATAATTGGTTTTCGCCATTGATTTACGGAAGATTATAGCCAAAACATGCATTTTCATAACTTAGCGAAGTGAAATCAACATTAAAACTGCAGATAACTACTTAAAAATTCACTTCCTTGAATTGATAATAGGTTTTTCTTTGTCATTTTAAACAGATTCCAGTCAAAATCGGCTTCTTCGACTCATATCGTACCTAAAACCGCATCAAAACTGCAGATATCAGTTTAAACTATCATTTTTTGATACAAACAGTTATATATTCATGTCAATATCTTACAAATTCTAGTCAAAATGTGCGTCTTGGGGCATTCTAGTATCGAAAACCTTAATAAACTATTAGATTTCGACGTAAGGCAACCTTTCTGAGTCAAATAGTTGCCGATTTCGAAAAAATCCTAGTCAGAATCTGCTTTTTCGCCTCTTATTGTACCCAAATCTACCTTAGAAATGCAGATATATACTTAAAACACCATCTTTTGGGACAAATAAGTTCGCTTAGTTATGAAAATGCATGTTTTGGCTATAATCTTCCGTAAATCTTCTTTTGGGACAAATAAGTTCGCTTAGTTATGAAAATGCATGTTTTGGCTATAATCTTCCGTAAATCAAGGGCGAAAACCAATTATTTGCCCCAAAAGAAGGTGTTTTAAGTATATATCTGCATTTCTAAGGTAGATTTGGGTACAATAAGAGGCGAAAAAGCAGATTCTGACTAAGATTTTATCGAAATCGGCAACTATTTGACTCAGAATGGTTGCCTTACGTCGAAATCTAATAGTTTATTAAGGTTTTCGTTACTAAAATGCCCAAAGACGCCGATTTTGACTAGAATTTGAAAGATATTGACATGAATATATAACTGTTTGTATCAAAAAATGATAGTTTAAACTGATATTTGCAGTTTTGATGCGGTTTTAGATACGATATGAATCGAAGAAGCCGATTTTGACTGGAATCTGTTTAAAATGACAAAGAAAAACCTATTTATCAATTCAAGGAAGTGAATTTTTAAGTAGTTGTCTGCAGTTTTAATGTAGATTTCAGTTCGCTAAGTTATGAAAATGCATGTTTTGACTATAATCTTCCGTAAATCAAGGGCGAAAACCAATTATTTGTCCCAAAAGAAGGTGTTTTAAGTATATATCTGCATTTCTAAGGTAGATTTGGGTACAATAAGAGGCGAAAAAGCAGATTCTGACTAAGATTTTATCGAAATCGGCAACTATTTGACTCAGAATGGTTGCCTTACGTCGAAATCTAATAGTTTATTAAGGTATTCGTTACTAAAATGCCCAAAGACGCCGATTTTGACTAGAATTTGAAAGATATTGACATGAATATATAACTGTTTCTATCAAAAAATGATAGTTTAAACTGATATTTGCAGTTTTGATGCGGTTTTAGGTACGATATGAGTCGAAGAAGCCGATTTTGACTGGAATCTGTTTCAAATGACAAAGAAAAACATATTATCAATTCGAGGAAGTGAATTTTTAAGTAGTTATCTGCAGTTTTAATGTAGATTTCAGTTCGCTAAGTTATGAAAATGCATGTTTTGACTACAATCTTCCGTAAATCAAGGGCGAAAACCAATTATTTGTCCCAAAAGAAGGTGTTTTAAGTATATATCTGCATTTCTAAGGTAGATTTGGGTACAATAAGAGGCGAAAAAGCAGATTCTGACTAAGATTTTATAGAAATCGGCAACTATTTGACTCAGAATGGTTGCCTTACGTCGAAATCTAATAGTTTATTAAGGTTTTCGTTACTAAAATGCCCAAAGACGCCGATTTTGACTAGAATTTGAAAGATATTGACATGAATATATAACTGTTTGTATCAAAAAATGATAGTTTAAACTGATATTTGCAGTTTTGATGCGGTTTTAGATACGATATGAATCGAAGAAGCCGATTTTGACTGGAATCTGTTTAAAATGACAAAGAAAAACCTATTTATCAATTCAAGGAAGTGAATTTTTAAGTAGTTGTCTGCAGTTTTAATGTAGATTTCAGTTCGCTAAGTTATGAAAATGCATGTTTTGACTATAATCTTCCGTAAATCAAGGGCGAAAACCAATTATTTGTCCCAAAAGAAGGTGTTTTAAGTATATATCTGCATTTCTAAGGTAGATTTGGGTACAATAAGAGGCGAAAAAGCAGATTCTGACTAAGATTTTATCGAAATCGGCAACTATTTGACTCAGAATGGTTGCCTTACGTCGAAATCTAATAGTTTATTAAGGTTTTCGTTACTAAAATGCCCAAAGACGCCGATTTTGACTAGAATTTGAAAGATATTGACATGAATATATAACTGTTTGTATCAAAAAATGATAGTTTAAACTGATATTTGCAGTTTTGATGCGGTTTTAGATACGATATGAATCGAAGAAGCCGATTTTGACTGGAATCTGTTTAAAATGACAAAGAAAAACCTATTTATCAATTCAAGGAAGTGAATTTTTAAGTAGTTGTCTGCAGTTTTAATGTAGATTTCAGTTCGCTAAGTTATGAAAATGCATGTTTTGACTATAATCTTCCGTAAATCAAGGGCGAAAACCAATTATTTGTCCCAAAAGAAGGTGTTTTAAGTATATATCTGCATTTCTAAGGTAGATTTGGGTACAATAAGAGGCGAAAAAGCAGATTCTGACTAAGATTTTATCGAAATCGGCAACTATTTGACTCAGAATGGTTGCCTTACGTCGAAATCTAATAGTTTATTAAGGTATTCGTTACTAAAATGCCCAAAGACGCCGATTTTGACTAGAATTTGAAAGATATTGACATGAATATATAACTGTTTGTATCAAAAAATGATAGTTTAAACTGATATTTGCAGTTTTGATGCGGTTTTAGATACGATATGAATCGAAGAAGCCGATTTTGACTGGAATCTGTTTAAAATGACAAAGAAAAACCTATTATCAATTCAAGGAAGTGAATTTTTAAGTAGTTATCTGCAGTTTTAATGTAGATTTCAGTTCGCTAAGTTATGAAAATGCATGTTTTGGCTATAATCTTCCGTAAATCTTCTTTTGGGACAAATAAGTTCGCTTAGTTATGAAAATGCTTGTTTTGGCTATAATCTTCCGTAAATCAAGGGCGAAAACCAATTATTTGTCCCAAAAAAGGTGTTTTAAGTATATATCTGCATTTCTAAGGTAGATTTGGGTACAATAAGAGGCGAAAAAGCAGATTCTGACTAGGATTTTATCGAAATCGGCAACTATTTGACTCAGAAAGGTTGCCTTACGTCGAAATCTAATAGTTTATTAAGGTTTTCGTTACTAAAATGCCCAAAGACGCCGATTTTGACTAGAATTTGAAAGATATTGACATGAATATATAACTGTTTGTATCAAAAAATGATAGTTTAAACTGATATTTGCAGTTTTGATGCGGTTTTAGATACGATATGAATCGAAGAAGCCGATTTTGACTGGAATCTGTTTAAAATGACAAAGAAAAACCTATTATCAATTCAAGGAAGTGAATTTTTAAGTAGTTATCTGCAGTTCTAATGTAGATTTCAGTTCGCTAAGTTATGAAAATGCATGTTTTGGCTACAATCTTCCGTAAATCAAGGGCGAAAACCAATTATTTGTCCCAAAAGAAGGTGTTTTAAGTATATATCTACATTTCTAAGGTAGATTTGGGTACAATAAGAGGCGAAAAAGCAGATTCTGACTAAGATTTTATCGAAATCGGCAACTAATTGACTCAGAATTGTTGCCTTACGTCGAAATCTAATAGTTTTTTAAGGTTTTCGTTACTAAAATGCCCAAAGACGCCGATTTTGACTAGAATTTGAAAGATATAGACATGAATATATAACTGTTTGTATCAAAAAATGATAGTTTAAACTGATATTTGCAGTTTTGATGCGGTTTTAGGTACGATTTGAGTCGAAGAAGCCGATTTTGACTGGAATCTGTTTAAAATGACAAAGAAAAACCTATTATCAATTCAAGGAAGTGAATTTTTAAGTAGTTATCTGCAGTTTTAATGTAGATTTCAGTTCGCTAAGTTATGAAAATGCATGTTTTGGCTATAATCTTCCGTAAATCAAGGGCCAAGACCAGTTATTTGTCCCAAAAGAAGGTGTTTTAAGTATATATCTGCATTTCTAAGGTAGATTTGGGTACAATAAGAGACGAAAAAGCAGATTCTGACTAAGATTTTATCGAAATCGGCAACTATTTGACTCAGAATGGTTGCCTTACGTCGAAATCTAATAGTTTATTAAGGTTTTCGTTACTAAAATGCCCAAAGACGCCGATTTTGAATAGAATTTGAAAGATATTGACATGAATATATAACTGTTTGTATCAAAAAATGATAGTTTAAACTGATATTTGCAGTTTTGATGCGGTTTTAGATACGATATGAAGTTTGAAAGAAATTAACAAACTATTAGATTTCGACGTAAGGCAACCATTCTGAGTCAAATAGTTGCCGATTTCGATAAAATCTTAGTCAGAATCTGCTTTTTCGCCTCTTATTGTACCCAAATCTACCTTAGAAATGCAGATATATACTTAAAACACATTCTTTTGGGACAAATAATTGGTTTTCGCCCTTGATTTCCGGAAGATTATAGCCAAAACATGCATTTTCATAACTTAGCGAACTGAAATCTACATTAAAACTGCAGATAACTACTTAAAAATTCACTTCCTTGAATTGATAATAGGTTTTTCTTTGTCATTTTAAACAGATTCCAGTCAAAATCGGCTTCTTCGATTCATATCGTATCTAAAACCGCATCAAAACTGCAAATATCAGTTTAAACTATCATTTTTTGATACAAACAGTTATATATTCATGTCAATATCATTCAAATTCTAGTCAAAATCGGCGTCTTTGGGCATTTTAGTAACGAAAACCTTAATAAACTATTAGATTTCGACGTAAGGCAACCACTCTGAGTCAAATAGTTGCCGATTTCGATAAAATCTTAGTCAGAATCTGCTTTTTCGCCTCTTATTGTACCCAAATCTACCTTAGAAATGCAGATATATACCTAAAACACCTTCTTTTGGTACAAATAATTGGTTTTCGCCCTTGATTTACGGAAGATTATAGCCAAAACATGCATTTTCATAACTTAGCGAACTGAAATCTACATTAAAACTGCAGATAACTACTTAAAAATTCACTTCCTTGAATCGATAATAGGTTTTTCTTTGTCATTTTAAACAGATTCCAGTCAAAATCGGCTTCTTGGACTCATATCGTACCTAAAACCGCATCAAAACTGCAAATATCAGTTTAAACTATCATTTTTTGATACAAACAGTTATATATTCATGTCAATATCTTTCAAATTCTAGTCAAAATCGGCGTCTTTGGGCATTTGGGCATACTTAAAACACCTTCTTTTGGGACAAATAATTGGTTTTCGCCCTTGATTTCCGGAAGATTATAGCCAAAACATGCATTTTCATAACTTAGCGAACTGAAATCTACATTAAAACTGCAGATAACTACTTAAAAATTCACTTCCTTGAATTGATAATAGGTTTTTCTTTGTCATTTTAAACAGATTCCAGTCAAAATCGGCTTCTTCGATTCATATCGTATCTAAAACCGCATCAAAACTGCAAATATCAGTTTAAACTATCATTTTTTGATACAAACAGTTATATATTCATGTCAATATCATTCAAATTCTAGTCAAAATCGGCGTCTTTGGGCATTTTAGTAACGAAAACCTTAATAAACTATTAGATTTCGACGTAAGGCAACCACTCTGAGTCAAATAGTTGCCGATTTCGATAAAATCTTAGTCAGAATCTGCTTTTTCGCCTCTTATTGTACCCAAATCTACCTTAGAAATGCAGATATATACTTAAAACACCTTCTTTTGGGACAAATAATTGGTTTTCGCCCTTGATTTACGGAAGATTATAACTACTTAAAAATTCACTTCCTTGAATCGATAATAGGTTTTTCTTTGTCATTTTAAACAGATTTTAGTCAAAATCGGCTTCTTCGATTCATATCGTATCTAAAACCGCATCAAAACTGCAAATATCAGTTTAAACTATCATTTTTTGATACAGTTATATATTCATGTCAATATCTTTCAAATTCTAGTCAAAATCGGCGTCTTTGGGCATTTTAGTAACGAAAACCTTAATAAACTATTAGATTACGACGTAAGGCAACCTTTCTGAGTCAAATAGTTGCCGATTTCGATAAAATCTTAGTCAGAATCTGCTTTTTCGCCTCTTATTGTACCCAAATCTACCTTAGAAATGCAGATATATACTTAAAACACCTTCTTTTGGGACAAATAATTTTTTTTCGCCCTTGATTTACTCAAGATTATAGCCAAAACATGCATTTTCATAACTTAGCGAACTGAAATCTACATTAAAACTGCAGATAACTACTTAAAAATTCACTTCCTTGATTTGATAATAGGTTTTTCTTTGTCATTTTAAACAGATTCCAGTCAAAATCGGCTTCTTCGACACATATCGTACCTAAAACCGCATCAAAACTGCAAATATCAGTTTAAACTATCAATTTTTGATACAAACAGTTATATATTCATGTCAATATCTTTCAAATTCTAGTCAAAATCGGCGTCTTTGGGCAATATAGTAACGAAAACCTTAATAAACTATTAGATTTCGACGTAAGGCAACCATTCTGAGTCAAATAGTTGCCGATTTCGATAAAATCCTAGTCAGAATCTGCTTTTTCGCCTCTTATTGTACCCAAATCTACCTTAGAAATGCAGATATATACTTAAAACACCGTCTTTTGGGACAAATAATTGGTTTTCGCCCTTGATTTACGGAAGATTATAGCCAAAACATGCATTTTCATAACTTAGCGAACTGAAATCTACATTAAAACTGCAGATAACTACTTAAAAATTCACTTCCTTGAGTTGATAATAGGTTGTTCTTTGTCATTTTAAACAGATTCCAGTCAAAATCGGCTTCTTCGACTCATATCGTACCTAAAACCGCATCAAAACTGCAAATATCAGTTTAAACTATCATTTTTTGATACAAACAGTTATATATTCATGTCAATATCTTTCAAATTCTAGTCAAAATCGGCGTCTTTGGGCATTTTAGTAACGAAAACCTTAATAAACTATTAGATTTCGAGGTAAGGCAACCATTCTGAGTCAAATAGTTGCCGATTTCGATAAAATCTTAGTCAGAATCTGCTTTTTCGCCTCTTATTGTACCCAAATCTACCTTAGAAATGTAGATATATACTTAAAACACCTTCTTTTGGGACAAATAATTGGTTTTCGCCCTTGATTTACGGAAGATTATAGCCAAAACATGCATTTTCATAACTTAACGAACTGAAATCTACATTAAAACTGCAGATAACTACTTAAAAATTCACTTCCTTGAATCGATAATAGGTTTTTCTTTGTCATTTTAAACAGATTCCAGTCAAAATCGGCTTCTTGGACTCATATCGTACCTAAAACCGCATCAAAACTGCAAATATCAGTTTAAACTATCATTTTTTGATACAAACAGTTATATATTCATGTCAATATCTTTCAAATTCTAGTCAAAATCGGCGTCTTTGGGCATTTGGGCATACTTAAAACACCTTCTTTTGGGACAAATAATTGGTTTTCGCCCTGGATTTCCGGAAGATTATAGCCAAAACATGCATTTTCATAACTTAGCGAACTGAAATCTACATTAAAACTGCAGATAACTACTTAAAAATTCACTTCCTTGAATTGATAATAGGTTTTTCTTTGTCATTTTAAACAGATTCCAGTCAAAATCGGCTTCTTCGATTCATATCGTATCTAAAACCGCATCAAAACTGCAAATATCAGTTTAAACTATCATTTTTTGATACAAACAGTTATATATTCATGTCAATATCATTCAAATTCTAGTCAAAATCGGCGTCTTTGGGCATTTTAGTAACGAAAACCTTAATAAACCATTAGATTTCGACGTAAGGCAACCACTCTGAGTCAAATAGTTGCCGATTTCGATAAAATCTTAGTCAGAATCTGCTTTTTCGCCTCTTATTGTACCCAAATCTACTTTAGAAATGCAGATATATACTTAAAACACCTTCTTTTGGGACAAATAATTGGTTTTCGCCCTTGATTTACGGAAGATTATAACTACTTAAAAATTCACTTCCTTGAATCGATAATAGGTTTTTCTTTGTCATTTTAAACAGATTCCAGTCAAAATCGGCTTCTTCGATTCATATCGTATCTAAAACCGCATCAAAACTGCAAATATCAGTTTAAACTATCATTTTTTGATACAGTTATATATTCATGTCAATATCTTTCAAATTCTAGTCAAAATCGGCGTCTTTGGGCATTTTAGTAACGAAAACCTTAATAAACTATTAGATTTCGACGTAAGGCAACCTTTCTGAGTCAAATAGTTGCCGATTTCGATAAAATCTTAGTCAGAATCTGCTTTTTCGCCTCTTATTGTACCCAAATCTACCTTAGAAATGCAGATATATACTTAAAACACCTTCTTTTGGGACAAATAATTTTTTTTCGCCCTTGATTTACGGAAGATTATAGCCAAAACATGCATTTTCATAACTTAGCGAACTGAAATCAACATTAAAACTGCAGATAACTACTTAAAAATTCACTTCCTTGAATTGATAATAGGTTTTTCTTTGTCATTTTAAACAGATTCCAGTCAAAATCGGCTTCTTCGACTCATATCGTACCTAAAACCGCATCAAAACTGCAAATATCAGTTTAAACTATCATTTTTTGATACAAACAGTTATATATTCATGTCAATATCTTACAAATTCTGGTCAAAATGTGCGTCTTTGGGCATTCTAGTATCGAAAACCTTAATAAACTATTAGATTTCGACGTAAGGCAACCTTTCTGAGTCAAATAGTTGCCGATTTCGAAAAAATCCTAGTCAGAATCTGCTTTTTCGCCTCTTATTGTACCCAAATCTACCTTAGAAATGCAGATATATACTTAAAACACCTTCTTTTGGGACAAATAAGTTCGCTTAGTTATGAAAATGCATGTTTTGGCTATAATCTTCCGTAAATCAAGGGCGAAAACCAATTATTTGTCCCAAAAGAAGGTGTTTTAAGTATATATCTGCATTTCTAAGGTAGATTTGGGTACAATAAGAGGCGAAAAAGCAGATTCTGACTAAGATTTTATCGAAATCGGCAACTATTTGACTCAGAATGGTTGCCTTACGTCGAAATCTAATAGTTTATTAAGGTTTTCGTTACTAAAATGCCCAAAGACGCCGATTTTGACTAGAATTTGAAAGATATTGACATGAATATATAACTGTTTGTATCAAAAAATGATAGTTTAAACTGATATTTGCAGTTTTGATGCGGTTTTAGGTACGATATGAGACGAAGAAGCCGATTTTGATTGGAATCTGTTTAAAATGACAAAGAAAAACCTATTATCAATTCAAGGAAGTGAATTTTTATGTAGTTATCTGCAGTTTTAATGTAGATTTCAGTTCGCTAAGTTATGAAAATGCATGTTTTGGCTATAATCTTCCGTAAATCAAGGGCGAAAACCAATTATTTGTCCCAAAAGAAGGTGTTTTAAGTATATATCTGCATTTCTAAGGTAGATTTGGGTACAATAAGAGGCGAAAAAGCAGATTCTGACTAAGATTTTATCGAAATCGGCAACTATTTGACTCAGAATAGTTGCCTTACGTCGAAATCTAATAGTTTATTAAGGTTTTCGTTACTAAAATGCCCAAAGACGCCGATTTTGACTAGAATTTGAAAGATATTGACATGAATATATAACTGTTTGTACCAAAAAATGATAGTTTAAACTGATATTTGCAGTTTTGATGCGGTTTTAGGTACGATATGAGTCGAAGAAGCCGATTTTGTCTGGAATCTGTTTAAAATGACAAAGAACAACCTATTATCAATTCAAGAAAGTGAATTTTTAAGTAGTCATCTGCAGTTTTAATGTAGATTTCAGTTCGCTAAGTTATGAAAATGCATGTTTTGGCTATAATCTTTAGTAAATCAAGGGCGAAAACCAATTATTTGTCCCAAAAGAAGGTGTTTTAAGTATACATCTGCATTTCTAAGGTAGATTTGGGTACAATAAGAGGCGAAAAAGCAGATTCTGACTAGGATTTTATCGAAATCGGCAACTATTTGACTCAGAAAGGTTGCCTTACGTCGAAATCTAATAGTTTATTAAGGTTTTCGTTACTAAAATGCCCAAAGACGCCGATTTTGACTAGAATTTGATAGATATTGACATGAATATATAACTGTTTTCTTTGTCATTTTAAACAGATTCCAGTCAAAATCGGCTTCTTCGACACATATCGTACCTAAAACCGCATCAAAACTGCAAATATCAGTTTAAACTATCATTTTTTGATACAAACAGTTATATATTCATGTCAATATCTTTCAAATTCTAGTCAAAATCGGCGTCTTTGGGCAATATAGTAACGAAAACTTTAATAAACTATTAGATTTCGACGTAAGGCAACCATTCTGAGTCAAATAGTTGCCGATTTCGATAAAATCTTAGTCAGAATCTGCTTTTTCGCCTCTTATTGTACCCAAATCTACCTTAGAAATGCAGATATATACTTAAAACACCTTCTTTTGGGACAAATAATTGGTTTTCGCCCTTGATTTACGGAAGATTATAGCCAAAACATGCATTTTCATAACTTAGCGAACTGAAATCAACATTAAAACTGCAGATAACTACTTAAAAATTCACTTCCTTGAATTGATAATAGGTTTTTCTTTGTCATTTTAAACAGATTCCAGTCAAAATCGGCTTCTTCGACTCATATCGTACCTAAAACCGCATCAAAACTGCAAATATCAGTTTAAACCATCATTTTTTGATACAAACAGTTATATATTCATGTCAATATCTTACAAATTCTAGTCAAAATGTGCGTCTTTGGGCATTCTAGTATCGAAAACCTTAATAAACTATTAGATTTCGACGTAAGGCAACCTTTCTGAGTCAAATAGTTGCCGATTTCGAAAAAATCCTAGTCAGAATCTGCTTTTTCGCCTCTTATTGTACCCAAATCTACCTTAGAAATGCAGATATATACTTAAAACACCTTCTTTTGGGACAAATAAGTTCGCTTAGTTATGAAAATGCATGTTTTGGCTATAATCTTCCGTAAATCAAGGGCGAAAACCAATTATTTGTAACAAAAGAAGGTGTTTTAAGTATATATCTGCATTTCTAAGGTAGATTTGGGTACAATAAGAGGCGAAAAAGCAGATTCTGACTAAGATTTTATCGAAATCGGCAACTATTTGACTCAGAATGGTTGCCTTACGTCGAAATCTAATAGTTTATTAAGGTTTTTGTTACTAAAATGCCCAAAGACGCCGATTTTGACTAGAATTTGAAAGATATTGACATGAATATATAACTGTTTGTATCAAAAAATGATAGTTTAAACTGATATTTGCAGTTTTGATGCGGTTTTAGGTACGATATGAGACGAAGAAGCCGATTTTGATTGGAATCTGTTTAAAATGACAAAGAAAAACCTATTATCAATTCAAGGAAGTGAATTTTTATGTAGTTATCTGCAGTTTTAATGTAGATTTCAGTTCGCTAAGTTATGAAAATGCATGTTTTGGCTATAATCTTCCGTAAATCAAGGGCGAAAACCAATTATTTGTCCCAAAAGAAGGTGTTTTAAGTATATATCTGCATTTCTAAGGTAGATTTGGGTACAATAAGAGGCGAAAAAGCAGATTCTGACTAAGATTTTATCGAAATCGGCAACTATTTGACTCAGAATGGTTGCCTTACGTCGAAATCTAATAGTTTATTAAGGTTTTCGTTACTAAAATGCCCAAAGACGCCGATTTTGACTAGAATTTGAAAGATATTGACATGAATATATAACTGTTTGTATCAATAAATGATAGTTTAAACTGATATTTGCAGTTTTGATGCGGTTTTAGGTACGATATGAGTCGAAGAAGCCGATTTTGTCTGGAATCTGTTTAAAATGACAAAGAACAACCTATTATCAATTCAAGAAAGTGAATTTTTAAGTAGTTATCTGCAGTTTTAATGTAGATTTCAGTTCGCTAAGTTATGAAAATGCATGTTTTGGCTATAATCTTCCGTAAATCAAGGGCGAAAACCAATTATTTGTCCCAAAAGAAGGTGTTTTAAGTATACATCTGCATTTCTAAGGTAGATTTGGGTACATAAGAGGCGAAAAAGCAGATTCTGACTAGGATTTTATCGAAATCGGCAACTATTTGACTCAGAAAGGTTGCCTTACGTCGAAATCTAATAGTTTTTTAAGGTTTTCGTTACTAAAATGCCCAAAGACGCCGATTTTGACTAGAATTTGAAAGATATAGACATGAATATATAACTGTTTGTATCAAAAAATGATAGTTTAAACTGATATTTGCAGTTTTGATGCGGTTTTAGGTACGATATGAGTCGAAGAAGCCGATTTTGACTGGAATCTGTTTAAAATGACAAAGAAAAACCTATTATCAATTCAAGGAAGTGAATTTTTAAGTAGTTATCTGCAGTTTTAATGTAGATTTCAGTTCGCTAAGTTATGAAAATGCATGTTTTGGCTATAATCTTCCGTAAATCAAGGGCCAAGACCAGTTATTTGTCCCAAAAGAAGGTGTTTTAAGTATATATCT
Organism: Cylas formicarius; assembly: GCF_029955315.1. Taxonomy (NCBI): domain Eukaryota; kingdom Metazoa; phylum Arthropoda; class Insecta; order Coleoptera; family Brentidae; genus Cylas; species Cylas formicarius. The sequence continues at coordinate 1,411,936 of NW_026844261.1, forward strand.
GCATTTCTAAGGTAGATTTGGGTACAATAAGAGACGAAAAAGCAGATTCTGACTAAGATTTTATCGAAATCGGCAACTATTTGACTCAGAATGGTTGCCTTACGTCGAAATCTAATAGTTTATTAAAGTTTTCGTTACTAAAATTCCCAAAGACGCCGATTTTGACTAGAATTTGAAAGATATTGACATGAATATATAACTGTTTGTATCAAAAAATGATAGTTTAAACTGATATTTGCAGTTTTGATGCGGTTTTAGATACGATATGAAGTTTGAAAGGAATTAACAAACTATTAGATTTCGGCGTAAGGCAACCATTCTGAGTCAAATAGTTGCCGATTTCGATAAAATCTTAGTCAGAATCTGCTTTTTTGCCTCTTATTGTACCCAAATCTACCTTAGAAATGCAGATATATACTTAAAACACCTTCTTTTGGGACAAATAATTGGTTTTCGCCCTTGATTTCCGGAAGATTATAGCCAAAACATGCATTTTCATAACTTAGCGAACTGAAATCTACATTAAAACTGCAGATAACTACTTAAAAATTCACTTCCTTGAATTGAATAGGTTTTTCTTTGTCATTTTAAACAGATTCCAGTCAAAATCGGCTTCTTCGATTCATATCGTATCTAAAACCGCATCAAAACTGCAAATATCAGTTTAAACTATCATTTTTTGATACAAACAGTTATATATTCATGTCAATATCATTCAAATTCTAGTCAAAATCGGCGTCTTTGGGCATTTTAGTAACGAAAACCTTAATAAACTATTAGATTTCGACGTAAGGCAACCACTCTGAGTCAAATAGTTGCCGATTTCGATAAAATCTTAGTCAGAATCTGCTTTTTCGCCTCTTATTGTACCCAAATCTACCTTAGAAATGCAGATATATACTTAAAACACCTTCTTTTGGTACAAATAATTGGTTTTCGCCCTTGATTTACGGAAGATTATAGCCAAAACATGCATTTTCATAACTTAGCGAACTGAAATCTACATTAAAACTGCAGATAACTACTTAAAAATTCACTTCCTTGAATCGATAATAGGTTTTTCTTTGTCATTTTAAACAGATTGAAGTCAAAATCGGCTTCTTGGACTCATATCGTACCTAAAACCGCATCAAAACTGCAAATATCAGTTTAAACTATCATTTTTTGATACAAACAGTTATATATTCATGTCAATATCTTTCAAATTCTAGTCAAAATCGGCGTCTTTGGGCATTTGGGCATACTTAAAACACCTTCTTTTGGGACAAATAATTGGTTTTCGCCCTTGATTTCCGGAAGATTATAGCCAAAACATGCATTTTCATAACTTAGCGAACTGAAATCTACATTAAAACTGCAGATAACTACTTAAAAATTCACTTCCTTGAATTGATAATAGGTTTTTCTTTGTCATTTTAAACAGATTCCAGTCAAAATCGGCTTCTTCGATTCATATCGTATCTAAAACCGCATCAAAACTGCAAATATCAGTTTAAACTATCATTTTTTGATACAAACAGTTATATATTCATGTCAATATCATTCAAATTCTAGTCAAAATCGGCGTCTTTGGGCATTTTAGTAACGAAAACCTTAATAAACTATTAGATTTCGACGTAAGGCAACCACTCTGAGTCAAATAGTTGCCGATTTCGATAAAATCTTAGTCAGAATCTGCTTTTTCGCCTCTTATTGTACCCAAATCTACCTTAGAAATGCAGATATATACTTAAAACACCTTCTTTTGGGACAAATAATTGGTTTTCGCCCTTGATTTACGGAAGATTATAACTACTTAAAAATTCACTTCCTTGAATCGATAATAGGTTTTTCTTTGTCATTTTAAACAGATTCCAGTCAAAATCGGCTTCTTCGATTCATATCGTATCTAAAACCGCATCAAAACTGCAAATATCAGTTTAAACTATCATTTTTTGATACAGTTATATATTCATGTCAATATCTTTCAAATTCTAGTCAAAATCGGCGTCTTTGGGCATTTTAGTAACGAAAACCTTAATAAACTATTAGATTACGACGTAAGGCAACCTTTCTGAGTCAAATAGTTGCCGATTTCGATAAAATCTTAGTCAGAATCTGCTTTTTCGCCTCTTATTGTACCCAAATCTACCTTAGAAATGCAGATATATACTTAAAACACCTTCTTTTGGGACAAATAATTTTTTTTCGCCCTTGATTTACGGAAGATTATAGCCAAAACATGCATTTTCATAACTTAGCGAACTGAAATCTACATTAAAACTGCAGATAACTACTTAAAAATTCACTTCCTTGATTTGATAATAGGTTTTTCTTTGTCATTTTAAACAGATTCCAGTCAAAATCGGCTTCTTCGACACATATCGTACCTAAAACCGCATCAAAACTGCAAATATCAGTTTAAACTATCATTTTTTGAAACAAACAGTTATATATTCATGTCAATATCTTTCAAATTCTAGTCAAAATCGGCGTCTTTGGGCATTTTAGTAACGAAAACCTTAATAAACTATTAGATTTCGACGTAAGGCAACCTTTCTGGGTCAAATAGTTGCCGATTTCGATAAAATCTTAGTCAGAATCTGCTTTTTCGCCTCTTATTGTACCCAAATCTACCTTTGAAATGCAGATATATACTTAAAACACCTTCTTTTGGGACAAATAAGTTCGCTTAGTTATGAAAATGCATGTTTTGGCTATAATCTTCCGTAAATCAAGGGCGAAAACCAATTATTTGTCCCAAAAGAAGGTGTTTTAAGTATATATCTGCATTTCTAAGGTAGATTTGGGTACAATAAGAGGCGAAAAAGCAGATTCTGACTAAGATTTTATCGAAATCGGCAACTATTTGACTCAGAATGGTTGCCTTACGTCGAAATCTAATAGTTTATTAAGGTTTTCGTTACTAAAATGCCCAAAGACGCCGATTTTGACTAGAATTTGAAAGATATTGACATGAATATATAACTGTTTGTATCAAAAAATGATAGTTTAAACTGATATTTGCAGTTTTGATGCGGTTTTAGGTACGATATGAGACGAAGAAGCCGATTTTGATTGGAATCTGTTTAAAATGACAATGAAAAACCTATTATCAATTCAAGGAAGTGAATTTTTATGTAGTTATCTGCAGTTTTAATGTAGATTTCAGTTCGCTAAGTTATGAAAATGCATGTTTTGGCTATAATCTTCCGTAAATCAAGGGCGAAAACCAATTATTTGTCCCAAAAGAAGGTGTTTTAAGTATATATCTGCATTTCTAAGGTAGATTTGGGTACAATAAGAGGCGAAAAAGCAGATTCTGACTAAGATATTATCGAAATCGGCAACTATTTGACTCAGAATGGTTGCCTTACGTCGAAATCTAATAGTTTATTAAGGTTTTCGTTACTAAAATGCCCAAAGACGCCGATTTTGACTAGAATTTGAAAGATATTGACATGAATATATAACTGTTGGTATCAAAAAATGATAGTTTAAACTGATATTTGCAGTTTTGATGCGGTTTTAGGTACGATATGAGTCGAAGAAGCCGATTTTGTCTGGAATCTGATTAAAATGACAAAGAACAACCTATTATCAATTCAAGAAAGTGAATTTTTAAGTAGTTATCTGCAGTTTTAATGTAGATTTCAGTTCGCTAAGTTATGAAAATGCATGTTTTGGCTATAATCTTCCGTAAATCAAGGGCGAAAACCAATTATTTGTCCCAAAAGAAGGTGTTTTAAGTATACATCTGCATTTCTAAGGTAGATTTGGGTACAATAAGAGGCGAAAAAGCAGATTCTGACTAGGATTTTATCGAAATCGGCAACTATTTGACTCAGAAAGGTTGCCTTACGTCGAAATCTAATAGTTTATTAAGGTTTTCGTTACTAAAATGCCCAAAGACGCCGATTTTGACTAGAATTTGATAGATATTGACATGAATATATAACTGTTTTCTTTGTCATTTTAAACAGATTCCAGTCAAAATCGGCTTCTTCGACACATATCGTACCTAAAACCGCATCAAAACTGCAAATATCAGTTTAAACTATCATTTTTTGATACAAACAGTTATATATTCATGTCAATATCTTTCAAATTCTAGTCAAAATCGGCGTCTTTGGGCAATATAGTAACGAAAACTTTAATAAACTATTAGATTTCGACGTAAGGCAACCATTCTGAGTCAAATAGTTGCCGATTTCGATAAAATCTTAGTCAGAATCTGCTTTTTCGCCTCTTATTGTACCCAAATCTACCTTAGAAATGCAGATATATACTTAGAACACCTTCTTTTGGGACAAATAATTGGTTTTCGCCCTTGATTTACGGAAGATTATAGCCAAAACATGCATTTTCATAACTTAGCGAACTGAAATCAACATTAAAACTGCAGATAACTACTTAAAAATTCACTTCCTTGAATTGATAATAGGTTTTTCTTTGTCATTTTAAACAGATTCCAGTCAAAATCGGCTTCTTCGACTCATATCGTACCTAAAACCGCATCAAAACTGCAAATATCAGTTTAAACCATCATTTTTTGATACAAACAGTTATATATTCATGTCAATATCTTACAAATTCTAGTCAAAATGTGCGTCTTTGGGCATTCTAGTATCGAAAACCTTAATAAACTATTAGATTTCGACGTAAGGCAACCTTTCTGAGTCAAATAGTTGCCGATTTCGAAAAAATCCTAGTCAGAATCTGCTTTTTCGCCTCTTATTGTACCCAAATCTACCTTAGAAATGCAGATATATACTTAAAACACCTTCTTTTGGGACAAATAAGTTCGCTTAGTTATGAAAATGCATGTTTTGGCTATAATCTTCCGTAAATCAAGGGCGAAAACCAATTATTTGTCCCAAAAGAAGGTGTTTTAAGTATATATCTGCATTTCTAAGGTAGATTTGGGTACAATAAGAGGCGAAAAAGCAGATTCTGACTAAGATTTTATCGAAATCGGCAACTATTTGACTCAGAATGGTTGCCTTACGTCGAAATCTAATAGTTTATTAAGGTTTTCGTTACTAAAATGCCCAAAGACGCCGATTTTGACTAGAATTTGAAAGATATTGACATGAATATATAACTGTTTGTATCAAAAAATGATAGTTTAAACTGATATTTGCAGTTTTGATGCGGTTTTAGGTACGATATGAGTCGAAGAAGCCGATTTTGTCTGGAATCTGTTTAAAATGACAAAGAACAACCTATTATCAATTCAAGAAAGTAAATTTTTAAGTAGTTATCTGCAGTTTTAATGTAGATTTCAGTTCGCTAAGTTATGAAAATGCATGTTTTGGCTATAATCTTCCGTAAATCAAGGGCGAAAACCAATTATTTGTCCCAAAAGAAGGTGTTTTAAGTATACATCTGCATTTCTAAGGTAGATTTGGGTACAATAAGAGGCGAAAAAGCAGATTCTGACTAGGATTTTATCGAAATCGGCAACTATTTGACTCAGAAAGGTTGCCTTACGTCGAAATCTAATAGTTTATTAAGGTTTTCGTTACTAAAATGCCCAAAGACGCCGATTTTGACTAGAATTTGATAGATATTGACATGAATATATAACTGTTTGTATCAAAAAATGATAGTTTAAACTGATATTTGCAGTTTTGATGCGGTTTTAGGTACGATATGAGACGAAGAAGCCGATTTTGATTGGAATCTGTTTAAAATGACAAAGAAAAACCTATTATCAATTCAAGGAAGTGAATTTTTAAGTAGTTATCTGCAGTTTTAATGTATATTTCAGTTCGCTAAGTTATGAAAATGCATGTTTTGGCTATAATCTTCCGTAAATCAAGGGCGAAAACCAATTATTTGTCCCAAAAGAAGGTGTTTTAAGTATATATCTACATTTCTAAGGTAGATTTGGGTACAATAAGAGGCGAAAAAGCAGATTCTGACTAAGATTTTATCGAAATCGGCAACTAATTGACTCAGAATGGTTGCCTTACGTCGAAATCTAATAGTTTTTTAAGGTTTTCGTTACTAAAATGCCCAAAGACGCCGATTTTGACTAGAATTTGAAAGATATAGACATGAATATATAACTGTTTGTATCAAAAAATGATAGTTTAAACTGATATTTGCAGTTTTGATGCGGTTTTAGGTACGATATGAGTCGAAGAAGCCGATTTTGACTGGAATCTGTTTAAAATGACAAAGAAAAACCTATTATCAATTCAAGGAAGTGAATTTTTAAGTAGTTATCTGCAGTTTTAATGTAGATTTCAGTTCGCTAAGTTATGAAAATGCATGTTTTGGCTATAATCTTCCGTAAATCAAGGGCGAAAACCAATTATTTGTCCCAAAAGAAGGTGTTTTAAGTATATATCTACATTTCTAAGGTAGATTTGGGTACAATAAGAGGCGAAAAAGCAGATTCTGACTAAGATTTTATCGAAATCGGCAACTATTTGACTCAGAATGGTTGCCTTACGTCGAAATCTAATAGTTTATTAAGGTTTTCGTTACTAAAATTCCCAAAGACGCCGATTTTGACTAGAATTTGAAAGATATTGACATGAATATATAACTGTTTGTATCAAAAAATGATAGTTTAAACTGATATTTGCAGTTTTGATGCGGTTTTAGATACGATATGAAGTTTGAAAGAAATTAACAAACTATTAGATTTCGGCGTAAGGCAACCATTCTGAGTCAAATAGTTGCCGATTTCGATAAAATCTTAGTCAGAATCTGCTTTTTTGCCTCTTATTGTACCCAAATCTACCTTAGAAATGCAGATATATACTTAAAACACCTTCTTTTGGGACAAATAATTGGTTTTCGCCCTTGATTTCCGGAAGATTATAGCCAAAACATGCATTTTCATAACTTAGCGAACTGAAATCTACATTAAAACTGCAGATAACTACTTAAAAATTCACTTCCTTGAATTGATAATAGGTTTTTCTTTGTCATTTTAAACAGATTCCAGTCAAAATCGGCTTCTTCGATTCATATCGTATCTAAAACCGCATCAAAACTGCAAATATCAGTTTAAACTATCATTTTTTGATACAAACAGTTATATATTCATGTCAATATCATTCAAATTCTAGTCAAAATCGGCGTCTTTGGGCATTTTAGTAACGAAAACCTTAATAAACTATTAGATTTCGACGTAAGGCAACCACTCTGAGTCAAATAGTTGCCGATTTCGATAAAATCTTAGTCAGAATCTGCTTTTTCGCCTCTTATTGTACCCAAATCTACCTTAGAAATGCAGATATATACTTAAAACACCTTCTTTTGGTACAAATAATTGGTTTTCGCCCTTGATTTACGGAAGATTATAGCCAAAACATGCATTTTCATAACTTAGCGAACTGAAATCTACATTAAAACTGCAGATAACTACTTAAAAATTCACTTCCTTGAATCGATAATAGGTTTTTCTTTGTCATTTTAAACAGATTCCAGTCAAAATCGGCTTCTTGGACTCATATCGTACCTAAAACCGCATCAAAACTGCAAATATCAGTTTAAACTATCATTTTTTGATACAAACAGTTATATATTCATGTCAATATCTTTCAAATTCTAGTCAAAATCGGCGTCTTTGGGCATTTGGGCATACTTAAAACACCTTCTTTTGGGACAAATAATTGGTTTTCGCCCTTGATTTCCGGAAGATTATAGCCAAAACATGCATTTTCATAACTTAGCGAACTGAAATCTACATTAAAACTGCAGATAACTACTTAAAAATTCACTTCCTTGAATTGATAATAGGTTTTTCTTTGTCATTTTAAACAGATTCCAGTCAAAATCGGCTTCTTCGATTCATATCGTATCTAAAACCGCATCAAAACTGCAAATATCAGTTTAAACTATCATTTTTTGATACAAACAGTTATATATTCATGTCAATATCATTCAAATTCTAGTCAAAATCGGCGTCTTTGGGCATTTTAGTAACGAAAACCTTAATAAACTATTAGATTTCGACGTAAGGCAACCACTCTGAGTCAAATAGTTGCCGATTTCGATAAAATCTTAGTCAGAATCTGCTTTTTCGCCTCTTATTGTACCCAAATCTACCTTAGAAATGCAGATATATACTTAAAACACCTTCTTTTGGGACAAATAATTGGTTTTCGCCCTTGATTTACGGAAGATTATAACTACTTAAAAATTCACTTCCTTGAATCGATAATAGGTTTTTCTTTGTCATTTTAAACAGATTCCAGTCAAAATCGGCTTCTTCGATTCATATCGTATCTAAAACCGCATCAAAACTGCAAATATCAGTTTAAACTATCATTTTTTGATACAGTTATATATTCATGTCAATATCTTTCAAATTCTAGTCAAAATCGGCGTCTTTGGGCATTTTAGTAACGAAAACCTTAATAAACTATTAGATTACGACGTAAGGCAACCTTTCTGAGTCAAATAGTTGCCGATTTCGATAAAATCTTAGTCAGAATCTGCTTTTTCGCCTCTTATTGTACCCAAATCTACCTTAGAAATGCAGATATATACTTAAAACACCTTCTTTTGGGACAAATAATTTTTTTTCGCCCTTGATTTACGGAAGATTATAGCCAAAACATGCATTTTCATAACTTAGCGAACTGAAATCTACATTAAAACTGCAGATAACTACTTAAAAATTCACTTCCTTGATTTGATAATAGGTTTTTCTTTGTCATTTTAAACAGATTCCAGTCAAAATCGGCTTCTTCGACACATATCGTACCTAAAACCGCATCAAAACTGCAAATATCAGTTTAAACTATCATTTTTTGATACAAACAGTTATATATTCATGTCAATATCTTTCAAATTCTAGTCAAAATCGGCGTCTTTGGGCATTTTAGTAACGAAAACCTTAATAAACTATTAGATTTCGACGTAAGGCAACCTTTCTGGGTCAAATAGTTGCCGATTTCGATAAAATCTTAGTCAGAATCTGCTTTTTCGCCTCTTATTGTACCCAAATCTACCTTTGAAATGCAGATATATACTTAAAACACCTTCTTTTGGGACAAATAATTGGTTTTCGCCCTTGATTTACGGAAGATTATAGCCAAAACATGCATTTTCATAACTTAGCGAACTGAAATCAACATTAAAACTGCAGATAACTACTTAAAAATTCACTTCCTTGAATTGATAATAGGTTTTTCTTTGTCATTTTAAACAGATTCCAGTCAAAATCGGCTTCTTCGACTCATATCGTACCTAAAACCGCATCAAAACTGCAAATATCAGTTTAAACAATCATTTTTTGATACAAACAGTTATATATTCATGTCAATATCTTACAAATTCTAGTCAAAATGTGCGTCTTTGGGCATTCTAGTATCGAAAACCTTAATAAACTATTAGATTTCGACGTAAGGCAACCTTTCTGAGTCAAATAGTTGCCGATTTCGAAAAAATCCTAGTCAGAATCTGCTTTTTCGCCTCTTATTGTACCCAAATCTACCTTAGAAATGCAGATATATACTTAAAACACCTTCTTTTGGGACAAATAAGTTCGCTTAGTTATGAAAATGCATGTTTTGGCTATAATCTTCCGTAAATCAAGGGCGAAAACCAATTATTTGTCCCAGAAGAAGGTGTTTTAAGTATATATCTGCATTTCTAAGGTAGATTTGGGTACAATAAGAGGCGAAAAAGCAGATTCTGACTAAGATTTTATCGAAATCGGCAACTATTTGACTCAGAATGGTTGCCTTACGTCGAAATCTAATAGTTTATTAAGGTTTTCGTTACTAAAATGCCCAAAGACGCCGATTTTGACTAGAATTTGAAAGATATTGACATGAATATATAACTGTTTGTATCAAAAAATGATAGTTTAAACTGATATTTGCAGTTTTGATGCGGTTTTAGGTACGATATGAGACGAAGAAGCCGATTTTGATTGGAATCTGTTTAAAATGACAAAGAAAAACCTATTATCAATTCAAGGAAGTGAATTTTTATGTAGTTATCTGCAGTTTTAATGTAGATTTCAGTTCGCTAAGTTATGAAAATGCATGTTTTGGCTATAATCTTCCGTAAATCAAGGGCGAAAACCAATTATTTGTCCCAAAAGAAGGTGTTTTAAGTATATATCTGCATTTCTAAGGTAGATTTGGGTACAATAAGAGGCGAAAAAGCAGATTCTGACTAAGATTTTATCGAAATCGGCAACTATTTGGCTCAGAATGTTTGCCTTACGTCGAAATCTAATAGTTTATTAAGGTTTTCGTTACTAAAATGCCCAAAGACGCCGATTTTGACTAGAATTTGAAAGATATTGACATGAATATATAACTGTTTGTATCAAAAAATGATAGTTTAAACTGATATTTGCAGTTTTGATGCGGTTTTAGGTACGATATGAGTCGAAGAAGCCGATTTCGTCTGGAATCTGTTTAAAATGACAAAGAACAACCTATTATCAATTCAAGAAAGTGAATTTTTAAGTAGTTATCTGCAGTTTTAATGTAGATTTCAGTTCGCTAAGTTATGAAAATGCATGTTTTGGCTATAATCTTCCGTAAATCAAGGGCGAAAACCAATTATTTGTTCCAAAAGAAGGTGTTTTAAGTATACATCTGCATTTCTAAGGTAGATTTGGGTACAATAAGAGGCGAAAAAGCAGATTCTGACTAGGATTTTATCGAAATCGGCAACTATTTGACTCAGAAAGGTTGCCTTACGTCGAAATCTAATAGTTTATTAAGGTTTTCGTTACTAAAATGCCCAAAGACGCCGATTTTGACTAGAATTTGATAGATATTGACATGAATATATAACTGTTTGTATCAAAAAATGATAGTTTAAACTGATATTTGCAGTTTTGATGCGGTTTTAGGTACGATATGAGACGAAGAAGCCGATTTTGATTGGAATCTGTTTAAAATGACAAAGAAAAACCTATTATCAATTCAAGGAAGTGAATTTTTAAGTAGTTATCTGCAGTTTTAATGTATATTTCAGTTCGCTAAGTTATGAAAATGCATGTTTTGGCTATAATCTTCCGTAAATCAAGGGCGAAAACCAATTATTTGTCCCAAAAGAAGGTGTTTTAAGTATATATCTACATTTCTAAGGTAGATTTGGGTACAATAAGAGGCGAAAAAGCAGATTCTGACTAAGATTTTATCGAAATCGGCAACTATTTGACTCAGAATGGTTGCCTTAAGGTTTTCGTTACTAAAATGCCCAAAGACGCCGATTTTGACTAGAATTTGAAAGATATTGACATGAATATATAACTGTTTGTATCAAAAAATGATAGTTTAAACTGATATTTGCAGTTTTGATGCGGTTTTAGATACGATATGAAGTTTGAAAGAAATTAATAAACTATTAGATTTCGACGTAAGGCAACCATTCTGAGTCAAATAGTTGCCGATTTCGATAAAATCTTAGTCAGAATCTGCTTTTTCGCCTCTTATTGTACCCAAATCTACCTTAGAAATGCAGATATATACTTAAAACACCTTCTTTTGGGACAAATAATTGCTTTTCGCCCTTGATTTACGGAAGATTATAGCCAAAACATGCATTTTCATAACTTAGCGAACTGAAATCTACATTAAAACTGCAGATAACTACTTAAAAATTCACTTCCTTGAATTGATAATAGGTTTTTCTTTGACATTTTAAACAGATTCCAGTCAAAATCGGCTTCTTCGACTCATATCGTACCTAAAACCGCATCAAAACTGCAAATATCAGTTTAAACTATCATTTTTTGATACAAACAGTTATACATTCATGTCAATATCTTTCAAATTCTAGTCAAAATCGGCGTCTTTGGGCATTTTAGTAATGAAAACCTTAATAAACTATTAGATTTCGACGTAAGGCAACCATTCTGAGTCAAATAGTTGCCGATTTCGATAAAATCTTAGTCAGAATCTGCTTTTTCGCCTCTTATTGTACCCAAATCTACCTTAGAAATGCAGATATATACTTAAAACACCTTCTTTTGGGACAAATAATTGGTTTTCGCGCTTGATTTACGGAAGATTATAGCCAAAACATGCATTTTCATAACTTAGCGAACTGAAATCTACATTAAAACTGCAGATAACTACTTAAAAATTCACTTCCTTGAATTGATAATAGGTTTTTCTTTGTCATTTTAAACAGATTCCAGTCAAAATCGGCTTCTTCGATTCATATCGTATCTAAAACCGCATCAAAACTGCAAATATCAGTTTAAACTATCATTTTTTGATACCCACAGTTATATATTCATGTCAATATCTTTCAAATTCTAGTCAAAATCGGCGTCTTTGGGCATTTTAGTAACGAAAACCTTAATAAACTATTAGATTTCGACGTAAGGCAACCATTCTGAGTCAAATAGTTGCCGATTTCGATACAATCTTAGTCAGAATCTGCTTTTTCGCCTCTTATTGTACCCAAATCTACCTTAGAAATGCAGATATATACTTAAAACACCTTCTTTTGGGACAAATAATTGGTTTTCGCCCTTGATTTACGGAAGATTATATCCAAAACATGCATTTTCATAACTTAGCGAACTGAAATCTACATTAAAACTGCAGATAACTACTTAAAAATTCACTTCCTTGAATTGATAATAGGTTTTTCTTTGTCATTTTAAACAGATTCCAGTCAAAATCGGCTTCTTCGACTCATATCGTACCTAAAACCGCATCAAAACTGCAAATATCAGTTTAAACTATCATTTTTTGATACAAACAGTTATATATTCATGTCAATATCATTCAAATTCTAGTCAAAATCGGCGTCTTTGGGCATTTTAGTAACGAAAACCTTAATAAACTATTAGATTTCGACGTAAGGCAACCTTTCTGAGTCAAATAGTTGCCGATTTCGATAAAATCTTAGTCAGAATCTGCTTATTCGCCTCTTATTGTAAACAAATCTACCTTAGAAATGCAGATATATACTTAAAACACCTTCTTTTGGGACAAATAATTGGTTTTCGCCCTTGATTTACGGAAGATTATAGCCAAAACATGCATTTTCATAACTTAGCGAACTGAAATCTACATTAAAACTGCAGATAACTACTTAAAAATTCACTTCCTTGAATTGATAATAGGTTTTTCTTTGTCATTTTAAACAGATTCCAGTCAAAATCGGCTTCTTCGACTCATATCGTACCTAAAACCGCATCAAAACTGCAAATATCAGTTTAAACTATCATTTTTTGATACAAACAGTTATATATTCATGTCAATATCTTTCAAATTCTAGTCAAAATCGGCGTCTTTGGGCATTTTAGTAACGAAAACCTTAATAAACTATTAGATTTCGACGTAAGGCAACCATTCTGAGTCAAATAGTTGCCGATTTCGATAAAATCTTAGTCAGAATCTGCTTTTTCGCCTCTTATTGTACCCAAATCTACCTTAGAAATGCAGATATATACTTAAAACACCTCCTTTTGGGACAAATAATTGGTTTTCGCCCTTGATTTACGGAAGATTATAGCCAAAACATGCATTTTCATAACTTAGCGAACTGAAATCTACATTAAAACTGCAGATAACTACTTAAAAATTCACTTCCTTGAATTGATAATAGGTTTTTCTTTGTCATTTTAAACAGATTCCAGTCAAAATCGGCTTCTTCGATTCATATCGTATCTAAAACCGCATCAAAACTGCAAATATCAGTTTAAACTATCATTTTTTGATACAAACAGTTATATATTCATGTCAATATCTTTAAATTCTAGTCAAAATCGGCGTCTTTGGGCATTTTAGTAACGAAAACCTTAATAAACTATTAGATTTCGACGTAAGGCAACCATTCTGAGTCAAATAGTTGCCGATTTCGATACAATCTTAGTCGGAATCTGCTTTTTCGCCTCTTATTGTACCCAAATCTACCTTAGAAATGCAGATATATACTTAAAACACCTTCTTTTGTTACAAATAATTGGTTTTCGCCCTTGATTTACGGAAGATTATAGCCAAAACATGCATTTTCATAACTTAGCGAACTGAAATCTACATTAAAACTGCAGATAACTACTTAAAAATTCACTTCCTTGAATTGATAATAGGTGTTTATTTGTCATTTTAAACAGATTCCAGTAAAAATCGGCTTCTTCGATTCATATCGTACCTAAACCCGCATCAAAACTGCAAATATCAGTTTAAACTATCATTTTTTGATACAAACAGGTATATATTCATGTCAATATCTTTCAAATTCTAGTCAAAATCGGCGTCTTTCGGCATTTTAGTAACGAAAACCTTAATAAACTATTAGATTTCGACGTAAGGCAACCTTTCTGAGTCAAATAGTTGCCGATTTCGATAGAATCTTAGTCAGAATCTGCTTTTTCGCCTCTTATTGTACCCAAATCTACCTTAGAAATGCAGATATATACTTAAAACACCTTCTTTTGGGACAAATAATTGGTTTTCGCCCTTGATTTACGGAAGATTATAGCCAAAACATGCATTTTCATAACTTAGCGAACTGAAATCTACATTGAAACTGCAGATAACTACTTAAAAATTCACTTCCTTGAATTGATAATAGGTTTTTCTTTGTCATTTTAAACAGATTCCAGTCAAAATCGGCTTCTTCGACTCATATCGTACCTAAAACCGCATCAAAACTGCAAATATCAGTTTAAACTATCATTTTTTGATACAAACAGTTATATATTCATGTCAATATCTTTCAAATTCTAGTCAAAATCGGCGTCTTTGGGCATTTTAGTAACGAAAACCTTAATAAACTATTAGATTTCGACGTAAGGCAACCATTCTGAGTCAAATAGTTGCCGATTTCGATAAAATCTTAGTCAGAATCTGCTTTTTCGCCTCTTATTGTACCCAAATCTACCTTAGAAATGCAGATATATACTTAAAACACCTTCTTTTGGGACAAATAATTGGTTTTCGCCCTTGATTTACGGAAGATTATAGCCAAAACATGCATTTTCATAACTTAGCGAACTGAAATCTACATTAAAACTGCAGATAACTACTTAAAAATTCACTTCCTTGAATTGATAATAGGTTTTTCTTTGACATTTTAAACAGATTCCAGTCAAAATCGGCTTCTTCGACTCATATCGTACCTAAAACCGCATCAAAACTGCAAATATCAGTTTAAACTATCATTTTTTGATACAAACAGTTATACATTCATGTCAATATCTTTCAAATTCTAGTCAAAATCGGCGTCTTTGGGCATTTTAGTAATGAAAACCTTAATAAACTATTAGATTTCGACGTAAGGCAACCATTCTGAGTCAAATAGTTGCCGATTTCGATAAAATCTTAGTCAGAATCTGCTTTTTCGCCTCTTATTGTACCCAAATCTACCTTAGAAATGCAGATATATACTTAAAACACCTTCTTTTGGGACAAATAATTGGTTTTCGCGCTTGATTTACGGAAGATTATAGCCAAAACATGCATTTTCATAACTTAGCGAACTGAAATCTACATTAAAACTGCAGATAACTACTTAAAAATTCACTTCCTTGAATTGATAATAGGTTTTTCTTTGTCATTTTAAACAGATTCCAGTCAAAATCGGCTTCTTCGATTCATATCGTATCTAAAACCGCATCAAAACTGCAAATATCAGTTTAAACTATCATTTTTTGATACCCACAGTTATATATTCATGTCAATATCTTTCAAATTCTAGTCAAAATCGGCGTCTTTGGGCATTTTAGTAACGAAAACCTTAATAAACTATTAGATTTCGACGTAAGGCAACCATTCTGAGTCAAATAGTTGCCGATTTCGATACAATCTTAGTCAGAATCTGCTTTTTCGCCTCTTATTGTACCCAAATCTACCTTAGAAATGCAGATATATACTTAAAACACCTTCTTTTGGGACAAATAATTGGTTTTCGCCCTTGATTTACGGAAGATTATATCCAAAACATGCATTTTCATAACTTAGCGAACTGAAATCTACATTAAAACTGCAGATAACTACTTAAAAATTCACTTCCTTGAATTGATAATAGGTTTTTCTTTGTCATTTTAAACAGATTCCAGTCAAAATCGGCTTCTTCGACTCATATCGTACCTAAAACCGCATCAAAACTGCAAATATCAGTTTAAACTATCATTTTTTGATGCAAACAGTTATATATTCATGTCAATATCATTCAAATTCTAGTCAAAATCGGCGTCTTTGGGCATTTTAGTAACGAAAACCTTAATAAACTATTAGATTTCGACGTAAGGCAACCTTTCTGAGTCAAATAGTTGCCGATTTCGATAAAATCTTAGTCAGAATCTGCTTATTCGCCTCTTATTGTAAACAAATCTACCTTAGAAATGCAGATATATACTTAAAACACCTTCTTTTGGGACAAATAATTGGTTTTCGCCCTTGATTTACGGAAGATTATAGCCAAAACATGCATTTTCATAACTTAGCGAACTGAAATCTACATTAAAACTGCAGATAACTACTTAAAAATTCACTTCCTTGAATTGATAATAGGTTTTTCTTTGTCATTTTAAACAGATTCCAGTCAAAATCGGCTTCTTCGACTCATATCGTACCTAAAACCGCATCAAAACTGCAAATATCAGTTTAAACTATCATTTTTTGATACAAACAGTTATATATTCATGTCAATATCTTTCAAATTCTAGTCAAAATCGGCGTCTTTGGGCATTTTAGTAACGAAAACCTTAATAAACTATTAGATTTCGACGTAAGGCAACCATTCTGAGTCAAATAGTTGCCGATTTCGATAAAATCTTAGTCAGAATCTGCTTTTTCGCCTCTTATTGTACCCAAATCTACCTTAGAAATGCAGATATATACTTAAAACACCTCCTTTTGGGACAAATAATTGGTTTTCGCCCTTGATTTACGGAAGATTATAGCCAAAACATGCATTTTCATAACTTAGCGAACTGAAATCTACATTAAAACTGCAGATAACTACTTAAAAATTCACTTCCTTGAATTGATAATAGGTTTTTCTTTGTCATTTTAAACAGATTCCAGTCAAAATCGGCTTCTTCGATTCATATCGTATCTAAAACCGCATCAAAACTGCAAATATCAGTTTAAACTATCATTTTTTGATACAAACAGTTATATATTCATGTCAATATCTTTAAATTCTAGTCAAAATCGGCGTCTTTGGGCATTTTAGTAACGAAAACCTTAATAAACTATTAGATTTCGACGTAAGGCAACCATTCTGAGTCAAATAGTTGCCGATTTCGATACAATCTTAGTCGGAATCTGCTTTTTCGCCTCTTATTGTACCCAAATCTACCTTAGAAATGCAGATATATACTTAAAACACCTTCTTTTGTTACAAATAATTGGTTTTCGCCCTTGATTTACGGAAGATTATAGCCAAAACATGCATTTTCATAACTTAGCGAACTGAAATCTACATTAAAACTGCAGATAACTACTTAAAAATTCACTTCCTTGAATTGATAATAGGTGTTTATTTGTCATTTTAAACAGATTCCAGTAAAAATCGGCTTCTTCGATTCATATCGTACCTAAACCCGCATCAAAACTGCAAATATCAGTTTAAACTATCATTTTTTGATACAAACAGGTATATATTCATGTCAATATCTTTCAAATTCTAGTCAAAATCGGCGTCTTTCGGCATTTTAGTAACGAAAACCTTAATAAACTATTAGATTTCGACGTAAGGCAACCTTTCTGAGTCAAATAGTTGCCGATTTCGATAGAATCTTAGTCAGAATCTGCTTTTTCGCCTCTTATTGTACCCAAATCTACCTTAGAAATGCAGATATATACTTAAAACACCTTCTTTTGGGACAAATAATTGGTTTTCGCCCTTGATTTACGGAAGATTATAGCCAAAACATGCATTTTCATAACTTAGCGAACTGAAATCTACATTGAAACTGCAGATAACTACTTAAAAATTCACTTCCTTGAATTGATAATAGGTTTTTCTTTGTCATTTTAAACAGATTCCAGTCAAAATCGGCTTCTTCGACTCATATCGTACCTAAAACCGCATCAAAACTGCAAATATCAGTTTAAACTATCATTTTTTGATACAAACAGTTATATATTCATGTCAATATCTTTCAAATTCTAGTCAAAATCGGCGTCTTTGGGCATTTTAGTAACGAAAACCTTAATAAACTATTAGATTTCGACGTAAGGCAACCATTCTGAGTCAAATAGTTGCCGATTTCGATAAAATCTTAGTCAGAATCTGCTTTTTCGCCTCTTATTGTACCCAAATCTACCTTAGAAATGCAGATATATACTTAAAACACCTTCTTTTGGGACAAATAATTGGTTTTCGCCCTTGATTTACGGAAGATTATAGCCAAAACATGCATTTTCATAACTTAGCGAACTGAAATCTACATTAAAACTGCAGATAACTACTTAAAAATTCACTTCCTTGAATTGATAATAGGTTTTTCTTTGTCATTTTAAACAGATTCCAGTCAAAATCGGCTTCTTCGACACATATCGTACCTAAAACCGCATCAAAACTGCAAATATCAGTTTAAACTATCATTTTTTGATACAAACAGATATATATTCATGTCAATATCATTCAAATTCTAGTCAAAATCGGCGTCTTTGGGCATTTTAGTAACGAAAACCTTAATAAACTATTAGATTTCGACGTAAGGCAACCATTCTGAGTCAAATAGTTGCCGATTTCGATACAATCTTAGTCAGAATCTGCTTTTTCGCCTCTTATTGTACCCAAATCTACCTTAGAAATGCAGATATATACTTAAAACACCTTCTTTTGGGACAAATAATTGGTTTTCGCCCTTGATTTACGGAAGATTATAGCCAAAACATGCATTTTCATAACTTAGCGAACTGAAATCTACATTAAAACTGCAAAACTACTTAAAAATTCACTTCCTTGAATTGATAATAGGTTTTTCTTTGTCATTTTAAACAGATTCCAGTCAAAATCGGCTTCTTCGATTCATATCGTATCTAAACCCGCATCAAAACTGCAAATATCAGTTTAAACTATCATTTTTTGATACAAACAGTTATATATTTTGACTGGAATCTGTTTAAAATGACAAAGAAAAACCTATTATCAATTCAAGGAAGTGAATTTTTAAGTAGTTATCTGCAGTTTTAATGTAGATTTCAGTTCGCTAAGTTATGAAAATGCATGTTTTGGCTATAATCTTCCGTAAATCAAGGGCGAAAACCAATTATTTGTCCCAAAAGAAGGTGTTTTAAGTATATATCTGCATTTCTAGATAGGTAGATTTGGGTACAATAAGAGGCGAAAAAGCAGATTCTGACTAAGATTTTATCGAAATCGGCAACTATTTGACTCAGAAAGGTTGCCTTACGTCGAAATCTAATAGTTTATTAAGGTTTTCGTTACTAAAATGCCCAAAGACGCCGATTTTGACTAGAATTTGAAAGATATTGACATGAATATATAACTGTTTGTATCAAAAAATGATAGTTTAAACTGATATTTGCAGTTTTGATGCGGGTTTAGGTACGATATGAATCGAAGAAGCCGATTTTGACTGGAATCTGTTTAAAATGACAAAGAAAAACCTATTATCAATTCAAGGAAGTGAATTTTTAAGTAGTTATCTGCAGTTTTAATGTAGATTTCAGTTCGCTAAGTTATGAAAATGCATGTTTTGGCTATAATCTTCCGTAAAACTTGAATGGATAGGAGGAACGTCGGAAACCTACCAGGCTATAGCGGTTACGAATCCGCACCAGTCCACGCGCGTTATATTGAGCTCGGTACGAAAATTCGCTTATTTTTCGCCTCCGACGCACCGTTACCGAGATACGGCCCTTTTTCGTATTTTTTTTTCGATTTTTAAATGGCCATAACTCGAAAACGGTTCGTCCAATCAAAAAAAGGACAAAATTTTCACCCCATAGGGGTCGCTTCTCACCCCCTTTACCCTTGGAAGACATTTTCTTCGATTTTTTTTTTTCAAAAATTACAAAATTCGAGGGGGTAAAATTTGGATTTGATACTTTGCCAGTCGATTCCCCACGCCGAGTTCGCCGGTCCGCCTAGTTAACAACGCTGAGGCCGGTACGAAAATTCGCTGATTTTTCGCCTCCGACGCACCGTTTCCGAGATACGGTCCTTTTTCGAAAATTTTTCGAAAATGTCGAAATCTCGAAAACGGCTCGTCGGATCGAAAAACGCACGAAATTTTCGCCCCAAAGGGGTCGCTTCTCACCCCCCTTTACCCTAAGAAGGCATTTTCTCCGATTTTTTTTTTCAAAAATTACAAAATTCGAGGGGGTAAATTTTGGAGGGGGGGGTTGAGACCTTGCCAGTCGAGGCCGGTACGAAAATTCGCTTATTTTTCGCCTCCGACGCACCGTTTCCGAGATACGGCCCTTTTTCGAAATTTTTTTTTCCATTTTAAAATGGCTATAGCTCGAAAACGGTTCGTTTTTTGGGAAAACCGAGCAATTTTTTGCCCAATAGGGGACGGTTTACCACCCCATTTTACGGGAATCCGGTATCTGTTTTCCCATTTTCTTGATTTTGGTGCCCCCGCCGGCATCGTATAGAGTCTTAGGAGCCTACCTCGATTTAAAATTTTAAACTTGAATGGATAGGAGGAACGTCGGAAACCTACCAGGCTATAGTATATACGAAACCGCACCATTTTACGCGCGTTATAATAAACTCGGTACGAAAATTCGCTTATTTTTCGCCTCCGGCGCACCCTTACCGAGATACGGCCCTTTTTCTATTTTTTTTTTTCGATTTTAAAATGGCCATAACTCGAAAACGATTCGTTTTTTGGGAAAACGGAGTAATTTTTTGCCCTTATGGGGACGGTTTACCACCCCATTTTACGGGAATCCGGTGTCAGTTTCCCCATTTTCTTGATTTTGGTACCCCCGCCGGCATCGTATAGAGTATTGCGAGCCTACCTCGATTTAAAATTTAAATCTTGAATGGATAGGAGGAACGTCGGAAACGTATCAGGCTATAGTGGTTACGAATCCGCACCACTCTACGCGCGCTATATTGAGCTCGGTACGAAAATTCGCTTATTTTTCGCCTCCGACGCACCCTTACCGAGATACGGCCCTTTCTCGAAATTTTTTTTTCGATTTTAAAATGGCTATATCTCGAAAACGGTTCGTTTTTTGAGAAAACCGAACAATTTTTTGCGCCATAGGGGACGCTTTACCACCCCATTTTACGGGAATCCGGTATCGGTTTCCCCATTTTCTTGATTTTGGTACCCCCGCCGGCATCGTATAGAGTATTGCGAGCCTACCTCGATTTAAAATTTAAATCTTGAATGGATAGGAGGAACGTCGGAAACGTATCAGGCTATAGTGGTTACGAATCCGCACCACTCTACGCGCGTTATATTGAGCTCGGTACGAAAATTCGCTTATTTTTCGCCTCCGACGCACCCTTACCGAGATACGGCCCTTTTTCGAAATTTTTTTTTCGATTTTAAAATGGCCATAACTCGAAAACGGTTTGTCCAATCAAAAAAAGGACAAAATTTTCACCCCAAAGGGGTCGCTTCTCACCCCCTTTACCCTTAGAAGACATTTTCTCCGATTTTTTTTTTCAAAAATTACAAAATTTGAGGCAGTTTTAGGTACGATATGAGTCCAAGAAGCCGATTTTGACTGGAATCTGTTTAAAATGACAAAGAAAAACCTATTATCAATTCAAGGAAGTGAATTTTTAAGTAGTTATCTGCAGTTTTAATGTAGATTTCAGTTCGCTAAGTTATGAAAATGCATGTTTTGGCTATAATCTTCCGTAAATCAAGGGCAAAAACCAATTATTTGTCCCAAAAGATGGTGTTTTAAGTATATATCTGCATTTCTAAGGTAGATTTGGGCACAATAAGAGGCGAAAAATCAGATTCTGACTAAGATTTTATCGAAATCGGCAACTATTTGACTCAGAAAGGTTGCCTTACGTCGAAATCTAATAGTTTATTAAGGTTTTCGTTACTAAAATGCCCAAAGACGCCGATTTTGACTAGAATTTGAAAGATATTGACATGAATATATAACTGTTTGTATCAAAAAATGATATTTTAAACTGACATTTGCAGTTTTGATGCGGTTTTAGGTACGATATGAATCGAAGAAGCCGATTTTGACTGGAATCTGTTTAAAATGACAAAGAAAAACCTATTATCAATTCATGTCAATATCTTTCAAATTCTAGTCAAAATCGGCGTCTTTGGGCATTTTAGTAACGAAAACCTTAATAAACTATTAGATTTCGACGTGAGGCAACCTTTCTGAGTCAAATAGTTGCCGATTTCGATAAAATCTTAGTCAGAATCTGCTTTTTCGCCTCTTATTGTACCCAAATCTACCTTGGAAATGCAGATATATACTTAAAACACCTTCTTTTGGGACAAATAATTGGTTTTCGCCCTTGATTTACGGAAGATTATAGCCAAAACATGCATTTTCATAACTTAGCGAACTGAAATCTACATTAAAACTGCAGATAACTACTTAAAAATTCACTTTCTTGAATTGATAATAGGTTTTTCTTTGTTATTTTGAACAGATTCCAGTCAAAATCGGCTTCTTCGATTCATATCGTATCTAAAACTGCATCAAAACTGCAAATATCAGTTTAAACTATCATTTTTTGATACAAACAGTTATATATTCATGTCAATATCTTTCAAATTCTAGTCAAAATCGGCGTCTTTGGGCATTTTAGTAACGAAAACCTTAATAAACTATTAGATTTCGACGTGAGGCAACCTTTCTGAGTCAAATAGTTGCCGATTTCGATAAAATCTTAGTCAGAATCTGCTTTTTCGCCTCTTATTGTACCCAAATCTACCTTGGAAATGCAGATATATACTTAAAACACCTTCTTTTGGGACAAATAATTGGTTTTCGCCCTTGATTTACGGAAGATTATAGCCAAAACATGCATTTTCATAACTTAGCGAACTGAAATCTACATTAAAACTGCAGATAACTACTTAAAAATTCACTTCCTTGAATTGATAATAGGTTTTTCTTTGTCATTTTAAACAGATTCCAGTCAAAATCGGCTTCTTCGACTCATATCGTACCTAAAACCGCATCAAAACTGCAAATATCAGTTTAAACTATCATTTTTTGATACAAACAGTTATATATTCATGTCAATATCTTTCAAATTCTAGTCAAAATCGGCGTCTTTGGGCATTTTAGTAACGAAAACCTTAATAAACTATTAGATTTCGACGTGAAGGCAACCATTCTGAGTCAAATAGTTGCCGATTTCGATAAAATCTTAGTCAGAATCTGCTTTTTCGCCTCTTATTGTACCCAAATCTACCTTAGAAATGCAGATATATACTTAAAACACCTTCTTTTGGGACAAATAATTGGTTTTCGCCCTTGATTTACGGAAGATTATAGCCAAAACATGCATTTTCATAACTTAGCGAACCGAAATCTACATTAAAACTGCAGATAACTACTTAAAAATTAACTTCCTTGAATTGATAATAGGTTTTTCTTTGTCATTTTAAACAGATTCCAGTCAAAATCGGCTTCTTCGACTCATATCGTACCTAAAACCGCATCAAAACTGCAAATATCAGTTTAAACTATCATTTTTTGATACAAACAGTTATATATTCATGTCAATATCTTTCAAATTCTAGTCAAAATCGGCGTCTTTGGGCATTTTTGTAACGAAAACCTTAATAAACTATTAGATTTCGACGTAAGGCAACCTTTCTGAGTCAAATAGTTGCCGATTTCGATAAAATCTTAGTCAGAATCTGCTTTTTCGCCTCTTATTGTACCCAAATCTACCTTAGAAATGCAGATATATACTTAAAGCACCTTCTTTTGGGACAGATAATTGGTTTTCGCCCTTGATTTACGGAAGATTATAGCCAAAACATGCATTTTCATAATTTAGCGAACTGAAATCTACATTAAAACTGCAGATAACTACTTAAAAATTCACTTCCTTGAATTGATAATAGGTTTTTCTTAGTCATTTCAAACAGATTCGAGTCAAAATCGGCTTCTTCGATTCATATCGTATCTAAAACCGCATCAAAACTGCAAATATCAGTTTAAACTATCATTTTTTGATACAAACAGTTATATATTCATGTCAATATCATTCAAATTCTAGTCAAAATCGGCGTCTTTGGGCATTTTAGTAACGAAAACCTTAATAAACTATTAGATTTCGACATGAGACAACCTTTCTGAGTCAAATAGTTGCCGATTTCGATAAAATCTTAGTCAGAATCTGCTTTTTCGCCTCTTATTGTACCCAAATCTACGTTAGAAATGCAGATATTTACTTAAAACACCTTCTTTTGGGACAAATAATTGGTTTTCGCCCTTGATTTACGGAAGATTATAGCCAAAACATGCATTTTCATAACTTAGCGAACTGAAATCTACATTAAAACTGCAGATAACTACTTAAAAATTCACTTCCTTGAATTGATAATAGGTTTTTCTTTGTCATTTTAAACAGATTCCAGTCAAAATCGGCTCCTTCGACACATATCGTACCTAAAATCGCATCAAAACTGGAAATACCAGTTTAAACTATCATTTTTTGATACAAACAGTTATATATTCATGGCAATATCTTTCAAATTCTAGTCAAAATCGGCGTCTTTGGGCATTTTAGTAACGAAAACCTTAATAAACTATTAGATTTCGACGTAAGGCAACCTTTCTGAGTCAAATTGTTGCCGATTTCGATAAAATCTTAGTCAGAATCTGCTTTTTCGCCTCTTATTGTACCCAAATCTACCTTAGAAATGCAGATATATACTTAAAACACTTTCTTTTGGGACAAATAATTGGTTTTCGCCCTTGATTTACGGAAGATTATAGCCAAAACATGCATTTTCATAACTTAGCGAACTGAAATCTACATTAAAACTGCAGATAACTACTTAAAAATTCACTTCCTTGAATTGATAATAGGTTTTTCTTTGTCATTTTCAACAGATTCCAGTCAAAATCGGCTTCTTCGACTCATATCGTACCTAAAACCGCATCAAAACTGCAAATATCAGTTTAAACTATCATTTTTTGATACAAACAGTTATATATTCATGTCAATATCTTTCAAATTCTAGTCAAAATCGGCGTCTTTGGGCATTTTAGTAACGAAAACCTTAATAAACTATTAGATTTCGACGTAAGGCAACCATTCTGAGTCAAATAGTTGCCGATTTCGATAAAATCTTAGTCAGAATCTGCTTTTTCGCCTCTTATTGTACCCAAATCTACCTTAGAAATGCAGATATATACTTAAAGCACCTTCTTTTGGGACAAATAATTGGTTTTCGCCCTTGATTTACGGAAGATTATAGCCAAAACATGCATTTTCATAATTTAGCGAACTGAAATCTACATTAAAACTGCAGATAACTACTTAAAAATTCACTTCCTTGAATTGATAATAGGTTTTTCTTTGTCATTTTAAACAGATTCCAGTCAAAATCGGCTTCTTCGATTCATATCGTATCTAAAACCGCATCAAAACTGCAAATATCAGTTTAAACTATCATTTTTTGATACAAACAGTTACATATTCATGTCAATATCTTTCAAATTCTAGTCAAAATCGGCGTCTTTGGGCATTTTAGTAACGAAAACCTTAATAAACTATTAGATTTCGACGTGAGGCAACCTTTCTGAGTCAAATAGTTGCCGATTTCGATAAAATCTTAGTCAGAATCTGCTTTTTCGCCTCTTATTGTACCCAAATCTACCTTAGAAATGCAGATATATACTTAAAACACCTTCTTTTGGGACAAATAATTGGTTTTCGCGCTTGATTTACGGAAGATTATAGCCAAAACATGCATTTTCATAACTTAGCGAACTGAAATCTACATTAAAACTGCAGATAACTACTTAAAAATTCACTTCCTTGAATTGATAATAGGTTTTTCTTTGTCATTTTAAACAGATTCCAGTCAAAATCGGCTTCTTCGACTCATATCGTACCTAAAACCGCATCAAAACTGCAAATATCAGTTTAAACTATCATTTTTTGATTCAAACAGTTATATATTCATGTCAATATCTTTCAAATTCTAGTCAAAATCGGCGTTTTTGGGCATTTTAGTAACGAAAACCTTAATAAACTATTAGATTTCGACGTAAGGCAACCATTCTGAGTCAAATAGTTGCCGATTTCGATAAAATCTTAGTCAGAATCTGCTTTTTCGCCTCTTATTGTACCCAAATCTACCTTAGAAATGCAGATATATACTTAAAACACCTTCTTTTGGGACAAATAATTGGTTTTCGCCTTTGATTTACGGAAGATTATAGCCAAAACATGCATTTTCATAACTTAGCGAACTGAAATCTACATTAAAACTGCAGATAACTACTTAAAAATTCACTTCCTTGAATTGATAATAGGTTTTTCTTTGTCATTTTAAACAGATTCCAGTCAAAATCGGCTTCTTCGACTCATATCGTACCTAAAACCGCATCAAAACTGCAAATATCAGTTTAAACTATCATTTTTTGATACAAACAGTTATATATTCATGTCAATATCTTTCAAATTCTAGTCAAAATCGGCGTCTTTGGGCATTTTAGTAACGAAAACCTTAATAAACTATTAGATTTCGACGTAAGGCAACCATTCTGAGTCAAATAGTTGCCGATTTCGATAAAATCTTAGTCAGAATCTGCTTTTTCGCCTCTTATTGTACCCAAATCTACCTTAGAAATGCAGATATATACTTAAAGCACCTTCTTTTGGGACAAATAATTGGTTTTCGCCCTTGATTTACGGAACATTATAGCCAAAACATGCATTTTCATAATTTAGCGAACTGAAATCTACATTAAAACTGCAGATAACTACTTAAAAATTCACTTCCTTGAATTGATAATAGGTTTTTCTTTGTCATTTTAAACAGATTCCAGTCAAAATCGGCTTCTTCGATTCATATCGTATCTAAAACCGCATCAAAACTGCAAATATCAGTTTAAACTATCATTTTTTGATACAAACAGTTACATATTCATGTCAATATCTTTCAAATTCTAGTCAAAATCGGCGTCTTTGGGCATTTTAGTAACGAAAACCTTAATAAACTATTAGATTTCGACGTGAGGCAACCTTTCTGAGTCAAATAGTTGCCGATTTCGATAAAATCTTAGTCAGAATCTGCTTTTTCGAATTTTATTGTACCCAAATCTACCTTAGAAATGCAGATATATACTTAAAACACCTTCTTTTGGGACAAATAATTGGTTTTCGCACTTGATTTACGGAAGATTATAGCCAAAACATGCATTTTCATAACTTAGCGAACTGAAATCTACATTAAAACTGCAGATAACTACTTAAAAATTCACTTTCTTGAATTGATAATAGGTTTTTCTTTGTCATTTTAAACAGATTCCAGTCAAAATCGGCTTCTTCGATTCATATCGTATCTAAAACCGCATCAAAACTGCAAATATCAGTTTAAACTATCATTTTTTGATACAAAGAGTTATATATTCATATCAATATCTTTCAAATTCTAGTCAAAATCGGCGTCTTTGGGCATTTTAGTAACGAAAACCTTAATAAACTATTAGATTTCGACGTAAGGCAACCTTTCTGAGTCAAATAGTTGCCGATTTCGATAAAATCTTAGTCAGAATCTGCTTTTTCGCCTCTTATTGTACCCAAATCTACCTTAGAAATGCAGATATATACTTAAAGCACCTTCTTTTGGGACAAATAATTGGTTTTCGCCCTTGATTTACGGAAGATTATAGCCAAAACATGCATTTTCATAATTTAGCGAACTGAAATCTACATTAAAACTGCAGATAACTACTTAAAAATTCACTTCCTTGAATTGATAATAGGCTTTTCTTAGTCATTTTAAACAGATTCCAGTCAAAATCGGCTTCTTCGATTCATATCGTATCTAAAACCGCATCAAAACTGCAAATATCAGTTTAAACTATCATTTTTTGATACAAACAGTTATATATTCATGTCAATATCTTTCAAATTCTAGTCAAAATCGGCGTCTTTGGGCATTTTAGTAACGAAAACCTTAATAAACTATTAGATTTCGACGTGAGGCAACCTTTCTGAGTCAAATAGTTGCCGATTTCGATAAAATCTTAGTCAGAATCTGCTTTTTCGCCTCTTATTGTACCCAAATCTACCTTAGAAATGCAGATATATACTTAAAACACCTTCTTTTGGGACAAATAATTGGTTTTCGCCCTTGATTTACAGAAGATTATAGCCAAAACATGCATTTTCATAACTTAGCGAACTGAAATCTACATTAAAACTGCAGATAACTACTTAAAAATTCACTTCCTTGAATTGATAATAGGTTTTTCTTTGTCATTTTAAACAGATTCCAGTCAAAATCGGCTTCTTCGACTCATATCGTACCTAAAACCGCATCAAAACTGGAAATACTAGTTTAAACTATCATTTTTTGATACAAACAGTTATATATTCATGGCAATATCTTTCAAATTCTAGTCAAAATCGGCGTCTTTGGGCATTTTAGTAACGAAAACCTTAATAAACTATTAGATTTCGACGTAAGGCAACCATTCTGAGTCAAATAGTTGCCGATTTCGATAAAATCTTAGTCAGAATCTGCTTTTTCGCCTCTTATTGTACCCAAATCTGCCTTAGAAATGCAGATATATACTTAGAACACCTTCTTTTGGGACAAATAATTGGTTTTCGCCCTTGATTTACGGAAGATTATAGCCAAAACATGCATTTTCATAACTTAGCGAACTGAAATCTACATTAAAACTGCAGATAACTACTTAAAAATTCACTTCCTTGAATTGATAATAGGTTTTTCTTTGTCATTTTAAACAGATTCCAGTCAAAATCGGCTTCTTCGATTCATATCGTATCTAAAACCGCATCAAAACTGCAAATATCAGTTTAAACTATCATTTTTTGATACAAACAGTTATATATTCATGGCAATATCTTTCAAATTCTAGTCAAAATCGGCGTCTTTGGGCATTTTAGTAACGAAAACCTTAATAAACTATTAGATTTCGACGTAAGGCAACCTTTCTGAGTCAAATAGTTGCCGATTTCGATAAAATCTTAGTCAGAATCTGCTTTTTCGCCTCTTATTGTACCCAAATCTACCTTAGAAATGTAGATATATACTTAAAACACCTTCTTTTGGGACAAATAAGTTCGCTTAGTTATGAAAATGCATGTTTTGGCTATAATCTTCCGTAAATCAAGGGCGAAAACCAATTATTTGTCCCAAAAGAAGGTGTTTTAAGTATATATCTGCATTTCTAAGGTAGATTTGGGTTGCCTTACGTCGAAATCTAATAGTTTATTAAGGTTTTCGTTACTAAAATGCCCAAAGACGCCGATTTTGACTAGAATTTGAAAGATATTGACATGAATATATAACTGTTTGTATCAAAAAATGATAGTTTAAACTGATATTTGCAGTTTTGATGCGGTTTTAGGTACGATATGAGTCGAAGACTGGAATCTGTTTAAAGTTATGAAAATGCATGTTTTGGCTATAATCTTCCGTAAATCAAGGGCGAAAACCAATTATTTGTCCCAAAAGAAGGTGTTCTAAGTATATATCTGCATTTCTAAGGTAGATTTGGGTACAATAAGAGGCGAAAAAGCAGATTCTGACTAAGATTTTATCGAAATCGGCAACTATTTGACTCAGAATGGTTGCCTTACGTCGAAATCTAATAGTTTATTAAGGTTTTCGTTACTAAAATGCCCAAAGACGCCGATTTTGACTAGAATTTGAAAGATATTGCCATGAATATATAACTGTTTGTATCAAAAAATGATAGTTTAAACTAGTATTTCCAGTTTTGATGCGGTTTTAGGTACGATATGAGTCGAAGAAGCCGATTTTGACTGGAATCTGTTTAAAATGACAAAGAAAAACATATTATCGATTCAAGGAAGTGAATTTTTAAGTAATTATCTGCAGTTTTAATGTAGATTTCAGTTCGCTAAGTTATGAAAATGCATGTTTTGGCTATAATCTTCCGTAAATCAAGGGCCAAGACCAGTTATTTGTCCCATAAGAAGGTGTTTTAAGTATATATCTGCATTTCTAAGGTAGATTTGGGTACAATAAGAGCCGAAAAAGCAGATTCTGACTAAGATTTTATCGAAATCGGCAACTATTTGACTCAGAATGGTTGCCTTACGTCGAAATCTAATAGTTTATTAAGGTTTCCGTTACTAAAATGCCCAAAGGCGCCGATTTTGACTAGAATTTGAAAGATATTGACATGAATATATAACTGTTTGTATCAAAAAATGATAGTTTAAACTGATATTTGCAGTTCTGATGCGGTTTTAGATACGATATGAATCGAAGAAGCCGATTTTGACTGGAATCTGTTTAAGATTTTATCGAAATCGGCAACTAATTGACTCAGAATTTTTGCCTTACGTCGAAATCTAATAGTTTTTTAAGGTTTTCGTTACTAAAATGCCCAAAGACGCCGATTTTGACTAGAATTTGAAAGATATTGACATGAATATATAACTGTTTGTATCAAAAAATGATAGTTTAAAGTGATATTTGCAGTTTTGATGCGGTTTTAGGTACGATATGAGTCCAAGAAGCCGATTCTGACTGGAATCTGTTTAAAATGACAAAGAAAAACCTATTATCAATTCAAGGAAGTGAATTTTTAAGTAGTTATCTGCTGTTTTAATGTAGATTTCAGTTCGCTAAGTTATGAAATTGCATGTTTTGGCTATAATCTTCCGTAAATCAAGGGCGAAAACCAATTATTTGTCCCAAAAGAAGGTATTCTGAGTATATATCTGCATTTCTAAGGTAGATTTGGGTACAATAAGAGGCGAAAAAGCAGATTCTGACTAAGATTTTATCGAAATCGGCAACTATTTGACTCAGAATGGTTGCCTTACGTCGAAATCTAATAGTTTATTAAGGTTTTCGTTACTAAAATGCTCAAAGACGCCGATTTTGACTAGAATTTGAAAGATATTGACATGAATATATAACTGTTTGTATCAAAAAATGATAGTTTAAACTGATATTTGCAGTTTTGATGCGGTTTTAGATACGATATGAATCGAAGAAGCCGATTTTGACTGGAATCTGTTTAAAATGACAAAGAAAAACCTATTATCAATTCAAGGAAGTGAATTTTTAAGTAGTTATTTGCAGTTTTAATGTAGATTTCAGTTCGCTAAGTTATGAAAATGCATGTTTTGGCTATAATCTTCCGTAAATCAAGGGCGAAAACCAATTATTTGTCCCAAAAGAAGGTGTTTTAAGTATATATCTGCATTTCTAAGGTAGATTTGGGTTGCCTTACGTCGAAATCTAATAGTTTATTAAGGTTTTCGTTACTAAAATGCCCAAAGACGCCGATTTTGACTAGAATTTGAAAGATATTGACATGAATATATAACTGTTTGTATCAAAAAATGATAGTTTAAACTGATATTTGCAGTTTTGATGCGGTTTCAGGTACGATATGAGTCGAAGACTGGAATCTGTTTAAAATAACAAAGAAAAACATATTATCAATTCAAGGAAGTGAATTTTTAAGTAGTTATCTGCAGTTTTAATGTAGATTTCAGTTCGCTAAGTTATGAAAATGCATGTTTTGGCTATAATCTTCCGTAAATCAAGGGCCAAGACCAGTTATTTGTCCCAAAAGAAGGTGTTTTAAGTATATATCTGCATTTCTAAGGTAGATTTGGGTACAATAAGAGGCGAAAAAGCAGATTCTGACTAAGATTTTATCGACATCGGCAACTATTTGACTCAGAATGGTTGCCTTACGTCGAAATCTAATAGTTTATTAAGGTTTCCGTTACTAAAATGCCCAAAGACGCCGATTTTGACTAAAATTTGAAAGATATTGATATGAATATATAACTGTTTGTATCAAAAAATGATAGTTTAAACTGATATTTGCAGTTTTGATGCGGTTTTAGATACGATATGAATCGAAGAAGCCGATTTTGACTGGAATCTGTTTAAGATTTTATCGAAATCGGCAACTAATTGACTCAGAATGGTTGCCTTACGTCGAAATCTAATAGTTTTTTAAGGTTTTCGTTACTAAAATGCCCAAAGACACCGATTTTGACTAGAATTTGAAAGATATTGACATGAATATATAACTGTTTGTATCAAAAAATGATAGTTTAAACTGATATTTGCAGTTTTGATGCGGTTTTAGGTACGATATGAGTCGAAGAAGCCGATTTTGACTGGAATCTGTTTAAAATGACAAAGAAAAACCTATTATCAATTCAAGGAAGTGAATTTTTAAGTAGTTATCTGCAGTTTTAATGTAGAAATGCATGTTTTGGCTATAATCTTCCGTAAATCAAGGGCGAAAACCAATTATTTGTCCCAAAAGAAGATGTTTTAAGTATATATCTGCATTTCTAAGGTAGATTTGGGTACAATAAGAGGCGAAAAAGCAGATTCTGACTAAGATTTTATCGAAATCGGCAACTATTTGACTCAGAATGGTTGCCTTACGTCGAAATCTAATAGTTTATTAAGGTTTTCGTTACTAAAATGCCCAAAGACGCCGATTTTGACTAGAATTTGAAAGATATTGACATGAATATATAACTGTTTGTATCAAAAAATGATAGTTTAAACTGATATTTGCAGTTTTGATGCGGTTTTAGGTACGATATGAGTCCAAGAAGCCGATTTTGACTGGAATCTGTTTAAAATGACAAAGAAAAACCTATTATAAATTCAAGGAAGTGAATTTTTAAGTAGTTATCTGCAGTTTTAATGTAGATTTCAGTTCGCTAAGTTATGAAATTGCATGTTTTGGCTATAATCTTCCGTAAATCAAGGGCGAAAACTAATTATTTGTCCCAAAAGAAGGTGTTTTAAGTATATATCTGCATTTCTGAAGTAGATTTCGGTACAATAAGAGGCGAAAAAGCAGATTCTGACTAAGATTTTATCGAAATCGGCAACTATTTGACTCAGAATGGTTGCCTTACGTCGAAATCTAATAGTTTATTAAGGTTTCCGTTACTAAAATGCCCAAAGACGCCGATTTTGACTAGAATTTGAAAGATATTGATATGAATATTTAACTGTTTGTATCAAAAAATGATAGTTTAAACTGATATTTGCAGTTTTGATGCGGTTTTAGATACGATATGAATCGAAGAAGCCGATTTTGACTGGAATCTGTTTAAGATTTTATCGAAATCGGCAACTAATTGACTCAGAATGGTTGCCTTAGGTCGAAATCTAATAGTTTTTTAAGGTTTTCGTTACTAAAATGCCCAAAGACGCCAATTTTGACTAGAATTTGAAAGATATTGACATGAATATATAACTGTTTGTATCAAAAAATGATAGTTTAAACTGATATTTGCAGTTTTGATGCGGTTTTAGGTACGATATGAGTCGAAGAAGCCGATTTTGACTGGAATCTGTTTAAAATGACAAAGAAAAACCTATTATCAATTCAAGGAAGTGAATTTTTAAGTAGTTATCTGCAGTTTTAATGTAGATTTCAGTTCGCTAAGTTATGAAAATGCATGTTTTGGCTATAATCTTCCGTAAATCAAGGGCGAAAACCAATTATTTGTCCCAAAAGAAGGTGTTTTAAGTATATATCTGCATTTCTAAGGTAGATTTGGGTACAATAAGAGGCGAAAAAGCAGATTCTGACTAAGATTTTATCGAAATCGGCAACTATTTGACTCAGAATGGTTGCCTTACGTCGAAATCTAATAGTTTATTAAGGTTTTCGTTACTAAAATGCCCAAAGACGCCGATTTTGACTAGAATTTGAAAGATATTGACATGAATATATAACTGTTTGTATCAAAAAATGATAGTTTAAACTGATATTTGCAGTTTTGATGCGGTTTTAAGTACGATATGAGTCCAAGAAGCCGATTTTGACTGGAATCTGTTTAAAATGACAAAGAAAAACCTATTATCAATTCAAGGAAGTAAATTTTTAAGTAGTTATCTGCAGTTTTAATGTAGATTTCAGTTCGCTAAGTTATGAAATTGCATGTTTTGGCTATAATCTTCCGTAAATCAAGGGCGAAAACTAATTATTTGTCCCAAAAGAAGGTGTTTTAAGTATATATCTGCATTTCTAAGGTAGATTTGGGTACAATAAGAGGCGAAAAAGCAGATTCTGACTAAGATTTTATCGAAATCGGCAACTATTTGACTCAGAAAGGTTGCCTTACGTCGAAATCTAATAGTTTATTAAGGTTTTCGTTACTAAAATGCTCAAAGACGCCGATTTTGACTAGAATTTGAAAGATATTGACATGAATATATAACTGTTTGTATCAAAAAATGATAGTTTAAACTGATATTTGCAGTTTTGATGCGGTTTTAGATACGATATGAATCGATGAAGCCGATTTTGACTGGAATCTGTTTAAAATGACAAAGAAAAACCTATTATCAATTCAAGGAAGTGAATTTTTAAGTAGTTATTTGCAGTTTTAATGTAGATTTCAGTTCGCTAAGTTATGAAAATGCATGTTTTGGCTATAATCTTCCGTAAATCAAGGGCTAAAACCAATTATTTGTATCAAAAGAAGGTGTTTTAAGTATATATCTGCATTTCTAAGGTAGATTTGGGTACAATAAGAGGCGAAAAAGCAGATTCTGACTAAGATTTTATCGAAATCGGCAACTATTTGACTCAGAAAGGTTGCCTTACGTCGAAATCTAATAGTTTATTAAGGTTTTCGTTACTAAAATGCCCAAAGACGCCGATTTTGACTAGAATTTGAAAGATATTGACATGAATATATAACTGTTTGTATCAAAAAATGATAGTTTAAACTGATATTTGCAGTTTTGATGCGGTTTTAGGTACGATATGAGTCCAAGAAGCCGATTTTGACTGGAATCTGTTTAAAATGACAAAGAAAAACCTATTATCAATTCAAGGAAGTAAATTTTTAAGTAGTTATCTGCAGTTTTAATGTAGATTTCAGTTCGCTAAGTTATGAAATTGCATGTTTTGGCTATAATCTTCCGTAAATCAGGGGCGAAAACTAATTATTTGTCCCAAAAGAAGGTGTTTTAAGTATATATCTGCATTTCTAAGGTAGATTTGGGTACAATAAGAGGCGAAAAAGCAGATTCTGACTAAGATTTTATCGAAATCGGCAACTATTTGACTCAGAATGGTTGCCTTACGTCGAAATCTAATAGTTTATTAAGGTTTCCGTTACTAAAATGCCCAAAGGCGCCGATTTTGACTAGAATTTGAAAGATATTGACATGAATATATAACTGTTTGTATCAAAAAATGATAGTTTAAACTGATATTTGCAGTTCTGATGCGGTTTTAGATACGATATGAATCGAAGAAGCCGATTTTGACTGGAATCTGTTTAAGATTTTATCGAAATCGGCAACTAATTGACTCAGAATTTTTGCCTTACGTCGAAATCTAATAGTTTTTTAAGGTTTTCGTTACTAAAATGCCCAAAGACGCCGATTTTGACTAGAATTTGAAAGATATTGACATGAATATATAACTGTTTGTATCAAAAAATGATAGTTTAAAGTGATATTTGCAGTTTTGATGCGGTTTTAGGTACGATATGAGTCCAAGAAGCCGATTCTGACTGGAATCTGTTTAAAATGACAAAGAAAAACCTATTATCAATTCAAGGAAGTGAATTTTTAAGTAGTTATCTGCTGTTTTAATGTAGATTTCAGTTCGCTAAGTTATGAAATTGCATGTTTTGGCTATAATCTTCCGTAAATCAAGGGCGAAAACCAATTATTTGTCCCAAAAGAAGGTATTCTGAGTATATATCTGCATTTCTAAGGTAGATTTGGGTACAATAAGAGGCGAAAAAGCAGATTCTGACTAAGATTTTATCGAAATCGGCAACTATTTGACTCAGAATGGTTGCCTTACGTCGAAATCTAATAGTTTATTAAGGTTTTCGTTACTAAAATGCCCAAAGACGCCGATTTTGACTAGAATTTGAAAGATATTGACATGAATATATAACTGTTTGTATCAAAAAATGATAGTTTAAACTGATATTTGCAGTTTTGATGCGGTTTTAGATACGATATGAATCGAAGAAGCCGATTTTGACTGGAATCTGTTTAAAATGACAAAGAAAAACCTATTATTAATTCAAGGAAGTGAATTTTTAAGTAGTTATTTGCAGTTCTAATGTAGATTTCAGTTCGCTTAGTTATGAAAATGCATGTTTTGGTTATAATCTTCCGTAAATCAAGGGCGAAAACCAATTATTTGTCCCAAAAGAAGGTGTTTTAAGTATATATCTGCATTTCTAAGGTAGATTTGGGTACAATAAGAGGCGAAAAAGCAGATTCTGACTAAGATTTTATCGAAATCGGCAACTATTTGACTCAGAAAGGTTGCCTTACGTCGAAATCTAATAGTTTATTAAGGTTTTCGTTACTAAAATGCCCAAAGACGCCGATTTTGACTAGAATTTGAAAGATATTGACATGAATATATAACTGTTTGTATCAAAAAATGATAGTTTAAACTGATATTTGCAGTTTTGATGCGGTTTTAGATACGATATGAATCGAAGAAGCCGATTTTGACTGGAATCTGTTTAAAATGACAAAGAAAAACCTATTATCAATTCAAGGAAGTGAATTTTTAAGTAGTTATCTGCAGTTTTAATGTAGATTTCAGTTCGCTAAGTTATGAAAATGCATGTTTTGGCTATAATATTCCGTAAATCAAGGGCGAAAACTAATTATTTGTCCCAAAAGAAGGTGTTTTAAGTATTTATCTGCATTTCTAAGGTAGATTTGGGTACAATAAGAGGCGAAAAAGCAGATTCTGACTAAGATTTTATCGAAATCGGCAACTATTTGACTCAGAATGGTTGCCTTACGTCGAAATCTAATAGTTTATTAAGGTTTTCGTTACTAAAATGCCCAAAGACGCCGATTTTGACTAGAATTTGAAAGATATTGACATGAATATATAACTGTTTGTATCAAAAAATGATAGTTTAAACTGATATTTGCAGTTTTGATGCGGTTTTAGATACGATATGAATCGAAGAAGCCGATTTTGACTGGAATCTGTTTAAAATGACAAAGAAAAACCTATTATTAATTCAAGGAAGTGAATTTTTAAGTAGTTATTTGCAGTTCTAATGTAGATTTCAGTTCGCTTAGTT
This sequence comes from Cylas formicarius, assembly GCF_029955315.1. NCBI lineage: Eukaryota > Metazoa > Arthropoda > Insecta > Coleoptera > Brentidae > Cylas > Cylas formicarius. Next base: position 1,449,091 of record NW_026844261.1, read on the forward strand.
ATGAAAATGCATGTTTTGGTTATAATCTTCCGTAAATCAAGGGCGAAAACCAATTATTTGTCCCAAAAGAAGGTGTTTTAAGTATATATCTGCATTTCTAAGGTAGATTTGGGTACAATAAGAGGCGAAAAAGCAGATTCTGACTAAGATTTTATCGAAATCTGCAACTATTTGACTCAGAATGGTTGCCTTACGTCGAAATCTAATAGTTTATTAAGGTTTTCGTTACTAAAATGCCCAAAGACGCCGATTTTGACTAGAATTTGAAAGATATTGACATGAATATATAACTGTTTGTATCAAAAAATGATAGTTTAAACTGATATTTGCAGTTTTGATGCGGTTTTAGGTACGATATGAGTCCAAGAAGCCGATTTTGACTGGAATCTGTTTAAAATGACAAAGAAAAACCTATTATCAATTCAAGGAAGTAAATTTTTAAGTAGTTATCTGCAGTTTTAATGTAGATTTCAGTTCGCTAAGTTATGAAATTGCATGTTTTGGCTATAATCTTCCGTAAATCAGGGGCGAAAACTAATTATTTGTCCCAAAAGAAGGTGTTTTAAGTATATATCTGCATTTCTAAGGTAGATTTGGGTACAATAAGAGGCGAAAAAGCAGATTCTGACTAAGATTTTATCGAAATCGGCAACTATTTGACTCAGAATGGTTGCCTTACGTCGAAATCTAATAGTTTATTAAGGTTTTCGTTACTAAAATGCCCAAAGACGCCGATTTTGACTAGAATTTGAAAGATATTGACATGAATATATAACTGTTTGTATCAAAAAATGATAGTTTAAACTGATATTTGCAGTTCTGATGCGGTTTTAGATACGATATGAATCGAAGAAGCCGATTTTGACTGGAATCTGTTTAAGATTTTATCGAAATCGGCAACTAATTGACTCAGAATTTTTGCCTTACGTCGAAATCTAATAGTTTATTAAGGTTTCCGTTACTAAAATGCCCAAAGGCGCCGATTTTGACTAGAATTTGAAAGATATTGACATGAATATATAACTGTTTGTATCAAAAAATGATAGTTTAAACTGATATTTGCAGTTCTGATGCGGTTTTAGATACGATATGAATCGAAGAAGCCGATTTTGACTGGAATCTGTTTAAGATTTTATCGAAATCGGCAACTAATTGACTCAGAATTTTTGCCTTACGTCGAAATCTAATAGTTTTTTAAGGTTTTCGTTACTAAAATGCCCAAAGACGCCGATTTTGACTAGAATTTGAAAGATATTGACATGAATATATAACTGTTTGTATCAAAAAATGATAGTTTAAAGTGATATTTGCAGTTTTGATGCGGTTTTAGGTACGATATGAGTCCAAGAAGCCGATTCTGACTGGAATCTGTTTAAAATGACAAAGAAAAACCTATTATCAATTCAAGGAAGTGAATTTTTAAGTAGTTATCTGCTGTTTTAATGTAGATTTCAGTTCGCTAAGTTATGAAATTGCATGTTTTGGCTATAATCTTCCGTAAATCAAGGGCGAAAACCAATTATTTGTCCCAAAAGAAGGTATTCTGAGTATATATCTGCATTTCTAAGGTAGATTTGGGTACAATAAGAGGCGAAAAAGCAGATTCTGACTAAGATTTTATCGAAATCGGCAACTATTTGACTCAGAATGGTTGCCTTACGTCGAAATCTAATAGTTTATTAAGGTTTCCGTTACTAAAATGCCCAAAGGCGCCGATTTTGACTAGAATTTGAAAGATATTGACATGAATATATAACTGTTTGTATCAAAAAATGATAGTTTAAACTGATATTTGCAGTTCTGATGCGGTTTTAGATACGATATGAATCGAAGAAGCCGATTTTGACTGGAATCTGTTTAAGATTTTATCGAAATCGGCAACTAATTGACTCAGAATTTTTGCCTTACGTCGAAATCTAATAGTTTTTTAAGGTTTTCGTTACTAAAATGCCCAAAGACGCCGATTTTGACTAGAATTTGAAAGATATTGACATGAATATATAACTGTTTGTATCAAAAAATGATAGTTTAAAGTGATATTTGCAGTTTTGATGCGGTTTTAGGTACGATATGAGTCCAAGAAGCCGATTCTGACTGGAATCTGTTTAAAATGACAAAGAAAAACCTATTATCAATTCAAGGAAGTGAATTTTTAAGTAGTTATCTGCTGTTTTAATGTAGATTTCAGTTCGCTAAGTTATGAAATTGCATGTTTTGGCTATAATCTTCCGTAAATCAAGGGCGAAAACCAATTATTTGTCCCAAAAGAAGGTATTCTGAGTATATATCTGCATTTCTAAGGTAGATTTGGGTACAATAAGAGGCGAAAAAGCAGATTCTGACTAAGATTTTATCGAAATCGGCAACTATTTGACTCAGAATGGTTGCCTTACGTCGAAATCTAATAGTTTATTAAGGTTTTCGTTACTAAAATGCTCAAAGACGCCGATTTTGACTAGAATTTGAAAGATATTGACATGAATATATAACTGTTTGTATCAAAAAATGATAGTTTAAACTGATATTTGCAGTTTTGATGCGGTTTTAGATACGATATGAATCGAAGAAGCCGATTTTGACTGGAATCTGTTTAAAATGACAAAGAAAAACCTATTATCAATTCAAGGAAGTGAATTTTTAAGTAGTTATTTGCAGTTTTAATGTAGATTTCAGTTCGCTAAGTTATGAAAATGCATGTTTTGGCTATAATCTTCCGTAAATCAAGGGCGAAAACCAATTATTTGTCCCAAAAGAAGGTGTTTTAAGTATATATCTGCATTTCTAAGGTAGATTTGGGTTGCCTTACGTCGAAATCTAATAGTTTATTAAGGTTTTCGTTACTAAAATGCCCAAAGACGCCGATTTTGACTAGAATTTGAAAGATATTGACATGAATATATAACTGTTTGTATCAAAAAATGATAGTTTAAACTGATATTTGCAGTTTTGATGCGGTTTCAGGTACGATATGAGTCGAAGACTGGAATCTGTTTAAAATAACAAAGAAAAACATATTATCAATTCAAGGAAGTGAATTTTTAAGTAGTTATCTGCAGTTTTAATGTAGATTTCAGTTCGCTAAGTTATGAAAATGCATGTTTTGGCTATAATCTTCCGTAAATCAAGGGCCAAGACCAGTTATTTGTCCCAAAAGAAGGTGTTTTAAGTATATATCTGCATTTCTAAGGTAGATTTGGGTACAATAAGAGGCGAAAAAGCAGATTCTGACTAAGATTTTATCGACATCGGCAACTATTTGACTCAGAATGGTTGCCTTACGTCGAAATCTAATAGTTTATTAAGGTTTCCGTTACTAAAATGCCCAAAGACGCCGATTTTGACTAAAATTTGAAAGATATTGATATGAATATATAACTGTTTGTATCAAAAAATGATAGTTTAAACTGATATTTGCAGTTTTGATGCGGTTTTAGATACGATATGAATCGAAGAAGCCGATTTTGACTGGAATCTGTTTAAGATTTTATCGAAATCGGCAACTAATTGACTCAGAATGGTTGCCTTACGTCGAAATCTAATAGTTTTTTAAGGTTTTCGTTACTAAAATGCCCAAAGACACCGATTTTGACTAGAATTTGAAAGATATTGACATGAATATATAACTGTTTGTATCAAAAAATGATAGTTTAAACTGATATTTGCAGTTTTGATGCGGTTTTAGGTACGATATGAGTCGAAGAAGCCGATTTTGACTGGAATCTGTTTAAAATGACAAAGAAAAACCTATTATCAATTCAAGGAAGTGAATTTTTAAGTAGTTATCTGCAGTTTTAATGTAGAAATGCATGTTTTGGCTATAATCTTCCGTAAATCAAGGGCGAAAACCAATTATTTGTCCCAAAAGAAGATGTTTTAAGTATATATCTGCATTTCTAAGGTAGATTTGGGTACAATAAGAGGCGAAAAAGCAGATTCTGACTAAGATTTTATCGAAATCGGCAACTATTTGACTCAGAATGGTTGCCTTACGTCGAAATCTAATAGTTTATTAAGGTTTTCGTTACTAAAATGCCCAAAGACGCCGATTTTGACTAGAATTTGAAAGATATTGACATGAATATATAACTGTTTGTATCAAAAAATGATAGTTTAAACTGATATTTGCAGTTTTGATGCGGTTTTAGGTACGATATGAGTCCAAGAAGCCGATTTTGACTGGAATCTGTTTAAAATGACAAAGAAAAACCTATTATAAATTCAAGGAAGTGAATTTTTAAGTAGTTATCTGCAGTTTTAATGTAGATTTCAGTTCGCTAAGTTATGAAATTGCATGTTTTGGCTATAATCTTCCGTAAATCAAGGGCGAAAACTAATTATTTGTCCCAAAAGAAGGTGTTTTAAGTATATATCTGCATTTCTGAGGTAGATTTCGGTACAATAAGAGGCGAAAAAGCAGATTCTGACTAAGATTTTATCGAAATCGGCAACTATTTGACTCAGAATGGTTGCCTTACGTCGAAATCTAATAGTTTATTAAGGTTTCCGTTACTAAAATGCCCAAAGACGCCGATTTTGACTAGAATTTGAAAGATATTGATATGAATATTTAACTGTTTGTATCAAAAAATGATAGTTTAAACTGATATTTGCAGTTTTGATGCGGTTTTAGATACGATATGAATCGAAGAAGCCGATTTTGACTGGAATCTGTTTAAGATTTTATCGAAATCGGCAACTAATTGACTCAGAATGGTTGCCTTAGGTCGAAATCTAATAGTTTTTTAAGGTTTTCGTTACTAAAATGCCCAAAGACGCCAATTTTGACTAGAATTTGAAAGATATTGACATGAATATATAACTGTTTGTATCAAAAAATGATAGTTTAAACTGATATTTGCAGTTTTGATGCGGTTTTAGGTACGATATGAGTCGAAGAAGCCGATTTTGACTGGAATCTGTTTAAAATGACAAAGAAAAACCTATTATCAATTCAAGGAAGTGAATTTTTAAGTAGTTATCTGCAGTTTTAATGTAGATTTCAGTTCGCTAAGTTATGAAAATGCATGTTTTGGCTATAATCTTCCGTAAATCAAGGGCGAAAACCAATTATTTGTCCCAAAAGAAGGTGTTTTAAGTATATATCTGCATTTCTAAGGTAGATTTGGGTACAATAAGAGGCGAAAAAGCAGATTCTGACTAAGATTTTATCGAAATCGGCAACTATTTGACTCAGAATGGTTGCCTTACGTCGAAATCTAATAGTTTATTAAGGTTTTCGTTACTAAAATGCCCAAAGACGCCGATTTTGACTAGAATTTGAAAGATATTGACATGAATATATAACTGTTTGTATCAAAAAATGATAGTTTAAACTGATATTTGCAGTTTTGATGCGGTTTTAGGTACGATATGAGTCCAAGAAGCCGATTTTGACTGGAATCTGTTTAAAATGACAAAGAAAAACCTATTATAAATTCAAGGAAGTGAATTTTTAAGTAGTTATCTGCAGTTTTAATGTAGATTTCAGTTCGCTAAGTTATGAAATTGCATGTTTTGGCTATAATCTTCCGTAAATCAAGGGCGAAAACTAATTATTTGTCCCAAAAGAAGGTGTTTTAAGTATATATCTGCATTTCTGAGGTAGATTTCGGTACAATAAGAGGCGAAAAAGCAGATTCTGACTAAGATTTTATCGAAATCGGCAACTATTTGACTCAGAATGGTTGCCTTACGTCGAAATCTAATAGTTTATTAAGGTTTCCGTTACTAAAATGCCCAAAGACGCCGATTTTGACTAGAATTTGAAAGATATTGATATGAATATTTAACTGTTTGTATCAAAAAATGATAGTTTAAACTGATATTTGCAGTTTTGATGCGGTTTTAGATACGATATGAATCGAAGAAGCCGATTTTGACTGGAATCTGTTTAAGATTTTATCGAAATCGGCAACTAATTGACTCAGAATGGTTGCCTTAGGTCGAAATCTAATAGTTTTTTAAGGTTTTCGTTACTAAAATGCCCAAAGACGCCAATTTTGACTAGAATTTGAAAGATATTGACATGAATATATAACTGTTTGTATCAAAAAATGATAGTTTAAACTGATATTTGCAGTTTTGATGCGGTTTTAGGTACGATATGAGTCGAAGAAGCCGATTTTGACTGGAATCTGTTTAAAATGACAAAGAAAAACCTATTATCAATTCAAGGAAGTGAATTTTTAAGTAGTTATCTGCAGTTTTAATGTAGATTTCAGTTCGCTAAGTTATGAAAATGCATGTTTTGGCTATAATCTTCCGTAAATCAAGGGCGAAAACCAATTATTTGTCCCAAAAGAAGGTGTTTTAAGTATATATCTGCATTTCTAAGGTAGATTTGGGTACAATAAGAGGCGAAAAAGCAGATTCTGACTAAGATTTTATCGAAATCGGCAACTATTTGACTCAGAATGGTTGCCTTACGTCGAAATCTAATAGTTTATTAAGGTTTTCGTTACTAAAATGCCCAAAGACGCCGATTTTGACTAGAATTTGAAAGATATTGACATGAATATATAACTGTTTGTATCAAAAAATGATAGTTTAAACTGATATTTGCAGTTTTGATGCGGTTTTAAGTACGATATGAGTCCAAGAAGCCGATTTTGACTGGAATCTGTTTAAAATGACAAAGAAAAACCTATTATCAATTCAAGGAAGTAAATTTTTAAGTAGTTATCTGCAGTTTTAATGTAGATTTCAGTTCGCTAAGTTATGAAATTGCATGTTTTGGCTATAATCTTCCGTAAATCAAGGGCGAAAACTAATTATTTGTCCCAAAAGAAGGTGTTTTAAGTATATATCTGCATTTCTAAGGTAGATTTGGGTACAATAAGAGGCGAAAAAGCAGATTCTGACTAAGATTTTATCGAAATCGGCAACTATTTGACTCAGAAAGGTTGCCTTACGTCGAAATCTAATAGTTTATTAAGGTTTTCGTTACTAAAATGCTCAAAGACGCCGATTTTGACTAGAATTTGAAAGATATTGACATGAATATATAACTGTTTGTATCAAAAAATGATAGTTTAAACTGATATTTGCAGTTTTGATGCGGTTTTAGATACGATATGAATCGATGAAGCCGATTTTGACTGGAATCTGTTTAAAATGACAAAGAAAAACCTATTATCAATTCAAGGAAGTGAATTTTTAAGTAGTTATTTGCAGTTTTAATGTAGATTTCAGTTCGCTAAGTTATGAAAATGCATGTTTTGGCTATAATCTTCCGTAAATCAAGGGCTAAAACCAATTATTTGTATCAAAAGAAGGTGTTTTAAGTATATATCTGCATTTCTAAGGTAGATTTGGGTACAATAAGAGGCGAAAAAGCAGATTCTGACTAAGATTTTATCGAAATCGGCAACTATTTGACTCAGAAAGGTTGCCTTACGTCGAAATCTAATAGTTTATTAAGGTTTTCGTTACTAAAATGCCCAAAGACGCCGATTTTGACTAGAATTTGAAAGATATTGACATGAATATATAACTGTTTGTATCAAAAAATGATAGTTTAAACTGATATTTGCAGTTTTGATGCGGTTTTAGATACGATATGAATCGAAGAAGCCGATTTTGACTGGAATCTGTTTAAAATGACAAAGAAAAACCTATTATCAATTCAAGGAAGTGAATTTTTAAGTAGTTATCTGCAGTTTTAATGTAGATTTCAGTTCGCTAAGTTATGAAAATGCATGTTTTGGCTATAATATTCCGTAAATCAAGGGCGAAAACTAATTATTTGTCCCAAAAGAAGGTGTTTTAAGTATTTATCTGCATTTCTAAGGTAGATTTGGGTACAATAAGAGGCGAAAAAGCAGATTCTGACTAAGATTTTATCGAAATCGGCAACTATTTGACTCAGAATGGTTGCCTTACGTCGAAATCTAATAGTTTATTAAGGTTTTCGTTACTAAAATGCCCAAAGACGCCGATTTTGACTAGAATTTGAAAGATATTGACATGAATATATAACTGTTTGTATCAAAAAATGATAGTTTAAACTGATATTTGCAGTTTTGATGCGGTTTTAGATACGATATGAATCGAAGAAGCCGATTTTGACTGGAATCTGTTTAAAATGACAAAGAAAAACCTATTATTAATTCAAGGAAGTGAATTTTTAAGTAGTTATTTGCAGTTCTAATGTAGATTTCAGTTCGCTTAGTTATGAAAATGCATGTTTTGGTTATAATCTTCCGTAAATCAAGGGCGAAAACCAATTATTTGTCCCAAAAGAAGGTGTTTTAAGTATATATCTGCATTTCTAAGGTAGATTTGGGTACAATAAGAGGCGAAAAAGCAGATTCTGACTAAGATTTTATCGAAATCTGCAACTATTTGACTCAGAATGGTTGCCTTACGTCGAAATCTAATAGTTTATTAAGGTTTTCGTTACTAAAATGCCCAAAGACGCCGATTTTGACTAGAATTTGAAAGATATTGACATGAATATATAACTGTTTGTATCAAAAAATGATAGTTTAAACTGATATTTGCAGTTTTGATGCGGTTTTAGGTACGATATGAGTCCAAGAAGCCGATTTTGACTGGAATCTGTTTAAAATGACAAAGAAAAACCTATTATCAATTCAAGGAAGTAAATTTTTAAGTAGTTATCTGCAGTTTTAATGTAGATTTCAGTTCGCTAAGTTATGAAATTGCATGTTTTGGCTATAATCTTCCGTAAATCAGGGGCGAAAACTAATTATTTGTCCCAAAAGAAGGTGTTTTAAGTATATATCTGCATTTCTAAGGTAGATTTGGGTACAATAAGAGGCGAAAAAGCAGATTCTGACTAAGATTTTATCGAAATCGGCAACTATTTGACTCAGAATGGTTGCCTTACGTCGAAATCTAATAGTTTATTAAGGTTTCCGTTACTAAAATGCCCAAAGGCGCCGATTTTGACTAGAATTTGAAAGATATTGACATGAATATATAACTGTTTGTATCAAAAAATGATAGTTTAAACTGATATTTGCAGTTCTGATGCGGTTTTAGATACGATATGAATCGAAGAAGCCGATTTTGACTGGAATCTGTTTAAGATTTTATCGAAATCGGCAACTAATTGACTCAGAATTTTTGCCTTACGTCGAAATCTAATAGTTTTTTAAGGTTTTCGTTACTAAAATGCCCAAAGACGCCGATTTTGACTAGAATTTGAAAGATATTGACATGAATATATAACTGTTTGTATCAAAAAATGATAGTTTAAAGTGATATTTGCAGTTTTGATGCGGTTTTAGGTACGATATGAGTCCAAGAAGCCGATTCTGACTGGAATCTGTTTAAAATGACAAAGAAAAACCTATTATCAATTCAAGGAAGTGAATTTTTAAGTAGTTATCTGCTGTTTTAATGTAGATTTCAGTTCGCTAAGTTATGAAATTGCATGTTTTGGCTATAATCTTCCGTAAATCAAGGGCGAAAACCAATTATTTGTCCCAAAAGAAGGTATTCTGAGTATATATCTGCATTTCTAAGGTAGATTTGGGTACAATAAGAGGCGAAAAAGCAGATTCTGACTAAGATTTTATCGAAATCGGCAACTATTTGACTCAGAATGGTTGCCTTACGTCGAAATCTAATAGTTTATTAAGGTTTTCGTTACTAAAATGCCCAAAGACGCCGATTTTGACTAGAATTTGAAAGATATTGACATGAATATATAACTGTTTGTATCAAAAAATGATAGTTTAAACTGATATTTGCAGTTTTGATGCGGTTTTAGATACGATATGAATCGAAGAAGCCGATTTTGACTGGAATCTGTTTAAAATGACAAAGAAAAACCTATTATTAATTCAAGGAAGTGAATTTTTAAGTAGTTATTTGCAGTTCTAATGTAGATTTCAGTTCGCTTAGTTATGAAAATGCATGTTTTGGTTATAATCTTCCGTAAATCAAGGGCGAAAACCAATTATTTGTCCCAAAAGAAGGTGTTTTAAGTATATATCTGCATTTCTAAGGTAGATTTGGGTACAATAAGAGGCGAAAAAGCAGATTCTGACTAAGATTTTATCGAAATCGGCAACTATTTGACTCAGAAAGGTTGCCTTACGTCGAAATCTAATAGTTTATTAAGGTTTTCGTTACTAAAATGCCCAAAGACGCCGATTTTGACTAGAATTTGAAAGATATTGACATGAATATATAACTGTTTGTATCAAAAAATGATAGTTTAAACTGATATTTGCAGTTTTGATGCGGTTTTAGATACGATATGAATCGAAGAAGCCGATTTTGACTGGAATCTGTTTAAAATGACAAAGAAAAACCTATTATCAATTCAAGGAAGTGAATTTTTAAGTAGTTATCTGCAGTTTTAATGTAGATTTCAGTTCGCTAAGTTATGAAAATGCATGTTTTGGCTATAATATTCCGTAAATCAAGGGCGAAAACTAATTATTTGTCCCAAAAGAAGGTGTTTTAAGTATTTATCTGCATTTCTAAGGTAGATTTGGGTACAATAAGAGGCGAAAAAGCAGATTCTGACTAAGATTTTATCGAAATCGGCAACTATTTGACTCAGAATGGTTGCCTTACGTCGAAATCTAATAGTTTATTAAGGTTTTCGTTACTAAAATGCCCAAAGACGCCGATTTTGACTAGAATTTGAAAGATATTGACATGAATATATAACTGTTTGTATCAAAAAATGATAGTTTAAACTGATATTTGCAGTTTTGATGCGGTTTTAGATACGATATGAATCGAAGAAGCCGATTTTGACTGGAATCTGTTTAAAATGACAAAGAAAAACCTATTATTAATTCAAGGAAGTGAATTTTTAAGTAGTTATTTGCAGTTCTAATGTAGATTTCAGTTCGCTTAGTTATGAAAATGCATGTTTTGGTTATAATCTTCCGTAAATCAAGGGCGAAAACCAATTATTTGTCCCAAAAGAAGGTGTTTTAAGTATATATCTGCATTTCTAAGGTAGATTTGGGTACAATAAGAGGCGAAAAAGCAGATTCTGACTAAGATTTTATCGAAATCTGCAACTATTTGACTCAGAATGGTTGCCTTACGTCGAAATCTAATAGTTTATTAAGGTTTTCGTTACTAAAATGCCCAAAGACGCCGATTTTGACTAGAATTTGAAAGATATTGACATGAATATATAACTGTTTGTATCAAAAAATGATAGTTTAAACTGATATTTGCAGTTTTGATGCGGTTTTAGGTACGATATGAGTCCAAGAAGCCGATTTTGACTGGAATCTGTTTAAAATGACAAAGAAAAACCTATTATCAATTCAAGGAAGTAAATTTTTAAGTAGTTATCTGCAGTTTTAATGTAGATTTCAGTTCGCTAAGTTATGAAATTGCATGTTTTGGCTATAATCTTCCGTAAATCAGGGGCGAAAACTAATTATTTGTCCCAAAAGAAGGTGTTTTAAGTATATATCTGCATTTCTAAGGTAGATTTGGGTACAATAAGAGGCGAAAAAGCAGATTCTGACTAAGATTTTATCGAAATCGGCAACTATTTGACTCAGAATGGTTGCCTTACGTCGAAATCTAATAGTTTATTAAGGTTTCCGTTACTAAAATGCCCAAAGGCGCCGATTTTGACTAGAATTTGAAAGATATTGACATGAATATATAACTGTTTGTATCAAAAAATGATAGTTTAAACTGATATTTGCAGTTCTGATGCGGTTTTAGATACGATATGAATCGAAGAAGCCGATTTTGACTGGAATCTGTTTAAGATTTTATCGAAATCGGCAACTAATTGACTCAGAATTTTTGCCTTACGTCGAAATCTAATAGTTTTTTAAGGTTTTCGTTACTAAAATGCCCAAAGACGCCGATTTTGACTAGAATTTGAAAGATATTGACATGAATATATAACTGTTTGTATCAAAAAATGATAGTTTAAAGTGATATTTGCAGTTTTGATGCGGTTTTAGGTACGATATGAGTCCAAGAAGCCGATTCTGACTGGAATCTGTTTAAAATGACAAAGAAAAACCTATTATCAATTCAAGGAAGTGAATTTTTAAGTAGTTATCTGCTGTTTTAATGTAGATTTCAGTTCGCTAAGTTATGAAATTGCATGTTTTGGCTATAATCTTCCGTAAATCAAGGGCGAAAACCAATTATTTGTCCCAAAAGAAGGTATTCTGAGTATATATCTGCATTTCTAAGGTAGATTTGGGTACAATAAGAGGCGAAAAAGCAGATTCTGACTAAGATTTTATCGAAATCGGCAACTATTTGACTCAGAATGGTTGCCTTACGTCGAAATCTAATAGTTTATTAAGGTTTTCGTTACTAAAATGCCCAAAGACGCCGATTTTGACTAGAATTTGAAAGATATTGACATGAATATATAACTGTTTGTATCAAAAAATGATAGTTTAAACTGATATTTGCAGTTTTGATGCGGTTTTAGATACGATATGAATCGAAGAAGCCGATTTTGACTGGAATCTGTTTAAAATGACAAAGAAAAACCTATTATTAATTCAAGGAAGTGAATTTTTAAGTAGTTATTTGCAGTTCTAATGTAGATTTCAGTTCGCTTAGTTATGAAAATGCATGTTTTGGTTATAATCTTCCGTAAATCAAGGGCGAAAACCAATTATTTGTCCCAAAAGAAGGTGTTTTAAGTATATATCTGCATTTCTAAGGTAGATTTGGGTACAATAAGAGGCGAAAAAGCAGATTCTGACTAAGATTTTATCGAAATCTGCAACTATTTGACTCAGAATGGTTGCCTTACGTCGAAATCTAATAGTTTATTAAGGTTTTCGTTACTAAAATGCCCAAAGACGCCGATTTTGACTAGAATTTGAAAGATATTGACATGAATATATAACTGTTTGTATCAAAAAATGATAGTTTAAACTGATATTTGCAGTTTTGATGCGGTTTTAGGTACGATATGAGTCCAAGAAGCCGATTTTGACTGGAATCTGTTTAAAATGACAAAGAAAAACCTATTATCAATTCAAGGAAGTAAATTTTTAAGTAGTTATCTGCAGTTTTAATGTAGATTTCAGTTCGCTAAGTTATGAAATTGCATGTTTTGGCTATAATCTTCCGTAAATCAGGGGCGAAAACTAATTATTTGTCCCAAAAGAAGGTGTTTTAAGTATATATCTGCATTTCTAAGGTAGATTTGGGTACAATAAGAGGCGAAAAAGCAGATTCTGACTAAGATTTTATCGAAATCGGCAACTATTTGACTCAGAATGGTTGCCTTACGTCGAAATCTAATAGTTTATTAAGGTTTTCGTTACTAAAATGCTCAAAGACGCCGATTTTGACTAGAATTTGAAAGATATTGACATGAATATATAACTGTTTGTATCAAAAAATGATAGTTTAAACTGATATTTGCAGTTTTGATGCGGTTTTAGATACGATATGAATCGAAGAAGCCGATTTTGACTGGAATCTGTTTAAAATGACAAAGAAAAACCTATTATCAATTCAAGGAAGTGAATTTTTAAGTAGTTATCTGCAGTTTTAATGTAGATTTCAGATCGCTAAGTTATGAAAATGCATGTTTTGGCTATAATATTCCGTAAATCAAGGGCGAAAACTAATTATTTGTCCCAAAAGAAGGTGTTTTAAGTATTTATCTGCATTTCTAAGGTAGATTTGGGTACAATAAGAGGCGAAAAAGCAGATTCTGACTAAGATTTTATCGAAATCGGCAACTATTTGGCTCAGAATGGTTGCCTTACGTCGAAATCTAATAGTTTATTAACGTTTTCGTTACTAAAATGCCCAAAGACGCCGATTTTGACTAGAATTTGAAAGATATTGACATGAATATATAACTGTTTGTATCAAAAAATGATAGTTTAAACTGATATTTGCAGTTTTGATGCGGTTTTAGATACGATATGAATCGAAGAAGCCGATTTTGACTGGAATCTGTTTAAAATGACAAAGAAAAACCTATTATTAATTCAAGGAAGTGAATTTTTAAGTAGTTATTTGCAGTTCTAATGTAGATTTCAGTTCGCTTAGTTATGAAAATGCATGTTTTGGTTATAATCTTCCGTAAATCAAGGGCGAAAACCAATTATTTGTCCCAAAAGAAGGTGTTTTAAGTATATATCTGCATTTCTAAGGTAGATTTGGGTACAATAAGAGGCGAAAAAGCAGATTCTGACTAAGATTTTATCGAAATCGGCAACTATTTGACTCAGAATGGTTGCCTTACGTCGAAATCTAATAGTTTATTAAGGTTTTCGTTACTAAAATGCCCAAAGACGCCGATTTTGACTAGAATTTGAAAGATATTGACATGAATATATAACTGTTTGCATCAAAAAATGATAGTTTAAACTGATATTTGCAGTTTTGATGCGGTTTTAGGTACGATATGAGTCGAAGAAGCCGATTTTGACTGGAATCTGTTTAAAATGATAAAGAACAACCTATTATCAATTCAAGGAAGTGAATTTTTAAGTAGTTATCTGCAGTTTTAATGTAGATTTCAGTTCGCTAAGTTATGAAAATGCATGTTTTGCCTATAATCTTCCGTAAATCAAGGGCGAAAACCAATTATTTGTCCCAAAAGAAGGCGTTTTAAGTATATATCTGCATTTCTAAGGTAGATTTGGGTACAATAAGAGGCGAAAAAGCAGATTCTGACTAGGATTTTTTCGAAATCGGCAACTATTTGACTCAGAATGGTTGCCTTACGTCGAAATCTAATAGTTTATTAAGGTTTTCGTTACTAAAATGCCCAAAGACGCCGATTTTGACTAGAATTTGAAAGATATTGACATAAATATATAACTGTTTGTATCAAAAAATGATAGTTTAAACTGATAATTGCAGTTTTGATGCGGTTTTAGATGCGATATGAATCGAAGAAGCCGATTTTGACTGGAATCTGTTTAAAATGACAAAGAAAAACCTATTATCAATTCAAGGAAGTGAATTTTTAAGTAGTTATCTGCAGTTTTAATGTAGATTTCAGTTCGCTAAGTTATGAAAATGCATGTTTTGGCTATAATCTTCCGTAAATCAAGGGCGAAAACCAATTATTTGTCCCAAAAGAAGGTATTCTGAGTATATATCTGCATTTCTAAGGTAGATTTGGGTACAATAAGAGGCGAAAAAGCAGATTCTGACTAAGATTTTATCGAAATCGGCAACTATTTGACTCAGAATGGTTGCCTTACGTCGAAATCTAATAGTTTATTAAGGTTTTCGTTACTAGAATGCCCAAAGACGCACATTTTGATTAGAATTTGTAAGATATTTACATGAATATATAACTGTTTGTATCAAAAAATGATAGTTTAAACTGATATTTGCAGTTTTGATGCGGTTTTAGGTACGATATGAGTCGAAGAAGCCGATTTTGACTGAAATCTGTTTAAAATGACAAAGAAAAACCTATTATCAATTCAAGGAAGTGAATTTTTAAGTAGTTATCTGCAGTTTTAATGTAGATTTGGGTTCAATAAGAGGCGAAAAAGCAGATTCTGACTAAGATTTTATCGAAATCGGCAACTATTTGACTCAGAATGGTTGCCTTTTGTCGAAATCTAATAGTTTATTAAGGTTTTCGTTACTAAAATGCCCAAAGACGCCGATTTTGACTAGAATTTGAAAGATATTGACATGAATATATAACTGTTTGTATCAAAAAATGATAGTTTAAACTGATATTTGCAGTTTTGATGCGGTTTTAGATACGATATGAATCGAAGAAGCCGATTTTGACTGGAATCTGTTTAAAATGACAAAGAAAAACCTATTATCAATTCAAGGAAGTGAATTTTTAAGTAGTTATTTGCAGTCTTAATGTAGATTTCAGTTCGCTAAGTTATGAAAATGCATGTTTTGGCTATAATCTTCCGTAAATCAAGGGCGAAAACCAATTATTTGTCCCAAAAGAAGGCGTTTTAAGTATATATCTGCATTTCTAAGGTAGATTTGGGTACAATAAGAGGCGAAAAAGCAGATTCTGACTAGGATTTTTTCGAAATCGGCAACTATTTGACTCAGAATGGTTGCCTTACGTCGAAATCTAGTTTATTAAGGTTTTCGTTACTAGAATGCCCAAAGACGCCGATTTTGACTAGAATTTGTAAGATATTGACATGAATATATAACTGTTTGTATCAAAAAATGATAGTTTAAACTGATATTTGCAGTTTTGATGCGGTTTTAGGTACGATATGAGTCGAAGAAGCCGATTTTGACTGGAATCTGTTTAAAATGATAAAGAACAACCTATTATCAATTCAAGGAAGTGAATTTTTAAGTAGTTATCTGCAGTTTTAATGTAGATTTCAGTTCGCTAAGTTATGAAAATGCATGTTTTGGCTATAATCTTCCGTAAATCAAGGGCGAAAACCAATTATTTGTCCCAAAAGAAGGTGTTTTAAGTATATATCTGCATTTCTAAGGTAGATTTGGGTACAATAAGAGGCGAAAAAGCAGATTCTGACTAAGATTTTATCGAAATCGGCAACTATTTGACTCAGAATGGTTGCCTTACGTCGAAATCTAATAGTTTATTAAGGTTTTCGTTACTAAAATGCCCAAAGACGCCGATTTTGACTAGAATTTGAAAGATATTGACATAAATATATAACTGTTTGTATCACAAAATGATAGTTTAAACTGATAATTGCAATTTTGATGCGGTTTTAGATGCGATATGAATCGAAGAAGCCGATTTTGACTGGAATCTGTTTAAAATGACAAAGAAAAACCTATTATCAATTCAAGGAAGTGAATTTTTAAGTAGTTATCTGCAGTTTTAATGTAGATTTCAGTTCGCTAAGTTATGAAAATGCATGTTTTGGCAATAATCTTCCGTAAATCAAGGGCGAAAACCAATTATTTGTCCCAAAAGAAGGTGTTCTGAGTATATATCTGCATTTCTAAGGTAGATTTGGGTACAATAAGAGGCGAAAAAGCAGATTCTGACTAAGATTTTATCGAAATCGGCAACTATTTGACTCAGAATGGTTGCCTTACGTCGAAATCTAATAGTTTATTAAGGTTTTCGTTACTAGAATGCCCAAAGACGCACATTTTGACTAGAATTTGTAAGATATTGACATGAATATATAACTGTTTGTATCAAAAAATGATAGTTTAAACTGATATTTGCAGTTTTGATGCGGTTTTAGGTACGATATGAGTCGAAGAAGCCGATTTTGACTGGAATCTGTTTAAAATGACAAAGAAAAACCTATTATCAATTCAAGGAAGTGAATTTTTAAGTAGTTATCTGCAGTTTTAATGTAGATTTCAGTTCGCTAAGTTATGAAAATGCATGTTTTGGCTATAATCTTCAGTAAATCAAGGGCGAAAACCAATTATTTGTCCCAAAAGAAGGTGTTTTAAGTATATATCTGCATTTCTAAGGTAGATTTGGGTACAATAAGAGGCGAAAAAGCAGATTCTGACTAAGATTTTATCGAAATCGGCAACTATTTGACTCAGAAAGGTTGCCTTACGTCGAAATCTAATAGTTTATTAAGGTTTTCGTTACTAAAATGCCCAAAGACGCCGATTTTGACTAGAATTTGAAAGATATTGACATGAATATATAACTGTTTGTATCAAAAAATGATAGTTTAAACTGATATTTGCAGTTTTGATGCGGTTTTAGATACGATATGAATCGAAGAAGCCGATTTTGACTGGAATCTGTTTAAAATGACAAAGAAAAACCTATTATCAATTCAAGGAAGTGAATTTTTAAGTAGTTATCTGCAGTTTTAGTGTAGATTTCAGTTCGCTAAGTTATGAAAATGCATTTTTTTTTTCTATAATCTTCCGTAAATCAAGGGCGAAAACCAATTATTTGTCCCAAAAGAAGGTGTTTTAAGTATATATCTGCATTTCTAAGGTAGATTTGGGTACAATAAGAGGCGAAAAAGCAGATTCTGACTAGGATTTTTTCGAAATCGGCAACTATTTGCCTCAGAAAGGTTGCCTTACGTCGAAATCTAATAGTTTATTAAGGTTTTCGTTACTAAAATGCCCAAAGACGCCGATTTTGATTAGAATTTGAAAGATATTGACATAAATATATAACTGTTTGTATCAAAAAATGATAGTTTAAACTGATAATTGCAGTTTTGATGCGGTTTTAGATGCGATATGAATCGAAGAAGCCGATTTTGACTGAAATCTGTTTAAAATGACAAAGAAAAAGCTATTATCAATTCAAGGAAGTGAATTTTTAAGTAGTTATCTGCAGTTTTAATGTAGATTTCAGTTCGCTAAGTTATGAAAATGCATGTTTTGGCTATAATCTTCCGTAAATCAAGGGCGAAAACCAATTATTTGTCCCAAAAGAAGGTGTTCTGAGTATATATCTGCATTTCTAAGGTAGATTTGGGTACAATAAGAGGCGAAAAAGCAGATTCTGACTAAGATTTTATCGAAATCGGCAACTATTAGACTCAGAATGGTTGCCTTACGTCGAAATCTAATAGTTTATTAAGGTTTTCGTTTCTAGAATGCCCAAAGACGCAAATTTTGACTAGAATTTGTAAGATATTGACATGAATATATAACTGTTTGTATCAAAAAATGATAGTTTAAACTGATATTTGCAGTTTTGATGCGGTTTTAGGTACGATATGAGTCGAAGAAGCCGATTTTGACTGGAATCTGTTTAAAATGACAAAGAAAAACCTATTATCAATTCAAGGAAGTGAATTTTTAAGTAGTTATCTGCAGTTTTAATGTAGATTTCAGTTCGCTAAGTTATGAAAATGCATGTTTTGGCTATAATCTTCTGTAAATCAAGGGCCAAAACCAATTATTTGTCCCAAAAGAAGGTGTTTTAAGTATATATCTGCATTTCTAAGGTAGATTTGGGTACAATAAGAGGCGAAAAAGCAGATTCTGACTAAGATTTTATCGAAATCGGCAACTATTAGACTCAGAAAGGTTGCCTTACGTCGAAATCTAATAGTTTATTAAGGTTTTCGTTACTAAAATGCCCAAAGACGCCGATTTTGACTAGAATTTGAAAGATATTGACATGAATATATAAGTGTTTGTATCAAAAAATGATAGTTTAAACTGATATTTGCAGTTTTGATGCGGTTTTAGATACGATATGAATCGAAGAAGCCGATTTTGACTGGAATCTGTTTAAAATGACAAAGAAAAACCTATTATCAATTCAAGGAAGTGAATTTTTAAGTAGTTATCTGCAGTTTTAATGTAGATTTCAGTTCGCTAAGTTATGAAAATGCATGTTTTGGCTATAATCTTCTGTAAATCAAGGGCCAAAACCAATTATTTGTCCCAAAAGAAGGTGTTTTAAGTATATATCTGCATTTCTAAGGTAGATTTGGGTACAATAAGAGGCGAAAAAGCAGATTCTGACTAAGATTTTATCAAAATCGGCAACTATTTGACTCAGAAAGGTTGCCTTACGTCGAAATCTAATAGTTTATTAAGGTTTGTTTTGCTTGAAATATAATTTTTGTAATTAGCAGCTCAGCCAAGAAAATTTTGTCAATTATGGGGATTGAGTGCATAAATTTATAACAATATAATGCCCTTATATTTCAAAGCATGGCACATCACCAGAAATGGTTCTACTTTCAAACAGATTTAGCCATGGTCTGTCCGTTAAAGCGTCTGTCTAGAAATCAGATTCCCCATGGCAGCGTAGGTTCGAAACCTACCTAATGCAAACGGCCATTGTTTTGCTTGAAATATATATTTTCTAATTAACAGCTCAGCATAGAAATTTTTCTCAAATATGGGGATTGAATACATAAATTTATAAAAATATAATGGACTTATATTTCAACGCATGGCACATCACCAGAAATAGTTCGACTTTCCAACAGATTTAGCATTGGTCGGTCGGTTAAGGCGTCTGACTAGAAATCAGATTCTCTATCAGCATAGGTTCAAAACCTACCTACTGCAAACGACCATTTGTTTTGCTTGAAATATAATTTTTCTTATTAGCAGTTCAGTCCAGAAAATTTTGTCAATTATGGGGATTGAGGGCATAAATTTAAAACAATATAATGCCCTTATATTTCAAATGGCACATCACCAAAAATAGTTCTACTTTCAAACAGATTTAGCCCTGGTCTGTCGGTTAAGGCGTCTGACTAGAAATGAGATTCTCCATGGCAGCGTAGATTCGAAACCTACCTACTGCAAACGAAAATTTGTTTTGCTTGAAATTTAATTTTTGTAATTAGCAGCTCTGCCCAAAAAATGTGGTCAATTATGGGGATTGAGTGCATAAATTTACAACAATAAAATGCCCTTATATTTCAAATGGCATATCATCAGAAATAGTTCTACTTTCAAACAGATTTAGCCCTGGTCTCTCGGTTAAGGCATCTGACTAGAAACCAGATTCTCTATGGCAGCGTAGGTTCGAAACCCACCTACTGCAAACGGCCATTGTTTTGCTTGAAATATATAATTTTTAATTAACAGCTCAGAACAGGAATTTTTCTTAAATTAAGGATTGAGTACATAAATTTATAAAAATATAATTTACTTATATTTCAACGTATGGCACATCACCAGAAATAGTGCGACATTCAAACAGATTTAGCCTTGTTCTGTCGGTTAAGGCGTCTGACTTGAAATCAGATTCTCTATGGCAGCGTAGGTTCGAAACCTACCCACTGCAAACCGCCATTGTTTTGCTTGAAATATATATTTTTTAATTAACAGCTCAGCCCAGAAATTTTTCTCAAATATGGGGATTGGCTACATAAATTTAAAAAAATATAATGGACTTATATTGCAACGCCTGGCACATCACCAGAAATAGTTCGACTTTCAAACAGATTTAGCCTTGGTCTGTCGGTTAAGGGGTCTGACTAGAAATCAGATTCTCCATGGCAGCGTAGGTTCGAAACCTACCTACTGCAAACGACCATTTGTTTTGCTTGAAATATAATTTTTGTAATTAGCAGCTCAGCCCAGAAAATTTTGTCAATTATAGGGATTGAGTGCATACATATAAAACAATATAATGCCCTTAAATTTCAAATGGCACATCACCAGAAATAGTTCGACTTTCAAACAGATTTAGCTTTGGTCTGTCGTTTAAGGCGTCTGACTAGAAATCAGATTCTCCATGGCAGCGTAGATTCGAAACCTACCTACTGCAAACGGAAATTGTTTTGCTTGAAATATATATTTTTTAATTAACAGCTCAGCCCAGAAATTTTTCTCTGATATGGGGATTGAGTACATAAATTTATAAAAATATAATGGCCTTATATTTCAACGCATGGCACATCACCAAAAATAGTTCCACTTTCAAACAAATTTAGATTTGGTCTGTCGGTAAAGGCGTCTGACTAGAAATCAGATTCTCTATCAGCGTAGGTTCCAAACCTACCTACTGCAAACGACCATTTGTTTTGCTTGAAATATAATTTTTGTAATTAGCAGCTCAGTCCAGAAAATTTTGTCAATTATGGGGATTGAGTGCATACATTTAAAACAATATAATGTCCTTATATTTCAAATGGCACATCAAAAGAAATAGTTCTACTTTCAAACAGATTTAGCCCTGGTCTGTGGGTTAAGGCGTCTGACTACAAATCAGATTCTCCATGGCAGCGTAGGTATGAAACCTACATACTGCAAACAACCATTTGTTTTGCGTGAAATACAATTTTTGTAATTAGCAGCTCAGTCCAGAAAATTTTGTCAATTATGGGGATTGAGTGCATACATTTAAAACCATATAATGCTGTTATATTTCAAATGGCATATCACCAGAAATAGTTCTTCTTTCAAACAGATTTAGCCCTGGTCTGTCGGTTAAGGCGTCTGACTAGAAATCAGATTCTCCATGGCAGCGTAGATTCGAAACCTACCTACTGCAAACGGAAATTGTTTTGCTTGAAATATATATTTTTTAATTAACAGCTCAGCTTAGAAAATTTTCTAAAATCTAGGGATTGAGTACATAAATTTATAAAAATATAATGGAATTTTATACCAGAAATAGTTCTACTTTCAAACAGATTTAGCCCTGGTCTGTCGGTTAAGGCGTCTGACTAGAAATCAGATTCTCTATGGCAGCGTAGGTTCGAAACTCACCTACTGCAAGCAGTCATTGTTTTGCTTGAAATATATAATTTTTAATTAACAGCTCAGAACAGAAATTTTTCTTAAATATGGGGATTGAGTACATAAATTTAAAAATATATAATGGCCTTATATTTCAACGCATGGCACATCAAAAGAAATAGTTCGACTTTCAAACAGATTTAGCCTTGGTCTGTCGGTTAAGGCGTCTGACTAGAAATCAGATTCTCTATGGTAGCGTAGGTTCGAAACCTACCCACTGCAAACGGCCATTGTTTTGCTTGAAATATATATTTTTTAATTAACAGCTCAGCCCAGAAATTTTTCTCAAATATGGGGATTGACTACATAAATTTAAAAATATATAATGGCCTTATATTTCAACGCATGGCACATCACCAGAAATAGTTCGACTTTCAAACAGATTTAGCCTTGGTCTGTCGGTTAAGGCGTCTGACTAGAAATCAGATTCTCTATGGCAGCGTAGGTTCGAAACCTACCTACTGCTAACGGCCATTGTTTTGCTTGAAATATATAATTTTTAGTTAACAGCTCAGCCCAGAAATTTTTCTCAAATATGGGAATTGATTACATAAATTTAAAAAAATATAATGGCCTTATATTTCAACGCATGGCACATCACCAGAAATAGTTCGACTTTCAAACAGATTTAGCCTTGTTCTGTCGGTTAAGGCGTCTGACTTGAAATCAGATTCTCTATGGTAGCGTAGGTTCGAAACCTACCCACTGCAAACGGCCATTGTTTTGCTTGAAATATATATTTTTTAATTAACAGCTCAGCCCAGAAATTTTTCTCAAATATGGGGATTGACTACATAAATTTAAAAATATATAATGGCCTTATATTTCAACGCATGGCACATCACCAGAAATAGTTCGACTTTCAAACAGATTTAGCCTTGGTCTGTCGGTTAAGGCGTCTGACTAGAAATCAGATTCTCTATGGCTGCGTAGGTTCGAAACCTACCTACTGCTAACGGCCATTGTTTTGCTTGAAATATATAATTTTTAGTTAACAGCTCAGCCCAGAAATTTTTCTCAAATATGGGGATTGATTACATAAATTTAAAAAAATATAATGGCCTTATATTTCAACGCATGGCACATCACCAGAAATAGTTCGACTGTCAAACAGATTTAGCCTTGGTCTGTCGGATAAGGCGTATGACTAGAAATCAGATTCTCTATCAGCATAGGTTCGAAACCTACCTACTGCAAACGACCATTGTTTTGCTTGAAATATAATTTTTGTAATTAGCAGCTCAGCCAAGAAAATTTTGTCAATTATGGGGATTGAGTGCATAAATTTATAACAATATAATGCCCTCATATTTCAAAGCATGGCACATCACCAGAAATGGTTCTACTTTCAAACAGATTTAGCCTTGGTCTGTCCGTTAAAGCTTCTGTCTAGAAATCAGATTCCCCATGGCAGCGCAGGTTCGAAACCTACCTAATGCAAACGGCCATTGTTTTGCTTGAAATATATATTTTCTAATTAACAGCTCAGCCTAGAAATTTTTCTCAAATATGGGGATTGAATACATAAATTTATAAAAATATAATGGACTTATATTTCAAAGCATGGCACATCACCAGAAATAGTTCGACTTTCAAACAGATTTAACTTTGGTCGGTCGGTTTAGGCGTCTGACTAGAAATCAGATTCTCTATCAGCATAGGTTCGAAACCTACCTACTGCAAACGACCATTTGTTTTGCTTGAAATATAATTTTTGTTATTAGCAGTTCAGTCCAGAAAATTTTGTCAATTATGGGGATTGAGTGCATAAATTTAAAACAATATAATGCCCTTATATTTCAAATGGCACATCACCAAAAATAGTTCTACTTTCAAACAGATTTAGCCCTGGTCTGTCGGTTAAGGCGTCTGACTAGAAATGAGACTCTCCATGGCAGCGTTGATTCGAAACCTACCTACTGCAAACGAAAATTTGTTTTGCTTGAAATTTAATTTTTGTAATTAGCAGCTCTGCCCAAAAAATGTGGTCAATTATGCTGATTGAGTGCATAAATTTACAACAATAAAATGCCCTTATATTTCAAATGGCACATCATCAGAAATAGTTCTACTTTCAAACAGATTTAGCCCTGGTCTGTCGGTTAAGGCATCTGACTAGAAACCAGATTCTCTATGGCAGCGTAGGTTCGAAACCCACCTACTGCAAACGGCCATTGTTTTGCTTGAAATATATAATTTTTAATTAACAGCTCAGAACAGAAATTTTTCTTAAATTAAGGATTGAGTACATAAATTTATAAAAATATAATTTACTTATATTTCAACGTATGGCACATCACCAGAAATAGTGCGACATTCAAACAGATTTAGCCTTGTTCTGTCGGTTAAGGCGCCTGACTTGAAATCAGATTCTCTATGGCAGCGTAGGTTCGAAACCTACCCACTGCAAACCGCCATTGTTTTGCTTGAAATATATATTTTTTAATTAACAGCTCAGCCCAGAAATTTTTCTCAAATATGGGGATTGGCTACATAAATTTAAAAAAATATAATGGACTTATATTGCAACGCCTGGCACATCACCAGAAATAGTTCGACTTTCAAACAGATTTAGCCTTGGTCTGTCGGTTAAGGGGTCTGACTAGAAATCAGATTCTCCATGGCAGCGTAGGTTCGAAACCTACCTACTGCAAACGGCCATTGTTTTGCTTGAAATATATAATTTTTAGTTAACAGCTCAGAACAGAAATTTTTCTTAAATATGGGGATTGAGTACATAAATTTATAAAAATATAATTTACTTATATTTCAACGCATGGCACATCACCAGAAATAGTTCGACTTTCAAACAGATTTAGATTTGTTCTGTCGGTTAAGGCGTCTGACTTGAAATCAGATTCTCTATGGTAGCGTAGGTTCGAAACCTACCCACTGCAAACGGCCATTGTTTTGCTTGAAATATATATTTTTTAATTAACAACTCAGCCCAGAAATTTTTCTCAAATATGGGGATTGACTACATAAATTTAAAAATATATAATGGCCTTATATTTCAACGCATGGCACATCACCAGAAATAGTTCGACTTTCAAACAGATTTAGCCTTGGTCTGTCGGTTAAGGCGTCTGACTAGAAATCAGATTCTCTATGGCAGCGTAGTTTCGAAACCTACCTACTGCTAACGGCCATTGTTTTGCTTGAAATATATAATTTTTAGTTAACAGCTCAGCCCAGAAATTTTTCTCAAATATGGGAATTGATTACATAAATTTAAAAAAATATAATGGACTTATATTTCAACGCATGGCACATCACCAAAAATAGTTCTACTTTCAAACAGATTTAGCCCTGGTCTGTCGGTTAAGGCGTCTGACTAGAAATGAGATTCTCCATGGCAGCGTAGATTCGAAACCTACCTACTGCAAACGAAAATTTGTTTTGCTTGAAATTTAATTTTTGTAATTAGCAGCTCTGCCCAAAAAATGTGGTCAATTATGGGGATTGAGCGCATAAATTTACAACAATAAAATGCCCTTATATTTCAAATGGCACATCATCAGAAATAGTTCTACTTTCAAACAGATTTAGCCCTGGTCTGTCGGTTAAGGCATCTGACTAGAAACCAGATTCTCTATGGCAGCGTAGGTTCGAAAACCACCTACTGCAAACGGCCATTGTTTTGCTTGAAATATATAATTTTTAATTAACAGCTCAGCCCAGAAATTTTTCTCAGATATGGGGATTGAGTACATAAATTTATAAAAATATAATGGCCTTATATTTCAACGCATGGCACATCACCAGAAATAGTACCACTTTCAAACAAATTTAGATTTGGTCTGTCGGTAAAGGCGTCTGACTAGAAATCAGATTCTCTATCAGCATAGGTTCCAAACCTACCTACTGCAAACGACCATTTGTTTTGCTTGAAATATAATTTTTGTAATTAGCAGCTCAGTCTAGAAAATTTTGTCAATTATGGGGATTGAGTGCATACATTTAAAACAATATAATGTCCTTATATTTCAAATGGCACATCAAAAGAAATAGTTCTACTTTCAAACAGATTTAGCCCTGGTCTGTGGGTTAAGGCGTCTGACTACAAATCAGATTCTCCATGGCAGCGTAGGTATGAAACCTACATACTGCAAACAACCATTTGTTTTGCGTGAAATATAATTTTTGTAATTAGCAGCTCAGTCCAGAAAATTTTGTCAATTATGGGGATTGAGTGCATACATTTAAAACCATATAATGCTCTTATATTTCAAATGGCATATCACCAGAAATAGTTCTTCTTTCAAACAGATTTAGCCCTGGTCTGTCGGTTAAGGCGTCTGACTAGAAATCAGATTCTCCATGGCAGCGTAGATTCGAAACCTACCTACTGCAAACGGAAATTGTTTTGCTTGAAATATATATTTTTTAATTAACAGCTCAGCCCAGAAATTTTTCTCAGATATGGGGATTGAGTACATAAATTTATAAAAATATAATGGCCTTATATTTCAACGCATGGCACATCACCAGAAATAGTACCACTTTCAAACAAATTTAGATTTGGTCTCTCGGTAAAAGCGTCTGACTAGAAATCAGATTCTCCATATCAGCGTAGGTTCGAAACCTACCTACTGCAAACGGCCATTTGTTTTGCTTGAAATATAATTTTTATAATTAGCAGCTCAGTCCAGAAAATTTTGTCAATTATGGGGATTGAGTTCGAAACCTACCTACTGCAAACGGCCATTGTTTTGCTTGAAATATATATTTTTTTATTTACAGCTCAGCCCAGAAATTTTTTCAAATATGAAGATTGGGTACATAAATTTATAAAAATATAATGGCCTTATATTTCAACGCATGGCACATCACCAAAAATAGTTCCACTTTCAAACAAATTTAGATTTGGTCTGTCGGTAAAGGCGTCTGACTAGATATCAGATTCTCTATCAGCATAGGTTCCAAACCTACCTACTGCAAACGACCATTTGTTTTGCTTGAAATATAATTCTTGTAATTAGCAGCTCAGTCCAGAAAATTTTGTCAATTATGGGGATTGAGTGCATACATTTAAAACAATATAATGTCCTTATATTTCAAATGGCACATCAAAAGAAATAGTTCTACTTTCAAACAGATTTAGCCCTGGTCTGTGGGTTAAGGCGTCGGACTACAAATCAGATTCTCCATGGCAGCGTAGGTTCGAAACCTACCTGCTGCAAACGACCATTTGTTTTGCTTGAAATATAATTTTTGTAATTAGCAGCTCAGTCCAGAAAATTTTGTCAATTATGGGGATTGAGTGCATACATTTAAAACAATATAATGTCCTAATATTTCAAATGGCACATCAAAAGAAATAGTTCTACTTTCAAACAGATTTAGCCCTGGTCTGTCAATTAAGGCGCCTGACGAGAAATCAGATTCTCCATGGCAGCGTAGGTTCGAAACCTACCTACTGCAAACGGAAATTGTTTTGCTTGAAATATAATTTTTGTAATTAGCAGCTCAGTCCAGAAAATTTTGTCAATTATGGGGATTAATTTCGAAACCTACCTACTGCAAACGGCCATTGTTTTGGTTGAAATATATATTTTTTAATTAACAGCTCAGCCCAGAAATTTTTTCCAATATCAAGATTGAGTACATAAATTTCTAAAAATATAATGGCCTTATGTTTCAACGCATGGCACATCACCAGAAATAGTTCGACTTTCAAACAGATTTAGCCTTGGTCTATTGGTTAATTCGGGTGACTAGACACGAGATTCTCGATGGCAGTGTAGGTTCGAAACCTACTTACTGCAAACGGAAATTGTTTTGTTTGAAATATAATTTTTGTAATTAGCAGCTCAGTCCAGAAAATTTTGTCAATTATAGGGATTGAGTTCGAAACCTACCTACTGCAAACGGCCATTGTTTTGCTTGAAATATATATCTTTTAATTAACAGCTCATCCCAGAAATTTTTCTCTGGAATCTGTTTAAAGTGACAAAGAAAAACCTATTATCAATTCAAGGAAGTGAATTTTTAAGTAGTTATCTGCAGTTTTAATGTAGATTTCAGTTCGCTAAGTTATGAAAATGCATGTTTTGGCTATAATCTTCCGTAAATCAAGGGCGAAAACCAATTATTTGTCCCAAAAGAAGGTGTTTGAAGTATATATCTGCATTTCTAAGGTAGATTTGGGTACAATAAGAGGCGAAAAAGCAGATTCTGACTAGGATTTTTTCGAAATCGGCATCTATTTGACTCAGAAAGGTTGCCTTACGTCGAAATCTAATACTTTATTAAGGTTTTCGTTACTGAAATGCCCAAAGACGCCGATTTTGACTAGAATTTGAAAGATATTGACATGAATATATAACTGTTTGTATCAAAAAATGATAGTTTAAACTGATATTTGCAGTTTTGATGCGGTTTTAGATGCGATATGAATGGAAGAAGCCGATTTTGACTGGAATCTGTTTAAAATGACAAAGAAAAACCTATAATCAATTCAAGGAAGTGAATTTTTAAGTAGTTATCTGCAGTTTTAATGTAGATTTCAGTTCGCTAAGTTATGAAAATGCATGTTTTGGCTATTATCTTCCGTAAATCAAGGGCGAAAACCAATTATTTGTCCCAAAAGAAGGTGTTCTGAGTATATATCTGCATTTCTAAGGTAGATTTGGGTACAATAAGAGGCGAAAAAGCAGATTCTGTCTAAGATTTTATCGAAATCGGCAACTATTTGACTCAGAATGGTTGCCTTACGTCCAAATCTAATAGTTTATTAAGGTTTTCGTTACTAGAATGCCCAAAGACGCATATTTTGACTAGAATTTGTAAGATATTGACATGAATATATAACTGTTTGTATCAAAAAATGATAGTTTAAACTGATATTTGCAGTTTTGATGCGGTTTTAGGTACGATATGAGTCGAAGAAGCCGATTTTGACTGGAGTCTGTTTAAAATGACAAAGAAAAACCTATTATCAATTCAAGGAAGTGAATTTTTAAGTAGTTATCTGCAGTTTTAATGTAGATTTCAGTTCGCTAAGTTATGAAAATGCATGTTTTGGCTATAATCTTCCGTAAATCGAGGGCGAAAACCTATTATTTGTCCCAAAAGAAGGTGTTTTAAGTATATATCTGCATTTCTAAGGTAGATTTGGGTACAATAAGTGGCGAAAAAGCAGATTCTGACTAAGATTTTATCGAAATCGGCAACTATTTGACTCAGAAAGGTTGCCTTACGTCGAAATCTAATAGTTTATTAAGGTTTTCGTTACTAAAATGCCCAAAGACGCCGATTTTGACTAGAATTTGAAAGATATTGACATGAATATATAACTGTTTGTATCAAAAAATGATAGTTTAAACTGATATTTGCAGTTTTGATGCGGTTTTAGATACGATATGAATCGAAGAAGCCGATTTTGACTGGAATCTGTTTAAAATGACAAAGAAAAACCTATTATCAATTCAAGGAAGTGAATTTTTAAGTAGTTATCTGCAGTTTTAATGTAGATTTCAGTTCGCTAAGTTATGAAAATGCATGTTTTGGCTATAATCTTCCTTAAATCAAGGGCGAAAACCAATTATTTGTCCCAAAAGAAGGTGTTTTAAGTATATATCTGCATTTCTAAGGTAGATTTGGGTACAATAAGAGGCGAAAAAGCAGATTCTGACTAAGATTTTATCGAAATCGGCAACTATTTGACTCAGAATGGTTGCCTTACGTCGAAATCTAATAGTTTATTAAGGTTTTCGTTACTAAAATGCCCAAAGACGCCGATTTTGACTAGAATTTGAAAGATATTGACATGAATATATAACTGTTTGTATCAAAAAATGATAGTTTAAACTGATATTTGCAGTTTTGATGCGGTTTTAGATACGATATGAATCGAAGAAGCCGATTTTGACTGGAATCTGTTTAAAATGACAAAGAAAAACCTATTATCAATTCAAGGAAGTGAATTTTTAAGTAGTTATCTGCAGTTTTAATGTAGATTTCAGTTCGCTAAGTTATGAAAATGCATGTTTTGGCTATAATCTTCCGTAAATCAAGGGCGAAAACCAATTATTTGTCCCAAAAGAAGGTGTTTTAAGTATATATCTGCATTTCTAAGGTAGATTTGGGTACAAAAGAGGCGAAAAAGCAGATTCTGACTAAGATTTCATCGAAATCGGCAACTATTTGACTCAGAATGGTTGCCTTACGTCGAAATCTAATAGTTTATTAAGGTTTTCGTTACTAAAATGCCCAAAGACGCCGATTTTGACTAGAATTTGAAAGATATTGACATGAATATATAACTGTTTGTATCAAAAAATGATAGTTTAAACTGATATTTGCAGTTTTGATGCGGTTTTAGATACGATATGAATCGAAGAAGCCGATTTTGACTGGAATCTGTTTAAAATGACAAAGAAAAACCTATTATCAATTCAAGGAAGTGAATTTTTAAGTAGTTATCTGCAGTTTTAATGTAGATTTCAGTTCGCTAAGTTATGAAAATGCATGATTTGGCTATAATCTTCCGTAAATCAAGGGCCAAGACCAGTTATTTGTCCCAAAAGAAGGTGTTTTAAGTATATATCTGCATTTCTAAGGTAGATTTGGGTACAATAAGAGACGAAAAAGCAGATTCTGACTAAGATTTTATCGAAATCGGCAACTATTTGACTCAGAATGGTTGCCTTACGTCGAAATCTAATAGTTTATTAAGGTTTTCGTTACTAAAATGCCCAAAGACGCCGATTTTGACTAGAATTTGAAAGATATTGACATGAATATATAACTGTTTGTACCAAAAAATGATAGTTTAAACTGATATTTGCAGTTTTGATGCGGTTTTAGATACGATATGAATCGAAGAAGCCGATTTTGACTGGAATCTGTTTAAAATGACAAAGAAAAACCTATTATCAATTCAAGGAAGTGAATTTTTATGTAGTTATCTGCAGTTTTAATGTAGATTTCAGTTCGCTAAGTTATGAAAATGCATGTTTTGGCTATAATCTTCCGTAAATCAAGGGCGAAAACCAATTATTTGTCCAAAGGAAGGTGTTTTAAGTATATATCTGCATTTCTAAGGTAAATTTGGGTACAATAAGAGGCGAAAAAGCAGATTCTGACTAAGATTTTATCGAAATCGGCAACTATTTGACTCAGAAAGGTTGCCTTACGTCGAATTCTAATAGTTTATTACGGTTTTCGTTACTAAAATGCCTAAAGACGCCGATTTTGACTAGAATTTGAAAGATATTGACATGAATATATAACTGTTTGTATCAAAAAATGATAGTTTAAACTGATATTTGCAGTTTTGATGCGGTTTTAGGTACGATATGAGTCGAAGAAGCCGATTTTGACTGGAATCTGTTTAAAATGACAAAGAAAAACCTATTATCAATTCAAGGAAGTGAATTTTTAAGTAGTTATCTGCAGTTTTAATGTAGATTTCAGTTCGCTTAGTTATGAAAATGCATGTTTTGGCTATAATCTTCCGTAAATCAAGGGCGAAAACCAATTATTTGTCCCAAAAGAAGGTGTTTTAAGTATATATCTGCATTTCTAAGGTAGATTTGGGTACAATAAGAGGCGAAAAAGCAGATTCTGACTAAGATTTTATCGAAATCGGCAACTATTTGACTCAAAATGGTTGCCTTACGTCGAAATCTAATAGTTTATTAAGGTTTTCGTTACTAAAATGCCCAAAGACGCCGATTTTGACTAGAATTTGAAAGATATTGACATGAATATATAACTGTTTGTATCAAAAAATGATAGTTTAAACTGATATTTGCAGTTTTGATGCGGTTTTAGGTACGATATGAGTCGAGGAAGCCGATTTTGACTGGAATCTGTTTAAAATGACAAAGAAAAACCTATTATCAATTCAAGGAAGTGAATTTTTAAGTAGTTATCTGCAGTTTTAATGTAGACTTCAGTTCGCTAAGTTATGAAAATGCATGTTTTGGCTATAATCTTCCGTAAATCAAGGGCGAAAACCAATTATTTGTCCCAAAAGAAGGTGTTTTAAGTATATATCTGCATTTCTAAGGTAGATTTGGGTACAACAAGAGGCGAAAAAGCAGATTCTGACTAAGATTTTATCGAAATCGGCAACTATTTGACTCAAAATGGTTGCCTTACGTCGAAATCTAATAGTTTATTAAGGTTTTCGTTACTAAAATGCCCAAAGACGCCGATTTTGACTAGAATTTGAAAGATATTGACATGAATATATAACTGTTTGTATCAAAAAATGATAGTTTAAACTGATATTTGCAGTTTTGATGCGGTTTTAGATACGATATGAATCGAAGAAGCCGATTTTGACTGGAATCTGTTTAAAATGACAAAGAAAAACCTATTATCAATTCAAGGAAGTGAATTTTTATGTAGTTATCTGCAGTTTTAATGTAGATTTCGGTTCGCTAAGTTATGAAAATGCATGTTTTGGCTATAATCTTCCGTAAATCAAGGGCGAAAACCAATTATTTGTCCAAAAGAAGGTGTTTTAAGTATATATCTGCATTTCTAAGGTAGATTTGGGTACAATAAGAGGCGAAAAAGCAGATTCTGACTAAGATTTTATCGAAATCGGCAACTATTTGACTCAGAAAGGTTGCCTTACGTCGAAATCTAATAGTTTATTAAGGTTTTCGTTACTAAAATGACCAAAGACGCCGATTTTGACTAGAATTTGAAAGATATTGACATGAATATATAACTGTTTGTATCAAAAAATGATAGTTTAAACTGATATTTGCAGTTTTGATGCGGTTTTAGATACGATATGAATCGAAGAAGCCGATTTTGACTGGAATCTGTTTAAAATGACAAAGAAAATCCTATTATCAATTCAAGGAAGTGAATTGTTAAGTAGTTATCTGCAGTTTTAATGTAGATTTCAGTTCGCTAAGCTATGAAAATGAATGTTTTGGCTATAATCTTCCGTAAATCAAGGGCGAAAACCAATTATTTGTCCCAAAAGAAGGTGTTTTAAGTATATATCTGCATTTCTAAGGTAGATTTGGGTACAATAAGGGGCGAAAAAGCAGATTCTGACTAAGATTTTATCGAAATCGGCAACTATTTGACTCAGAATGGTTGCCTTACGTCGAAATCTAATAGTTTATTAAGGTTTTCGTTGAACTAGAAATAAAAAATATTCATTAACGGATTTCGAAACTTTGTTTTCTCCATCTGGGCCTTCATACGACTCAGCATATTAACAAAAGTGTGATTAGACATTCTCAAAAACTGTTTAAACTTTCCAGAGTCCTTTTTAAACTCTTTCTTGACAAATTTTAACACCGCTTTTGTAATCCTTTTATAGTTATTATTTTTCTGTAGAACATACTGGGGCATAAATATTTCAACTAAATATGAAATATTTTAAATCAACAAAATATAGTTAAGAAACAAGATCCAATATAACAGCTAAAATGTATGAGTTGTCGACCAACGGAGCTTACCGAGTTAAGCCAAAAAGAATAATTCAGAATGCTCTCTGACGAGAAAAAACCATTTTAGTTTTCGTTTGTTTTAAAGCTGGACAGGAACTCGTGACAATTCTTGCATTTTAAACCTTTATATTTATAATTTTCTGACCAGACACCACGTGTATAATAGTCCATAGCGGGGACGTTGATTATGAAATGTACCTTTCAATGTCGTTAATAGGTGTTCTGCTTGTATCGAACCCAAAGTCATGAGTATATTAAATTTCACAGTATCTTGGGAACTCTACCCGAACATTTTCTTCTACTCGTGGCCTATTGACGATTAAAATCAAAAAAATTTATATATATTTATATATAAATATATATTGATTCTACGGTGACACAAATATTTTTAACCGAATATTATTATTATATATAAAATAATAATGTTGCACACTTCTGTAAAGGCGTCCCTAGCGGGTACAAAAATTTACACCTGAAAAAGAAAGAAGACGCAGTATAACAATAAAATAACTATGAAAATAAATAAAACTTCTTAATGGCAGTTGATTTGCATTGAAAATACTATTCCTTTGGATTTTCAGCTAGTGGCGCTAAAAGCAACACGTTATTTTTCTATGCGTCAATGTTGTTGGATTTTTTATCGCTATACCCCTCTCTAGTTAAATGGGTGTGAATGTCAGGGAAAAAGTTCCATTTCATAACAACGAATTTGATGTGATGGAAGACTACATGTCATTATCTCGGGAAGTCTTTGTTACCTCTTTAATATATTGCGTTGCTGTAGAAATATGACGATCTTCGAATAAGGGGTGGTTCCTAAAAGGCAAATTATTCTTATAAATATAGGTCGGTCGTTCAATATCCTAATTTTATCTCGCACTTTTTAATATTTGTTTCGCATAATAATAAAAATAAAGGCAACAACAAAAACAATAAGATAATTCAAGACTTAAATATACAGATTAAACATAAATACGGTCGCAAGATATTTGAGAAGGAAAGAAAAGGTTTAATAACAACTTAATGCTGCCATTTAAGCCGCTCCTAACTACGTTGTCATTCAATTTAAAATCATAAAATCAGTACAGATTCGGATTCTGTGCCATAAAAATATCAGGTTTTGCCCGAAATTTGATTCTGAATTCTCGGTAGCAGGCCATTTATCTATCATGTTTGTCAAGAAATTCTCTAAAATCCCAATTATGCATTCATCATTCGTTACCAAAGTGTCACTTTAAAATGTCAGCTTCATTAAACACTGTCGCGGGTCAATTCGAGCGTTTGCATTTCTCTAGATCGCGAACGATCAAATTGTTTTCGGTAGATTTAAAAACTGTTTAAATTTACAATGGTTATAATTGCCGGTGTTCGTAACAATAAGACAAAAAGTAGGTTACTAAATTATTACAATAGGCACATATTTCTTTTCTCAAGACATGCAGAACGACAGGTACTACAATTCTTACACAAAATGTTAATATATCAAAAATGGTATATACCCCCTTTGACATTTCATTTAATTTATAAATGAATAAGTGCATAATTAGACATTTTGGATTAGGGAGTGGAAAAACATGTTGAAGCTAACAATAAAGTCGGATTTTTGACACATACGATAAATCGTCTTTTTTGCTAATACAGTGCCATTAACCGAGAAACAAAAGAAAAATGAGATGTCAAAGTTGCTCTCCCTCTACCACCGTGTTCATGGAATGAGGGTCTTGTTAGGTGTTATGAAACAGTTTTATAATTCTTCAGGTATTCCACCGTTTTCATACTTTTTGGGCACTTGGTATAGCTTTAAATAAACGAGGCAATTAATAGTTCTTAAGAAATTGAGCTTTTCATATTTTAAATACAACGTTAAATATTGCAATTGTAATTGTAAACTTGAATTTAGTTTTATTCAAAAAATTTTAACATTTTACTGATTTAAAATTCTGGATATGGATAATAAAATTGACCTCTTAAAACAGATTTGACTAGTTACTATCCCGAAACAGATGAAATCCACTTTAGTGTAAGTATCTACGATCCTCGTTATTAACATTAAATTTAATGCAGTTAGCTAAACTTATGATACAGGGTAAATCAAAAATGCATAAAGCCATCATTATAAAAAATAAATATGGCGGGAAGAACTATAAACCACGAGGAAAACACAATTTGGAAAAATTGAATTTGTGGTTTTATTTTTTTTAATAAAAAAATTCGGTGGTGTCCATTTGAGAGTCATAGCTCCGTAGGTTGCGCCTATAGAAAAAAAATTTTTTTCGTGCCTTATCTAAATCTCAGAGACTTTTGGATTCGGGAGTAGAAAGAGTAGAAAGAGAAAAGTAGAATTCGGGAGTAGAGGAGAGGGAGTAGCAACGACGTTTACTTAATGTTTGTCGAATGAAACCCACTAAGCGGATATCGAAATATCGATCCCTATAAACAAATCGATACTTTGTATTTTGATCGCGAGATTTTACGTGAAACTGACGATATTGCATTACCTGAAGTGATGTTGTGCCCGAGCACTAAAACCGAAAACGTGCTGCGATCTCTATTGTAGACGCAATGACCGGCGGTCAACACGAAAAATTCAGAGATTATGCTAGCCCCGCAAATTATGATGAAAGGGTTCAGATTTACCAGCCCCGCCATCGAAGGGTACTCGTTGACGCCCGTTTCTTGTCCTCCAAAGATTGTAGCCTAAAAAACGTACGTTTTGCCATGTGAAATTCGAAATTTCATCGGCATGGCCTACAAAAAAGTTCGAAGGCGATCAGATACCGCCCTAGTCCCCGCATAACAAGCGGCCCCCGAAAGAACTTTTTTCCGGAAAATGGCGGAAACGATGTCGGATCCGGGTAAAACGGGGTCGGAAACCGTCCCATGTTGGGGCGGAAATTCGCTCCGTTTCTCGCTACGACGAACCGTTTCCGAGATACGGCGGTTTTTTGGAAAAATTTTCAAAATTTTCAAATCGTCGTATCTCGAAAACTGTGCGTCGGAGGCGAAAAATAAGCGAATTTTCGTACCGGCCTCGGCGTCATTGATTGGGCGAACCGGCGGACTCGGCGTGGGGAATCGACTGACAAAGTCTCAACCCCCCCCCCCCAAATTTTACCCCCTCGGATTTTGTAATTTTTGAAAAAAAAAAATCGGAGAAAATGCCTTCTAAGAAGCGACCCATTTGGGGTGAAAATTTCGTGCGTTTTTCGATCCGACGAGCCGTTTTCGAGATTTCGACATTTTCGAAAAATTTTTGAAAAAGGGCCGTATCTCGGAAACGGTGCGTCGGAGGCGAAAAATAAGCGAATTTTCGTACCGGCCTCGGCGTCATTGACTAAATGAAACTGTCCCAAAAGAAGGCGTTTTAAGTATATATCTGCATTTCTAAGGTTGATTTGGGTACAATAAGAGGCGAAAAAGCAGATTCTGACTAAGATTTTATCGAAATCGGCAACTATTTGACTCAGAATGGTTGCCTTACGTCGAAATCTAATAGTTTATTAAGGTTTTCGTTACTAAAATGCCCAAAGACGCCGATTTTGACTAGAATTTGAAAGATATTGACATGAATATATAACTGTTTGTATCAAAAAATGATAGTTTAAACTGATATTTGCAGTTTTGATGCGGTTTTAGGTACGATATGAGTCGAAGAAGCCGATTTTGACTGGAATCTGTTTAAAATGACAAAGAAAAACCTATTATCAATTCAAGGAAGTGAATTTTTAAGTAGTTATCTGCAGTTTTAATGTAGATTTCAGTTCGCTAAGTTACGAAAATGCATGTTTTGGCTATAATCTTCCGTAAATCAAGGGCGAAAACCAATTATTTGTCCAAAAGAAGGTGTTTTAAGTATATATCTGCATTTCTAAGGTAGATTTGGGTACAATAAGAGGCGAAAAAGCAGATTCTGACTAAGATTTTATCGAAATCGGCAACTATTTGACTCAGAATGGTTGCCTTACGTCGAAATCTAATAGTTTATTAAGGTTTTCGTTACTAAAATGCCCAAAGACGCCGATTTTGACTAGAATTTGAAAGATATTGACATGAATATATAACTGTTTGTATCAAAAAATGATAGTTTAAACTGATA
Source organism: Cylas formicarius (assembly GCF_029955315.1). Lineage (NCBI taxonomy): Eukaryota > Metazoa > Arthropoda > Insecta > Coleoptera > Brentidae > Cylas > Cylas formicarius. Next base: position 1,486,714 of record NW_026844261.1, read on the forward strand.
TTTGCAGTTTTGATGCGGTTTTAGATACGATATGAATCGAAGAAGCCGATTTTGACTGGAATCTGTTTAAAATGACAAAGAAAATCCTATTATCAATTCAAGGAAGTGAATTTTTAAGTAGTTATCTGCAGTTTTAATGTAGATTTCAGTTCGCTAAGTTATGAAAATGCATGTTTTGGCTATAACCTTCCGTAAATCAAGGGCGAAAACCAATTATTTGTCCCAAAAGAAGGTGTTTTAAGTATATATCTGCATTTCTAAGGTAGATTTGGGTACAATAAGAGGCGAAAAAGCAGATTCTGACTAAGATTTTATCGAAATCGGCAACTATTTGACTCAGAAAGGTTGCCTTACGTCGAAATCTAATAGTTTATTAAGGTTTTCGTTACTAAAATGCCCAAAGACGCCGATTTTGACTAGAATTTGAAAGATATTGACATGAATATAAAACTGTTTGTATCAAAAAATGATTGTTTAAACTGATATTTGCAGTTTTGATGCGGTTTTAGGTACGATATGAGTCGAAGAAGCCGATTTTGACTGGAATCTGTTTAACATGACAAAGAAAAACCTATTATCAATTCAAGGAAGTGAATTTTTAAGTAGTTATCTGCAGTTTTAATGTAGATTTCAGTTCGCTAAGTTATGAAAATGCATGTTTTGGCTATAATCTTCCGTAAATCAAGGGCGAAAACCAATTATTTGTCCCAAAAGAAGGTGTTTTAAGTATATATCTGCATTTCTAAGGTAGATTTGGGTACAATAAGAGGCGAAAAAGCAGATTCTGACTAAGATTTTATCGAAATCGGCAACTATTTGACTCAGAATGGTTGCCTTACGTCGAAATCTAATAGTTTATTAAGGTTTTCGTTACTAAAATGCCCAAAGACGCCGATTTTGACTAGAATTTGAAAGATATTGACATGAATATATAACTGTTTGTATCAAAAAATGATAGTTTAAACTGATATTTGCAGTTTTGATGCGGTTTTAGGTACGATATGAGACGAAGAAGCCGATTTTGACTGGAATCTGTTTAAAATGACAAAGAAAAACCTATTATCAATTCAAGGAAGTGAATTTTTAAGTAGTTATCTGCAGTTTTAATGTAGATTTCAGTTCGCTAAGTTATGAAAATGCATGTTTTGGCTATAATCTTCCGTAAATCAAGGGCGAAAACCAAGAAGGTGTTTTAAGTATATATCTGCATTTCTAAGGTAGATTTGGGTACAATAAGAGGCGAAAAAGCAGATTCTGACTGAGATTTTATCGAAATCGGCAACTATTTGACTCAGAAAGGTTGCCTTACGTCGAAATCTAATTGTTTATTAAGGTTTTCGTTACTAAAATGCCCAAAGACGCCGATTTTGACTAGAATTTGAAAGATTTTGACATGAATATATAACTGTTTGTATCAAAAAATGATAGTTTAAACTGATATTTGCAGTTTTGATGCGGTTTTAGATACGATATGAATCGAAGAAGCCGATTTTGACTGGAATCTGTTTAAAATGACAAAGAAAAACCTATTATCAATTCAAGGAAGTGAATTTTTAAGTAGTTATCTGCAGTTTTAATGTAGATTTCAGTTCGCTAAGTTATGAAAATGCATGTTTTGGCTATAATCTTCCGTAAATCAAGGGCGAAAACCAAATATTTGTCCCAAAAGAAGGTGTTTTAAGTATATATCTGCATTTCTAAGGTAGATTTGGGTACAATAAGAGGCGAAAAAGCAGATTCTGACTAAGATTGTATCGAAATCGGCAACTATTTGACTCAGAATGGTTGCCTTACGTCGAAATCTAATAGTTTATTAAGGTTTTCGTTACTAAAATGCCCAAAGACGCCGATTTTGACTAGAATTTGAATGATATTGACTTGAATATATAACTGTTTGTATCAAAAAATGATAGTTTAAACTGATATTTGCAGTTTTGATGCGGTTTAGGTACGATATGAGTCGAAGAAGCCGATTTTGACTGGAATCTGTTTAAAATGACAAAGAAAAACCTATTATCAATTCAAGGAAGTGAATTTTTAAGTAGTTATCTGCACTTTTAATGTAGATTTCAGTTCGCTAAGTTATGGAAATGCATGTTTTGGCTATAATCTTCCGTAAATCAAGGGCGAAAACCAATTATTTGTCCCAAAAGAAGGTGTTTTAAGTATATATCTGCATTTCTAAGGTAGATTTGGATACAATAAGAGGCGAAAAAGCAGATTCTGACTAAGATTTTATCGAAATCGGCAACTATTTGACTCAGAAAGGTTGCCTTACGTCGAAATCTAATAGTTTATTAAGGTTTTCGTTACTAAAATGCCCAAAGACGCCGATTTTGACTAGAATTTGAAAGATATTGACATGAATATATAACTGTTTGTATCAAAAAATGATAGTTTAAACTGATATTTGCAGTTTTGATGCGGTTTTAGGTACGATATGAATCGAAGAAGCCGATTTTGACTGGAATCTGTTTAAAATGACAAAGAAAAACCTATTATCAATTCAAGGAATTGAATTTTTAAGTAGTTATCTGCAGTTTTAATGTAAATTTCAGTTCGGTAAGTTATGAAAATGCATGTTTTGGCTATAATCTTCCGTTAATCAAGGGCGAAAACCAATTATTTGTCCCAAAAGAAGGTGTTTTAAGTATATATCTGCATTTCTAAGGTAGATTTGGGTACAATAAGAGGCGAAAAAGCAAATTCTGACTAACATTTTATCGAAATCGGCAACTATTTGACTCAGAAAGGTTGCCTTACGTCGAAATCTAATAGTTTATTAAGGTTTTCGTTACTAAAATGCCCAAAGACGCCGATTTTGACTAGAATTTGAAAGATATTGACATGAATATATAACTGTTTGTATCAAAAAATGATAGTTTATACTGATATTTGCAGTTTTGATGCGGTTTTAGGTACGATATGTGTCGAAGAAGCCGATTTTGACTGGAATCTGTTTAAAATGACAAAGAAAAACCTATTATCAATTCAAGGAAGTGAATTTTTAAGTAGTTATCTGCAGTTTTAATGTAGATTTCAGTTCGCTAAGTTATGGAAATGCATGTTTTGGCTATAATCTTCCGTAAATCAAGGGCGAAAACCAATTATTTGTCCCAAAAGAAGGTGTTTTAAGTATATATCTGCATTTCTAAGGTAGATTTGGATACAATAAGAGGCGAAAAAGCAGATTCTGACTAAGATTTTATCGAAATCGGCAACTATTTGACTCAGAAAGGTTGCCTTACGTCGAAATCTAATAGTTTATTAAGGTTTTCGTTACTAAAATGCCCAAAGACGCCGATTTTGACTAGAATTTGAAAGATATTGACATGAATATATAACTGTTTGTATCAAAAAATGATAGTTTAAACTGATATTTGCAGTTTTGATGCGGTTTTAGGTACGATATGAATCGAAGAAGCCGATTTTGACTGGAATCTGTTTAAAATGACAAAGAAAAACCTATTATCAATTCAAGGAAGTGAATTTTTAAGTAGTTATCTGCAGTTTTAATGTAGATTTCAGTTCGCTAAGTTATGAAAATGCATGTTTTGGCTATAATCTTCCGTAAATCAAGGGCGAAAACCAATTATTTGCCCCAAAAGAAGGTGTTTTAAGTATATATCTGCATTTCTAAGGTAGATTTGGGTACAATAAGAGGCGAAAAAGCAGATTCTGACTAAGATTTTATCGAAATCGGCAACTATTTGACTCAGAAAGGTTGCCTTACGTCGAAATCTAATAGTTTATTAAGGTTTTCGTTACTAAAATGCCCAAAGACGCCGATTTTGACTAGAATTTGAGAGATATTGACATGAATATATAACTGTTTGTATCAAAAAATGATAGTTTAAACTGATATTTGCAGTTTTGATGCGGTTTTAGATACGATATGAATCGAAGAAGCCGATTTTGACTGGAATCTGTTTAAAATGACAAAGAAAAACCTATTATCAATTCAAGGAAGTGAATTTTTAAGTAGTTATCTGCAGTTTTAATGTAGATTTCAGTTCGCTAAGTTATGAAAATGCATGTTTTGGCTATAATCTTCCGTAAATCAAGGGCGAAAACCAATTATTTGTCCCAAAAGAAGGTGTTTTAAGTATATATCTGCATTTCTAAGGTAGATTTGGGTACAATAAGAGGCGAAAAAGCAGATTCTGACTAAGATTTTATCGAAATCGGCAACTATTTGACTCAGAATGGTTGCCTTACGTCGAAATCTAATAGTTTATTAAGGTTTTCGTTACTAAAATGCCCAAAGACGCCGATTTTGACTAGAATTTGAAAGATATTGACATGAATATATAACTGTTTGTATCAAAAAATGATGGTTTAAACTGATATTTGCAGTTTTGATGCGGTTTTAGGTACGATATGAGTCGAAGAAGCCGATTTTGACTGGAATCTGTTTAAAATGACAAAGAAAAACCTATTATCAATTCAAGGAAGTGAATTTTTAAGTAGTTATCTGCAGTTTTAATGTAGATTTCAGTTCGCTAAGTTATGAAAATGCATGTTTTGGCTATATTCTTCCGTAAATCAAGGGCGAAAACCAATTATTTGTCCCAAAAGAAGGAGTTTTAAGTATATATCTGCATTTCTAAGGTAGATTTGGGTACAATAAGAGGCGAAAAAGCAGATTCTGACTAAGATTTTATCGAAATCGGCAACTATTTGACTCAGAAAGGTTGCCTTACGTCGAAATCTAATAGTTTATTAAGGTTTTCGTTACTAAAATGCCTAAAGACGCCGATTTTGTCTAGAATTTGAAAGATATTGACATGAATATATAACTGTTTGTATCAAAAAATGATAGTTTAAACTGATATTTGCAGTTTTGATGCGGTTTTAGATACGATATGAATCGAAGAAGCCGATTTTGACTGGAACCTGTTTAAAATGACAAAGAAAAACCTATTATCAATTCAAGGAAGTGAATTTTTAAGTAGTTATCTGCAGTTTTAATGTAGATTTCAGTTCGCTAAGTTATGAAAATGCATGTTTTGGCTATAATCTTCCGTAAATCAAGGGCGAAAACCAATTATTTGTCCCAAAAGAAGGTGTTTTAAGTATATATCTGCATTTCTAAGGTTGATTTGGGTACAATAAGAGGCGAAAAAGCAGATTCTGACTAAGATTTTATCGAAATCGGCAACTATTTGACTCAGAATGGTTGCCTTACGTCGAAATCTAATAGTTTATTAAGGTTTTCGTTACTAAAATGCCCAAAGACGCCGATTTTGACTAGAATTTGAAAGATATTGACATGAATATATAACTGTTTGTATCAAAAAATGATAGTTTAAACTGATATTTGCAGTTTTGATGCGGTTTTAGATACGATATGAATCGAAGAAGCCGATTTTGACTGGAATCTGTTTAAAATGACAAAGAAAAACCTATTATCAATTCAAGGAAGTGAATTTTTAAGTAGTTATCTGCAGTTTTAATGTAGATTTCAGTTCGCTAAGTTATGAAAATGCATGTTTTGGCTATAATCTTCCGTAAATCAAGGGCGAAAACCAATTATTTGTCCCAAAAGAAGGTGTTTTAAGTATATATCTGCATTTCTAAGGTAGATTTGGGTACAATAAGAGGCGAAAAAGCAGATTCTGACTAAGATTTTATCGAAATCGGCAACTATTTGACTCAGAATGGTTGCCTTACGTCGAAATCAAATAGTTTATTAAGGTTTTCGTTACTAAAATGCCCAAAGACGCCGATTTTGACTAGAATTTGAATGATATTGGCATGAATATATAACTGTTTGTATCAAAAAATGATAGTTTAAACAGATATTTGCAGTTTTGATGCGGTTTTAGATACGATATGAATCGAAGAAGCCGATTTTGACTGGAATCTGTTTAAAATGACAAAGAAAAACCTATTATCAATTCAAAGAAGTGAATTTTTAAGTAGTTATCTGCAGTTTTAATGGAGATTTCAGTTCGCTAAGTTATGAAAATGCATGTTTTGGCTATATTCTTCCGTAAATCAAGGGCGAAAACCAATTATTTGTCCCAAAAGAAGGTGTTTTAAGTATATATCTGCATTTCTAAGGTAGATTTGGGTACAATAAGAGGCGAAAAAGCAGATTCTGACTAAGATTTTATCGAAATCGGCAACTAATTGACTCAGAAAGGTTGCCTTACATCGAAATCTAATAGTTTATTAAGGTTTTCGTTACTAAAATGCCCAAAGACGCCGATCAAAACTGCAAATATCAGTTTAAACTATCATTTTTTGATACAAACAGTTATATATTCATGCCAATATCTTTCAAGTTCTAGTCAAAATCGGCGTCTTTGGGCATGTTAGTAACGAAAGCCTTAATAAACTATTTGATTTCGACGTAAGGCAACCATTCTGAGTCAAATAGTTGCCGATTTCGATAAAATCTTAGTCAGAATCTGCTTTTTCGCCTCTTATTGTACCCAAATCTACCTTAGAAATGCAGATATATACTTAAAACACCTTCTTTTGGGACAAATAATTGGTTTTCGCCCTTGATTTACGGAAGATTATAGCCAAAACATGCATTTTCATAACTTAGCGAACTGAAATCTACATTAAAACTGCAGATAACTACTTAAAAATTCACTTCCTTGAATTGATAATAGGTTTTTCTTTGTCATTTTAAACAGATTCCAGTCAAAATCGGCTTCTTCGACTCATATCGTACCTAAAACCGCATCAAAACTGCAAATATCAGTTTAAACTATCATTTTTTAATACAAACAGTTATATATTCATGTCAATATCTTTCAAATTCTAGTCAAAATCGGCGTCTTTGGGCATTTTAATACCGAAAACCTTAATAAACTATTAGATTTCGACGTAAGGCAAACATTCTGAGATAATAGTTGCTGATTTCGATAAAATCTTAGTCAGAATCTGCTTTTTCGCCTCTTATTGTACTCAAATCTACCTTATAAAAGCAGATATATACATAAAACACCTTCTTTTGGGACAAATAATTGGTTTTCGCCCTTGATTTACGGAAGATTATAGCCAAAACATGCATTTTCATAACTTAGCGAACTGAAATCTACATTAAAACTGCAGATAACTACTTAAAAATTCACTTCCTTGAATTGATAATAGGTTTTTCTTTGTCATTTTAAACAGATTCCAGTCAAAATCGGCTTCTTCGATTCATATCGTATCTAAAACCGCATCAAAACTGCAAATATCAGTTTAAACTATCATTTTTTGATACAAACAGTTATATATTCATGTCAATATCTCTCAAATTCTATTCAAAATCGGGGTCTTTGGGCATTTTAGTAACGAAAACCTTAATAAACTATTAGATTTCGACGTAAGGCAACCTTTCTGAGTCAAATAGTTGCCGATTTCGATAAAATCTTAGTCAGAATCAGCTTTTTCGCTTCTTATTGTACCCAAATCTACCTTAGAAATGCAGATATATTCTTAAAACACCTTCTTTTGGGACAAATAATTGGTTTTCGCCCTTGATTTACGGAAGATTATAGCCAAAACATGCATTTTCATAACTTAGCGAACTGAAATCTACATTAAAACTGCAGATAACTACTTAAAAATTCACTTCCTTGAATTGATAATAGGTTTTTCTTTGTCATTTTAAACAGATTCCAGTCAAAATCGGCTTCTTCGACTCATATCGTACCTAAAACCGCATCAAAACTGCAAATATCAGTTTAAACTATCATTTTTTGATACAAACAGTTATATATTCATGTCAATATCTTTCAAATTCTAGTCAAAATCGTCGTCTTTGGGCATTTTAGTAACGAAAACCTTAATAAACTATTAGATTTCGACGTAAGGCAACCATTCTGAGTCAAATAGTTGCCGATTTCGATAAAATCTTAGTCAGAATCTGCTTTTTCGCCTCTTATTGTACCCAAATCTACCTTAGAAATGCAGATATATACTTAAAACACCTTCTTTTGTCACAAATAATTGGTTTTCGCCCTTGATTTACGGAAGATTATAGCCAAAACATGCATTTTCATAACTTAGCGAAGTGAAATCTACATTAAAACTGCAGATAACTACTTAAAAATTCACTTCCTTGAATTGATAATAGGTTTTTCTTTGTCATTTTAAACAGATTCCAGTCAAAATCGGCTTCTTCGATTCATATCGTATCTAAAACCGCATCAAAACAGCAAATATCAGTTTAAACTATCATTTTTTGATACAAACAGTTATATATTCATGTCAATATCTTTCAAATTCTAGTCAAAATCGGCGTCTTTGGGCATTTTAGTAACGAAAACCTTAATAAACTATTAGATTTCGACGTAAGGCAACCATTCTGAGTCAAATAGTTGCCGATTTCGATAAAATCTTAGTCAGAATCTGCTTTTTCGCCTCTTATTGAACCCAAATCTACCTTAGAAATGCAGATATATACTTAAAACACCTTCTTTTGGGACAAATAATTGGTTTTCGCCCTTGATTTACGGAAGGTTATAGCCAAAACATGCATTTTCATAACTTAGCGAACTGAAATCTACATTAAAACTGCAGATAACTACTTAAAAATTCACTTCCTTGAATTGATAATAGGTTTTTCTTTGTCATTTTAAAGAGATTCCAGTCAAAATCGGCTTCTTCGATTCATATCGTATCTAAAACCGCATCAAAACTGCAAATATCAGTTTAAACTATCATTTTTTGATACAAACAGTTATATATTCATGTCAATATCTTTCCAATTCTAGTCAAAATCGGCGTCTTTGGGCATTTTAGTAACGAAAACCTTAATAAACTATTAGATTTCGACGTAAGGCAACCATTCTGAGTCAAATAGTTGCCGATTTCGATAAAATCTTAGTCAGAATCTGCTTTTTCGCCTCTTATTGTACCCAAATCAACCTTAGAAATGCAGATATATACTTAAAACACCTTCTTTTGGGACAAACAATTGGTTTTCGCCCTTGATTTACGGAAGATTATAGCCAAAACATGCATTTTCATAACTTAGCGAACTGAAATCTACATTAAAACTGCAGATAAGTACTTAAAAATTCACTTCCTTGAATTGATAATAGGTTTTTCTTTGTCATTTTAAACAGATTCCAGTCAAAATCGGCTTCTTCGATTCATATCGTATCTAAAACCGCATCAAAACTGCAAATATCAGTTTAAACTATCATTTTTTGATACAAACAGTTATATATTCATGTCAATATCTTTCAAATTCTAGTCAAAATCGGCGTCTTTGGGCATTTTAGTAACGAAAACCTTAATAATCTATTAGATTTCGACGTAAGGCAACCTTTCTGAGTCAAATAGTTGCCGATTTCGATAAAATCTTAGTCAGAATCTGCTTTTTCGCCTCTTATTGTACCCAAATCTACCTTAGAAATGCAGATATATACTTAAAACACCTTCTTTTGGGACAAATAATTGGTTTTCGCCCTTGATTTACGGAAGATTATAGCCAAAACATGCATTTTCATAACTTAGCGAACTGAAATCTACATTAAAACTGCAGATAACTACTTAAAAATTCACTTCCTTGAATTGATAATAGGTTTTTCTTTGTCATTTTAAACAGATTCCAGTCAAAATCGGCTTCTTCGACTCATATCGTACCTAAAACCTCATCAAAACTGCAAATATCAGTTTAAACTATCATTTTTTGATACAAACAGTTATATATTCATGTCAATATCTTTCAAATTCTAGTCAAAATCGGCGTCTTTGGGCATTTTAGTAACGAAAACCTTAATAAACTATTAGATTTCGACGTAAGGCAACCATTCTGAGTCAAATAGTTGCCGATTTCGATAAAATCTTAGTCAGAATCTGCTTTTTCGCCTCTTATTGTACCCAAATCAACCTTAGAAATGCAGATATATACTTAAAACACCTTCTTTTGGGACAAATAATTGGTTTTCGCCCTTGATTTACGGAAGATTATAGCCAAAACATGCATTTTCATAACTTAGCGAACTGAAATCTACATTAAAACTGCAGATAACTACTTAAAAATTCACTTCCTTGAATTAATAATAGGTTTTTCTTTGTCATTTTAAACAGATTCCAGTCAAAATCGGCTTCTTCGATTCATATCGTATCTAAAACCGCATCAAAACTGCAAATATCAGTTTAAACTATCATTTTTTGATACAAACAGTTATATATTCATGTCAATATCTTTCAAATTGTAGTCAAAATCGGCGTCTTTGGGCATTTTAGTAACGAAAATCTTAATAAACTATTAGATTTCGACGTAAGGCAACCTTTCTGAGTCAAATAGTTGCCGATTTCGATAAAATCTTAGTCAGAATCTGCTTTTTCGCCTCTTATTGTACCCAAATCTACCTTAGAAATGCAGATATATACTTAAAACACCTTTTTTTGGGACAAATAATTGGTTTTCGCCCTTGATTTACGGAAGATTATAGCCAAAACATGCATTTTCATAACTTAGCGAACTGAAATCTCCATTAAAACTGCCGATAACTACTTAAAAATTCACTTCCTTGAATTGATAATAGGTTTTTCTTTGTCATTTTAAACAGATTCCAGTCAAAATCGGCTTCTTCGATTCATATCGTATCTAAAACCGCATCAAAACTGCAAATATCAGTTTAAACTATCATTTTTTGATACAAACAGTTATATATTCATGTCAATATCATTCAAATTCTAGTCAAAATCGGCGTCTTTGGGCATTTTGGTAACGAAAACCTTAATAAACTATTAGATTTCGACGTAAGGCAACCATTTTGAGTCAAATAGTTGCCGATTTCGATAAAATCTTAGTCAGAATCTGCTTTTTCGCCTCTTATTGTACCCAAATCTACCTTAGAAATGCAGATATATACTTAAAACACCTTCTTTTGGGACAAATAATTGGTTTTCGCCCTTGATTTACGGAAGATTATAGCCAAAACATGCATTTTCATAACTTAGCGAACTGAAATCTACATTAAAACTGCAGATAACTACTTAAAAATTCACTTCCTTGAATTGATAATAGGTGTTTCTTTGTCATTTTAAACAGATTCCAGTCAAAATCGGCTTCTTCGACTCATATCGTACCTAAAACCGCATCCAAACTGCAAATATCAGTTTAAACTATCATTTTTTGATACAAACAGTTATGTATTCATGTCAATATCTTACAAATTCTAGTCAAAATGTGCGTCTTTGGGCATTCTAGTAACGAAAACCTTAATAAACTATTAGATTTCGACGTAAGGCAACCATTCTGAGTCAAATAGTTGCCGATTTCGATAAAATCTTAGTCAGAATCTGCTTTTTCGCCTCTTATTGTACCCAAATCTACCTTAGAAATGCAGATATATACTCAGAACACCTTCTTTTGGGACAAATAATTGGTTTTCGCCCTTGATTTACGGAAGATTATAGCCAAAACATGCATTTTCATAACTTAGCGAACTGAAATCTACATTAAAACTGCAGATAACTACTTAAAAATTCACTTCCTTGAATTGATAATAGGTTTTTCTTTGTCATTTTAAACAGATTCCAGTCAAAATCGGCTTCTTCGATTCATATCGCATCTAAAACCGCATCAAAACTGCAATTATCAGTTTAAACTATCATTTTTTGATACAAACAGTTATATATTTATGTCAATATCTTTCAAATTCTAGTCAAAATCGGCGTCTTTGGGCATTTTAGTAACGAAAACCTTAATAAACTATTAGATTTCGACGTAAGGCAACCATTCTGAGTCAAATAGTTGCCGATTTCGATAAAATCTTAGTCAGAATCTGCTTTTTCGCCTCTTATTGTACCCAAATCTACCTTAGAAATGCAGATATATACTTAAAACACCTTCTTTTGGGACAAATAATTGGTTTTCGCCCTTGATTTACGGAAGATTATAGCCAAAACATGCATTTTCATAACTTAGCGAACTGAAATCTACATTAAAACTGCAGATAACTACTTAAAAATTCACTTCCTTGAATTGATAATAGGTTTTTCTTTGTCATTTTAAACAGATTCCAGTCAAAATCGGCTTCTTCGACTCATATCGTACCTAAAACCGCATCAAAACTGCAAATATCAGTTTAAACTATCATTTTTTGATACAAACAGTTATATATTCATGTCAATATCTTTCCAATTCTAGTCAAAATCGGCGTCCTTGGGCATTTTAGTAACGAAAACCTTAATAAACTATTAGATTTCGACGTAAGGCAACCATTCTGAGTCAAATAGTTGCCGATTTCGATAAAATCTTAGTCAGAATCTGCTTTTTCGCCTCTTATTGTACCCAAATCAACCTTAGAAATGCAGATATATACTTAAAACACCTTCTTTTGGGACAAACAATTGGTTTTCGCCCTTGATTTACGGAAGATTATAGCCAAAACATGCATTTTCATAACTTAGCGAACTGAAATCTACATTAAAACTGCAGATAAGTACTTAAAAATTCACTTCCTTGAATTGATAATAGGTTTTTCTTTGTCATTTTAAACAGATTCCAGTCAAAATCGGCTTCTTCGATTCATATCGTATCTAAAACCGCATCAAAACTGCAAATATCAGTTTAAACTATCATTTTTTGATACAAACAGTTATATATTCATGTCAATATCATTCAAATTCTAGTCAAAATCGGCGTCTTTGGGCATTTTGGTAACGAAAACCTTAATAAACTATTAGATTTCGACGTAAGGCAACCATTTTGAGTCAAATAGTTGCCGATTTCGATAAAATCTTAGTCAGAATCTGCTTTTTCGCCTCTTATTGTACCCAAATCTACCTTAGAAATGCAGATATATACTTAAAACACCTTCTTTTGGGACAAATAATTGGTTTTCGCCCTTGATTTACGGAAGATTATAGCCAAAACATGCATTTTCATAACTTAGCGAACTGAAATCTACATTAAAACTGCAGATAACTACTTAAAAATTCACTTCCTTGAATTGATAATAGGTGTTTCTTTGTCATTTTAAACAGATTCCAGTCAAAATCGGCTTCTTCGACTCATATCGTACCTAAAACCGCATCCAAACTGCAAATATCAGTTTAAACTATCATTTTTTGATACAAACAGTTATGTATTCATGTCAATATCTTACAAATTCTAGTCAAAATGTGCGTCTTTGGGCATTCTAGTAACGAAAACCTTAATAAACTATTAGATTTCGACGTAAGGCAACCATTCTGAGTCAAATAGTTGCCGATTTCGATAAAATCTTAGTCAGAATCTGCTTTTTCGCCTCTTATTGTACCCAAATCTACCTTAGAAATGCAGATATATACTCAGAACACCTTCTTTTGGGACAAATAATTGGTTTTCGCCCTTGATTTACGGAAGATTATAGCCAAAACATGCATTTTCATAACTTAGCGAACTGAAATCTACATTAAAACTGCAGATAACTACTTAAAAATTCACTTCCTTGAATTGATAATAGGTTTTTCTTTGTCATTTTAAACAGATTCCAGTCAAAATCGGCTTCTTCGATTCATATCGCATCTAAAACCGCATCAAAACTGCAATTATCAGTTTAAACTATCATTTTTTGATACAAACAGTTATATATTTATGTCAATATCTTTCAAATTCTAGTCAAAATCGGCGTCTTTGGGCATTTTAGTAACGAAAACCTTAATAAACTATTAGATTTCGACGTAAGGCAACCATTCTGAGTCAAATAGTTGCCGATTTCGATAAAATCTTAGTCAGAATCTGCTTTTTCGCCTCTTATTGTACCCAAATCTACCTTAGAAATGCAGATATATACTTAAAACACCTTCTTTTGGGACAAATAATTGGTTTTCGCCCTTGATTTACGGAAGATTATAGCCAAAACATGCATTTTCATAACTTAGCGAACTGAAATCTACATTAAAACTGCAGATAACTACTTAAAAATTCACTTCCTTGAATTGATAATAGGTTTTTCTTTGTCATTTTAAACAGATTCCAGTCAAAATCGGCTTCTTCGACTCATATCGTACCTAAAACCGCATCAAAACTGCAAATATCAGTTTAAACTATCATTTTTTGATACAAACAGTTATATATTCATGTCAATATCTTTCCAATTCTAGTCAAAATCGGCGTCCTTGGGCATTTTAGTAACGAAAACCTTAATAAACTATTAGATTTCGACGTAAGGCAACCATTCTGAGTCAAATAGTTGCCGATTTCGATAAAATCTTAGTCAGAATCTGCTTTTTCGCCTCTTATTGTACCCAAATCAACCTTAGAAATGCAGATATATACTTAAAACACCTTCTTTTGGGACAAACAATTGGTTTTCGCCCTTGATTTACGGAAGATTATAGCCAAAACATGCATTTTCATAACTTAGCGAACTGAAATCTACATTAAAACTGCAGATAAGTACTTAAAAATTCACTTCCTTGAATTGATAATAGGTTTTTCTTTGTCATTTTAAACAGATTCCAGTCAAAATCGGCTTCTTCGATTCATATCGTATCTAAAACCGCATCAAAACTGCAAATATCAGTTTAAACTATCATTTTTTGATACAAACAGTTATATATTCATGTCAATATCTTTCAAATTCTAGTCAAAATCGGCGTCTTTGGGCATTTTAGTAACGAAAACCTTAATAATCTATTAGATTTCGACGTAAGGCAACCTTTCTGAGTCAAATAGTTGCCGATTTCGATAAAATCTTAGTCAGAATCTGCTTTTTCGCCTCTTATTGTACCCAAATCTACCTTAGAAATGCAGATATATACTTAAAACACCTTCTTTTGGGACAAATAATTGGTTTTCGCCCTTGATTTACGGAAGATTATAGCCAAAACATGCATTTTCATAACTTAGCGAACTGAAATCTACATTAAAACTGCAGATAACTACTTAAAAATTCACTTCCTTGAATTGATAATAGGTTTTTCTTTGTCATTTTAAACAGATTCCAGTCAAAATCGGCTTCTTCGACTCATATCGTACCTAAAACCTCATCAAAACTGCAAATATCAGTTTAAACTATCATTTTTTGATACAAACAGTTATATATTCATGTCAATATCTTTCAAATTCTAGTCAAAGTCGGCGTCTTTGGGCATTTTAGTAACGAAAACCTTAATAAACTATTAGATTTCGACGTAAGGCAACCATTCTGAGTCAAATAGTTGCCGATTTCGATAAAATCTTAGTCAGAATCTGCTTTTTCGCCTCTTATTGTACCCAAATCAACCTTAGAAATGCAGATATATACTTAAAACACCTTCTTTTGGGACAAATAATTGGTTTTCGCCCTTGATTTACGGAAGATTATAGCCAAAACATGCATTTTCATTACTTAGCGAACTGAAATCTACATTAAAACTGCAGATAACTACTTAAAAATTCACTTCCTTGAATTAATAATAGGTTTTTCTTTGTCATTTTAAACAGATTCCAGTCAAAATCGGCTTCTTCGATTCATATCGTATCTAAAACCGCATCAAAACTGCAAATATCAGTTTAAACTATTATTTTTTGATACAAACAGTTATATATTCATGTCAATATCTTTCAAATTGTAGTCAAAATCGGCGTCTTTGGGCATTTTAGTAACGAAAACCTTAATAAACTATTAGATTTCGACGTAAGGCAACCATTCTGAGTCAAATAGTTGCCGATTTCGATAAAATCTTAGTCAGAATCTGCTTTTTCGCCTCTTATTGTACCCAAATCTACCTTAGAAATGCAGATATATACTTAAAACACCTTCTTTTGGGACAAATAATTGGTTTTCGCCCTTGATTTACGGAAGATTATAGCCAAAACATGCATTTTCATAACTTAGCGAACTGAAATCTACATTAAAACTGCAGATAACTACTTAAAAATTCACTTCCTTGAATTGATAATAGGTTTTTCTTTGTCATTTTAAACAGATTCCAGTCAAAATCGGCTTCTTCGACTCATATCGTACCTAAAACCGCATCAAAACTGCAAATATCAGTTTAAACTATCATTTTTTGATACAAACAGTTATGTATTCATGTCAATATCTTACAAATTCTAGTCAAAATGTGCGTCTTTGGGCATTCTAGTAACGAAAACCTTAATAAACTATTAGATTTCGACGTAAGGCAACCATTCTGAGTCAAATAGTTGCCGATTTCGATAAAATCTTAGTCAGAATCTGCTTTTTCGCCTCTTATTGTACCCAAATCTACCTTAGAAATGCAGATATATACTCAGAACACCTTCTTTTGGGACAAATAATTGGTTTTCGCCCTTGATTTACGGAAGATTATAGCCAAAACATGCATTTTCATAACTTAGCGAACTGAAATCTACATTAAAACTGCAGATAACTACTTAAAAATTCACTTCCTTGAATTGATAATAGGTTTTTCTTTGTCATTTTAAACAGATTCCAGTCAAAATCGGCTTCTTCGATTCATATCGCATCTAAAACCGCATCAAAACTGCAATTATCAGTTTAAACTATCATTTTTTGATACAAACAGTTATATATTTATGTCAATATCTTTCAAATTCTAGTCAAAATCGGCGTCTTTGGGCATTTTAGTAACGAAAACCTTAATAAACTATTAGATTTCGACGTAAGGCAACCATTCTGAGTCAAATAGTTGCCGATTTCGATAAAATCTTAGTCAGAATCTGCTTTTTCGCCTCTTATTGTACCCAAATCTACCTTAGAAATGCAGATATATACTTAAAACACCTTCTTTTGGGACAAATAATTGGTTTTCGCCCTTGATTTACGGAAGATTATAGCCAAAACATGCATTTTCATAACTTAGCGAACTGAAATCTACATTAAAACTGCAGATAACTACTTAAAAATTCACTTCCTTGAATTGATAATAGGTTGTTCTTTATCATTTTAAACAGATTCCAGTCAAAATCGGCTTCTTCGACTCATATCGTACCTAAAACCGCATCAAAACTGCAAATATCAGTTTAAACTATCATTTTTTGATACAAACAGTTATATATTCATGTCAATATCTTACAAATTCTAGTCAAAATGTGCGTCTTTGGGCATTCTAGTAACGAAAACCTTAATAAACTAGATTTCGACGTAAGGCAACCATTCTGAGTCAAATAGTTGCCGATTTCGAAAAAATCCTAGTCAGAATCTGCTTTTTCGCCTCTTATTGTACCCAAATCTACCTTAGAAATGCAGATATATACTTAAAACGCCTTCTTTTGGGACAAATAATTGGTTTTCGCCCTTGATTTACGGGAGATTATAGCCAAAACATGCATTTTCATAACTTAGCGAACTGAAATCTACATTAAAACTGCAGATAACTACTTAAAAATTCACTTCCTTGAATTGATAATAGGTTGTTCTTTATCATTTTAAACAGATTCCAGTCAAAATCGGCTTCTTCGACACATATCGTACCTAAAACCGCATCAAAACTGCAAATATCAGTTTAAACTATCATTTTTTGATACAAACAGTTATATATTCATGTCAATATCTTACAAATTCTAGTCAAAATGTGCGTCTTTGGGCATTCTAGTAACGAAAACCTTAATAAACTAGATTTCGAGCTAAGGCAACCATTCTGAGTCAAATAGTTGCCGATTTCGAAAAAATCCTAGTCAGAATCTGCTTTTTCGCCTCTTATTGTACCCAAATCTACCATAGAAATGCAGATATATACTTAAAACGCCTTCTTTTGGGACAAATAATTGGTTTTCGCCCTTGATTTACGGAAGATTATAGCCAAAACATGCATTTTCATAACTTAGCGAACTGAAATCTACATTAAAACTGCAGATAACTACTTAAAAATTCACTTCCTTGAATTGATAATAGGTTTTTCTTTGTCATTTTAAACAGATTCCAGTCAAAATCGGCTTCTTCGATTCATATCGCATCTAAAACCGCATCAAAACTGCAATTATCAGTTTAAACTATCATTTTTTGATACAAACAGTTATATATTTATGTCAATATCTTTCAAATTCTAGTCAAAATCGGCGTCTTTGGGCATTTTAGTAACGAAAACCTTAATAAACTATTAGATTTCGACGTAAGGCAACCATTCTGAGTCAAATAGTTGCCGATTTCGAAAAAATCCTAGTCAGAATCTGCTTTTTCGCCTCTTATTGTACCCAAATCTACCTTAGAAATGCAGATATATACTTAAAACGCCTTCTTTTGGGACAAATAATTGGTTTTCGCCCTTGATTTACGGAAGATTATAGCCAAAACATGCATTTTCATAACTTAGCGAACTGAAATCTACATTAAAACTGCAGATAACTACTTAAAAATTCACTTCCTTGAATTGATAATAGGTTGTTCTTTATCATTTTAAACAGATTCCAGTCAAAATCGGCTTCTTCGACTCATATCGTACCTAAAACCGCATCAAAACTGCAAATATCAATTTAAACTATCATTTTTTGATACAAACAGTTATATATTCATGTCAATATCTTTCAAATTCTAGTCAAAATCGGCGTCTTTGGGCATTTTAGTAACGAAAACCTTAATAAACTATTAGATTTCGACGTAAGGCAACCATTCTGAGTCAAATAGTTGCCGATTTCGATAAATTCTTAGTCAGAATCTGCTTTTTCGCCTCTTATTGTACCCAAATCTACCTTAGAAATGCAGATATATACTTAAAACACCTTCTTTTGGGACAAATAATTGGTTTTCGCCCTTGATTTACGGAAGATTATAACCAAAACATGCATTTTCATAACTTAGCGAACTGAAATCTACATTAAAACTGCAAATAACTACTTAAAAATTCACTTCCTTGAATTGATAATAGGTTTTTCTTTGTCATTTTAAACAGATTCCAGTCAAAATCGGCTTCTTCGATTCATATCGTATCTAAAACCGCATCAAAACTGCAAATATCAGTTTAAACTATCATTTTTTGATACAAACAGTTATATATTCATGTCAATATCTTTCAAATTCTAGTCAAAATCGTCGTCTTTGGGCATTTTAGTAACGAAAACCTTAATAAACTATTAGATTTCGACGTAAGGCAACCATTCTGAGTCAAATAGTTGCCGATTTCGATAAAATCTTAGTCAGAATCTGCTTTTTCGCCTCTTATTGTACCCAAATCTACCTTAGAAATGCAGATATATACTTAAAACACCTTCTTTTGGGACAAATAATTAGTTTTCGCCCTTGATTTACGGAATATTATAGCCAAAACATGCATTTTCATAACTTAGCGAACTGAAATCTACATTAAAACTGCAGATAACTACTTAAAAATTCACTTCCTTGAATTGATAATAGGTTTTTCTTTGTCATTTTAAACAGATTTCAGTCAAAATCGGCTTCTTCGATTCATATCGTATCTAAAACCGCATCAAAACTGCAAATATCAGTTTAAACTATCATTTTTTGAAACAAACAGTTATATATTCATGTCAATATCTTTCAAATTCTAGTCAAAATCGGCGTCTTTGGGCATTTTAGTAACGAAAACCTTAATAAACTATTAGATTTCGACGTAAGGCAACCTTTCTGAGTCAAATAGTTGCCGATTTCGATAAAATCTTAGTCAGAATCTGCTTTTTCGCCTCTTATTGTACCCAAATCTACCTTAGAAATGCAGATATATACTTAAAACACCTTCTTTTGGGACAAATAATTGGTTTTCGCCCTTGATTTACGGAAGATTATAGCCAAAACATGCATTTTCATAACTTAGCGAACTGAAATCTACATTAAAACTGCAGATAACTACTAAAAAATTCACTTCCTTCAATTGATAATAGGTTTTTCTTTGTCATTTTAAACAGATTCCAGTCAAAATCGGCTTCTTCGATTCATATCGTATCTAAAACCGCATCAAAACTGCAAATATCAGTTTAAACTATCATTTTTTGATACAAACAGTTATATATTCATGTCAATATCTTTCAAATTCTAGTCAAAATCGGCGTCTTTGGGCATTTTAGTAGCGAAAACCTTAATAAACTATTAGATTTCGACGTAAGGCAACCTTTCTGAGTCAAATAGTTGCCGATTTCGATAAAATCTTAGTCAGAATCTGCTTTTTCGCCTCTTATTGTACCCAAATCTACCTTAGAAATGCAGATATATACTCAGAACACCTTCTTTTGGGACAAATAATTGGTTTTCGCCCTTGATTTACGGAAGATTATAGCCAAAACATGCATTTTCATAACTTAGCGAACTGAAATCTACATTAAAACTGCAGATAACTACTTAAAAATTCACTTCCTTGAATTGATAATAGGTTTTTCTTTGTCATTTTAAACAGATTCCAGTCAAAATCGGCTTCTTCGATTCATATCGCATCTAAAACCGCATCAAACTGCAAATATCAGTTTAAACTATCATTTTTCGATACAAACAGTTATATATTCATGTCAATATCTTTCAAATTCTAGTCAAAATCGGCGTCTTTGGGCATTTTAGTAACGAAAACCTTAATAAACTATTAGATTTCGACGTAAGGCAACCATTCTGAGTCAAATAGTTGCCGATTTCGATAAAATCTTAGTCAGAATCTGCTTTTTCGCCTCTTATTGTACCCAAATCAACCTTAGAAATGTAGATATATACTTAAAACACCTTCTTTTGGGACAAATAAGTTCGCTTAGTTATGAAGATGCATGTTTTGGCTATAATCTTCCGTAAATCAAGGGCGAAAACCAATTATTTGTCCCAAAAGAAGGTGTTTTAAGTATATATCTGCATTTCTAAGGTAGATTTGGGTACAATAAGAGGCGAAAAAGCAGATTCTGACTAAGATTTTATCGAAATCGGCAACTATTTGACTCAGAATGGTTGCCTTACGTCGAAATCTAATAGTTTATTAAGGTTTTCGTTACTAAAATGCCCAAAGACGCCGATTTTGACTAGAATTTGAAAGATATTGACATGAATATATAACTGTTTGGATCAAAAAATGATAGTTTAAACTGATATTTGCAGTTTTGATGCGGTTTTAGGTACGATATGAGTCGAAGAAGCCGATTTTGATTGGAATCTGTTTAAAATGACAAAGAAAAACCTATTATCAATTCAAGGAAGTGAATTTTTAAGTAGTTATCTGCAGTTTTAATGTATATTTCAGTACGCTAAGTTATGAAGATGCATGTTTTGGCTATAATCTTCCGTAAATCAAGGGCGAAAACCAATTATTTGTCCCAAAAGAAGGTGTTTTAAGTATATATCTGCATTTCTAAGGTAGATTTGGGTACAATAAGAGGCGAAAAAGCAGATTCTGACTAGGATTTTATCGAAATCGGCAACTATTTGACTCAGAAAGGTTGCCTTACGTCGAAATCTAATAGTTTATTAAGGTTTTCGTTACTAAAATGCCCAAAGACGCCGATTTTGACTAGAATTTGAAAGATATTGACATGAATATATAACTGTTTGTATCAAAAAATGATAGTTTAAACTGATATTTGCAGTTTTGATGCGGTTTTAGGTACGATATGAGTCGAAGAAGCCGATTTTGACTGGAATCTGTTTAAAATGACAAAGAAAAACCTATTATCACTTCAAGGAAGTGAATTTTTAAGTAGTTATCTGCAGTTTTAATGTAGATTTCAGTTCGCTAAGTTATGAAAATGCATGTTTTGGCTATAATCTTCCGTAAATCAAGGGCGAAAACCAATTATTTGTCCCAAAAGAAGGTGTTTTAAGTATATATCTGCATTTCTAAGGTAGATTTGGGTACAATAAGAGGCGAAAAAGCAGATTCTGACTAAGATTTTATCGAAATCGGCAACTATTTGACTCTGAATGGTTGCCTTACCTCGAAATCTAATAGTTTATTAAGGTTTTCGTTACTAAAATGCCCAAAGACGCCGATTTTGACTAGAATTTGAAAGATATTGACATGAATATATAACTGTTTGTATCAAAAAATGATAGTTTAAACTGATATTTGCAGTTTTGATGCGGTTTTAGATACGATATGAATCGAAGAAGCCGATTTTGACTGGAATCTGTTTAAAATGACAAAGAAAAACCTATTATCAATTCAAGGAAGTGAATTTTTAAGTAGTTATCTGCAGTTTTAATGTAGATTTCAGTTCGCTAAGTTATGAAAATGCATGTTTTGGCTATAATCTTCCGTAAATCAAGGGCGAAAACCAATTATTTGTCCCAAAAGAAGGTGTTTTAAGTATATATCTGCATTTCTAAGGTAGATTTGGGTACAATAAGAGACGAAAAAGCAGATTCTGACTAAGATTTTATCGAAATCGGCAACTATTTGACTCAGAGTGGTTGCCTTACGTCGAAATCTAATAGTTTATTAAGGTTTTCGTTACTAAAATGCCCAAAGACGCCGATTTTGACTAGAATTTGAAAGATATTGACATGAATATATAACTGTTTGTATCAAAAAATGATAGTTTAAACTGATATTTGCAGTTTTGATGCGGTTTTAGATACGATATGAAGTTTGAAAGAAATTAATAAACTATTAGATTTCGACGTAAGGCAACCATTCTGAGTCAAATAGTAGCCGATTTCGATAAAATCTTAGTCAGAATCTGCTTTTTCGCCTCTTATTGTACCCAAATCTACCTTAGAAATGCAGATATATACTTAAAACACCTTCTTTTGGGACAAATAATTAGTTTTCGCCCTTGATTTACGGAAGATTATAGCCAAAACATGCAATTTCATAACTTAGCGAACTGAAATCTACAATAAAACTGCAGATAACTACTTAAAAATTCACTTCCTTGAATTGATAATAGGTTTTTCTTTGACATTTTAAACAGATTCCAGTCAAAATCGGCTTCTTCGATTCATATCGTATCTAAAACCGCATCAAAACTGCAAATATCAGTTTAAACTATCATTTTTTGATACAAACAGTTATATATTCATGTCAATATCTTTCAAATTCTAGTCAAAATCGGCGTCTTTGAGCATTTTAGTAACGAAAACCTTAATAAACTATTAGATTTCGACGTAAGGCAACCATTCTGAGTCAAATAGTTGCCGATTTCGATAAAATCTTTGTCAGAATCTGCTTTTTCGCCTCTTATTGTACCCAAATCTACCTTAGAAATGCAGATATATACTTAAAACACCTTCTTTTGGGACAAATAATTAGTTTTCGCCCTTGATTTACGGAAGATTATAGCCAAAACATGCAATTTCATAACTTAGCGAACTGAAATCTACATTAAAACTGCAGATAACTACTTAAAAATTCACTTCCTTGAATTGATAATAGGTTTTTCTTTGTCATTTTAAAGAGATTCCAGTCAAAATCGGCTTCTTCGACTCATATCGTACCTAAAACCGCATCAAAACTGCAAATATCAGTTTAAACTATCATTTTTTGATACAAACAGTTATATATTCATGTCAATATCTTTCAAATTCTAGTCAAAATTGGCGTCTTTGGGCATTTTAGTAACGAAAACCTTAAAAAACTATTAGATTTCGACCTGAGGCAACCATTCTGAGTCAATTAGTTGCCGATTTCGATAAAATCTTAAACAGATTCCAGTCAAAATCGGCTTCTTCGATTCATATCGTATCTAAAACCGCATCAAAACTGCAAATATCAGTTTAAACTATCATTTTTTGATACAAACAGTTAAATATTCATATCAATATCTTTCAAATTCTAGTCAAAATCGGCGTCTTTGGGCATTTTAGTAACGGAAACCTTAATAAACTATTAGATTTCGACGTAAGGCAACCATTCTGAGTCAAATAGTTGCCGATTTCGATAAAATCTTAGTCAGAATCTGCTTTTTCCCCTCTTATTGTACCCAAATCTACCTTAGAAATGCAGATGTATACTTAAAACACCTTCTTTTGGGACAAATAACTGGTCTTGGCCCTTGATTTACGGAAGATTATAGCCAAAACATGCATTTTCATAACTTAGCGAACTGAAATCTACATTAAAACTGCAGATAACTACTTAAAAATTCACTTCCTTGAATTGATAATATGTTTTTCTTTGTCATTTTAAACAGATTCCAGTCTTCGACTCATATCGTACCTAAAACCGCATCAAAACTGCAAATATCAGTTTAAACTATCATTTTTTGATACAAACAGTTATATATTCATGTCAATATCTTTCAAATTCTAGTCAAAATCGGCGTCTTTGGGCATTTTAGTAACGAAAACCTTAATAAACTATTAGATTTCGACGTAAGGCAACCCAAATCTACCTTAGAAATGCAGATATATACTTAAAACACCTTCTTTTGGGACAAATAATTGGTTTTCGCCCTTGATTTACGGAAGATTATAGCCAAAACATGCATTTTCATAACTTAGCGAACTGAAATCTACATTAAAACTGCAAATAACTACTTAAAAATTCACTTCCTTGAATTGATAATAGGTTTTTCTTTGTCATTTTAAACAGATTCCAGTCAAAATCGGCTTCTTCGATTCATATCGTATCTAAAACCGCATCAAAACTGCAAATATCAGTTTAAACTATCATTTTTTGATACAAAGAGTTATATATTCATTTCAATATCTTTCAAATTCTAGTCAAAATCGGCGTCTTTGAGCATTTTAGTAACGAAAACCTTAATAAACTATTAGATTTCGACGTAAGGCAACCATTCTGAGTCAAATAGTTGCCGATTTCGATAAAATCTTAGTCAGAATCTGCTTTTTCGCCTCTTATTGTACCCAAATCTACCTTAGAAATGGAGATATATACTTAAAACACCTTCTTTTGGGACAAATAATTGGTTTTCGCCCTTAATTTACGGAAGATTATAGCCAAAACATGCATTTCTACATTAAAACTGCAGATAACTACTTAAAAATTCACTTCCTTGAATTGATAATAGGTTTTTCTTTGTCATTTTAAACAGATTCCAGTCAAAATCGGCTTCTTCGACTCATATCGTATCTAAAACCGCATCAAAACTGCAAATATCAGTTTAAACTATCATTTTTTGATACAAACAGTTATATATTCATATCAATATCTTTCAAATTTTAGTCAAAATCGGCGTCTTTGGGCATTTTAGTAACGGAAACCTTAATAAACTATTAGATTTCGACGTAAGGCAACCATTCTGAGTCAAATAGTTGCCGATTTCGATAAAATCTTAGTCAGAATCTGCTTTTTCGCCTCTTATTGTACCCAAATCTACCTTAGAAATGCAGATATATACTTAAAACACCTTCTTTTGGGACAAATAACTGGTCTTGGCCCTTGATTTACGGAAGATTATAGCCAAAACATGCATTTTCATAACTTAGCGAACTGAAATCTACATTAAAACTGCAGATAACTACTTAAAAATTCACTTCCTTGAATTGATAATATGTTTTTCTTTGTCATTTTAAACAGATTCCAGTCTTCGACTCATATCGTACCTGAAACCGCATCAAAACTGCAAATATCAGTTTAAACTATCATTTTTTGATACAAACAGTTATATATTCATGTCAATATCTTTCAAATTCTAGTCAAAATCGGCGTCTTTGGGCATTTTAGTAACGAAAACCTTAATAAACTATTAGATTTCGACGTAAGGCAACCCAAATCTACCTTAGAAATGCAGATATATACTTAAAACACCTTCTTTTGGGACAAATAATTGGTTTTCGCCCTTGATTTACGGAAGATTATAGCCAAAACATGCAATTTCATAACTTAGCGAACTGAAATCTACATTAAAACAGCAGATAACTACTTAAAAATTCACTTCCTTGAATTGATAATAGGTTTTTCTTTGTCATTTTAAACAGATTCCAGTCAAAATCGGCTTCTTGGACTCATATCGTACCTAAAACCGCATCAAAACTGCAAATATCAGTTTAAACTATCATTTTTTGATACAAACTGTTATATATTCATGTCAATATCTTTCAAATTCTAGTCAAAATCGGCGTCTTTGGGCATTTTAGTAACGAAAACCTTAATAAACTATTAGATTTCGACGTAAGGCAACCATTCTGAGTCAAATAGTTGCCGATTTCGATAAAATCTTAGTCAGAATCTGCTTTTTCGCCTCTTATTGTACCCAAATCTACCTTAGAAATGCAGATATATACTTAAAACACCTTCTTTTGGGACAAATAATTAGTTTTCGCCCTTGATTTACGGAAGATTATAGCCAAAACATGCATTTTCATAACTTAGCGAACTGAAATCTACATTAAAACTGCAGATAACTACTTAAAAATTCACTTCCTTGAATTGATAATAGGTTTTTCTTTGTCATTTTAAACAGATTCCAGTCAAAATCGGCTTCTTCGACTCATATCGTACCTAAAACCGCATCAAAACTGCAAATATCAGTTTAAACTATCATTTTTTGATACAAACAGTTATATATTCATGTCAATATCTTTCAAATTCTAGTCAAAATCGGCGTCTTTGGGCATTTTAGTAACGAAAACCTTAAAAAACTATTAGATTTCGACGTAAGGCAACCATTCTGAGTCAATTAGTTGCCGATTTCGATAAAATCTTAAACAGATTCCAGTCAAAATCGGCTTCTTCGATTCATATCGTATCTAAAACCGCATCAAAACTGCAAATATCAGTTTAAACTATCATTTTTTGATACAAACAGTTATATATTCATGTCAATATCTTTCAAATTCTAGTCAAAATCGGCGCCTTTGGGCATTTTAGTAACGGAAACCTTAATAAACTATTAGATTTCGACATAAGGCAACCATTCTGAGTCAAATAGTTGCCGATTTCGATAAAATCTTAGTCAGAATCTGCTTTTTCGGCTCTTATTGTACCCAAATCTACCTTAGAAATGCAGATATATACTTAAAACACCTTCTTATGGGACAAATAACTGGTCTTGGCCCTTGGTTTACGGAAGATTATAGCCAAAACATGCATTTTCATAACTTAGCGAACTGAAATCTACATTAAAACTGCAGATAACTACTTAAAAATTCACTTCCTTGAATTGATAATATGTTTTTCTTTGTCATTTTAAACAGATTCCAGTCTTCGACTCATATCGTACCTAAAACCGCATCAAAACTGCAAATATCAGTTTAAACTATCATTTTTTGATACAAACAGTTATATATTCATGTCAATATCTTTCAAATTCTAGTCAAAATCGGCGTCTTTGGGCATTTTAGTAACGAAAACCTTAATAAACTATTAGATTTCGACGTAAGGCAACCCAAATCTACCTTAGAAATGCAGATATATACTTAAAACACCTTCTTTTGGGACAAATAATTGGTTTTCGCCCTTGATTTACGGAAGATTATAGCCAAAACATGCATTTTCATAACTAAGCGAACTTATTTGTCCCAAAAGAAGGTGTTTTAAGTATATATCTACATTTCTAAGGTTGATTTGGGTTGCCTTACGTCGAAATCTAATAGTTTATTAAGGTTTTCGTTACTAAAATGCCCAAAGACGCCGATTTTGACTAGAATTTGAAAGATATTGACATGAATATATAACTGTTTGTATCAAAAAATGATAGTTTAAACTGATATTTGCAGTTTTGATGCGGTTTTAGGTACGATATGAGTCGAAGAAGCCGATTTTGACTGGAGTCTGTTTAAAATGACAAAGAAAAACCTATTATCAATTCAAGGAAGTGAATTTTTAAGTAGTTATCTGCAGTTTTAATGTTGATTTCAGTTCGCTAAGTTATGAAAATGCATGTTTTGGCTATAATCTTCCGTAAATCAAGGGCGAAAACCAATTATTTGTCCCAAAAGAAGGTGTTCTAAGTATATATCTGCATTTCTAAGGTACATTTGGGTACAATAAGAGGCGAAAAAGCAGATTCTGACTAAGATTTTATCGAAATCGGCAACTATTTGACTCAGAAAGGTTGCCTTACGTCGAAATCTAGTTTATTAAGGTTTTCGTTACTAAAATGCCCAAAGACGCCGATTTTGACTAGAATTTGAAAGATATTGACATGAATATATAACTGTTTGTATCAAAAAATGATACTTTAAACTGATATTTGCAGTTTTGATGCGGTTTTAGGTACGATATGAGTCGAAGAAGCCGATTTTGACTGGAGTCTGTTTAAAATGACAAAGAAAAACCTATTATCAATTCAAGGAAGTGAATTTTTAAGTAGTTATCTGCAGTTTTAATGTAGATTTCAGTTCGCTAAGTTATGAAAATGCATGTTTTGGCTATAATCTTCCGTAAATCAAGGGCGAAAACCAATTATTTGTCCCAAAAGAAGGTGTTCTAAGTATATATCTGCATTTCTAAGGTAGATTTGGGTACAATAAGAGGCGAAAAAGCAGATTCTGATTAAGATTTTATCGAAATCGGCAACTATTTGACTCAGAATGGTTGCCTTACGTCGAAATCTAATAGTTTATTAAGGTTTTCGTTACTAAAATGCCCAAAGACGCCGATTTTGACTAGAATTTGAAAGATATTGCCATGAATATATAACTGTTTGTATCAAAAAATGATAGTTTAAACTAGTATTTCCAGTTTTGATGCGGTTTTAGGTACGATATGAGTCGAAGAAGCCGATTTTGACTGGAATCTGTTTAAAATGACAAAGAAAAACCTATTATCAATTCAAGGAAGTGAATTTTTAAGTAGTTATCTGCAGTTTTAATGTAGATTTCAGTTCGCTAAGTTATGAAAATGCATGTTTTGGCTATAATCTTCTGTAAATCAAGGGCGAAAACCAATTATTTGTCCCAAAAGAAGGTGTTTTAAGTATATATCTGCATTTCTAAGGTAGATTTGGGTACAATAAGAGGCGAAAAAGCAGATTCTGACTAAGATTTTATCGAAATCGGCAACTATTTGACTCAGAAAGGTTGCCTCACGTCGAAATCTAATAGTTTATTAAGGTTTTCGTTACTAAAATGCCCAAAGACGCCGATTTTGACTAGAATTTGAAAGATATTGACATGAATATATAACTGTTTGTATCAAAAAATGATAGTTTAAACTGATATTTGCAGTTTTGATGCGGTTTTAGATACGATATGAATCGAAGAAGCCGATTTTGACTGGAATCTGTTTAAAATGACTAAGAAAAACCTATTATCAATTCAAGGAAGTGAATTTTTAAGTAGTTATCTGCAGTTTTAATGTAGATTTCAGTTCGCTAAATTATGAAAATGCATGTTTTGGCTATAATCTTCCGTAAATCAAGGGCGAAAACCAATTATTTGTCCCAAAAGAAGGTGCTTTAAGTATATATCTGCATTTCTAAGGTAGATTTGGGTACAATAAGAGGCGAAAAAGCAGATTCTGACTAAGATTTTATCGAAATCGGCAACTATTTGACTCAGAAAGGTTGCCTTACGTCGAAATCTAATAGTTTATTAAGGTTTTCGTTACTAAAAGGCCCAAAGACGCCGATTTTGACTAGAATTTGAAAGATATTGATATGAATATATAACTGTTTGTATCAAAAAATGATAGTTTAAACTGATATTTGCAGTTTTGATGCGGTTTTAGATACGATATGAATCGAAGAAGCCGATTTTGACTGGAATCTGTTTAAAATGACTAAGAAAAACCTATTATCAATTCAAGGAAGTGAATTTTTAAGTAGTTATCTGCAGTTTTAATGTAGATTTCAGTTCGCTAAATTATGAAAATGCATATTTTGGCTATAATCTTCCATTAATCAAGGGCGAAAACCAATTATTTGTCCCAAAAGAAGGTGCTTTAAGTATATATCTGCATTTCTAAGGTAGATTTGGGTACAATAAGAGGCGAAAAAGCAGATTCTGACTAAGATTTTATCGAAATCGGCAACTATTTGACTCAGAAAGGTTGCCTTACGTCGAAATCTAATAGTTTATTAAGGTTTTCGTTACTAAAATGCCCAAAGACGCCGGTTTTGACTAGAATTTGAAAGATATTGATATGAATATATAACTGTTTGTATCAAAAAATGATAGTTTAAACTGATATTTGCAGTTTTGATGCGGTTTTAGATACGATATGAATCGAAGAAGCCGATTTTGACTGGAATCTGTTTAAAATGACAAAGAAAAACCTATTATCAATTCAAGAAAGTGAATTTTTAAGTAGTTATCTGCAGTTTTAATGTAGATTTCAGTTCGCTAAGTTATGAAAATGCATGTTTTGGCTATAATCTTCCGTAAATCAAGGGCGAAAACCAATTATTTGTCCCAAAAGAAGGTGTTTTAAGTATATATCTGCATTTCTAAGGTAGATTTGGGTACAATAAGAGGCGAAAAAGCAGATTCTGACTAAGATTTTATCGAAATCGGCAACTATTTGACTCAGAAAGGTTGCCTCACGTCGAAATCTAATAGTTTATTAAGGTTTTCGTTACTAAAATGCCCAAAGACGCCGATTTTGACTAGAATTTGAAAGATATTGACATGAATATGTAACTGTTTGTATCAAAAAATGATAGTTTAAACTGATATTTGCAGTTTTGATGCGGTTTTAGATACGATATGAATCGAAGAAGCCGATT
Organism: Cylas formicarius; assembly: GCF_029955315.1. Taxonomy (NCBI): domain Eukaryota; kingdom Metazoa; phylum Arthropoda; class Insecta; order Coleoptera; family Brentidae; genus Cylas; species Cylas formicarius. Next base: position 1,517,084 of record NW_026844261.1, read on the forward strand.
TTGACTGGAATCTGTTTAAAATGACAAAGAAAAACCTATTATCAATTCAAGGAAGTGAATTTTTAAGTAGTTATCTGCAGTTTTAATGTAGATTTCAGTTCGCTAAATTATGAAAATGCATGTTTTGGCTATAATGTTCCGTAAATCAAGGGCGAAAACCAATTATTTGTCCCAAAAGAAGGTGCTTTAAGTATATATCTGCATTTCTAAGGTAGATTTGGGTACAATAAGAGGCGAAAAAGCAGATTCTGACTAAGATTTTATCGAAATCGGCAACTATTTGACTCAGAATGGTTGCCTTACGTCGAAATCTAATAGTTTATTAAGGTTTTCGTTACTAAAATGCCCAAAGACGCCGATTTTGACTAGAATTTGAAAGATATTGACATGAATATATAACTGTTTGTATCAAAAAATGATAGTTTAAACTGATATTTGCAGTTTTGATGCGGTTTTAGGTACGATATGAGTCGAAGAAGCCGATTTTGACTGGAATCTGTTTAAAATGACAAAGAAAAACCTATTATCAATTCAAGGAAGTGAATTTTTAAGTAGTTATATGCAGTTTTAATGTAGATTTCACTTCGCTAAGTTATGAAAATGCATGTTTTGGCTATAATCTTCTGTAAATCAATGGCGAAAACCAATTATTTGTCCCAAAAGAAGGTGTTTTAAGTATATATCTGCATTTCTAAGGTAGATTTGGGTACAATAAGAGGCGAAAAAGCAGATTCTGACTAAGATTTTATCGAAATCGGCAACTATTTGACTCAGAAAGGTTGCCTCACGTCGAAATCTAATAGTTTATTAAGGTTTTCGTTACTAAAATGCCCAAAGACGCCGATTTTGACTAGAATTTGAAAGATATTGACATGAATATATAACTGTTTGTATCAAAAAATGATAGTTTAAACTGATATTTGCAGTTTTGATGCGGTTTTAGATACGATATGAATCGAAGAAGCCGATTTTGACTGGAATCTGTTTAAAATGACTAAGAAAAACCTATTATCAATTCAAGGAAGTGAATTTTTAAGTAGTTATCTGCAGTTTTAATGTAGATTTCAGTTCGCTAAATTATGAAAATGCATGTTTTGGCTATAATCTTCCGTAAATCAAGGGCGAAAACCAATTATTTGTCCCAAAAGAAGGTGCTTTAAGTATATATCTGCATTTCTAAGGTAGATTTGGGTACAATAAGAGGCGAAAAAGCAGATTCTGACTAAGATTTTATCGAAATCGGCAACTATTTGACTCAGAAAGGTTGCCTTACGTCGAAATCTAATAGTTTATTAAGGTTTTCGTTACTAAAATGCCCAAAGACGCCGATTTTGACTAGAATTTGAAAGATATTGATATGAATATATAACTGTTTGTATCAAAAAATGATAGTTTAAACTGATATTTGCAGTTTTGATGCGGTTTTAGATACGATATGAATCGAAGAAGCCGATTTTGACTGGAATCTGTTTAAAATGACAAAGAAAAACCTATTATCAATTCAAGAAAGTGAATTTTTAAGTAGTTATCTGCAGTTTTAATGTAGATTTCAGTTCGCTAAGTTATGAAAATGCATGTTTTGGCTATAATCTTCCGTAAATCAAGGGCGAAAACCAATTATTTGTCCCAAAAGAAGGTGTTTTAAGTATATATCTGCATTTCTAAGGTAGATTTGGGTACGCCTATTAGATTTCGACGTAAGGCAACCTTTCTGAGTCAAATAGTTGCCGATTTCGATAAAATCCTAGTCAGAATCTGCTTTTTCGCCTCTTATTGTACCCAAATCTACCTTAGAAATGCAGATGTATACTTAAAACACCTTCTTTTGGGACAAATAATTGGTTTTCGCCCTTGATTTACGGAAGATTATAGCCAAAACATGCATTTTCATAACTTAGCGAACTGAAATCTACATTAAAACTGCAGATAACTACTTAAAAATTCACTTTCTTGAATTGATAATAGGTTGTTCTTTGTCATTTTAAACAGATTCCAGACAAAATCGGCTTCTTCGACTCATATCGTACCTAAAACCGCATCAAAACTGCAAATATCAGTTTAAACTATCATTTATTGATACAAACAGTTATATATTCATGTCAATATCTTTCAAATTCTAGTCAAAATCGGCGTCTTTGGGCATTTTAGTAACGAAAACCTTAATAAACTATTAGATTTCGACGTAAGGCAACCATTCTGAGTCAAATAGTTGCCGATTTCGATAAAATCTTAGTCAGAATCTGCTTTTTCGCCTCTTATTGTACCCAAATCTACCTTAGAAATGCAGATATATACTTAAAACACCTTCTTTTGGGACAAATAATTGGTTTTCGCCCTTGATTTACGGAAGATTATAGCCAAAACATGCATTTTCATAACTTAGCGAACTGAAATCTACATTAAAACTGCAGATAACTACATAAAAATTCACTTCCTTGAATTGATAATAGGTTTTTCTTTGTCATTTTAAACAGATTCCAATCAAAATCGGCTTCTTCGTCTCATATCGTACCTAAAACCGCATCAAAACTGCAAATATCAGTTTAAACTATCATTTTTTGATACAAACAGTTATATATTCATGTCAATATCTTTCAAATTCTAGTCAAAATCGGCGTCTTTGGGCATTTTAGTAACAAAAACCTTAATAAACTATTAGATTTCGACGTAAGGCAACCATTCTGAGTCAAATAGTTGCCGATTTCGATAAAATCTTAGTCAGAATCTGCTTTTTCGCCTCTTATTGTACCCAAATCTACCTTAGAAATGCAGATATATACTTAAAACACCTTCTTTTGTTACAAATAATTGGTTTTCGCCCTTGATTTACGGAAGATTATAGCCAAAACATGCATTTTCATAACTAAGCGAACTTATTTGTCCCAAAAGAAGGTGTTTTAAGTATATATCTGCATTTCTAAGGTAGATTTGGGTACAATAAGAGGCGAAAAAGCAGATTCTGACTAGGATTTTTTCGAAATCGGCAACTATTTGACTCAGAAAGGTTGCCTTACGTCGAAATCTAATAGTTTATTAAGGTTTTCGATACTAGAATGCCCAAAGACGCACATTTTGACTAGAATTTGTAAGATATTGACATGAATATATAACTGTTTGTATCAAAAAATGATGGTTTAAACTGATATTTGCAGTTTTGATGCGGTTTTAGGTACGATATGAGTCGAAGAAGCCGATTTTGACTGGAATCTGTTTAAAATGACAAAGAAAAACCTATTATCAATTCAAGGAAGTGAATTTTTAAGTAGTTATCTGCAGTTTTAATGTTGATTTCAGTTCGCTAAGTTATGAAAATGCATGTTTTGGCTATAATCTTCCGTAAATCAAGGGCGAAAACCAATTATTTGTCCCAAAAGAAGGTGTTTTAAGTATATATCTGCATTTCTAAGGTAGATTTGGGTACAATAAGAGGCGAAAAAGCAGATTCTGACTAAGATTTTATCGAAATCGGCAACTATTTGACTCAGAATGGTTGCCTTACGTCGAAATCTAATAGTTTATTAAGGTTTTCGTTACTAAAATGCCCAAAGACGCCGATTTTGACTAGAATTTGAAAGATATTGACATGAATATATAACTGTTTGTATCAAAAAATGATAGTTTAAACTGATATTTGCAGTTTTGATGCGGTTTTAGGTACGATATGTGTCGAAGAAGCCGATTTTGACTGGAATCTGTTTAAAATGACAAAGAAAACAGTTATATATTCATGTCAATATCTATCAAATTCTAGTCAAAATCGGCGTCTTTGGGCATTTTAGTAACGAAAACCTTAATAAACTATTAGATTTCGACGTAAGGCAACCTTTCTGAGTCAAATAGTTGCCGATTTCGATAAAATCCTAGTCAGAATCTGCTTTTTTCGCCTCTTATTGTACCCAAATCTACCTTAGAAATGCAGATGTATACTTAAAACACCTTCTTTTGGGACAAATAATTGGTTTTCGCCCTTGATTTACTAAAGATTATAGCCAAAACATGCATTTTCATAACTTAGCGAACTGAAATCTACATTAAAACTGCAGATGACTACTTAAAAATTCACTTTCTTGAATTGATAATAGGTTGTTCTTTGTCATTTTAAACAGATTCCAGACAAAATCGGCTTCTTCGACTCATATCGTACCTAAAACCGCATCAAAACTGCAAATATCAGTTTAAACTATCATTTTTTGGTACAAACAGTTATATATTCATGTCAATATCTTTCAAATTCTAGTCAAAATCGGCGTCTTTGGGCATTTTAGTAACGAAAACCTTAATAAACTATTAGATTTCGACGTAAGGCAACCATTCTGAGTCAAATAGTTGCCGATTTCGATAAAATCTTAGTCAGAATCTGCTTTTTCGCCTCTTATTGTACCCAAATCTACCTTAGAAATGCAGATATATACTTAAAACACCTTCTTTTGGGACAAATAATTGGTTTTCGCCCTTGATTTACGGAAGATTATAGCCAAAACATGCATTTTCATAACTTAGCGAACTGAAATCTACATTAAAACTGCAGATAACTACATAAAAATTCACTTCCTTGAATTGATAATAGGTTTTTCTTTGTCATTTTAAACAGATTCCAATCAAAATCGGCTTCTTCGTCTCATATCGTACCTAAAACCGCATCAAAACTGCAAATATCAGTTTAAACTATCATTTTTTGATACAAACAGTTATATATTCATGTCAATATCTTTCAAATTCTAGTCAAAATCGGCGTCTTTGGGCATTTTAGTAACGAAAACCTTAATAAACTATTAGATTTCGACGTAAGGCAACCATTCTGAGTCAAATAGTTGCCGATTTCGATAAAATCTTAGTCAGAATCTGCTTTTTCGCCTCTTATTGTACCCAAATCTACCTTAGAAATGCAGATATATACTTAAAACACCTTCTTTTGGGACAAATAATTGGTTTTCGCCCTTGATTTACGGAAGATTATAGCCAAAACATGCATTTTCATAACTAAGCGAACTTATTTGTCCCAAAAGAAGGTGTTTTAAGTATATATCTGCATTTCTAAGGTAGATTTGGGTACAATAAGAGGCGAAAAAGCAGATTCTGACTAGGATTTTTTCGAAATCGGCAACTATTTGACTCAGAAAGGTTGCCTTACGTCGAAATCTAATAGTTTATTAAGGTTTTCGATACTAGAATGCCCAAAGACGCACATTTTGACCAGAATTTGTAAGATATTGACATGAATATATAACTGTTTGTATCAAAAAATGATAGTTTAAACTGATATTTGCAGTTTTGATGCGGTTTTAGGTACGATATGAGTCGAAGAAGCCGATTTTGACTGGAATCTGTTTAAAATGACAAAGAAAAACCTATTATCAATTCAAGGAAGTGAATTTTTAAGTAGTTATCTGCAGTTTTAATGTTGATTTCAGTTCGCTAAGTTATGAAAATGCATGTTTTGGCTATAATCTTCCGTAAATCAAGGGCGAAAAAAAATTATTTGTCCCAAAAGAAGGTGTTTTAAGTATATATCTGCATTTCTAAGGTAGATTTGGGTACAATAAGAGGCGAAAAAGCAGATTCTGACTAAGATTTTATCGAAATCGGCAACTATTTGACTCAGAAAGGTTGCCTTACGTCGAAATCTAATAGTTTATTAAGGTTTTCGTTACTAAAATGCCCAAAGACGCCGATTTTGACTAGAATTTGAAAGATATTGACATGAATATATAACTGTATCAAAAAATGATAGTTTAAACTGATATTTGCAGTTTTGATGCGGTTTTAGATACGATATGAATCGAAGAAGCCGATTTTGACTGGAATCTGTTTAAAATGACAAAGAAAAACCTATTATCGATTCAAGGAAGTGAATTTTTAAGTAGTTATAATCTTCCGTAAATCAAGGGCGAAAACCAATTATTTGTCCCAAAAGAAGGTGTTTTAAGTATATATCTGCATTTCTAAAGTAGATTTGGGTACAATAAGAGGCGAAAAAGCAGATTCTGACTAAGATTTTATCGAAATCGGCAACTATTTGACTCAGAGTGGTTGCCTTACGTCGAAATCTAATGGTTTATTAAGGTTTTCGTTACTAAAATGCCCAAAGACGCCGATTTTGACTAGAATTTGAATGATATTGACATGAATATATAACTGTTTGTATCAAAAAATGATAGTTTAAACTGATATTTGCAGTTTTGATGCGGTTTTAGATACGATATGAATCGAAGAAGCCGATTTTGACTGGAATCTGTTTAAAATGACAAAGAAAAACCTATTATCAATTCAAGGAAGTGAATTTTTAAGTAGTTATCTGCAGTTTTAATGTAGATTTCAGTTCGCTAAGTTATGAAAATGCATGTTTTGGCTATAATCTTCCGGAAATCCAGGGCGAAAACCAATTATTTGTCCCAAAAGAAGGTGTTTTAAGTATGCCCAAATGCCCAAAGACGCCGATTTTGACTAGAATTTGAAAGATATTGACATGAATATATAACTGTTTGTATCAAAAAATGATAGTTTAAACTGATATTTGCAGTTTTGATGCGGTTTTAGGTACGATATGAGTCCAAGAAGCCGATTTTGACTGGAATCTGTTTAAAATGACAAAGAAAAACCTATTATCGATTCAAGGAAGTGAATTTTTAAGTAGTTATCTGCAGTTTTAATGTAGATTTCAGTTCGCTAAGTTATGAAAATGCATGTTTTGGCTATAATCTTCCGTAAATCAAGGGCGAAAACCAATTATTTGTCCCAAAAGAAGGTGTTTTAAGTATATATCTACATTTCTAAGGTAGATTTGGGTACAATAAGAGGCGAAAAAGCAGATTCTGACTAAGATTTTATCGAAATCGGCAACTATTTGACTCAGAATGGTTGCCTTACCTCGAAATCTAATAGTTTATTAAGGTTTTCGTTACTAAAATGCCCAAAGACGCCGATTTTGACTAGAATTTGAAAGATATTGACATGAATATATAACTGTTTGTATCAAAAAATGATAGTTTAAACTGATATTTGCAGTTTTGATGCGGTTTTAGGTACGATATGAGTCGAAGAAGCCGATTTTGACTGGAATCTGTTTAAAATGACAAAGAACAACCTATTATCAACTCAAGGAAGTGAATTTTTAAGTAGTTATCTGCAGTTTTAATGTAGATTTCAGTTCGCTAAGTTATGAAAATGCATGTTTTGGCTATAATCTTCCGTAAATCAAGGGCGAAAACCAATTATTTGTCCCAAAAGACGGTGTTTTAAGTATATATCTGCATTTCTAAGGTAGATTTGGGTACAATAAGAGGCGAAAAAGCAGATTCTGACTAGGATTTTATCGAAATCGGCAACTATTTGACTCAGAATGGTTGCCTTACGTCGAAATCTAATAGTTTATTAAGGTTTTCGTTACTATATTGCCCAAAGACGCCGATTTTGACTAGAATTTGAAAGATATTGACATGAATATATAACTGTTTGTATCAAAAATTGATAGTTTAAACTGATATTTGCAGTTTTGATGCGGTTTTAGGTACGATATGTGTCGAAGAAGCCGATTTTGACTGGAATCTGTTTAAAATGACAAAGAAAAACCTATTATCAAATCAAGGAAGTGAATTTTTAAGTAGTTATCTGCAGTTTTAATGTAGATTTCAGTTCGCTAAGTTATGAAAATGCATGTTTTGGCTATAATCTTGAGTAAATCAAGGGCGAAAAAAAATTATTTGTCCCAAAAGAAGGTGTTTTAAGTATATATCTGCATTTCTAAGGTAGATTTGGGTACAATAAGAGGCGAAAAAGCAGATTCTGACTAAGATTTTATCGAAATCGGCAACTATTTGACTCAGAAAGGTTGCCTTACGTCGTAATCTAATAGTTTATTAAGGTTTTCGTTACTAAAATGCCCAAAGACGCCGATTTTGACTAGAATTTGAAAGATATTGACATGAATATATAACTGTATCAAAAAATGATAGTTTAAACTGATATTTGCAGTTTTGATGCGGTTTTAGATACGATATGAATCGAAGAAGCCGATTTTGACTAAAATCTGTTTAAAATGACAAAGAAAAACCTATTATCGATTCAAGGAAGTGAATTTTTAAGTAGTTATAATCTTCCGTAAATCAAGGGCGAAAACCAATTATTTGTCCCAAAAGAAGGTGTTTTAAGTATATATCTGCATTTCTAAGGTAGATTTGGGTACAATAAGAGGCGAAAAAGCAGATTCTGACTAAGATTTTATCGAAATCGGCAACTATTTGACTCAGAGTGGTTGCCTTACGTCGAAATCTAATAGTTTATTAAGGTTTTCGTTACTAAAATGCCCAAAGACGCCGATTTTGACTAGAATTTGAATGATATTGACATGAATATATAACTGTTTGTATCAAAAAATGATAGTTTAAACTGATATTTGCAGTTTTGATGCGGTTTTAGATACGATATGAATCGAAGAAGCCGATTTTGACTGGAATCTGTTTAAAATGACAAAGAAAAACCTATTATCAATTCAAGGAAGTGAATTTTTAAGTAGTTATCTGCAGTTTTAATGTAGATTTCAGTTCGCTAAGTTATGAAAATGCATGTTTTGGCTATAATCTTCCGGAAATCAAGGGCGAAAACCAATTATTTGTCCCAAAAGAAGGTGTTTTAAGTATGCCCAAATGCCCAAAGACGCCGATTTTGACTAGAATTTGAAAGATATTGACATGAATATATAACTGTTTGTATCAAAAAATGATAGTTTAAACTGATATTTGCAGTTTTGATGCGGTTTTAGGTACGATATGAGTCCAAGAAGCCGATTTTGACTGGAATCTGTTTAAAATGACAAAGAAAAACCTATTATCGATTCAAGGAAGTGAATTTTTAAGTAGTTATCTGCAGTTTTAATGTAGATTTCAGTTCGCTAAGTTATGAAAATGCATGTTTTGGCTATAATCTTCCGTAAATCAAGGGCGAAAACCAATTATTTGTACCAAAAGAAGGTGTTTTAGGTATATATCTGCATTTCTAAGGTAGATTTGGGTACAATAAGAGGCGAAAAAGCAGATTCTGACTAAGATTTTATCGAAATCGGCAACTATTTGACTCAGAGTGGTTGCCTTACGTCGAAATCTAATAGTTTATTAAGGTTTTCGTTACTAAAATGCCCAAAGACGCCGATTTTGACTAGAATTTGAATGATATTGACATGAATATATAACTGTTTGTATCAAAAAATGATAGTTTAAACTGATATTTGCAGTTTTGATGCGGTTTTAGATACGATATGAATCGAAGAAGCCGATTTTGACTGGAATCTGTTTAAAATGACAAAGAAAAACCTATTATCAATTCAAGGAAGTGAATTTTTAAGTAGTTATCTGCAGTTTTAATGTAGATTTCAGTTCGCTAAGTTATGAAAATGCATGTTTTGGCTATAATCTTCCGGAAATCAAGGGCGAAAACCAATTATTTGTCCCAAAAGAATGTGTTTTAAGTATATATCTGCATTTCTAAGGTAGATTTGGGTACAATAAGAGGCGAAAAAGCAGATTCTGACTAAGATTTTATCGAAATCGGCAACTATTTGACTCAGAATGGTTGCCTTACGTCGAAATCTAATAGTTTGTTAATTTCTTTCAAACTTCATATCGTATCTAAAACCGCATCAAAACTGCAAATATCAGTTTAAACTATCATTTTTTGATACAAACAGTTATATATTCATGTCAATATCTTTCAAATTCTATTCAAAATCGGCGTCTTTGGGCATTTTAGTAACGAAAACCTTAATAAACTATTAGATTTCGACGTAAGGCAACCATTCTGAGTCAAATAGTTGCCGATTTCGATAAAATCTTAGTCAGAATCTGCTTTTTCGTCTCTTATTGTACCCAAATCTACCTTAGAAATGCAGATATATACTTAAAACACCTTCTTTTGGGACAAATAACTGGTCTTGGCCCTTGATTTACGGAAGATTATAGCCAAAACATGCATTTTCATAACTTAGCGAACTGAAATCTACATTAAAACTGCAGATAACTACTTAAAAATTCACTTCCTTGAATTGATAATAGGTTTTTCTTTGTCATTTTAAACAGATTCCAGTCAAAATCGGCTTCTTCGACTCAAATCGTACCTAAAACCGCATCAAAACTGCAAATATCAGTTTAAACTATCATTTTTTGATACAAACAGTTATATATTCATGTCTATATCTTTCAAATTCTAGTCAAAATCGGCGTCTTTGGGCATTTTAGTAACGAAAACCTTAAAAAACTATTAGATTTCGACGTAAGGCAACAATTCTGAGTCAATTAGTTGCCGATTTCGATAAAATCTTAGTCAGAATCTGCTTTTTCGCCTCTTATTGTACCCAAATCTACCTTAGAAATGTAGATATATACTTAAAACACCTTCTTTTGGGACAAATAATTGGTTTTCGCCCTTGATTTACGGAAGATTGTAGCCAAAACATGCATTTTCATAACTTAGCGAACTGAAATCTACATTAGAACTGCAGATAACTACTTAAAAATTCACTTCCTTGAATTGATAATAGGTTTTTCTTTGTCATTTTAAACAGATTCCAGTCAAAATCGGCTTCTTCGATTCATATCGTATCTAAAACCGCATCAAAACTGCAAATATCAGTTTAAACTATCATTTTTTGATACAAACAGTTATATATTCATGTCAATATCTTTCAAATTCTAGTCAAAATCGGCGTCTTTGGGCATTTTAGTAACGAAAACCTTAATAAACTATTAGATTTCGACGTAAGGCAACCTTTCTGAGTCAAATAGTTGCCGATTTCGATAAAATCCTAGTCAGAATCTGCTTTTTCGCCTCTTATTGTACCCAAATCTACCTTAGAAATGCAGATATATACTTAAAACACCTTTTTTGGGACAAATAATTGGTTTTCGCCCTTGATTTACGGAAGATTATAGCCAAAACAAGCATTTTCATAACTAAGCGAACTTATTTGTCCCAAAAGAAGATTTACGGAAGATTATAGCCAAAACATGCATTTTCATAACTTAGCGAACTGAAATCTACATTAAAACTGCAGATAACTACTTAAAAATTCACTTCCTTGAATTGATAATAGGTTTTTCTTTGTCATTTTAAACAGATTCCAGTCAAAATCGGCTTCTTCGATTCATATCGTATCTAAAACCGCATCAAAACTGCAAATATCAGTTTAAACTATCATTTTTTGATACAAACAGTTATATATTCATGTCAATATCTTTCAAATTCTAGTCAAAATCGGCGTCTTTGGGCATTTTAGTAACGAAAACCTTAATAAACTATTAGATTTCGACGTAAGGCAACCATTCTGAGCCAAATAGTTGCCGATTTCTATAAAATCTTAGTCAGAATCTGCTTTTTCGCCTCTTATTGTACCCAAATCTACCTTAGAAATGCAGATATATACTTAAAACACCTTCTTTTGGGACAAATAATTGGTTTTCGCCCTTGATTTACGGAAGATTGTAGTCAAAACATGCATTTTCATAACTTAGCGAACTGAAATCTACATTAAAACTGCAGATAACTACTTAAAAATTCACTTCCTCGAATTGATAATATGTTTTTCTTTGTCATTTGAAACAGATTCCAGTCAAAATCGGCTTCTTCGACTCATATCGTACCTAAAACCGCATCAAAACTGCAAATATCAGTTTAAACTATCATTTTTTGATAGAAACAGTTATATATTCATGTCAATATCTTTCAAATTCTAGTCAAAATCGGCGTCTTTGGGCATTTTAGTAACGAATACCTTAATAAACTATTAGATTTCGACGTAAGGCAACCATTCTGAGTCAAATAGTTGCCGATTTCGATAAAATCTTAGTCAGAATCTGCTTTTTCGCCTCTTATTGTACCCAAATCTACCTTAGAAATGCAGATATATACTTAAAACACCTTCTTTTGGGACAAATAATTGGTTTTCGCCCTTGATTTACGGAAGATTATAGTCAAAACATGCATTTTCATAACTTAGCGAACTGAAATCTACATTAAAACTGCAGACAACTACTTAAAAATTCACTTCCTTGAATTGATAAATAGGTTTTTCTTTGTCATTTTAAACAGATTCCAGTCAAAATCGGCTTCTTCGATTCATATCGTATCTAAAACCGCATCAAAACTGCAAATATCAGTTTAAACTATCATTTTTTGATACAAACAGTTATATATTCATGTCAATATCTTTCAAATTCTAGTCAAAATCGGCGTCTTTGGGCATTTTAGTAACGAAAACCTTAATAAACTATTAGATTTCGACGTAAGGCAACCATTCTGAGTCAAATAGTTGCCGATTTCGATAAAATCTTAGTCAGAATCTGCTTTTTCGCCTCTTATTGTACCCAAATCTACCTTAGAAATGCAGATATATACTTAAAACACCTTCTTTTGGGGCAAATAATTGGTTTTCGCCCTTGATTTACGGAAGATTATAGCCAAAACATGCATTTTCATAACTAAGCGAACTTATTTGTCCCAAAAGAAGATTTACGGAAGATTATAGCCAAAACATGCATTTTCATAACTAAGCGAACTTATTTGTCCCAAAAGATGGTGTTTTAAGTATATATCTGCATTTCTAAGGTAGATTTGGGTACAATAAGAGGCGAAAAAGCAGATTCTGACTAGGATTTTTTCGAAATCGGCAACTATTTGACTCAGAAAGGTTGCCTTACGTCGAAATCTAATAGTTTATTAAGGTTTTCGATACTAGAATGCCCCAAGACGCACATTTTGACTAGAATTTGTAAGATATTGACATGAATATATAACTGTTTGTATCAAAAAATGATAGTTTAAACTGATATCTGCAGTTTTGATGCGGTTTTAGGTACGATATGAGTCGAAGAAGCCGATTTTGACTGGAATCTGTTTAAAATGACAAAGAAAAACCTATTATCAATTCAAGGAAGTGAATTTTTAAGTAGTTATCTGCAGTTTTAATGTTGATTTCACTTCGCTAAGTTATGAAAATGCATGTTTTGGCTATAATCTTCCGTAAATCAATGGCGAAAACCAATTATTTGTCCCAAAAGAAGGTGTTTTAAGTATATATCTGCATTTCTAAGGTAGATTTGGGTACAATAAGAGGCGAAAAAGCAGATTCTGACTAAGATTTTATCGAAATCGGCAACTATTTGACTCAGAAAGGTTGCCTTACGTCGAAATCTAATAGTTTATTAAGGTTTTCGTTACTAAAATGCCCAAAGACGCCGATTTTGACTAGAATTTGAAAGATATTGACATGAATATATAACTGTTTGTATCAAAAAATGATACTTTAAACTGATATTTGCAGTTTTGATGCGGTTTTAGATACGATATGAATCGAAGAAGTCGATTTTGACTGGAATCTGTTTAAAATGACAAAGAAAAACCTATTATCAATTCAAGGAAGTGAATTTTTAAGTAGTTATCTGCAGTTTTAATGTAGATTTCAGTTCGCTAAGTTATGAAAATGCATGTTTTGGCTATAATCTTCCGTAAATCAAGGGCGAAAACCAATTATTTGTCCCAAAAGAAGGTGTTTTAAGTATATATCTACATTTCTAAGGTAGATTTGGGTACAATAAGAGGCGAAAAAGCAGATTCTGACTAAGATTTTATCGAAATCGGCAACTATTTGACTCAGAATGGTTGCCTTACGTCGAAATCTAATAGTTTATTAAGGTTTTCGTTACTAAAATGCCCAAAGACGCCGATTTTGACTAGAATTTGAAAGATATTGACATGAATATATAACTGTTTGTATCAAAAAATGATAGTTTAAACTGATATTTGCAGTTTTGATGCGGTTTTAGGTACGATATGAGTCGAAGAAGCCGATTTTGACTGGAATCTGTTTAAAATGACAAAGAACAACCTATTATCAATTCAAGGAAGTGAATTTTTAAGTAGTTATCTGCAGTTTTAATGTAGATTTCAGTTCGCTAAGTTATGAAAATGCATGTTTTGGCTATAATCTTCCGTAAATCAAGGGCGAAAACCAATTATTTGTCCCAAAAGACGGTGTTTTAAGTATATATCTGCATTTCTAAGGTAGATTTGGGTACAATAAGAGTCGAAAAAGCAGATTCTGACTAAGATTTTATCGAAATCGGCAACTATTTGACTCAGAATGGTTGCCTTACGTCGAAATCTAATAGTTTAATAAGGTTTTCGTTACTAAAATGCCCAAAGACGCCGATTTTGACTAGAATTTGAAAGATATTGACATGAATATATAACTGTTTGTATCAAAAAATGATAGTTTAAACTGATATTTGCAGTTTTGATGCGGTTTTAGGTACGATATGAGTCGAAGAAGCCGATTTTGACTGGAATCTGTTTAAAATGACAAAGAAAAACCTATTATCAATTCAAGGAAGTGAATTTTTAAGTAGTTATCTGCAGTTTTAATGTAGATTTCAGTTCGCTAAGTTATGAAAATGCATGTTTTGGCTATAATCTTCCGTAAATCAAGGGCGAAAACCAATTATTTGTCCCAAAAGAAGGTGTTTTAAGTATATATCTGCATTTCTAAGGTAGATTTGGGTACAATAAGAGGCGAAAAAGCAGATTCTGACTAAGATTTTATCGAAATCGGCAACTATTTGACTCAGAAAGGTTGCCTTACGTCGAAATCTAATAGTTTATTAAGGTTTTCGTTACTAAAATGCCCAAAGACGCCGATTTTGACTAGAATTTGAAAGATATTGACATGAATATATAACTGTATCAAAAAATGATAGTTTAAACTGATATTTGCAGTTTTGATGCGGTTTTAGATACGATATGAATCGAAGAAGCCGATTTTGACTGGAATCTGTTTAAAATGACAAAGAAAAACCTATTATCAATTCAAGGAAGTGAATTTTTAAGTAGTTATCTGCAGTTTTAATGTAGATTTCAGTTCGCTAAGTTATGAAAATGCATGTTTTGGCTATAATCTTCCGTAAATCAACGGCGAAAACCAATTATTTGTCCCAAAAGAAGGTGTTTTAAGTATATATCTGCATTTCTAAGGTAGATTTGGGTACAATAAGAGGCGAAAAAGCAGATTCTGACTAAGATTTTATCGAAATCGGCAACTATTTGACTCAGAATGGTTGCCTTACGTCGAAATCTAATAGTTTATTAAGGTTTTCGTTACTAAAATGCCCAAAGACGCCGATTTTGACTAGAATTTGAATGATATTGACATGAATATATAACTGTTTGTATCAAAAAATGATAGTTTAAACTGATATTTGCAGTTTTGATGGGGTTTTAGATACGATATGAATCGAAGAAGCCGATTTTGACTGGAATCTGTTTAAAATGACAAAGAAAAACCTATTATCAATTCAAGGAAGTGAATTTTTAACTAGTTATCTGCAGTTTTAATGTAGATTTCAGTTCGCTAAGTTATGAAAATGCATGTTTTGGCTATAATCTTCCGTAAATCTTCTTTTGGGACAAATAAGTTCGCTTAGTTATGAAAATGCATGTTTTGGCTATAATCTTCCGTAAATCAAGGGCGAAAACCAATTATTTGTCCCAAAAAAGGTGTTTTAAGTATATATCTGCATTTCTAAGGTAGATTTGGGTACAATAAGAGGCGAAAAAGCAGATTCTGACTAGGATTTTATCGAAATCGGCAACTATTTGACTCAGAAAGGTTGCCTTACGTCGAAATCTAATAGTTTATTAAGGTTTTCGTTACTAAAATGCCCAAAGACGCCGATTTTGACTAGAATTTGAAAGATATTGACATGAATATATAACTGTTTGTATCAAAAAATGATAGTTTAAACTGATATTTGCAGTTTTGATGCGGTTTTAGATACGATATGAATCGAAGAAGCCGATTTTGACTGGAATCTGTTTAAAATGACAAAGAAAAACCTATTATCAATTCAAGGAAGTGAATTTTTAAGTAGTTATCTGCAGTTCTAATGTAGATTTCAGTTTGCTAAGTTATGAAAATGCATGTTTTGGCTATAATCTTCCGTAAATCAAGGGCGAAAACCAATTATTTGTCCCAAAAGAAGGTGTTTTAAGTATATATCTACATTTCTAAGGTAGATTTGGGTACAATAAGAGGCGAAAAAGCAGATTCTGACTAAGATTTTATCGAAATCGGCAACTAATTGACTCAGAATGGTTGCCTTACGTCGAAATCTAATAGTTTTTTAAGGTTTTCGTTACTAAAATGCCCAAAGACGCCGATTTTGACTAGAATTTGAAAGATATAGGCATGAATATATAACTGTTTGTATCAAAAAATGATAGTTTAAACTGATATTTGCAGTTTTGATGCGGTTTTAGATACGATATGAAGTTTGAAAGAAATTAACAAACTATTAGATTTCGACGTAAGGCAACCATTCTGAGCCAAATAGTTGCCGATTTCTATAAAATCTTAGTCAGAATCTGCTTTTTCGCCTCTTATTGTACCCAAATCTACCTTAGAAATGCAGATATATACTTAAAACACCTTCTTTTGGGACAAATAATTGGTTTTCGCCCTTGATTTACGGAAGATTGTAGTCAAAACATGCATTTTCATAACTTAGCGAACTGAAATCTACATTAAAACTGCAGATAACTACTTAAAAATTCACTTCCTTGAATTGATAATATGTTTTTCTTTGTCATTTGAAACAGATTCCAGTCAAAATCGGCTTCTTCGACTCATATCGTACCTAAAACCGCATCAAAACTGCAAATATCAGTTTAAACTATCATTTTTTGATAGAAACAGTTATATATTCATGTCAATATCTTTCAAATTCTAGTCAAAATCGGCGTCTTTGGGCATTTTAGTAACGAAAACCTTAATAAACTATTAGATTTCGACGTAAGGCAACCATTCTGAGTCAAATAGTTGCCGATTTCGATAAAATCTTAGTCAGAATCTGCTTTTTCGCCTCTTATTGTACCCAAATCTACCTTAGAAATGCAGATATATACTTAAAACACCTTCTTTTGGGACAAATAATTGGTTTTCGCCCTTGATTTACGGAAGATTATAGTCAAAACATGCATTTTCATAACTTAGCGAACTGAAATCTACATTAAAACTGCAGACAACTACTTAAAAATTCACTTCCTTGAATTGATAATAGGTTTTTCTTTGTCATTTTAAACAGATTCCAGTCAAAATCGGCTTCTTCGATTCATATCGTATCTAAAACCGCATCAAAACTGCAAATATCAGTTTAAACTATCATTTTTTGATACAAACAGTTATATATTCATGTCAATATCTTTCAAATTCTAGTCAAAATCGGCGTCTTTGGTCATTTTAGTAACGAAAACCTTAATAAACTATTAGATTTCGACGTAAGGCAACCATTCTGAGTCAAATAGTTGCCGATTTCGATAAAATCTTAGTCAGAATCTGCTTTTTCGCCTCTTATTGTACCCAAATCTACCTTAGAAATGCAGATATATACTTAAAACACCTTCTTTTGGGACAAATAATTGGTTTTCGCCCTTGATTTACGGAAGATTATAGCCAAAACATGCATTTTCATAACTAAGCGAACTTATTTGTCCCAAAAGAAGGTGTTTTAAGTATATATCTACATTTCTAAGGTAGATTTGGGTACAATAAGAGGCGAAAAAGCAGATTCTGACTAGGATTTTTTCGAAATCGGCAACTATTTGACTCAGAAAGGTTGCCTTACGTCGAAATCTAATAGTTTATTAAGGTTTTCGATACTAGAATGCCCAAAGACGCACATTTTGACTAGAATTTGTAAGATATTGACATGAATATATAACTGTTTGTATCAAAAAATGATAGTTTAAACTGATATTTGCAGTTTTGATGCGGTTTTAGGTACGATATGAGTCGAAGAAGCCGATTTTGACTGGAATCTGTTTAAAATGACAAAGAAAAACCTATTATCAATTCAAGGAAGTGAATTTTTAAGTAGTTATCTGCAGTTTTAATGTTGATTTCAGTTCGCCAAGTTATGAAAATGCATGTTTTGGCTATAATCTTCCGTAAATCAAGGGCGAAAACCAATTATTTGTCCCAAAAGAAGGTGTTTTAAGTATATATCTGCATTTCTAAGGTAGATTTGGGTACAATAAGAGGCGAAAAAGCAGATTCTGACTAAGATTTTATCGAAATCGGCAACTATTTGACTCAGAAAGGTTGCCTTACGTCGAAATCTAATAGTTTATTAAGGTTTTCGTTACTAAAATGCCCAAAGACGCCGATTTTGACTAGAATTTGAAAGATATTGACATGAATATATAACTGTTTGTATCAAAAAATGATAGTTTAAACTGATATTTGCAGTTTTGATGCGGTTTAAGATACGATATGAATCGAAGAAGTCGATTTTGACTGGAATCTGTTTAACATGACAAAGAAAAACCTATTATCAATTCAAGGAAGTGAATTTTTAAGTAGTTATCTGCAGTTTTAATGTAGATTTCAGTTCGCTAAGTTATGAAAATGCATGTTTTGGCTATAATCTTCCGTAAATCAAGGGCGAAAACTAATTATTTGTCCCAAAAGAAGGTGTTTTAAGTATATATCTACATTTCTAAGGTAGATTTGGGTACAATAAGAGGCGAAAAAGCAGATTCTGACTAAGATTTTATCGAAATCGGCAACTATTTGACTCAGAATGTTTGCCTTACGTCGAAATCTAATAGTTTATTAAGGTTTTCGTTACTAAAATGCCCAAAGACGCCGATTTTGACTAGAATTTGAAAGATATTGACATGAATATATAACTGTTTGTATCAAAAAATGATAGTTTAAACTGATATTTGCAGTTTTGATGCGGTTTTAGGTACGATATGAGTCGAAGAAGCCGATTTTGACTGGAATCTGTTTAAAATGACAAAGAACAACCTATTATCAACTCAAGGAAGTGAATTTTTAAGTAGTTATCTGCAGTTTTAATGTAGATTTCAGTTCGCTAAGTTATGAAAATGCATGTTTTGGCTATAATCTTCCGTAAATCAAGGGCGAAAACCAATTATTTGTCCCAAAAGACGGTGTTTTAAGTATATATCTGCATTTCTAAGGTAGATTTGGGTACAATAAGAGGCGAAAAAGCAGATTCTGACTAGGATTTTATCGAAATCGGCAACTATTTGACTCAGAATGGTTGCCTTACGTCGAAATCTAATAGTTTATTAAGGTTTTCGTTACTAAAATGCCCAAAGACGCCGATTTTGACTAGAATTTGAATGATATTGACATGAATATATAACTGTTTGTATCAAAAAATGATAGTTTAAACTGATATTTGCAGTTTTGATGCGGTTTTAGGTACGATATGTGTCGAAGAAGCCGATTTTGACTGGAATCTGTTTAAAATGACAAAGAAAAACCTTTTATCAAATCAAGGAAGTGAATTTTTAAGTAGTTATATGCAGTTTCAATGTAGATTTCAGTTCGCTAAGTTATGAAAATGCATGTTTTGGCTATAATCTTCCGTAAATCAAGGGCGAAAACCAATTATTTGTCCCAAAAGAAGGTGTTTTAAGTATATATCTGCATTTCTAAGGTAGATTTGGGTACAATAAGAGGCGAAAAAGCAGATTCTGACTAAGATTTTATCGAAATCGGCAACTATTTGACTCAGAATGGTTGCCTTACGTCGAAATCTAATAGTTTGTTAATTTCTTTCAAACTTCATATCGTATCTAAAACCGCATCAAAACTGCAAATATCAGTTTAAACTATCATTTTTTGATACAAATAGTTATATATTCATGTCAATATCTTTCAAATTCTAGTCAAAATCGGCGTCTTTGGGCATTTTAGTAACGAAAACCTTAAAAAACTATTAGATTTCGACGTAAGGCAACCATTCTGAGTCAATTAATTGCCGATTTCGATAAAATCTTAGTCAGAATCTGCTTTTTCGCCTCTTATTGTACCCAAATCTACCTTAGAAATGTAGATATATACTTAAAACACTTCTTTTGGGACAAATAATTGGTTTTCGCCCTTGATTTACGGAAGATTATAGCCAAAACATGCATTTTCATAACTTAGCGAACTGAAATCTACATTAAAACTGCAGATAACTACTTAAAAATTCACTTCCTTGAATTGATAATAGGTTTTTCTTTGTCATTTTAAACAGATTCCAGTCAAAATCGGCTTCTTCGACTCATATCGTACCTAAAACCGCATCAAAACTGCAAATATCATTTTAAACTATCATTTTTTGATACAAACAGTTATATATTCATGTCAATATCTTTCAAATTCTAGTCAAAATCGGCGTCTTTGGGCATTTTAGTAACGAAAACCTTAAAAAACTATTCGATTTCGACGTAAGGCAACCATTCTGAGTCAATTAATTGCCGATTTCGATAAAATCTTAGTCAGAATCTGCTTTTTCGCCTCTTATTGTACCCAAATCTACCTTAGAAATGTAGATATATACTTAAAACACTTCTTTTGGGACAAATAATTGGTTTTCGCCCTTGATTTACGGAAGATTATAGCCAAAACATGCATTTTCATAACTTAGCGCACTGAAATCTACATTAGAACTGCAGATAACTACTTAAAAATTCACTTCCTTGAATTGATAATAGGTTTTTCTTTGTCATTTTAAACAGATTCCAGTCAAAATCGGCTTCTTCGATTCATATCGTATCTAAAACCGCATCAAAACTGCAAATATCAGTTTAAACTATCATTTTTTGATACAAACAGTTATATATTCATGTCAATATCTTTCAAAATCTAGTCAAAATCGGCGTCTTTGGGCATTTTAGTAACGAAAACCTTAATAAACTATTAGATTTCGACGTAAGGCAACCTTTCTGAGTCAAATAGTTGCCGATTTCGATAAAATCCTAGTCAGAATCTGCTTTTTCGCCTCTTATTGTACCCAAATCTACCTTAGAAATGCAGATATATACTTAAAACACCTTCTTTTGGGACAAATAATTGGTTTTCGCCCTTGATTTACGGAAGATTATAGCCAAAACATGCATTTTCATAACTTAGCGAACTGAAATATACATTAAAACTGCAGATAACTACTTAAAAATTCACTTCCTTGAATTGATAATAGGTTTTTCTTTGTCATTTTAAACAGATTCCAATCAAAATCGGCTTCTTCGACTCATATCGTACCTATCGAAATCGGCAACTATTTGACTCAGAATGGTTGCCTTGCGTCGAAATCTAATAGTTTATTAAGGTTTTCGTTACTAAAATGCCCAAAGACGCCGATTTTGACTAGAATTTGAAAGATATTGACATGAATATATAACTGTTTGTATCATAAAATGATAGTTTAAACTGATATTTGCAGTTTTGATGCGGTTTTAGATGCGATATGAATCAAAGAAGCCGATTTTGACTGGAATCTGTTTAAAATGACAAAGAAAAACATATTATCAATTCAAGGAAGTGAATTTTTAAGTAGTTATCTGCAGTTTTAATGTAGATTTCAGTTCGCTAAGTTATGAAAATGCATGTTTTGGCTATAATCTTCCGTAAATCAAGGGCGAAAACCAATTATTTGTCCCAAAAGAAGGTGTTCTGAGTATATATCTGCATTTCTAAGGTAGATTTGGGTACAATAAGAGGCGAAAAGCAGATTCTGACTAAGATTTTATCGAAATCGGCAACTATTTGACTCAGAATGGTTGCCTTACGTCGAAATCTAATAGTTTATTAAGGTTTTCGTTACTAGAATGCCCAAAGACGCACATTTTGACTAGAATTTGTAAGATATTGACATGAATATATAACTGTTTGTATCAAAAAATGATAGTTTAAACTGATATTTGCAGTTTTGATGCGGTTTTAGGTACGATATGAGTCGAAGAAACCGATTTTGACTGGAATCTGTTTAAAATGACAAAGAAAAACCTATTATCAATTCAAGGAAGTGAATTTTTAAGTAGTTATCTGCAGTTTTAATGTAGATTTCAGTTCGCTAAGTTATGAAAATGCATGTTTTGGCTATAATCTTCAGTAAATCAAGGGCGAAAACCAATTATTTGTCCCAAAAGAAGGTGTTTTAAGTATATATCTGCATTTCTAAGGTAGATTTGGGTACAATAAGAGGCGAAAAAGCTGATTCTGACTAAGATTTTATCGAAATCGGCAACTATTTGACTCAGAAAGGTTGCCTTACGTCGAAATCTAATTGTTTATTAAGGTTTTCGTTACTAAAATGCCCAAAGACGCCGATTTTGACTAGAATTTGAAAGATATTGACATGAATATATAACTGTTTGTATCAAAAAATGATAGTTTAAACTGATATTTGCAGTTTTGATGCGGTTTTAGGTACGATATGTGTCGAAGAAGCCGATTTTGACTGGAATCTGTTTAAAATGACAAAGAAAAACCTATTATCAAATCAAGGAAGTGAATTTTTAAGTAGTTATATGCAGTTTCAATGTAGATTTCAGTTCGCTAAGTTATGAAAATGCATGTTTTGGCTATAATCTTCCGTAAATCAAGGGCGAAAACCAATTATTTGTCCCAAAAGAAGGTGTTTTAAGTATATATCTGCATTTCTAAGGTAGATTTGGGTACAATAAGAGGCGAAAAAGCAGATTCTGACTAAGATTTTATCGAAATCGGCAACTATTTGACTCAGAATGGTTGCCTTACGTCGAAATCTAATAGTTTGTTAATTTCTTTCAAACTTCATATCGTATCTAAAACCGCATCAAAACTGCAAATATCAGTTTAAACTATCATTTTTTGATACAAATAGTTATATATTCATGTCAATATCTTTCAAATTCTAGTCAAAATCGGCGTCTTTGGGCATTTTAGTAACGAAAACCTTAAAAAACTATTAGATTTCGACGTAAGGCAACCATTCTGAGTCAATTAATTGCCGATTTCGATAAAATCTTAGTCAGAATCTGCTTTTTCGCCTCTTATTGTACCCAAATCTACCTTAGAAATGTAGATATATACTTAAAACACTTCTTTTGGGACAAATAATTGGTTTTCGCCCTTGATTTACGGAAGATTATAGCCAAAACATGCATTTTCATAACTTAGCGAACTGAAATCTACATTAAAACTGCAGATAACTACTTAAAAATTCACTTCCTTGAATTGATAATAGGTTTTTCTTTGTCATTTTAAACAGATTCCAGTCAAAATCGGCTTCTTCGACTCATATCGTACCTAAAACCGCATCAAAACTGCAAATATCATTTTAAACTATCATTTTTTGATACAAACAGTTATATATTCATGTCAATATCTTTCAAATTCTAGTCAAAATCGGCGTCTTTGGGCATTTTAGTAACGAAAACCTTAAAAAACTATTCGATTTCGACGTAAGGCAACCATTCTGAGTCAATTAATTGCCGATTTCGATAAAATCTTAGTCAGAATCTGCTTTTTCGCCTCTTATTGTACCCAAATCTACCTTAGAAATGTAGATATATACTTAAAACACTTCTTTTGGGACAAATAATTGGTTTTCGCCCTTGATTTACGGAAGATTATAGCCAAAACATGCATTTTCATAACTTAGCGCACTGAAATCTACATTAGAACTGCAGATAACTACTTAAAAATTCACTTCCTTGAATTGATAATAGGTTTTTCTTTGTCATTTTAAACAGATTCCAGTCAAAATCGGCTTCTTCGATTCATATCGTATCTAAAACCGCATCAAAACTGCAAATATCAGTTTAAACTATCATTTTTTGATACAAACAGTTATATATTCATGTCAATATCTTTCAAAATCTAGTCAAAATCGGCGTCTTTGGGCATTTTAGTAACGAAAACCTTAATAAACTATTAGATTTCGACGTAAGGCAACCTTTCTGAGTCAAATAGTTGCCGATTTCGATAAAATCCTAGTCAGAATCTGCTTTTTCGCCTCTTATTGTACCCAAATCTACCTTAGAAATGCAGATATATACTTAAAACACCTTCTTTTGGGACAAATAATTGGTTTTCGCCCTTGATTTACGGAAGATTATAGCCAAAACATGCATTTTCATAACTTAGCGAACTGAAATATACATTAAAACTGCAGATAACGACTTAAAAATTCACTTCCTTGAATTGATAATAGGTTTTTCTTTGTCATTTTAAACAGATTCCAATCAAAATCGGCTTCTTCGACTCATATCGTACCTATCGAAATCGGCAACTATTTGACTCAGAATGGTTGCCTTGCGTCGAAATCTAATAGTTTATTAAGGTTTTCGTTACTAAAATGCCCAAAGACGCCGATTTTGACTAGAATTTGAAAGATATTGACATGAATATATAACTGTTTGTATCATAAAATGATAGTTTAAACTGATATTTGCAGTTTTGATGCGGTTTTAGATGCGATATGAATCAAAGAAGCCGATTTTGACTGGAATCTGTTTAAAATGACAAAGAAAAACATATTATCAATTCAAGGAAGTGAATTTTTAAGTAGTTATCTGCAGTTTTAATGTAGATTTCAGTTCGCTAAGTTATGAAAATGCATGTTTTGGCTATAATCTTCCGTAAATCAAGGGCGAAAACCAATTATTTGTCCCAAAAGAAGGTGTTCTGAGTATATATCTGCATTTCTAAGGTAGATTTGGGTACAATAAGAGGCGAAAAGCAGATTCTGACTAAGATTTTATCGAAATCGGCAACTATTTGACTCAGAATGGTTGCCTTACGTCGAAATCTAATAGTTTATTAAGGTTTTCGTTACTAGAATGCCCAAAGACGCACATTTTGACTAGAATTTGTAAGATATTGACATGAATATATAACTGTTTGTATCAAAAAATGATAGTTTAAACTGATATTTGCAGTTTTGATGCGGTTTTAGGTACGATATGAGTCGAAGAAACCGATTTTGACTGGAATCTGTTTAAAATGACAAAGAAAAACCTATTATCAATTCAAGGAAGTGAATTTTTAAGTAGTTATCTGCAGTTTTAATGTAGATTTCAGTTCGCTAAGTTATGAAAATGCATGTTTTGGCTATAATCTTCAGTAAATCAAGGGCGAAAACCAATTATTTGTCCCAAAAGAAGGTGTTTTAAGTATATATCTGCATTTCTAAGGTAGATTTGGGTACAATAAGAGGCGAAAAAGCTGATTCTGACTAAGATTTTATCGAAATCGGCAACTATTTGACTCAGAAAGGTTGCCTTACGTCGAAATCTAATTGTTTATTAAGGTTTTCGTTACTAAAATGCCCAAAGACGCCGATTTTGACTAGAATTTGAAAGATATTGACATGAATATATAACTGTTTGTATCAAAAAATGATAGTTTAAACTGATATTTGCAGTTTTGATGCGGTTTTAGGTACGATATGTGTCGAAGAAGCCGATTTTGACTGGAATCTGTTTAAAATGACAAAGAAAAACCTATTATCAAATCAAGGAAGTGAATTTTTAAGTAGTTATATGCAGTTTCAATGTAGATTTCAGTTCGCTAAGTTATGAAAATGCATGTTTTGGCTATAATCTTCCGTAAATCAAGGGCGAAAACCAATTATTTGTCCCAAAAGAAGGTGTTTTAAGTATATATCTGCATTTCTAAGGTAGATTTGGGTACAATAAGAGGCGAAAAAGCAGATTCTGACTAAGATTTTATCGAAATCGGCAACTATTTGACTCAGAATGGTTGCCTTACGTCGAAATCTAATAGTTTGTTAATTTCTTTCAAACTTCATATCGTATCTAAAACCGCATCAAAACTGCAAATATCAGTTTAAACTATCATTTTTTGATACAAATAGTTATATATTCATGTCAATATCTTTCAAATTCTAGTCAAAATCGGCGTCTTTGGGCATTTTAGTAACGAAAACCTTAAAAAACTATTAGATTTCGACGTAAGGCAACCATTCTGAGTCAATTAATTGCCGATTTCGATAAAATCTTAGTCAGAATCTGCTTTTTCGCCTCTTATTGTACCCAAATCTACCTTAGAAATGTAGATATATACTTAAAACACTTCTTTTGGGACAAATAATTGGTTTTCGCCCTTGATTTGCGGAAGATTATAGCCAAAACATGCATTTTCATAACTTAGCGAACTGAAATCTACATTAAAACTGCAGATAACTACTTAAAAATTCACTTCCTTGAATTGATAATAGGTTTTTCTTTGTCATTTTAAACAGATTCCAGTCAAAATCGGCTTCTTCGACTCATATCGTACCTAAAACCGCATCAAAACTGCAAATATCATTTTAAACTATCATTTTTTGATACAAACAGTTATATATTCATGTCAATATCTTTCAAATTCTAGTCAAAATCGGCGTCTTTGGGCATTTTAGTAACGAAAACCTTAAAAAACTATTAGATTTCGACGTAAGGCAACCATTCTGAGTCAATTAATTGCCGATTTCGATAAAATCTTAGTCAGAATCTGCTTTTTCGCCTCTTATTGTACCCAAATCTACCTTAGAAATGTAGATATATACTTAAAACACTTCTTTTGGGACAAATAATTGGTTTTCGCCCTTGATTTACGGAAGATTATAGCTAAAACATGCATTTTCATAACTTAGCGAACTGAAATCTACATTAGAACTGCAGATAACCACTTAAAAATTCACTTCCTTGAATTGATAATAGGTTGTTCTTTGTCATTTTAAACAGATTCCAGACAAAATCGGCTTCTTCGACTCATATCGTACCTAAAACCGCATCAAAACTGCAAATATCAGTTTAAACTATCATTTTTTGATACAAACAGTTATATATTCATGTCAATATCTTTCAAATTCTAGTCAAAATCGGCGTCTTTGGGCATTTTAGTAACGAAAACCTTAATAAACTATTAGATTTCGACGTAAGGCAACCATTCTGAGTCAAATAGTTGCCGATTTCGATAAAATCTTAGTCAGAATCTGCTTTTTCGCCTCTTATTGTACCCAAATCTACCTTAGAAATGCAGATATATACTTAAAACACCTTCTTTTGGGACAAATAATTGGTTTTCGCCCTTGATTTACGGAAGATTATAGCCAAAACATGCATTTTCATAACTTAGCGAACTGAAATCTACATTAAAACTGCAGATAACTACTTAAAAATTCACTTCCTTGAATTGATAATAGATTTTTCTTTGTCATTTTAAACAGATTCCAGTCAAAATCGGCTTCTTCGACTCATATCGTACCTAAAACCGCATCAAAACTGCAAATATCAGTTTAAACTATCATTTTTTGATACAAACAGTTATATATTCATGTCAATATCTTTCAAATTCTAGTCAAAATCGGCGTCTTTGGGCATTTTAGTAACGAAAACCTTAAAAAACTATTAGATTTCGACGTAAGGCAACCATTCTGAGTCAATTAATTGCCGATTTCGATAAAATCTTAGTCAGAATCTGCTTTTTCGCCTCTTATTGTACCCAAATCTACCTTAGAAATGTAGATATATACTTAAAACACCTTCTTTTGGGACAAATAATTGGTTTTCGCCCTTGATTTACGGAAGATTATAGCCAAAACATGCATTTTCATAACTTAGCGAACTGATATCTACATTAGAACTGCAGATAACTACTTAAAAATTCACTTCCTTGAATTGATAATAGGTTTTTCTTTGTCATTTTAAACAGATTCCAGACAAAATCGGCTTCTTCGACTCATATCGTACCTAAAACCGCATCAAAACTGCAAATATCAGTTTAAACTATCATTTTTTGATACAAACAGTTATATATTCATGTCAATATCTTTCAAATTCTAGTCAAAATCGGCGTCTTTGGGCATTTTAGTAACGAAAACCTTAATAAACTATTAGATTTCGACGTAAGGCAACCATTCTGAGTCAAATAGTTGCCGATTTCGATAAAATCTTAGTCAGAATCTGCTTTTTCGCCTCTTATTGTACCCAAATCTACCTTAGAAATGTAGATATATACTTAAAACACCTACTTTTGGGACAAATAATTGGTTTTCGCCCTTGATTTACGGAAGATTATAGCCAAAACATGCATTTTCATAACTTAGCGAACTGAAATCTACATTAAAACTGCAGATAACTACTTAAAAATTCACTTCCTAGAATTGATAATAGGTTTTTCTTTGTCATTTTAAACAGATTCCAGTCAAAATCGGCTTCTTCGATTCATATCGTATCTAAAACCGCATCAAAACTGCAAATATCAGTTTAAACTATCATTTTTTGATACAAACAGTTATATATTCATGTCAATATCTTTCAAATTCTAGTCAAAATCGGCGTCTTTGTGCATTTTAGTAACGAAAACCTTAATAAACTATTAGATTTTGACGTAAGGCAACCTTTCTGAGTCAAATAGTTGCCGATTTCGATAAAATCTTAGTCAGAATCTGCTTTTTCGCCTCTTATTGTACCCAAATCTACCTTAGAAATGCAGATATATACTTAAAACACCTTCTTTTGGGACAAATAATTGGTTTTCGCCCTTGATTTACGGAAGATTATAGCCAAAACATGCATTTTCATAACTTAGCGAACTGAAATCTACATTAAAACTGCAGATAACTACTTAAAAATTCACTTCCTTGAATTGATAATAGGTTTTTCTTTGTCATTTTAAACAGATTCCAGTCAAAATCGGCTTCTTCGATTCATATCGTATCTAAAACCGCATCAAAACTGCAAATATCAGTTATATATTCATAAAAGACGCCGATTTTGACTAGAATTTGAAAGATATTGACATGTATGTTTGTATCAAAAAATGATAGTTTAAACTGATATTTGCAGTTTTGATGCGGTTTTAGGTACGATATGAGTCGAAGAAGCCGATTTTGACTGGAATCTGTTTAAAATGACAAAGAACAACCTATTATCAATTCAAGGAAGTGAATTTTTCAGTAGTTATCTGCAGTTTTAGTGTAGATTTCAGTTCGCTAAGTTATGAAAATGCATGTTTTGGCTATAATCTTCCGTAAATCAAGGGCGAAAACCAATTATTTGTCCCAAAAGAAGGTGTTTTAAGTATATATCTGCATTTCTAAGGTAGATTTGGGTACAATAAGAGGCGAAAAAGCAGATTCTGACTAGGATTTTTTCGAAATCGGCAACTATTTGACTCAGAAAGGTTGCCTTACGTCGAAATCAAATAGTTTATTAAGGTTTTCGTTTCTAAAATGCCCAAAGACGCCGATTTTGACTGGAATTTGAAAGATATTGACATGAATATATAACTGTTTGTATCAAAAAATGATAGTTTAAACTGATATTTGCAGTTTTGATGCGGTTTTAGATGCGATATGAATCGAAGAAGCCGATTTTGACTGGAATCTGTTTAAAATGACAAAGAAAAACCTATTATCAATTCAAGGAAGTGAATTTTTAAGTAGTTATCGGCAGTCTTAATGTAGATTTCAGTTCGCTAAGTTATGAAAATGCATGTTTTGGCTATAATCTTCCGTAAATCAAGGGCGAAAACCAATTATTTGTCCCAAAAGAAGGTGTTCTGAGTATATATATCTGCATTTCTAAGGTAGATTTGGGTACAATAAGAGGCGAAAAAGCAGATTCTGACTAAGATTTTATCGAAATCGGCAACTATTTGACTCATAATGGTTGCCTTACGTCGAAATCTAATAGTTTATTAAGGTTTTCGTTACTAGAATGCCCAAAGACGCACATTTTGACTAGAATTTGTAAGATATTGACATGAATATATAACTGTTTGTATCAAGAAATGATAGTTTAAACTGATATTTGCAGTTTTGATGCGGTTTTAGGTACGATATGAGTCGAAGAAGCCGATTTTGCCTGGAATCTGTTTAAAATGACAAAGAAAAACCTATTATCAATTCAAGGAAGTGAATTTTTAAGTAGTTATCTGCAGTTTTAATGTAGATTTAAGTTCGCTAAGTTATGAAAATGCATGTTTTGGCTATAATCATCCGTAAATCAAGGGCGAAAACCAATTATTTGTCCCCAAAGAAGGTGTTTTAAGTATATATCTGCATTTCTAAGGTAGATTTGGGTACAATAAGAGGCGAAAAAGCAGATTCTGACTAACATTTTATCGAAATCGGCAACTATTTGACTCAGAAAGGTTGCCTTACGTCGAAATCTAATAGTTTATTAAGGTTTTCGTTACTAAAATGCCCAAAGACGCCGATTTTGACTAGAATTTGAAAGATATTGACATGAATATATAACTGTTTGTATCAAAAAATGATAGTTTAAACTGATATTTGCAGTTTTGATGCGGTTTTAGTCGAAGAAGCCGATTTTGACTGGAATCTGTTTAAAATGACAAAGAACAACCTATTATCAATTCAAGGAAGTGAATTTTTAAGTAGTTATCTGCAGTTTTAATGTAGATTTCAGTTCGCTAAGTTATGAAAATGCATGTTTTGGCTATAATCTTCCGTAAATCAAGGGCGAAAACCAATTATTTGTCATTCAGCCTGAATACTGTGTGCATGGAATAATGGAATATGACCTCGGTTCTATTTTGTTGGTTTTCGGAACCCCGAGGTAATGATTAATAGGAACGGATGGGGGCATTCGTATTGCGACGTTAGAGGTGAAATTCTTGGATCGTCGCAAGACGGACAGAAGCGAAAGCATTAGCCAAAAACGTTTTCATTGATCAAGAACGAAAGTTAGAGGTTCGAAGGCGATCAGATACCGCCCTAGTCCCCGCATAACAAGCGGCCCCCGAAAGAACTTTTTTCCGGAAAATGGCGGAAACGATGTCGGATCCGGGTAAAACGGGGTCGGAAACCGTCCCCTTTGGGGCAGAAATTCACTCCGTTTCTCGCTACGACGAACCGTTTCCGAGATACGGCGGTTTTTTGGAAAAATTTTCAAAATTTTCAAATCGTCGTATCTCGAAAACTGTGCGTCGGAGGCGAAAAATAAGCGAATTTTCGTACCGGCCTCGGCGTCATTGACTAGGCGGACCGGCGGACTTGGCGTGGGGAATCGACTGGCAAAGTATCAAATCCAAATTTTACCCCCTCGAATTTTGTAATTTTTGAAAAAAAAAAATCATAGAAAATGTCTTCTAAGGGTAAAGGGGAAGCGACCCCTTTGGGGTGAAAATTTTGTCCTTTTTTTGATTGGACGAACCGTTTTCGAGTTATGGGCATTTTAAAATCGAAAAAAAAAATACGAAAAAGGGCCGTATCTCGGTAACGGTGCGTCGGAGGCGAAAAATAAGCGAATTTTCGTACCGAGCTCTAATTAACGCGCGTAAAGTGGTGCGGATTCGTAACCACTATAGTTTGGTAGGCTTCCGACGTTCCTCCTATCCATTCAAGTTTGAAATTTTAAAGCGAGGTAGGCTTTCATTTTTCCCTTATTAAAATCGATTATTATTATTATATCGATTTTCATTGAAAAAAAGATCAATTTCAATTCAACGAAAAGAGACGGGATGCAGTTGAAAGTGTTTCCAGATAGATTTCGACGATTCTCATAATTGGTAAAGACAAAAATTAACTCGCATCATTTTTAATAACTACGTTTTGCGCTCAACGTGGCAACGTTCGACGATCTTAGCGATCGTTATCCTAGGCGCGAAATATTAAATAATTGGTGGGGGTGACAATGTAGGTGGGATGATCTTCATCGAGATTTGCATTTAGTTTGTTTTAAAAGTGCACCCGAGAAAGTTAATTGTGATTGATTTTCTTTTTTTAAGGTAATTAAATATATTTCTATTGCTATGTGCTCCTACCCGGACATGAAGAAAAAGTTTTCGAGTTGCGACTATCTCTCGCTAATATATTTTAGTGTTTTTTTTTCTTTGCATTGGTTTTTACATCTCTAGCGTCATGTTCAATTTTTTAAAAATATACCGGTTATCCTTAAATTATTTCCTATGTAAAATCATACGCGGGTTGCGTAATTCTGTTTTCACACGATTACACATACTCAGATAAAAATGTTTGCATCTAATCAGATACAGGTTGTCCCATTTTCTTTACATTGGTTCTATGTGTTACGTTATTATATCGCTTCTTTTGAGTCAACGATACTTTCGTTTTCGTTATTTTTATTTCCTTCTTTGAATTTAAATTGTATACAGGACGTCGCGATATTGTTCCCCGCGGTAAATGAGTATTTCGATTTAAATTTGCTAATGTTTTTGCATCTCTGGCTTTATAATTTTAAATTTAATTTTTTAAAAATATACCGGATGTCCTTAAATAATTAACAGCTCAGCCCAGAAATTTTTCTCAAATATGGGGATTGACTACATAAATTTAAAAATATATAATGGCCTTATATTTCAACGCATGGCACATCACCAGAAATAGTTCGACTTTCAAACAGATTTAGCCTTGGTCTGTCGGTTAAGGCGTCTGACTAGAAATCAGATTCTCTATGGCAGCGTAGGTTCGAAACCTACCTACTGCTAACGGCCATTATTTTGCTTGAAATATATAATTTTTAGTTAACAGCTCAGCCCAGAAATTTTTCTCAAATATGGGAATTGATTACATAAATTAAAAAAAATATAATGGCCTTATATTTCAACGCATGGCACATCACCAGAAATAGTTCGACTGTCAAACAGATTTAGCCTTGATCTGTCGGATAAGGCGTATGACTAGAAATCAGATTCTCTATCAGCATAGGTTCGAAACCTACCTACTGCAAACGACCATTGTTTTGCTTGAAATATAATTTTTGTAATTAGCAGCTCAGCCAAGAAAATTTTGTCAATTATGGGGATTGAGTGCATAAATTTATAACAATATAATGCCCTTATATTTCAAAGCATGGCATATCACCGGAAATGGTTCTACTTTCAAACAGATTTAGCCTTGGTCTGTCCGTTAAAGCGTCTGTCTAGAAATCAGATTCCCCATGGCAGCGCAGGTTCGAAACCTACCTAATGCAAATGCAATCTCTAGCGTCATGCTCAATTTTTTAAAAATATACCGGTTATCCTTAAATTATTTCCTATGTAAAATCATACGCGGGTTGCGTAATTCTGTTTTCACACGATTACACATACTCAGATAAAAATGTTTGCATCTAATCAGATACAGGTTGTCCCATTTTCTTTACATTGGTTCTATGTGTTACGTTATTATATCGCTTCTTTTGAGTCAACGATACTTTCGTTTTCGTTATTTTTATTTCCTTCTTTGAATTTAAATTGTATACAGGACGTCGCGATATTGTTCCCCGCGGTAAATGAGTATTTCGATTTAAATTTGCTAATGTTTTTGCATCTCTGGCTTTATAATTTTAAATTTAATTTTTTAAAAATATACCGGATGCCCTTAAATAATTAACAGCTCAGCTCAGAAATTTTTCTCAAATATGGGGATTGACTACATAAATTTAAAAATATATAATGGCCTTATATTTCAACGCATGGCACATCACCAGAAATAGTTCGACTTTCAAACAGATTTAGCCTTGGTCTGTCGGTTAAGGCGTCTGACTGGAAATCAGATTCTCTATGGCAGCGTAGGTTCGAAACCTACCTACTGCTAACGGCCATTGTTTTGCTTGAAATATATAATTTTTAGTTAACAGCTCAGCCCAGAAATTTTTCTCAAATATGGGAATTGATTACATAAATTTAAAAAAATATAATGGCCTTATATTTCATCGCATGGCACATCACCAGAAATAGTTCGACTGTCAAACAGATTTAGCCTTGATCTGTCGGATAAGGCGTATGACTAGAAATCAGATTCTCTATCAGCATAGGTTCGAAACCTACCTACTGCAAACGACCATTGTTTTGCTTGAAATATAATTTTTGTAATTAGCAGCTCAGCCAAGAAAATTTTGTCAATTATGGGGATTGAGTGCATAAATTTATAACAATATAATGCCCTTATATTTCAAAGCATGGCATATCACCAGAAATGGTTCTACTTTCAAACAGATTTAGCCTTGGTCTGTCCGTTAAAGCGTCGGTCTAGAAATCAGATTCCCCATGGCAGCGCAGGTTCGAAACCTACCTAATGCAAATGCAATCTCTAGCGTCATGTTCAATTTTTTAAAAATATACCGGTTATCCTTAAATTATTTCCTATGTAAAATCATACGCGGGTTGCGTAATTCTGTTTTCACACGATTACACATACTCAGATAAAAATGTTTGCATCTAATCAGATACAGGTTGTCCCATTTTCTTTACATTGGTTCTATGTGTTACGTTATTATATCGCTTCTTTTGAGTCAACGATACTTTCGTTTTCGTTATTTTTATTTCCTTCTTTGAATTTAAATTGTATACAGGACGTCGCGATATTGTTCCCCGCGGTAAATGAGTATTTCGATTTAAATTTGCTAATGTTTTTGCATCTCTGGCTTTATAATTTTAAATTTAATTTTTTAAAAATATACCGGATGCCCTTAAATAATTAACAGCTCAGCCCAGAAATTTTTCTCAAATATGGGGATTGACTACATAAATTTAAAAATATATAATGGCCTTATATTTCAACGCATGGCACATCACCAGAAATAGTTCGACTTTCAAACAGATTTAGCCTTGGTCTGTCGGTTAAGGCGTCTGACTAGAAATCAGATTCTCTATGGCAGCGTAGGTTCGAAACCTACCTACTGCTAACGGCCATTGTTTTGCTTGAAATATATAATTTTTAGTTAACAGCTCAGCCCAGAAATTTTTCTCAAATATGGGAATTGATTACATAAATTTAAAAAAATATAATGGCCTTATATTTCAACGCATGGCACATCACCAGAAATAGTTCGACTGTCAAACAGATTTAGCCTTGATCTGTCGGATAAGGCGTATGACTAGAAATCAGATTCTCTATCAGCATAGGTTCGAAACCTACCTACTGCAAACGACCATTGTTTTGCTTGAAATATAATTTTTGTAATTAGCAGCTCAGCCAAGAAAATTTTGTCAATTATGGGGATTGAGTGCATAAATTTATAACAATATAATGCCCTTATATTTCAAAGCATGGCATATCACCAGAAATGGTTCTACTTTCAAACAGATTTAGCCTTGGTCTGTCCGTTAAAGCGTCTGTCTAGAAATCAGATTCCCCATGGCAGCGCAGGTTCGAAACCTACCTAATGCAAACGGCCATTGTTTTGCTTGAAATATATATTTTCTAATTAACAGCTCAGCCTAGAAATTTTTCTCAAATATGGGGATTGAATACATAAATTTATAAAAATATAATGGACTTATATTTCAACGCATGGCACATCACCAGAAATAGTTCGACTTTCAAACAGATTTAGCTTTGGTCGGTCGGTTAAGGCGTCTGACTAGAAATCAGATTCTCTATCAGCATAGGTTCGAAACCTACCTGCTGCAAACGAACATTGTTTTGCTTGAAATATAATTTTTTTAATTAGCAGCTCAGCCAAGAAAATTTTGTCAATTATCGGGATTGAGTGCATAAATTTATAACAATGTAATGCCCTTATATTTCGAATTTCACATCACCAGAAATAGTTCTACTTTCAAACAGGTTTAG
The DNA here is from genome assembly GCF_029955315.1 of Cylas formicarius. Taxonomy (NCBI): domain Eukaryota; kingdom Metazoa; phylum Arthropoda; class Insecta; order Coleoptera; family Brentidae; genus Cylas; species Cylas formicarius. The sequence continues at coordinate 1,552,459 of NW_026844261.1, forward strand.
CCCTGGTCTGTCGGTTAAGGCGTCTAACTAGAAATCAGATTCTCTATTGCAGCGTAGGTTCGAAACCTACCTGCTGCAAACGACCATTGTTTTGCTTGAAATATAATTTTTGTAATTAGCAGCTCAGCCAAGAAAATTTTGTCAATTATGAGGATTTAGTGCATAAATTTATAACAACATAATGCCCTTATCTTTCAAATAGCACATCACCAGAAATAGTTCTACTTTAAAACAGATTTAGCCCTGGTCTGTCGGTTAAGGCGCTTGACTGGAAATCAGATTCACTATGGCAGCGTATGTTCGAAACCTACCTACTGCAAACGGAAATTGTTTTGCTTGAAATATATATTTTTTAAATAACAGCTCAGCCCAGAAAATTTTCTAAAATCTAGGGATTGAGTACATAAATTCATAAAAATATAATGGAATTTTATACCAGAAATAGTTCTACTTTCAAACAGATTTAGCCCTGGTCTGTCGGTTAAGGCGCTTTCTTTGTCATTTTAAACAGATTCCAGTCAAAATCGGCTTCTTCGACTCATATCGTACCTAAAACCGCATCAAAACTGCAAATATCAGTTTAAACTATCATTTTTTGATACAAACAGTTATATATTCATGTCAATATCTTACAAATTCTAGTCAAAATGTGCGTCTTTGGGCATTCTAGTAACGAAAACCTTAATAAACTATTAGATTTCGACGTAAGGCAACCATTCTGAGTCAAATAGTTGCCGATTTCGATAAAATCTTAGTCAGAATCTGCTTTTTCGCCTCTTATTGTACCCAAATCTACCTTAGAAATGCAGATACATACTCAGAACACCTTCTTTTGGGACAAATAATTGGTTTTCGCCCTTGATTTACGGAAGATTATAGCCAAAACATGCATTTTCATAACTTAGCGAACCGAAATCTACATTAAAACTGCAGATAACTACTTAAAAATTCACTTCCTTGAATTGATAATAGGTTTTTCTTTGTCATTTTAAACAGATTCCAGTCAAAATCGGCTTCTTCGATTCATATCGCATCTAAAACCGCATCAAAACTGCAAATATCAGTTTAAACTATCATTTTTTGATACAAACAGTTATATATTCATGTCAATATCTTTCAAATTCTAGTCAAAATCGGCGTCTTTGGGCATTTTAGTAACGAAAACCTTAATAAACTATTAGATTTCGACGTAAGGCAACCTTTCTGAGTCAAATAGTTGCCGATTTCGATAAAATGTTAGTCAGAATCTGCTTTTTCGCCTCTTATTGTAACCAAATCTACCTTAGAAATGTAGATATATACTTAAAACACCTTCTTTTGGGACAAATAATTGGTTTTCGCCCTTGATTTACGGAAGATTATAGCCAAAACATGCATTTTCATAACTTAGCGAACTGAAATCTACATTAGAACTGCAGATAACTACTTAAAAATTCACTTCCTTGAATTGATAATAGGTTTTTCTTTGTCATTTTAAACAGATTCCAGTCAAAATCGGCTTCTTCGATTCATATCGTATCTAAAACCGCATCAAAACTGCAAATATCAGTTTAAACTATCCTTTTTTGATACAAACAGTTATATATTCATGTCAATATCTTTCAAATTCTAGTCAAAATCGGCGTCTTTGGGCATTTTAGTAACGAAAACCTTAATAAACTATTAGATTTCGACGTAAGGCAACCTTTCTGAGTCAAATAGTTGCCGATTTCGATAAAATCCTAGTCAGAATCTGCTTTTTCGCCTCTTATTGTACCCAAATCTACCTTAGAAATGCAGATATATACTTAAAACACCTTCTTTTGGGACAAATAATTGGTTTTCGCCCTTGATTTACGGAAGATTATAGCCAAAACATGCATTTTCATAACTTAGCGAACTGAAATATACATTAAAACTGCAGATAACTACTTAAAAATTCACTTCCTTGAATTGATAATAGGTTTTTCTTTGTCATTTTAAACAGATTAAAATCAAAATCGGCTTCTTCGACTCATATCGTACCTAAAACCGCATCAAAACTGCAAATATCAGTTTAAACTATCATTTTTTGATACAAACAGTTATATATTCATGTCAATATCTTTCAAATTCTAGTCAAAATCGGCGTCTTTGGGCATTTTAGTAACGAAAACCTTAATAAACTATTAGATTTCGACGTAAGGCACCCATTCTGAGTCAAATAGTTGCCGATTTCGATAAAATCTTAGTCAGAATCTGCTTTTTCGCCTCTTATTGTACCCAAATCTACCTTAGAAATGCAGATATATACTTAAAACACCTTCTTTTGGGACAAATAGTTGGTTTTCGCCCTTGATTTACGGAAGATTATAGCCAAAACATGCATTTTCATAACTAAGCGAACTTATTTGTCCCAAAAGAAGATTTACGGAAGATTATAGCCAAAACATGCATTTTCATAACTTAGCGAACTGAAATCTACATTAAAACTGCAGATAACTACTTAAAAATTCACTTCCTTGAATTGATAATATGTTTTTCTTTGTCATTTTAAACAGATTCCAGTCAAAATCGGCTTCTTCGACCCTTATCGTACCTAAAACCGCATCAAAACCGCAAATATCAGTTTAAACTATCATTTTTTGATACAAACAGTTATATATTCATGTCAATATCTTTCAAATTCTAGTCAAAATCGGCGTCTTTGGGCATTTTAGTAACGAAAACGTTAATAGACTATTAGATTTCGACGTAAGGCAACCATTCTGAGTCAAATAGTTGCCGATTTCGATAAAATCTTAGTCAGAATCTGCTTTTTCGCCTCTTATTGTACCCAAATCTACCATAGAAATGCAGATATATACTTAAAACACCTTCTTTTGGGACAAATAATTGGTTTTCGCCCTTGATTTACGGAAGATTATAGTCAAAACATGCATTTTCATAACTTAGCGAACTGAAATCTACATTAAAACTGCAGATAACTACTTAAAAATTCACTTCCTTGAATTGATAATAAAAGTAGTTATCTGCAGTTTTAATGTAGATTTCAGTTCGCTAAGTTATGAAAATGCATGTTTTGGCTATAATCTTCCGTAAATCAAGGGCGAAAACCAATTATTTGTCCCAAAAGAAGGTGTTTTAAGTATATATCTGCATTTCTAAGGTAGATTTGGGTACAATAAGAGGCGAAAAAGCAGATTCTGACTAGGATTTTTTCGAAATCGGCAACTATTTGACTCAGAAAGGTTGCCTTACGTCGAAATCTAATAGTTTATTAAGGTTTTCGTTACTAAAATGCCCAAAGACGCCGATTTTGACTAGAATTTGAAAGATATTGACATGAATATATAACTGTTTGTATCAAAAAATGATAGTTTAAACTGATATTTGCAGTTTTGATGCGGTTTTAGATGCGATATGAATCGAAGAAGCCGATTTTGACTGGAATCTGTTTAAAATGACAAAGAAAAACCTATTATCAATTCAAGGAAGTGAATTTTTAAGTAGTTATCTGCAGTTTTAATGTAGATTTCAGTTCGCTAAGTTATGAAAATGCATGTTTTGGCTATAATCTTCCGTAAATCAAGGGCGAAAACTAATTATTTGTCCCAAAAGAAGGTGTTTTAAGTATATATCTGCATTTCTAAGGTAGATTTGGGTTCAATAAGAGGCGAAAAAGCAGATTCTGACTAAGATTTTATCGAAATCGGCAACTATTTGACTCAGAATGGTTGCCTTACGTCGAAATCTAATAGTTTAATTAGGTTTTCGTTACTAAAATACCCAAAGACGCCGATTTTGACTAGAATTTGAAAGATATTGACATGAATATATAACTGTTTGTATCAAAAAATGATAGTTTAAACTGATATTTGCAGTTTTGATGCGGTTTTAGATACGATATGAATCGAAGAAGCCGATTTTGACTGGAATCTGTTTAAAATGACAAAGAAAAACCTATTATCAATTCAAGGAAGTGAATTTAAAAGTAGTTATTTGCAGTTTTAATGTAGATTTCAGTTCGCTAAGTTATGAAAATGCATGTTTTGGCTATAATCTTCCGTAAATCAAGGGCGAAAACCAATTATTTGTCCCAAAAGAAGGTGTTTTAAGTATATATCTGCATTTCTAAGGTAGATTTGGGTACAATAAGAGGCGAAAAAGCAGATTCTGACTAAGATTTTATCGAAATCGGCAACTATTTGACTCAGAATGGTTGCCTTACGTCGAAATCTAATACTTTATTAAATTCTTTCAAACTTTATATCGTATCTAAAACCGCATCAAAACTGCAAATATCAGTTTAAACTATCATTTTTTGATACAAACAATTATATATTTATGTCAATATCTTTCAAATTCTAGTCAAAATCGGCGTCTTTGGGCATTTTAGTAACGAAAACCTTAATAAACTATTAGATTTCGACGTAAGGCAACCATTCTGAGTCAAATAGTTGCCGATTTCGATAAAATCTTAGTCAGAATCTGCTTTTTCGTCTCTTATTGTACCCAAATCTACCTTAGAAATGCAGATATATACTTAAAACACCTTCTTTTGGGACAAATAACTGGTCTTGGCCCTTGATTTACGGAAGATTATAGCCAAAACATGCATTTTCATAATTTAGCGAACTGAAATCTACATTAAAACTGCAGATAACTACTTAAAAATTCACTTCCTTGAATTGATAATATGTTTTTCTTTGTCATTTTAAACAGATTCCAGTCAAAATCGGCTTCTTTGACTCATATCGTACCTAAAACCGCATCAAAACTGCAAATATCAGTTTAAACTATCATTTTTTGATACAAACAGTTATATATTCATGTCAATATCTTTCAAATTCTAGTCAAAATCGGCGTCTTTGGGCATTTTAGTAACGAAAACCTTAATAAACTATTAGATTTCGACGTAAGGCAACCATTCTGAGTGAAAAAGTTGCCGATTTCGATAAAATCTTAGTCAGAATCTGCTTTTTCGCCTCTTATTGTACCCAAATCTACCTTAGAAATGCAGATATATACTTAAAACACCTTCTTTTGGGACAAATAATTGGTTTTCGCCCTTGATTTACGGAAGATTATAGCCAAAACATGCATTTTCATAACTTAGCGAACTGAAATCTACATTAGAACTGCAGATAACTACTTAAAAATTCACTTCCTTGAATTGATAATAGTTTTTTCTTTGTCATTTTAAACAGATTCCAGTCAAAATCGGCTTCTTCGATTCATATCGTATCTAAAACCGCATCAAAACTGCAAATATCAGTTTAAACTATCATTTTTTGATACAAACAGTTATATATTCATGTCAATATCTATCAAATTCCAGTCAAAATCGGCGTCTTTGGGCATTTTAGTAACGAAAACCTTAATAAACTATTAGATTTCGACGTAAGGCAACCTTTCTGAGTCAAATAGTTGCCGATTTCGATAAAATCCTAGTCAGAATCTGCTTTTTCGCCTCTTATTGTACCCAAATCTACCTTAGAAATGCAGATATATACTTAAAACACCTTCTTTTGGGACAAATAATTGGTTTTCGCCCTTGATTTACGGAAGATTATAGCCAAAACATGCATTTTCATAACTTAGCGAACTGAAATCTACATTAAAACTGCAGATAACTACTTAAAAATTCACTTCCTTGAATTGATAATAGGTTGTTCTTTGTCATTTTAAACAGATTCCAGACAAAATCGGCTTCTTCGACTCATATCGTACATAAAACCGCATCAAAACTGCAAATATCAGTTTAAACTATCATTTTTTGATACAAACAGTTATATATTCATGTCAATATCTTTCAAATTCTAGTCAAAATCGGCGTCTTTGGGCATTTTAGTAACGAAAACCTTAATAAACTATTAGATTTCGACGTAAGGCAACCATTCTGAGTCAAATAGTTGCCGATTTCGATAAAATCTTAATCAGAATCTGCTTTTTCGCCTCTTATTGTACCCAAATCTACCTTAGAAATGTAGATATATACTTAAAACACCTTCTTTTGGGACAAATAATTGGTTTTCGCCCTTGATTTACGGAAGATTATAGCCAAAACATGCATTTTCATAATTTAGCGAACTGAAATATACATTAAAACTGCAGATAACTACTTAAAAATTCACTTCCTTGAATTGATAATAGGTTTTTCTTTGTCATTTTAAACAGATTCCAATCAAAATCGGCTTCTTCGACTCATATCGTACCTAAAACCGCATCAAAACTGCAAATATCAGTTTAAACTATCATTTTTTGATACAAACAGTTATATATTCATGTCAATATCTTTCAAATTCTAGTCAAAATCGGCGTCTTTGGGCATTTTAGTAACGAAAACCTTAATAAACTATTAGATTTCGACGTAAGGCACCCATTCTGAGTCAAATAGTTGCCGATTTCGATAAAATCTTAGTCAGAATCTGCTTTTTCGCCTCTTATTGTTCCCAAATCTACCTTAGAAATGCAGATATATACTTAAAACACCTTCTTTTGGGACAAATAGTTGGTTTTCGCCCTTGATTTACGGAAGATTATAGCCAAAACATGCATTTTCATAACTAAGCGAACTTATTTGTCCCAAAAGAAGGTGTTTTAAGTATATATCTACATTTCTAAGGTAGATTTGGGTACAATAAGAGGCGAAAAAGCAGATTCTGACTAAGATTTTATCGAAATCGGCAACTATTTGACTCAGAATGGTTGCCTTACGTCGAAATCTAATAGTTTATTAAGGTTTTCGTTACTAAAATGCCCAAAGACGCCGATTTTGACTAGAATTTGAAAGTTATTGACATGAATATATAGCTGTTTGTATCAAAAAATGATAGTTTACATTTCTAAGGTAGATTTGGGTACAATAAGAGGCGAAAAAGCAGATTCTGACTAAGATTTTATCGAAATCGGCAACTATTTGACTCAGAATGGTTGCCTTACGTCGAAATCTAATGGTTTATTAAGGTTTTCGTTACTAAAATGCCCAAAGACGCCGATTTTGACTAGAATTTGAAAGATATTGACATGAATATATAACTGTTTGTATCAAAAAATGATAGTTTAAACTAATATTTGCAGTTTTGATGCGGTTTTAGATACGATATGAATCGAAGAAGCCGATTTTGACTGGAATCTGTTTAAAATGATAAAGAACAACCTATTATCAATTCAAGGAAGTGAATTTTTAAGTAGTTATCTGCAGTTTTAATGTAGATTTCAGTTCGCTAAGTTATGAAAATGCATGTTTTGGCTATAATCTTCCGTAAATCAAGGGCGAAAACCAATTATTTGTCCCAAAAGAAGGTGTTTTAAGTATATATCTGCATTTCTAAGGTAGATTTGGGTACAATAAGAGGCGAAAAAGCAGATTCTGACTAGGATTTTTTCGAAATCGGCAACTATTTGACTCAGAAAAGTTGCCTTACGTCGAAATCTAATAGTTTATTAAGGTTTTCGTTACTAAAATGCCCAAAGACGCCGATTTTGACTAGAATTTGAAAGATATTGACATGAATATATAACTGTTTGTATCAAAAAATGATAGTTTAAACTGATATTTGCAGTTTTGATGTGGTTTTAGAAGCGATATGAATCGAAGAAGCCGATTTTGACTGGAATCTGTTTAAAATGACAAAGAAAAACCTATTATCAATTCAAGGAAGTGAATTTTTAAGTAGTTATCTGCAGTTTTAATGTAGATTTCAGTTCGCTAAATTATGAAAATGCATGTTTTGGCTATAATCTTCCGTAAATCAAGGGCCAAGACCAGTTATTTGTCCCAAAAGAAGGTGTTTTAAGTATATATCTGCATTTCTAAGGTAGATTTGGGTACAATAAGAGGCGAAAAAGCAGATTCTGACTAGGATTTTATCGAAATCGGCAACTATTTGACTCAGAATGGTTGCCTTACGTCGAAATCTAATAGTTTATTAAGGTTTTCGTTACTAGAATGCCCAAAGACGCACATTTTGACTAGAATTTGTAAGATATTGACATGAATATATAACTGTTTGTATCAAAAAATGATAGTTTAAACTGATATTTGCAGTTTTGATGCGGTTTTAGGTACGATATGAGTCCAAGAAGCCGATTTTGACTGGAATCTGTTTAAAATGACAAAGAAAAACCTATTATCAATTCAAGGAAGTGAATTTTTAAGTAGTTATCTGCAGTTTTAATGTAGATTTCAGTTCGCTAAGTTATGAAAATGCATGTTTTGGCTATAATCTTCCGTAAATCAAGGGCGAAAACCAATTATTTGTCCCAAAAGAAGGTGTTTTAAGTATATATCTACATTTCTAAGGTAGATTTGGGTACAATAAGAGGCGAAAAAGCAGATTCTGACTAAGATTTTATCGAAATCGGCAACTATTTGACTCAGAATGGTTGCCTTACGTCGAAATCTAATAGTCTATTAACGTTTTCGTTACTAAAATGCCCAAAGACGCCGATTTTGACTAGAATTTGAAAGATATTGACATGAATATATAACTGTTTGTATCAAAAAATGATAGTTTAAACTGATATTTGCGGTTTTGATGCGGTTTTAGGTACGATAAGGGTCGAAGAAGCCGATTTTGACTGGAATCTGTTTAAAATGACAAAGAAAAACATATTATCAATTTAAGGAAGTGAATTTTTAAGTAGTTATCTGCAGTTTTAATGTAGATTTCAGTTCGCTAAGTTATGAAAATGCATGTTTTGGCTATAATCTTCCGTAAATCTTCTTTTGGGACAAATAAGTTCGCTTAGTTATGAAAATGCATGTTTTGGCTATAATCTTCCGTAAATCAAGGGCGAAAACCAACTATTTGTCCCAAAAGAAGGTGTTTTAAGTATATATCTGCATTTCTAAGGTAGATTTGGGTACAATAAGAGGCGAAAAAGCAGATTCTGACTAAGATTTTATCGAAATCGGCAACTATTTGACTCAGAAAGGTTGCCTTACGTCGAAATCTAATAGTTTATTAAGGTTTTCGTTACTAAAATGCCCAAAGACGCCGATTTTGACAAGAATTTGAAAGATATTGACATGAATATATAACTGTTTGTATCAAAAAATGATAGTTAAAACTGATATTTGCAGTTTTGATGCGGTTTTAGATACGATGTGAATCGAAGAAGCCGATTTTGACTGGAATCTGTTTAAAATGACAAAGAAAAACATATTATCAATTCAAGGAAGTGAATTTTTAAGTAGTTATTTGCAGTTTTAATGTAGATTTCAGTTCGCTAAGTTATGAAAATGCATGTTTTGGCTATAATCTTCCGTAAATCAAGGGCGAAAACTAATTATTTGTCCCAAAAGAAGGTGTTTTAATTATATATCTGCATTTCTAAGGTAGATTTGGGTACAATAAGAGGCGAAAAAGCAGATTCAGACTAAGATTTTATCGAAATCGGCAACTATTTGACTCAGAATGGTTGCCTTACGTCGAAATCTAATAGTTTATTAAGGTTTTCGTTACTAAAATGCCCAAAGACGCCGATTTTGACTAGAATTTGAATGATATTGACATGAATATATAACTGTTTGTATCAAAAAATGATAGTTTAAACTGATATTTGCAGTTTTGATGCGGTTTTAGATACGATATGAATCGAAGAAGCCGATTTTGACTGGAATCTGTTTAAAATGACAAAGAAAAACCTATTATCAATTCAAGGAAGTGAATTTTTAAGTAGTTATTTGCAGTTTTAATGTAGATTTCAGTTCGCTAAGTTATGAAAATGCATGTTTTGGCTATAATCTTCCGTAAATCAAGGGCGAAAACCAATTATTTGTCCCAAAAGAAGGTGTTTTAAGTATATATCTGCATTTCTAAGGTAGATTTGGGTACAATAAGAGGCGAAAAAGCAGATTCTGACTAAGATTTTATCGAAATCGGCAACTATTTGACTCAGAATGGTTGCCTTACGTCGAAATCTAATAGTTTATTAAATTCTTTCAAACTTCATATCGTATCTAAAACCGCATCAAAACTGCAAATATCAGTTTAAACTATCATTTTTTGATACAAACAGTTATATATTTATGTCAATATCTTTCAAATTCTAGTCAAAATCGGCGTCTTTGGGCATTTTAGTAACGAAAACCTTAATAAACTATTAGATTTTGACGTAAGGCAACCATTCTGAGTCAAATAGTTGCCGATTTCGATAAAATCTTGGTCAGAATCTGCTTTTTCGTCTCTTATTGTACCCAAATCTACCTTAGAAATGCAGATATATACTTAAAACACCTTCTTTTGGGACAAATAACTGGTCTTGGCCCTTGATTTACGGAAGATTATAGCCAAAACATGCATTTTCATAACTTAGCGAACTGAAATCTACATTAAAACTGCAGATAACTACTTAAAAATTCACTTCCTTGAATTGATAATAGGTTTTTCTTTGTCATTTTAAACAGATTCCAGTCAAAATCGGCTTCTTCGATTCATATCGTATCTAAAACCGCATCAAAACTGCAAATATCAGTTTAAACTATCATTTTTTGATACAAACAGTTATATATTCATGTCAATATCTTTCAAATTCTAGTCAAAATCGGCGTCTTTGGGCATTTTAGAAACGAAAACCTTAATAAACTATTAGATTTCGACGTAAGGCAACCATTCTGAGTCAAATAGTTGCCGATTTCGATAAAATCTTAGTCAGAATCTGCTTTTTCGCCTCTTATTGTACGCAAATCTACCTTAGAAATGCAGATATATACTTAAAACACCTTCTTTTGGGACAAATAATTGGTTTTCGCCCTTGATTTACGGAAGATTATAGCCAAAACATGCATTTTCATAACTTAGCGAACTGAAATCTACATTAAAACTGCAGATAACTACTTAAAAATTCACTTCCTTGAATTGATAATATGTTTTTCTTTGTCATTTTAAACAGATTCCAGTCAAAATCGGCTTCTTCGACTCATATCGTAAATAAAACCGCATCAAAACTGCAAATATCAGTTTAAACTATCATTTTTTGATACAAACAGTTATATATTCATGTCAATATCTTTCAAATTCTAGTCAAAATCGGCGTCTTTGGGCATTTTAGTAACGAAAACCTTAATAAACTATTAGATTTCGACGTAAGGCAACCATTCTGAGTCAAATAGTTGCCGATTTCGATAAAATCTTAGTCAGAATCTGCTTTTTCGCCTCTTATTGTACCCAAATCTACCTTAGAAATGTAGATATATACTTAAAACACCTTTTTTGGGACAAATAATTGGTTTTCGCCCTTGATTTACGGAAGATTATAGCCAAAACATGCATTTTCATAACTCAGCGAACTGAAATATACATTAAAACTGCAGATAACTACTTAAAAATTCACTTCCTTGAATTGATAATAGGTTTTTCTTTGTCATTTTAAACAGATTCCAATCAAAATCGGCTTCTTCGACTCATATCGTACCTAAAACCGCATCAAAACTGCAAATATCAGTTTAAACTATCATTTTTTGATACAAACATTTATATATTCATGTCAATATCTTTCAAATTCTAGTCAAAATCGGCGTCTTTGGGCATTTTAGTAACGAAAACCTTAATAAACTATTAGATTTCGACGTAAGGCAACCATTCTGAGTCAAATAGTTGCCGATTTCGATAAAATCTTAGTCAGAATCTGCTTTTTCGCCTCTTATTGTACCCAAATCTACCTTAGAAATGCAGATATATACTTAAAACACCTTCTTTTGGGACAAATAATTGGTTTTTGCCCTTCATTTTCGGAAGATTATAGCCAAAACATGCATTTTCATAACTAAGCGAACTTATTTGTCCCAAAAGAAGGTGTTTTAAGTATATATCTACATTTCTAAGGTAGATTTGGTTACAATAAGAGGCGAAAAAGCAGGTTCTGACTAACATTTTATCGAAATCGGGAACTATTTGACTCAGAATGGTTGCCTTACGTCGAAATCTAATAGTTTATTAAGGTTTTCGTTACTAAAATGCCCAAAGACGCCGATTTTGACTAGAATTTGAAAGATATTGACATGAATATATAACTGTTTGTATCAAAAAATGATAGTTTAAACTGATATTTGCAGTTTTGATGCGGTTTTAGGTACGATATGAGTCGAAGAAGCCGATTTTGACTGGAATCTGTTTAAAATGATAAAGAACAACCTATTATCAATTCAAGGAAGTGAATTTTTAAGTAGTTATCTGCAGTTTTAATGTAGATTTCAGTTCGCTAAGTTATGAAAATGCATGTTTTGGCTATAATCTTCCGTAAATCAAGGGCGAAAACCAATTATTTGTCCCCAAAGAAGGTGTTTTAAGTATATATCTGCATTTCTAAGGTAGATTTGGGTACAATAAGATGCGAAAAAGCAGATTCTGACTAGGATTTTTTCGAAATCGGCAACTATTTGACTCAGAAAGGTTGCCTTACGTCGAAATCTAATAGTTTATTAAGGTTTTCGTTACTAAAATGCCCAAAGACGCCGATTTTGACTAGAATTTGAAAGATATTGACATGAATATATAACTGTTTGTATCAAAAAATGATAGTTTAAACTGATATTTGCAGTTTTGATGCGGTTTTAGATGCGATATGAATCGAAGAAGCCGATTTTGACTGGAATCTGTTTAAAATGACAAAGAAAAACCTATTATCAATTCAAGGAAGTGAATTTTTAAGTAGTTATCTGCAGTTTTAATGTAGATTTCAGTTCGCTAAGTTATGAAAATGCATGTTTTGGCTATAATCTTCCGTAAATCAAGGGCGAAAACCAATTATTTGTCCCAAAAGAAGGTGTTCTGAGTATATATCTGCATTTCTAAGGTAGATTTGGGTACAATAAGAGGCGAAAAAGCAGATTCTGACTAAGATTTTATCGAAATCGGCAACTATTTGACTCAGAATGGTTGCCTTACGTCGAAATCTAATAGTTTATTAAGGTTTTCGTTACTAGAATGCCCAAAGACGCACATTTTGACTAGAATTTGTAAGATATTGACATGAATATATAACTGTTTGTATCAAAAAATGATAGTTTAAACTGATATTTGCAGTTTTGATGCGGTTTTAGGTACGATATGAGTCGAAGAAGCCGATTTTGACTGGAATCTGTTTAAAATGACAAAGAAAAACCTATTATCAATTCAAGGAAGTGAATTTTTAAGTAGTTATCTGCAGTTTTAATGTAGATTTCAGTTCGCTAAGTTATGAAAATGCATGTTTTGGCTATAATCTTCAGTAAATCAAGGGCGAAAACCAATTATTTGTCCCAAAAGAAGGTGTTTCAAGTATATATCTGCATTTCTAAGGTAGATTTGGGTACAATAAGAGGCGAAAAAGCAGATTCTGACTAAGATTTTATCGAAATCGGCAACTATTTGACTCAGAAAGGTTGCCTTACGTCGAAATCTAATAGTTTATTAAGGTTTTCGTTACTAAAATGCCCAAAGACGCCGATTTTGACTAGAATTTGAAAGATATTGACATGAATATATAACTGTTTGTATCAAAAAATGATAGTTTAAACTGATATTTGCAGTTTTGATGCGGTTTTAGGTACGATATGAGTCGAAGAAGCCGATTTTGACTGGAATCTGTTTAAAATGACCTGACATGAATAACAGAATCTGCTTTTTTGCCTCTTATTGTACCCAAATCTACCTTAGAAATGCAGATATATACTTAAAACACCTTCTTTTGGGACAAATAATTGGTTTTCGCCCTTGATTTACTGAAGATTATAGCCAAAACATGCATTTTCATAACTTAGCGAACTGAAATCTACATTAAAACTGCAGATAACTACTTAAAAATTCACTTCCTTGAATTGATAATAGGTTTTTCTTTGTCATTTTAAACAGATTCCAGTCAAAATCGGCTTCTTCGACTCATATCGTACCTAAAACCGCATCAAAACTGCAAATATCAGTTTAAACTATCATTTTTTGATACAAACAGTTATATATTCATGTCAATATCTTACAAATTCTAGTCAAAATGTGCGTCTTTGGGCATTCTAGTAACGAAAACCTTAATAAACTATTAGATTTCGACGTAAGGCAACCATTCTGAGTCAAATAGTTGCCGATTTCGATAAAATCTTAGTCAGAATCTGCTTTTTCGCCTCTTATTGTACCCAAATCTACCTTAGAAATGCAGATATATACTCAGAACACCTTCTTTTGGGACAAATAATTGGTTTTCGCCCTTGATCTACGGAAGATTATAGCCAAAACATGCATTTTCATAACTTAGCGAACTGAAATCTACATTAAAACTGCAGATAACTACTTAAAAATTCACTTCCTTGAATTGATAATAGGTTTTTCTTTGTCATTTTAAACAGATTCCAGTCAAAATCGGCTTCTTTGATTCATATCGCATCTAAAACCGCATCAAAACTGCAAATATCAGTTTAAACTATCATTTTTTGATACAAACAGTTATATATTCATGTCAATATCTTTCAAATTCCAGTCAAAATCGGCGTCTTTGGGCATTTTAGTAACGAAAACCTTAATAAACTATTAGATTTCGACGTAAGGCAACCATTCTGAGTCAAATAGTTGCCGATTTCGATAAAATGTTAGTCAGAATCTGCTTTTTCGCCTCTTATTGTACCCAAATCTACCTTAGAAATGTAGATATATACTTAAAACACCTTTTTTGGGACAAATAAGTTCGCTTAGTTATGAAAATGCATGTTTTGGCTATAATCTTCCGTAAATGAAGGGCGAAAACCAATTATTTGTCCCAAAAGAAGGTGTTTTAAGTATATATCTGCATTTCTAAGGTAGATTTGGGTACAATAAGAGGCGAAAAAGCAGATTCTGACTAAGATTTTATCGAAATCGGCAACTATTTGACTCAGAATGGTTGCCTTACGTCGAAATCTAATAGTTTATTAAGGTTTTCGTTACTAAAATGCCCAAAGACGGCGATTTTGACTAGAATTTGAAAGATATTGACATGAATATATAAATGTTTGTATCAAAAAATGATAGTTTAAACTGATATTTGCAGTTTTGATGCGGTTTTAGATACGATATGAATCGAAGAAGCCGATTTTGACTGGAATCTGTTTAAAATGACAAAGAAAAACCTATTATCAATTCAAGGAAGTGAATTTTTAAGTAGTTATCTGCAGTTTTAATGTAGATTTCAGTTCGCTAAGTTATGAAAATGCATGTTTTGGCTATAATCTTCCGTAAATCAAGGGCGAAAACCAACTATTTGTCCCAAAATAAGGTGTTTTAAGTATATATCTGCATTTCTAAGGTAGATTTGGGTACAATAAGAGGCGAAAAAGCAGATTCTGACTAAGATTTTATCGAAATCGGCAACTATTTGACTCAGAATGGGTGCCTTACGTCGAAATCTAATAGTTTATTAAGGTTTTCGTTACTAAAATGCCCAAAGACGCCGATTTTGACTAGAATTTGAAAGATATTGACATGAATATATAACTGTTTGTATCAAAAAATGATAGTTTAAACTGATATTTGCAGTTTTGATGCGGTTTTAGGTACGATATGAGTCGAAGAAGCCGATTTTGATTGGAATCTGTTTAAAATGACAAAGAAAAACCTATTATCAATTCAAGGAAGTGAATTTTTAAGTAGTTATCTGCAGTTTTAATGTAGATTTCAGTTCGCTAAGTTATGAAAATGCATGTTTTGGCTATAATCTTCCGTAAATCAAGGGCGAAAACCAATTATTTGTCCCAAAAAAGGTGTTTTAAGTATATATTTACATTTCTAAGGTAGATTTGGGTACAATAAGAGGCGAAAAAGCAGATTCTGACTAAGATTTTATCGAAATCGGCAACTATTTGACTCAGAATGGTTGCCTTACGTCGAAATCTAATAGTTTATTAAGGTTTTCGTTACTAAAATGCCCAAAGACGCCGATTTTGACTAGAATTTGATAGATATTGACATGAATATATAACTGTTTGTATCAAAAAATGATAGTTTAAACTGATATTTGCAGTTTTGATGCGGTTTTAGATACGATATGAATCGAAGAAGCCGATTTTGACTGGAATCTGTTTAAAATGACAAAGAAAAACCTATTATCAATTCAAGGATGTGAATTTTTAAGTAGTTATCTGCAGTTTTAATGTAGATTTCAGTTCGCTAAGTTATGAAAATGCATGTTTTGGCTATAATCTTCCGTAAATCAAGGGCGAAAACCAACTATTTGTCCCAAAAGAAGGTGTTTTAAGTATATATCTGCATTTCTAAGGTAGATTTGGGTACAATAAGAGGCGAAAAAGCAGATTCTGACTAAGATTTTATCGAAATCGGCAACTATTTGACTCAGAATGGGTGCCTTACGTCGAAATCTAATAGTTTATTAAGGTTTTCGTTACTAAAATGCCCAAAGACGCCGATTTTGACTAGAATTTGAAAGATATTGACATGAATATATAACTGTTTGTATCAAAAAATGATAGTTTAAACTGATATTTGCAGTTTTGATGCGGTTTTAGGTACGATATGAATCGAAGAAGCCGATTTTGACTGGAATCTGTTTAAAATGACAAAGAAAAACCTATTATCAATTCAGGGAAGTGAATTTTTATGTAGTTATCTGCAGTTTTAATGTAGATTTCAGTTCGCTAAGTTATGAAAATGCACGTTTTGGCTATAATCTTCCGTAAATCAAGGGCGAAAACCAATTATTTGTCCCAAAAGAAGGTGTTTTAAGTATATATCTGCATTTCTAAGGTGGATTTGGGTACAATAAGAGGCGAAAAAGCAGATTCTGACTAAGATTTTATCGAAATCGGCAACTATTTGACTCAGAAAGGTTGCGTTACGTCGAAATCTAATAGTTTATTAAGGTTTTCGTTACTAAAATGCTTAAAGACGCCGATTTTGACTAGAATTTGAAAGATATTGACATGAATATATAACTGTTTGTATCAAAAAAATGATAGTTTAAACTGATATTTGCAGTTTTGATGCAGTTTTAGGTACGATATGAGTCCAAGAAGCCGATTTTGACTGGAATCTGTTTAAAATGACAAAGAAAAACCTATTATCAATTCAAGGAAGTGAATTTTTAAGTAGTTATCTGCAGTTCTAATGTAGATTTCAGTTCGCTAAGTTATGAAAATGCATGTTTTGGCTATAATCTTCCGTAAATCAAGGGCAAAAACCAATTATTTGTCCCAAAAGAAGGTGTTTTAAGTATATATCTGCATTTCTAAGGTAGATTTGGGTACAATAAGAGGCGAAAAATCAGATTCTGACTAAGATTTGATCGAAATCGGCAACTATTTGACTCAGAAAGGTTGCCTTACGTCGAAATCTAATAGTTTATTAAGGTTTTCGTTACTAAAATGCCCAAAGACGCCGATTTTGACTAGAATTTGAAAGATATTGACATGAATATATAACTGTTTGTATCAAAAAATGATAGTTTAAACTGATATTTGCAGTTTTGATGCGGTTTTAGATACGATGTGAATCGAAGAAGAAGATTTTGACTGGAATCTGTTTAAAATGACAAAGAAAAACCTATTATCAATTCAAGGAAGTGAATTTTTAAGTAGTTATCTGCAGTTTTAATGTAGATTTCAGTTCGCTAAGTTATGAAAATGCATGTTTTGGCTATAATCTTCCGTAAATCAAGGGCGAAAACCAGTTATTTGTCCCAAAAGAAGGTGTTTTAAGTATATATCTGCATTTCTAAGGTAGATTTGGGTACAATAAGAGGCGAAAAAGCAGATTCTGACTAAGATTTTATCGAAATCGGCAACTATTTGACCCAGAATGGTTGCCTTACGTCGAAATCTAATAGTTTATTAAGGTTTTCGTTACTAAAATGCCCAAAGACGCCGATTTTGACTAGAATTTGAAAGATATTGACATGAATATATAACTCTTTGTATCAAAAAATGATAGTTTAAACTGATATTTGCAGTTTTGATGCGGTTTTAGATACGATATGAATCGAAGAAGCCGATTTTGACTGGAATCTGTTTAAAATGACAAAGAAAAACCTATTATCAATTCAAGGAAGTGAATTTTTATGTAGTTATCTGCAGTTTTAATGTAGATTTCAGTTCGCTAAGTTATGAAAATGCATGTTTTGGCTATAATCTTCCGTAAATCAAGGGCGAAAACCAGTTATTTGTCCCAAAAGAAGGTGTTTTAAGTATATATCTGCATTTCTAAGGTAGATTTGGTTACAATAAGAGGCGAAAAAGCAGATTCTGACTAAGATTTTATCGAAATCGGCAACTATTATCTCAGAATGTTTGCCTTACATCGAAATCTAATATTTTATTAAGGTTTTCGTTACTAAAATGCCCAAAGACGCCGATTTTGACTAGAATTTGAAGGATATTGACATGAATATATAACTGTTTGTATCAAAAAATGATAGTTTAAACTGATATTTGCAGTTTTGATGCGGTTTTAGATACGATATGAATCGAAGAAGCCGATTTTGACTGGAATCTGTTTAAAATGTTATGTATTATGTATTATGTTATGTATTATTATGTAGTTATCTGCAGTTTTAATGTAGATTTCAGTTCGCTAAGTTATGAAAATGCACGTTTTGGCTATAATCTTCCGTAAATCAAGGGCGAAAACCAATTATTTGTCCCAAAAGAAGGTGTTTTAAGTATATATCTGCATTTCTAAGGTGGATTTGGGTACAATAAGAGGCGAAAAAGCAGATTCTGACTAAGATTTTATCGAAATCGGCAACTATTTGACTCAGAAAGGTTGCCTTACGTCGAAATCTAATAGTTTATTAAGGTTTTCGTTACTAAAATGCCTAAAGACGCCGATTTTGACTAGAATTTGAAAGATATTGACATGAATATATAACTGTTTGTATCAAAAAATGATAGTTTAAACTGATATTTGCAGTTTTGATGCGGTTTTAGATACGATATGAATCGAAGAAGAAGATTTTGACTGGAATCTGTTTAAAATGACAAAGAAAAACCTATTATCAATTCAAGGAAGTGAATTTTAAGTAGTTATCTGCAGTTTTAATGTAGATTTCAGTTCGCTAAGTTATGAAAATGCATGTTTTGGCTATAATCTTCCGTAAATCAAGGGCGAAAACCAGTTATTTGTCCCAAAAGAAGGTGTTTTAAGTATATATCTGCATTTCTAAGGTAGATTTGGGTACAATAAGAGGCGAAAAAGCAGATTCTGACTAAGATTTTATCGAAATCGGCAACTATTTGACTCAGAATGGTTGCCTTACGTCGAAATCTAATAGTTTATTAAGGTTTTCGTTACTAAAATGCCCAAAGACGGCGATTTTGACTAGAATTTGAAAGATATTGACATGAATATATAAATGTTTGTATCAAAAAATGATAGTTTAAACTGATATTTGCAGTTTTGATGCGGTTTTAGATACGATATGAATCGAAGAAGCCGATTTTGACTGGAATCTGTTTAAAATGACAAAGAAAAACCTATTATCAATTCAAGGAAGTGAATTTTTAAGTAGTTATCTGCAGTTTTAATGTAGATTTCAGTTCGCTAAGTTATGAAAATGCATGTTTTGGCTATAATCTTCCGTAAATCAAGGGCGAAAACCAACTATTTGTCCCAAAAGAAGGTGTTTTAAGTATATATCTGCATTTCTAAGGTAGATTTGGGTACAATAAGAGGCGGAAAAGCAGATTCTGACTAAGATTTTATCGAAATCGGCAACTAATTGACTCAGAAAGGTTGCCTTACGTCGAAATCTAATAGTTTATTAAGGTTTTCGTTACTAAAATGCCCAAACCTTAATAAACTATTAGATTTCGACGTAAGGCAACCTTTCTGAGTCAAATAGTTGCCGATTTCGATAAAATCTTAGTCAGAATCTGCTTTTTCGCCTCTTATTGTACCCAAATCCACCTTAGAAATGCAGATATATACTTAAAACACCATCTTTTGGGACAAATAATTGGTTTTCGCCCTTGATTTACGGAAGATTATAGCCAAAACATGCATTTTCATAACTTAGCGAACAGAAATCTACATTAAAACTGCAGATTACTACTTAAAAATTCACTTCCTTGAATTGATAATAGGCTTTTCTTTGTCATTTTAAACAGATTCCCGTCAAAATCGGCTTCTTCGATTCATATCGTATCTAAATCCGCATCAAAACTGCAAATATCAGTTTAAACTATCATTTTTTGATACAAACAGTTATATATTCATGTCAATATCTTTCAAATTCTAGTCAAAATCGGCGTCTTTGGGCATTTTAGTAACGAAAACCTTAATAAACTATTAGATTTCGACGTAAGGCAACCTTTCTGAGTCAAACAGTTGCCGATTTCGATAAAATCTTAGTCAGAATCTGCTTTTTCGCCTCTTATTGTACCCAAATCTACCTTAGAAATGCAGATATATACCTAAAACACCTTCTTTTGGGACAAATAATTGGTTTTCGCCCTTGATTTACGGAAGATTATAGCCAAAACATGCATTTTCATAACTTAGCCAACTGAAATCTACATTAAAAATGCAGATAACTACTTAAAAATTCACTTCCTTGAATTGATAATAGGTTTTTCTTTGTCATTTTAAACAGATTCCAGTCAAAATCGGCTTCTTCGATTCATATCGTATCTAAAACCGCATCAAAACTGCAAATATCAGTTTAAACTATCATTTTTTGATACAAACAGTTATATATTCATGTCAATATCTTTCAAATTCTAGTCAAAATCGGCGTCTTTGGGCATTTTAGTAACGAAAACCTTAATAAACTATTAGATTTCGACGTAAGGCAACCATTCTGAGTCAAATAGTTGCCGATTTCGATAAAATCTTAGTCAGAATCTGCTTTTTCGCCTCTTATTGTACCCAAATCTACCTTAGAAATGCAGATATATACTTAAAACACCTTCTTTTGGGACAAATAACTGGTTTTCGCCCTTGATTTACGGAAGATTATAGCCAAAACATGCATTTTCATAACTTAGCGAACTGAAATCTACATTAAAACTGCAGATAACTACTTAAAAATTCACTTCCTTGAATTGATAATAGGTTTTTCTTTGTCATTTTAAACAGATTCCAGTCAAAATCTTCTTCTTCGATTCATATCGTATTTAAAACCGCATCAAAACTGCAAATATCAGTTTAAACTATCATTTTTTGATACAAACAGTTATATATTCATGTCAATATCTTTCAAATTCTAGTCAAAATCGGCGTCTTTGGGCATTTTAGTAACGAAAACCTTAATAAACTATTAGATTTCGACGTAAGGCAACCTTTCTGAGTCAAATAGTTGCCGATTTCGATAAAATCTTAGTCAGAATCTGATTTTTCGCCTCTTATTGTACCCAAATCTACCTTAGAAATGCAGATATATACTTAAAACACCTTCTTTTGGGACAAATAATTGGTTTTTGCCCTTGATTTACGGAAGATTATAGCCAAAACATGCATTTTCATAACTTAGCGAACTGAAATCTACATTAAAACTGCAGATAAGTACTTAAAAATTCACTTCCTTGAATTGATAATAGGTTTTTCTTTGTCATTTTAAACAGATTCCAGTCAAAATCGGCTTCTTGAACTCATATCGTACCTAAAACTGCATCAAAACTGCAAATATCAGTTTAAACTATCATTTTTTGATACAAACAGTTATATATTCATGTCAATATCTTTCAAATTCTATTCAAAATCGGGTTTTTGGGCATTTTAGTAACGAAAACCTTAATAAAATATTAGATTTCGACGTAAGGCAAACATTCTGAGATAATAGTTGCCGATTTCGATAAAATCTTAGTCAGAATCTGCTTTTTCGCCTCTTATTGTACCCAAATCCACCTTAGAAATGCAGATATATACTTAAAACACCTTCTTTTGGGACAAATAATTGGTTTTCGCCCTTGATTTACGGAAGATTATAGCCAAAACGTGCATTTTCATAACTTAGCGAACTGACATCTACATTAAAACTGCAGATAACTACATAAAAATTCACTTCCTTGAATTGATAATAGGTTTTTCTTTGTCATTTTAAACAGATTCCAGTCAAAATCGGCTTCTTCGACTCATATCGTACCTAAAACCGCATCAAAACTGCAAATATCAGTTTAAACTATCATTTTTTGATACAAACAGTTTTATATTCATGTCAATATCTTTCAAATTCTAGTCAAAATCGGCGTCTTTGGGCATTTCAGTAACGAAAACCTTAATAAACTATTAGATTTCGACGTAAGGCAAACATTCTGAGTCAAATAGTTGCCGATTTCGATAAAATCTTAGTCAGAATCTGCTTCTTCGCCTCCTATTGTACCCAAATCTACCTTAGAAATGCAGATATATACTTAAAACACCTTCTTTTGGGACAAATAATTGGTTTTCGCCCTTGATTTACGGAAGATTATAGCCAAAACATGCATTTTCATAACTTAGCGAACTGAAATCTACATTAAAACTGCAGATAACTACTTAAAAATTCACTTCCTTGAATTGATAATAGGTTTTTCTTTGTCATTTTAAACAGATTCCAGTCAAAATTGGCTTCTTCGACTCATATCGTACCTAAAACCGCATCAAAACTTCAAATATCAGTTTAAACTATCATTTTTTGATACAAACAGTTATATATTCATGTCAATATCTTTCAAATTCTAGTCAAAATCGGCGTCTTTGGGCATTTTAGTAACGAAAACCTTAATAAACTATTAGATTTCGACGTAAGGCAACCATTCTGAGTCAAATAGTTGCCGATTTCGATAAAATCTTAGTCAGAATCTGCTTTTTCCCCTCTTATTGTACCCAAATCAACCTTAGAAATGCAGATATATACTTAAAACACCTTCTTTTGGGACAAACAATTGGTTTTCGCCCTTGATTTACGGAAGATTATAGCCAAAACATGCATTTTCATAACTTAGCGAACTGAAATCTACATTAAAACTGCAGATAAGTACTTAAAAATTCACTTCCATGAATTGAAAATAGGTTTTTCTTTGTCATTTTAAACAGATTCCAGTCAAAATCGGCTTCTTCGATTCATATCGTATCTAAAACCGCATCAAAACTGCAAATATCAGTTTAAACTATCATTTTTTGATACAAACAGTTATATATTCATGTCAATATCTTTCAAATTCTAGTCAAAATCGGCGTCTTTGGGCATTTTAGTAACGAAAACCTTAATAAACTATTAGATTTCGACGTAAGGCAAACATTCTGAGTCAAATAGTTGCCGATTTCGATAAAATCTTAGTCAGAATCTGCTTCTTCGCCTCTTATTGTACCCAAATCTACCTTAGAAATGCAGATATATACTTAAAACACCTTCTTTTGGGACAAATAATTGGTTTTCGCCCTTGATTTACGGAAGATTATAGCCAAAACATGCATTTTCATAACTTAGCGAACTGACATCTACATTAAAACTGCAGATAACTACTTAAAAATTCACTTCCTTGAATTGATAATAGGTTTTTCTTTGTCATTTTAAACAGATTCCAGTCAAAATCGGCTTCTTCGATTCATATCGTATCTAAAACCGCATCAAAACTGCAAATATCAGTTTAAACTATCATTTTTTGATACAAACAGTTATATATTCATGTCAATATCTCTCAAATTCTAGTCAAAATCGGCGTCTTTGGGCATTTTAGTAACGAAAACCTTAATAAACTATTAGATTTCGACGTAAGGCAACCTTTCTGAGTCAAATAGTTGCCGATTTCGATAAAATCTTAGTCAGAATCTGCTTTTTCGCCTCTTATTGTACCCAAATCTACCTTAGAAATGCAGATATATACTTTAAACACCTTCTTTTGGGACAAATAATTGGTTTTCGCCCTTGATTTACGGAAGATTATAGCCAAAACATGCATTTTCATAACTTAGCGAACTGAAATCTACATTAAAACTGCAGATAACTACTTAAAAATTCACTTCCTTGAATTGATAATAGGTTTTTCTTTGTCATTTAAAACAGATTCCAGTCAAAATTGGCTTCTTCGACTCATATCGTACCTAAAACCGCATCAAAACTGCAAATATCAGTTTAAACTATCATTTATTGATACAAACAGTTATATATTCATGTCAATATCTTTCAAATTCTAGTCAAAATCGGCGTCTTTGGGCATTTTAGTAACGAAAACCTTAATAAACTATTAGATTTCGACGTAAGGCAACCATTCTGAGTCAAATAGTTGCCGATTTCGATAAAATCTTAGTCAGAATCTGCTTTTTCCCCTCTTATTGTACCCAAATCAACCTTAGAAATGCAGATATATACTTAAAACACCTCCTTTTGGGACAAACAATTGGTTTTCGCCCTTGATTTACGGAAGATTATAGCCAAGACATGCATTTTCATAACTTAGCGAACTGAAATCTACATTAAAACTGCAGATAAGTACTTAAAAATTCACTTCCATGAATTGAAAATAGGTTTTTCTTTGTCATTTTAAACAGATTCCAGTCAAAATCGGCTTCTTCGATTCATATCGTATCTAAAACCGCATCAAAACTGCAAATATCAGTTTAAACTATCATTTTTTGATACAAACAGTTATATATTCATGTCAATATCTTTCAAATTCTAGTCAAAATCGGCGTCTTTGGGCATTTTAGTAACGAAAACCTTAATTAACTATTAGATTTCGACGTAAGGCAACTTTTCTGAGTCAAATAGTTGCCGATTTCGATAAAATCTTAGTCAGAATTTGCTTTTTCGCCTCTTATTGTACCCAAATCTACCTTAGAAATGCAGATATATACTTAAAACACCTTCTTTTGGGACAAATAATTGGTTTTCGCCCTTGATTTACGGAAGATTATAGCCAAAACATGCATTTTCATAACTTAGCGAACTGAAATCTACATTAAAACTGCAGATAACTACTTAAAAATTCACTTCCTTGAATTGATAATAGGTTTTTCTTTGTCATTTTAAACAGATTCCAGTCAAAGTCGGCTTCTTCGACTCATATCGTACCTAAAACCTCATCAAAACTGCAAATATCAGTTTAAACTATCATTTTTTGATACAAACAGTTATATATTCATGTCAATATCTTTCAAATTCTAGTCAAAATCGGCGTCTTTGGGCATTTTAGTAACGAAAACCTTAATAAACTATTAGATTTCGACGTAAGGCAACCATTCTGAGTCAAATAGTTGCCGATTTCGATAAAATCTTAGTCAGAATCTGCTTTTTCGCCTCTTATTGTACCCAAATCAACCTTAGAAATGCAGATATATACTTAAAACACCTTCTTTTGGGACAAATAATTGGTTTTCGCCTTTGATTTACGCAAGATTATAGCCAAAACATGCATTTTCATAACTTAGCGAACTGAAATCTACATTAAAACTGCAGATAACTACTTAAAAATTCACTTCCTTGAATTAATAATAGGTTTTTCTTTGTCATTTTAAACAGATTCCAGTCAAAATCGGCTCCTTCGATTCATATCGTATCTAAAACCGCATCAAAACTGCAAATATCAGTTTAAACTATCATTTTTTGATACAAACAGTTATATATTCATGTCAATATCTTTCAAATTCTAGTCAAAATCGGCGTCTTTGGGCATTTTAGTAACGAAAACCTTAATAAACTATTAGATTTCGACGTAAGGCAACCTTTCTGAGTCAAATAGTTGCCGATTTCGATAAAATCTTAGTCAGAATCTGCTTTTTCGCCTCTTATTGTACCCAAATCTACCTTAGAAATGCAGATATATACTTAAAACACCTTCTTTTGGGACAAATAATTGGTTTTCGCCCTTGATTTACGGAAGATTATAGCCAAAACATGCATACATACATGAACTGCAGATAACTACTTAAAAATTCACTTCCTTGAATTGATAATAGGTTTTTCTTTGTCATTTTAAACAGATTCCAGTCAAAATCGGCTTCTTCGACTCATATCGTACCTAAAACCGCATCAAAACTGCAAATATCAGTTTAAACTATCATTTTTTGATACAAACAGTTATATATTCATGTCAATATCATTCAAATTCTAGTCAAAATCGGCGTCTTTGGGCATTTTAGTAACGAAAACCTTAATAAACTATTAGATTTCGACGTAAGGCAACCATTCTGAGTCAAATAGTTGCCGATTTCGATAAAATCTTAGTCAGAATCTGCTTTTTCGCCTCTTATTGTACCCAAATCTACCTTAGAAATGCAGATATATACTTAAAACACCTTCTTTTGGGACAAATAATTGGTTTTCGCCCTTGATTTACGGAAGATTATAGCCAAAACATGCATTTTCATAACTTAGCGAACTGAAATCTACATTAAAACTGCAGATAACTACTTAAAAATTCACTTCCATGAATTGGTAATAGGTTGTTCTTTGTCATTTTAAACAGATTCCAGTCAAAATCGGCTTCTTTGATTCATATCGTATCTAAAACCGCATCAAAACTGCAAATATCAGTTTAAACTATCATTTTTTGATACAAACTGTTATATATTCATGTCAATATCATTCAAATTCTAGTCAAAATCGGCGTCTTTGGGCATTTTAGTAACGAAAACCTTAATAAACTATTAGATTTCGACGTAAGGCAACCATTCTGAGTCAAATAGTTGCCGATTTCGATAAAATCTTAGTCAGAATCTGCTTTTTCGCCTCTTATTGTACCCAAATCTACCTTAGAAATGCAGATATATACTTAAAACACCTTCTTTTGGGACAAATAATTGGTTTTCGCCCTTGATTTACGGAAGATTATAGCCAAAACATGCATTTTCATAACTCAGAGAACTGAAATCTACATTAACACTGCAGATAACTACTTAAAAATTCACTTCCTTGAATTGATAATAGGTTTTTCTTTGTCATTTTAAACAGATTCCAGTCAAAATCGGCTTCTTCGATTCATATCGTATCTAAAACCGCATCAAAACTGCAAATATCAGTTTAAACTATCATTTTTTGATACAAACAGTTATATATTCATGTCAATATCTTTCAAATTCTAGTCAAAATCGGCGTCTTTGGGCATTTTAGTAACGAAAACCTTAATAAACTATTAGATTTCGACGTAAGGCAACCATTCTGAGTCAAATAGTTGCCGATTTCGATAAAATCTTAGTCAGAATCTGCTTTTTCGCCTCTTATTGTACCCAAATCTACCTTAGAAATGCAGATATATACTTAAAACACCTTCTTTTGGGACAAATAATTGGTTTTCGCGCTTGATTTACGGAAGATTATAGCCAAAACATGCATTTTCATAACTTAGCGAACTGAAATTTACATTAAAACTGCAGATAACTACTTAAAAATTCACTTCCATGAATTGGTAATAGGTTGTTCTTTGTCATTTTAAACAGATTCCAGTCAAAATCGGCTTCTTTGATTCATATCGTATCTAAAACCGCATCAAAACTGCAAATATCAGTTTAAACTATCATTTTTTGATACAAACTGTTATATATTCATGTCAATATCATTCAAATTCTAGTCAAAATCGGCGTCTTTGGGCATTTTAGTAACGAAAACCTTAATAAACTATTAGATTTCGACGTAAGGCAACCATTCTGAGTCAAATAGTTGCCGATTTCGATAAAATCTTAGTCAGAATCTGCTTTTTCGCCTCTTATTGTACCCAAATCTACCTTAGAAATGCAGATATATACTTAAAACACCTTCTTTTGGGACAAATAATTGGTTTTCGCCCTTGATTTACGGAAGATTATAGCCAAAACATGCATTTTCATAACTCAGAGAACTGAAATCTACATTAACACTGCAGATAACTACTTAAAAATTCACTTCCTTGAATTGATAATAGGTTTTTCTTTGTCATTTTAAACAGATTCCAGTCAAAATCGGCTTCTTCGATTCATATCGTATCTAAAACCGCATCAAAACTGCAAATATCAGTTTAAACTATCATTTTTTGATACAAACAGTTATATATTCATGTCAATATCTTTCAAATTCTAGTCAAAATCGGCGTCTTTGGGCATTTTAGTAACGAAAACCTTAATAAACTATTAGATTTCGACGTAAGGCAACCATTCTGAGTCAAATAGTTGCCGATTTCGATAAAATCTTAGTCAGAATCTGCTTTTTCGCCTCTTATTGTACCCAAATCTACCTTAGAAATGCAGATATATACTTAAAACACCTTCTTTTGGGACAAATAATTGGTTTTCGCGCTTGATTTACGGAAGATTATAGCCAAAACATGCATTTTCATAACTTAGCGAACTGAAATTTACATTAAAACTGCAGATAACTACTTAAAAATTCACTTCCTTGAATTGATAATAGGTTTTTCTTTGTCATTTTAAACAGATTCCAGTCAAAATCGGCTTCTTCGACTCATATCGTACCTAAAACCGCATCAAAACTGCAAATATCAGTTTAAACTATCATTTTTTGATACAAACAGTTATATATTCATGTCAATATCTCTCAAATTCTAGTCAAAATCGGCGTCTTTGGGCATTTTAGTAACGAAAACCTTAATAAACTATTAGATTTCGACGTAAGGCAACCTTTCTGAGTCAAATAGTTGCCGATTTCGATAAAATCTTAGTCAGAATCTGCTTTTTCGCCTCTTATTGTACCCAAATCTACCTTAGAAATGCAGATATATACTTAAAA
Source organism: Cylas formicarius (assembly GCF_029955315.1). Lineage (NCBI taxonomy): Eukaryota > Metazoa > Arthropoda > Insecta > Coleoptera > Brentidae > Cylas > Cylas formicarius. Next base: position 1,581,016 of record NW_026844261.1, read on the forward strand.
CACCTTCTTTTGGGACAAATAATTGGTTTTCGCCCTTGATTTACGGAAGATTATAGCCAAAACATGCATTTTCATAACTTAGCGAACTGAAATTTACATTAAAACTGCAGATAACTACTTAAAAATTCACTTCCTTGAATTGATAATAGGTTTTTCTTTGTCATTTTAAACAGATTCCAGTCAAAATCGGCTTCTTCGACTCATATCGTACCTAAAACCGCATCAAAACTGCAAATATCAGTTTAAACTATCATTTCTTGATACAAACAGTTATATATTCATGTCAATATCTTTCAAATTCTAGTCAAAATCGGCGTCTTTGGGCATTTTAGTAACGAAAACCTTAATAAACTATTAGATTTCGACGTAAGGCAACCATTCTGAGTCAAATAGTTGCCGATTTCGATAAAATCTTAGTCAGAATCTGCTTTTTCCCCTCTTATTGTACCCAAATCAACCTTAGAAATGCAGATATATACTTAAAACACCTTCTTTTGGGACAAACAATTGGTTTTCGCCCTTGATTTACGGAAGATTATAGCCAAAACATGCATTTTCATAACTTAGCGAACTGAAATCTACATTAAAACTGCAGATAAGTACTTAAAAATTCACTTCCTAAAATTGATAATAGGTTTTTCTTTGTCATTTTAAACAGATTCTAGTCAAAATCGGCTTCATCGACTCATATCGTACCTAAAACCTCATCAAAACTGCAAATATCAGTTTAAACTATCATTTTTTGATACAAACAGTTATATATTCATGTCAATATCTTTCAAATTCTAGTCAAAATCGGCGTCTTTGGGCATTTTAGTAACGAAAACCTTAATAAACTATTAGATTTCGACGTAAGGCAACCATTCTGAGTCAAATAGTTGCCGATTTCGATAAAATCTTAGTCAGAATCTGCTTTTTCGCCTCTTATTGTACCCAAATCTACCTTAGAAATGCAGATATATACTTAAAACACCTTCTTTTGGGACAAATAATTGGTTTTCGCCCTTGATTTACGGAAGATTATAGCCAAAACATGCATTTTCATAACTTAGCGAACTGAAATCTACATTAAAACTGCAGATAACTACTTAAAAATTCACTTCCTTGAATTGATAATAGGTTTTTCTTTGTCATTTTAAACAGATTCCAGTCAAAATCGGCTTCTTCGATTCATATCGTATCTAAAACTGCATCAAAACTGCAAATATCCGTTAAAACTATCATTTTTTGATACAAACAGGTATATATTCATGTCAATATCTTTCAAATTCTAGTCAAAATCGGCGTCTTTGGGCATTTTAGTAACGAAAACCTTAATAAAATATTAGATTTCGACGTAAGGCAACCTTTCTGAGTCAAATAGTTGCCGATTTCGATAAAATCTTAGTCAGAATCTGCTTTTTCGCCTCTTATTGTACCCAAATCTACCTTAGAAATGCAGATATATACTTAAAACACCTTCTTTTGGGACAAATAATTAATTTTCGCCCTTGATTTACGGAAGATTATAGCCAAAACATGCATTTTCATAACTTAGCGAACTGAAATCTACATTAAAACTGCAGATAAGTACTTAAAAATTCACTTCCTAAAATTGATAATAGGTTTTTCTTTGTCATTTTAAACAGATTCCAGTCAAAATCGGCTTCATCGACTCATATCGTACCTAAAACCTCATCAAAACTGCAAATATCAGTTTAAACTATCATTTTTTGATACAAACAGTTATATATTCATGTCAATATCTTTCAAATTCTAGTCAAAATCGGCGTCTTTGGGCATTTTAGTAACGAAAACCTTAATAAACTATTAGATTTCGACGTAAGGCAACCATTCTGAGTCAAATAGTTGCCGATTTCGATAAAATCTTAGTCAGAATCTGCTTTTTCGCCTCTTATTGTACCCAAATCAACCTTAGAAATGCAGATATATACTTAAAACACCTTCTTTTGGGACAAATAATTGGTTTTCGCCCTTGATTTACGGAAGACTATAGCCAAAACATGCATTTTCATAACTTAGCGAACTGAAATCTACATTTAAACTGCAGATAACTACTTAAAAATTCACTTCCTTGAATTAATAATAGGTTTTTCTTTGTCATTTTAAACAGATTCCAGTCAAAATCGGCTTCTTCGATTCATATCGTATCTAAAACCGCATCAAAACTGCAAATATCAGTTTAAACTATCATTTTTTGATACAAACAGTTATGTATTCATGTCAATATCTTTCAAATTCTAGTCAAAATCGGCGTCTTTGGACATTTTAGTAACGAAAACCTTAATAAACTATTAGATTTCGACGTAAGGCAACCTTTCTGAGTCAAATAGTTGCCGATTTCGATAAAATCTTAGTCAGAATCTGCTTTCTCGCCTCTTATTGTACCCAAATCTACCTTAGAAATGCAGATATATACTTAAAACACCTTCTTTTGGGACAAATAATTGGTTTTCGCCCTTGATTTACGGAAGATTATAGCCAAAACATGCATTTTCATAACTTAGCGAACTGAAATCTACATTAAAACTGCAGATAACTACTTAAAAATTCACTTCCTTGAATTGATAATAGGTTTTTCTTTGTCATTTTAAACAGATTCCAGTCAAAATCGGCTTCTTCGACTCATATCGTACCTAAAACCGCATCAAAACTGCAAATATCAGTTTAAACTATCATTTTTTGATACAAACAGTTATATATTCATGTCAATATCATTCAAATTCTAGTCAAAATCGGCGTCTTTGGGCATTTTAGTAACGAAAACCTTAATAAACTATTAGATTTCGACGTAAGGCAACCATTCTGAGTCAAATAGTTGCCGATTTCGATAAAATCTTAGTCAGAATCTGCTTTTTCGCCTCTTATTGTACCCAAATCTACCTTAGAAATGCAGATATATACTTAAAACACCTTCTTTTGGGACAAATAATTGGTTTTCGCCCTTGATTTACGGAAGATTATAGCCAAAACATGCATTTTCATAACTTAGCGAACTGAAATCTACATTAAAACTGCAGATAACTACTTAAAAATTCACTTCCTTGAATTGATAATAGGTTTTTCTTTGTCATTTTAAACAGATTCCAGTCAAAATCGGCTTCTTCGATTCATATCGTATCTAAAACCGCATCAAAACTACAAATATCAGTTTAAACTATCATTTTTTGATACAAACAGTTATATATTCATGTCAATATCATTCAAATTCTAGTCAAAATCGGCGTCTTTGGGCATTTTATTAACGAAAACCTTAATAAATTATTAGATTTCGACTTAAGGCAACCATTCTGAGTCAAATAGTTGCCGATTTCGATAAAATCTTAGTCAGAATCTGCTTTTTCGCCTCTTATTGTACCCAAATCTACCTTAGAAATGCAGATATATACTTAAAACACCTTCTTTTGGGACAAATAATTGGTTTTCGCCCTTGATTTACGGAAGATTATAGCCAAAACATGCATTTTCATAACTTAGCGAACTGAAATCTACATTAAAACTGCAGATAACTACTTAAAAATTCACTTCCTTGAATTGATAATAGGTTTTTCTTTGTCATTTTAAACAGATTCCAGTCAAAATCGGCTTCTTCGATTCATATCGTATCTAAAACTGCATCAAAACTGCAAATATCCGTTTAAACTATCATTTTTTGATACAAACAGGTATATATTCATGTCAATATCTTTCAAATTCTAGTCAAAATCGGCGTCTTTGGGCATTTTAGTAACGAAAACCTTAATAAACTATTAGATTTCGACGTAAGGCAACCTTTCTGAGTCAAATAGTTGCCGATTTCGATAAAATCTTAGTCAGAATCTGCTTTTTCGCCTCTTATTGTACCCAAATCTACCTTAGAAATGCAGATATATACTTAAAACACCTTCTTTTGGGACAAATAATTAATTTTCGCTCTTGATTTACGGAAGATTATAGCCAAAACATGCATTTTCATAACTTAGCGAACTGAAATCTACATTAAAACTGCAGATAACTACTTAAAAATTCACTTCCTTGAATTGGTAATAGGTTTTTCTTTGTCATTTTAAACAGATTCCAGTCAAAATCGGCTTCTTCGATTCATATCGTATCTAAAACCGCATCAAAACTGCAAATATCAGTTTAAACTATCATTTTTTGATACAAACAGTTATATATTCATGTCAATATCATTCAAATTCTAGTCAAAATCGGCGTCTTTGGGCATTTTATTAACGAAAACCTTAATAAACTATTAGATTTCGACTTAAGGCAACCATTCTGAGTCAAATAGTTGCCGATTTCGATAAAATCTTAGTCAGAATCTGCTTTTTCGCCTCTTATTGTACCCAAATCTACCTTAGAAATGCAGATATATACTTAAAACACCTTCTTTTGGGACAAATAATTGGTTTTCGCCCTTGATTTACGGAAGATTATAGCCAAAACATGCATTTTCATAACTTAGCGAACTGAAATTTACATTAAAACTGCAGATAACTACTTAAAAATTCACTTCCTTGAATTGATAATAGGTTTTTCTTTGTCATTTTAAACAGATTCCAGTCAAAATCGGCTTCTTCGATTCATATCGTATCTAAAACCGCATCAAAACTGCAAATATCCGTTTAAACTATCATTTTTTGATACAAACAGGTATATATTCATGTCAATATCTTTCAAATTCTAGTCAAAATCGGCGTCTTTGGGCATTTTAGTAACGAAAACCTTAATAAACTATTAGATTTCGACGTAAGGCAACCTTTCTGAGTCAAATAGTTGCCGATTTCGATAAAATCTTAGTCAGAATCTGCTTTTTCGCCTCTTATTGTAACCAAATCTACCTTAGAAATGCAGATATATACTTAAAACACCTTCTTTTGGGACAAATAATTGGTTTTCGCCCTTGATTTACGGAAGATTATAGCCAAAACATGCATTTTCATAACTTAGCGAACTGAAATCTACATTAAAACTGCAGATAACTACTTAAAAATTCACTTCCTTGAATTGGTAATAGGTTTTTCTTTGTCATTTTAAACAGATTCCAGTCAAAATCGGCTTCTTCGATTCATATCGTATCTAAAACCGCATCAAAACTGCAAATATCAGTTTAAACTATCATTTTTTGATACAAACAGTTATATATTCATGTCAATATCATTCAAATTCTAGTCAAAATCGGCGTCTTTGGGCATTTTAGTAACGAAAACCTTAATAAACTATTAGATTTCGACTTAAGGCAACCATTCTGAGTCAAATAGTTGCCGATTTCGATAAAATCTTAGTCAGAATCTGCTTTTTCGCCTCTTATTGTACCCAAATCTACCTTAGAAATGCAGATATATACTTAAAACACCTTATTTTGGGACAAATAATTGGTTTTCGCCCTTGATTTACGGAAGATTATAGCCAAAACATGCATTTTCATAACTTAGCGAACTGAAATTTACATTAAAACTGCAGATAACTACTTAAAAATTCACTTCCTTGAATTGATAATAGGTTTTTCTTTGTCATTTTAAACAGATTCCAGTCAAAATCGGCTTCTTCGATTCATATCGTATCTAAAACCGCATCAAAACTGCAAATATCAGTTTAAACTATCATTTTTTGATACAAACAATTATATATTCATGTCAATATCATTCAAATTCTAGTCAAAATCGGCGTCTTTGGGCATTTTAGTAACGAAAACCTTAATAAACTATTAGATTTCGACGTAAGGCAACCATTCTGAGTCAAATAGTTGCCGATTTCGATAAAATCTTAGTCAGAATCTGCTTTTTCGCCTCTTATTGTACCCAAATCTACCTTAGAAATGCAGATATATACTTAAAGCACCTTCTTTTGGGACAAATAATTGGTTTTCGCCCTTGATTTACGGAAGATTATAGCCAAAACATGCATTTTCATAACTTAGCGAACTGAAATCTACATTAAAACTGCAGATAACTACTTAAAAATTCACTTCCTTGAATTGATAATAGGTTTTTCTTTGTCATTTTAAACAGATTCCAGTCAAAATCGGCTTCTTCGACTCATATCGTACCTAAAACCGCATCAAAACTGGAAATACCAGTTTAAACTATCATTTTTTGATACAAACAGTTATATATTCATGGCAATATCTCTCAAATTCTAGTCAAAATCGGCGTCTTTGGGCATTTTAGTAACGAAAACCTTAATAAACTATTAGATTTCGACGTAAGGCAACCTTTCTGAGTCAAATAGTTGCCGATTTCGATAAAATCTTAGTCAGAATCTGCTTTTTCGCCTCTTATTGTACCCAAATCTACCTTAGAAATGCAGATATATACTTAAAGCACCTTCTTTTGGGACAAATAATTGGTTTTCGCCCTTGATTTACGGAAGATTATAGCCAAAACATGCATTTTCATAATTTAGCGAACTGAAATCTACATTAAAACTGCAGATAACTACTTAAAAATTCACATCCTTGAATTGATAATAGGTTTTTCTTTGTCATTTTAAACAGATTCCAGTCAAAATCGGCTTCTTCGACTCATATCGTACCTAAAACCGCATCAAAACTGCAAATATCAGTTTAAACTATCATTTTTTGATACAAACAATTATATATTCATGTCAATATCATTCAAATTCTAGTCAAAATCGGCGTCTTTGGGCATTTTAGTAACGAAAACCTTAATAAACTATTAGATTTCGACGTAAGGCAACCATTCTGAGTCAAATAGTTGCCGATTTCGATAAAATCTTAGTCAGAATCTGCTTTTTCGCCTCTTATTGTACCCAAATCTACCTTAGAAATGCAGATATATACTTAAAGCACCTTCTTTTGGGACAAATAATTGGTTTTCGCCCTTGATTTACGGAAGATTATAGCCAAAACATGCATTTTCATAACTTAGCGAACTGAAATCTACATTAAAACTGCAGATAACTACTTAAAAATTCACTTCCTTGAATTGATAATAGGTTTTTCTTTGTCATTTTAAACAGATTCCAGTCAAAATCGGCTTCTTCGACTCATATCGTACCTAAAACCGCATCAAAACTGGAAATACCAGTTTAAACTATCATTTTTTGATACAAACAGTTATATATTCATGGCAATATCTCTCAAATTCTAGTCAAAATCGGCGTCTTTGGGCATTTTAGTAACGAAAACCTTAATAAACTATTAGATTTCGACGTAAGGCAACCTTTCTGAGTCAAATAGTTGCCGATTTCGATAAAATCTTAGTCAGAATCTGCTTTTTCGCCTCCTATTGTACCCAAATCTACCTTAGAAATGCAGATATATACTTAAAGCACCTTCTTTTGGGACAAATAATTGGTTTTCGCCCTTGATTTACGGAAGATTATAGCCAAAACATGCATTTTCATAATTTAGCGAACTGAAATCTACATTAAAACTGCAGATAACTACTTAAAAATTCACTTCCTTGAATTGATAATAGGTTTTTCTTTGTCATTTTAAACAGATTCCAGTCAAAATCGGCTTCTTCGACTCATATCGTACCTAAAACCGCATCAAAACTGCAAATATCAGTTTAAACTATCATTTTTTGATACAAACAGTTATATATTCATGTCAATATCTTTCAAATTCTAGTCAAAATCGGCGTCTTTGGGCATTTTAGTAACGAAAACCTTAATAAACTATTAGATTTCGACGTAAGGCAACCATTCTGAGTCAAATAGTTGCCGATTTCGATAAAATCTTAGTCAGAATCTGCTTTTTCGCCTCTTATTGTACCCAAATCTACCTTAGAAATGCAGATATATACTTAAAGCACCTTCTTTTGGGACAAATAATTGGTTTTCGCCCTTGATTTACGGAAGATTATAGCCAAAATATGCATGTTTATTAAGGCCATTATATATTTTTAAATTTATGTAGTCAATCCCCATATTTGAGAAAAATTTCTGGGCTGAGCTGTTAATTAAAAAATATATATTTCAAGCAAAACAATGGCCGTTTGCAGTGGGTAGGTTTCGAACCTACGCTACCATAGAGAATCTGATTTCAAGTCAGTCGCCTTAACCGACAGAACAAGGCTAAATCTGTTTGAAAGTCGAACAATTTCTGGTGATGTGCCATGCGTTGAAATATAAGTAAATTATATTTTTATAAATTTATGTACTCAATCCCCATATTTAAGAAAAATTTCTGTTCTGAGCTGTTAATTAAAAATTATATATTTCAAGCAAAACAATGGCCGCTTGCAGTAGGTGGGTTTCGAACCTACGCTGCCATAGAGAATCTGATTTCTAGTCAGACGCCTTAACCGACAGACCAGGGCTAAATCTGTTTGAAAGTAGAACTATTTCTGGTATAAAATTCCATTATATTTTTATAAATTTATGTACTCAATCCCTAGATTTTAGAAAATTTTCTGGGCTGAGCTGTTAATTAAAAAATATATATTTCAAGCAAAACAATTTCCGTTTGCAGTAGGTAGGTTTCGAACATACGCTGCCATAGTGAATCTGATTTCCAGTCAAGCGCCTTAACCGACAGACCAGGGCTAAATCTGTTTTAAAGTAGAACTATTTCTGGTGATGTGCTATTTGAAAGATAAGGGCATTATGTTGTTATAAATTTATGCACTAAATCCTCATAATTGACAAAATTTTCTGGACTGAACTGCTAATAACAAAAATTATATTTCAAGCAAAACAAATGGTCGTTTGCAGTAGGTAGGTTTCGAACCTATGCTGATAGAGAATCTGATTTCTAGTCAGACGCCTTAACCGACCGACCAAAGCTAAATCTGTTTGAAAGTCGAACTATTTCTGGTGATGTGCCATGCGTTGAAATATAAGTCCATTATATTTTTATAAATTTATGTATTCAATCCCCATATTTGAGAAAAATTTCTAGGCTGAGCTGTTAATTAGAAAATATATATTTCAAGCAAAACAATGGCCGTTTGTATTATTTAGGTTTCGAACCTGCGCTGCCATGGGGAATCTGATTTCTAGACAGACGCTTTAACGGACAGACCAAGGCTAAATCTGTTTGAAAGTAGAACCATTTCTGGTGATGTGCCATGCTTTGAAATATAAGGGCATTATATTGTTATAAATTTATGCACTCAATCCCCATAATTGACAAAATTTTCTTGGCTGAGTTGCTAATTACAAAAATTATATTTCAAGCAAAACAATGGTCGTTTGCAGTAGGTAGGTTTCGAACCTATGCTGATAGAGAATCTGATTTCTAGTCATACGCCTTATCCGACAGACCAAGGCTAAATCTGTTTGACAGTCGAACTATTTCTGGTGATGTGCCATGCGTTGAAATATAAGGCCATTATATTTTTTTAAATTTATGTAATCTATTCCCATATTTGAGAAAAATTTCTGGGCTGAGCTGTTAACTAAAAATTATATATTTCAAGCAAAACAATGGCCGTTAGCAGTAGGTAGGTTTCGAACCTACGCTGCCATAGAGAATCTGATTTCTAGTCAGACGCCTTAACCGACAGACCAAGGCTAAATCTGTTTGAAAGTCGAACTATTTCTGGTGATGTGCCATGCGTTGAAATATAAGTAAATTATATTTTTATAAATTTATGTACTCAATCCCCATATTTAAGAAAAATTTCTGTTCTGAGCTGTTAATTAAAAATTATATATTTCAAGCAAAACAATGGCCGCTTGCAGTAGGTGAGTTTCGAACTTACGCTGCCATAAAGAATCTGATTTCTAGTCAGACGCCTTATCCGACAGACCAGGGCTAAATCTGTTTGAAAGTAGAACTATTTCTGGTATAAAATTCCATTATATTTTTATAAATTTATGTACTCAATCCCTAGATTTTAGAAAATTTTCTGGGCTGAGCTGTTAATTAAAAAATATATATTTCAAGCAAAACAATTTCCGTTTGCAGTAGGTAGGTTTCGAACATACGCTGCCATAGTGAATCTGATTTCCAGTCAAGCGACTTAACCGACAGACCAGGGCTAAATCTGTTTGAAAGTAGAACTATTTCTGGTGATGTGCTATTTGATAGATAAGGGCATTTTGTTGTTATAAATTTATGCACTAAATCCTCATAATTGACAAAATTTTCTTGGCTGAGCTGCTAATTACAAAAATTATATTTCAAGCAAAACAATGGTCGTTTGCAGCAGGTAGGTTTCGAACCTACGCTGCAATAGAGAATCTGATTTCTAGTTAGACGCCTTAACCGACAGACCAGGGCTAAACCTGTTTGAAAGTAGAACTATTTCTGGTGATGTGAAATTCGAAATATAAGGGCATTACATTGTTATAAATTTATGCACTCAATCCCGATAATTGACAAAATTTTCTTGGCTGAGCTGCTAATTACAAAAATTATATTTCAAGCAAAACAATGTTCGTCTGCAGCAGGTAGGTTTCGAACCTATGCTGATAGAGAATCTGATTTCTAGTCAGACGCCTTAACCGACCGAATAAAGCTAAATCTGTTTGAAAGTCGAACTATTTCTAGTGATGTGCTATGCGTTGAAATATAAGTCCATTATATTTTTATAAATTTATGTATTCAATCCCCATATTTGAGAAAAATTTCTAGGCTGAGCTGTTAATCAGAAAATATATATTTCAAGCAAAACATTGGCCGTTTGCATTACGTAGGTTTCGAACCTGCGCTGCCATGGGGAATCTGATTTCTAGACAGACGCTTTAACGGACAGACCAAGGCTAAATCTGTTTGAAAGTAGAATCATTTCTGGTGATGTGCCATGCTTTGAAATATAAGGGCATTATATTGTTATAAATTTATGCACTCAATCCCCATAATTGACAAAATTTTCTTGGCTGAGCTGCTAATTACAAAAATTATATTTCAAGCAAAACAATGGTCGTTTGCAGTAGGTAGGTTTCGAACCTATGCTGATAGAGAATCTGATTTCTAGTCATACGCCTTATCCGACAGACCAAGGCTAAATCTGTTTGACAGTAGAACTATTTCTGGTGATGTGCCATGCGTTGAAATATAAGGCCATTATATTTTTTTAAATTTATGTAATCAATTCCCATATTTGAGAAAAATTTCTGGGCTGAGCTGTTAACTAAAAATTATATATTTCAAGCAAAACAATGGCCGTTAGCAGTAGGTAGGTTTCGAACCTACGCTGCCATAGAGAATCTGATTTCTAGTCAGACGCCTTAACCGACAGACCAAGGCTAAATCTGTTTGAAAGTCGAACTATTTCTGGTGATGTGCCATGAGTTGAAATATAAGGCCATTATATATTTTTAAATTTATGTAGTCAATCCCCATATTTGAGAAAAATTTCTGGGCTGAGCTGTTAATTAAAAAATATATATTTCAAGCAAAACAATGGCCGTTTGCAGTGGGTAGGTTTCGAACCTACGCTACCATAGAGAATCTGATTTCAAGTCAGACGCCTTAACCGACAGAACAAGGCTAAATCTGTTTGAAAGTCGAACTATTTCTGGTGATGTGCCATGCGTTGAAATATAAGTAAATTATATTTTTATAAATTTATGCACTCAATCCCCATAATTGACAAAATTTTCTTGGCTGAGCTGCTAATTACAAAAATTATATTTCAAGCAAAACAATGGTCGTTTGCAGTAGGTAGGTTTCGAACCTATGCGGATAGAGAATCTGATTTCTATTCATACGCCTTATCCGACAGACCAAGGCTAAATCTGTTTGACAGTAGAACTATTTCTGGTGATGTGCCATGCGTTGAAATATAAGGCCATTATATTTTTTTAAATTTATGTAATCAATTCCCATATTTAAGAAAAATTTCTGTTCTGAGCTGTTAATTCAAAATTATATATTTCAAGCAAAACAATGGCCGTTTGTAGTAGGTGGGTTTCGAAACTACGCTGCCTTAGAGAATCTGATTTCTAGTCAGACGGCTTAACCGACAGACCAGGGCTAAATCTGTTTGAAAGTAGAACTATTTCTGGTGATGTGCCATGCGTTGAAATATAAGTCCCTTATTCCAGTTAAAATCGGCTTCTTCGATTCATATCGTATCTAAAACCGCAACAAAACTGCAAATATCAGTTTAAACTATCATTTTTTGATACAAACAGTTATATATTCATGTCAATATCTTTCAAATTCTAGTCAAAATCGGCGTCTTTGGGCATTTTAGTAACGAAAACCTTAATAAACTATTAGATTTCGACGTAAGGCAACCTTTCTGAGTCAAATAGTTGCCGATTTTGATAAAGTCTTAGTCAGAATCTGCTTTTTCGCCTCTTATTGTAACCAAATCTACCTTAGAAATGCAGATATATACTTAAAACACCTTCTTTTGGGACAAATAATTGGTTTTCGCCCTTGATTTACGGAAGATTATAGCCAAAACATGCATTTTCATAACTTAGCGAACTGAAATCTACATTAAAACTGCAGATAACTACTTAAAAATTCACTTCCTTGAATTGATAATAGGTTTTTCTTTGTCATTTTAAACAGATTCCAGTCAAAATCGGCTTCTTCGATTCATATCGTATCTAAAACCGCATCAAAACTGCAAATATCAGTTTAAACTATCATTTTTTGATACAAACAGTTATATATTCATGTCAATATCTTTCAAATTCTAGTCAAAATCGGCGTCTTTGGGCATTTTAGTAACGAAAACCTTAATAAACTATTAGATTTCGACGTAAGGCAACCTTTCTGAGTCAAATAGTTGCCGATTTCGATAAAATCTTAGTCAGAATCTGCTTTTTCGCCTCTTATTGTACCCAAATCTTCTTTAGAAATGCAGACATATACTTAAAACACCTTCTTTTGGGACAAATAATTGGTTTTCGCCCTTGATTTACGGAAGATTATAGCCAAAACTTGCATTTTCATAACTTAGCGAACTGAAATCTACATTAAAACTGCAGATAACTACATAAAAATTTACTTCCTTGAATTGATAATAGGTTTTTCTTTGTCATTTTAAACAGATTCCAGTCAAAATCGGTTTCTTCGATTCATATCGTATCTAAAACCGCATCAAAACTGCAAATATCAGTTTAAACTATCATTTTTTGATACAAACAGTTATATATTCATGTCAATATCTTTCAAATTCTAGTCAAAATCGGCGTCTTTGGGCATTTTAGTAATGAAAACCTTAATAAACTATTAGATTTCGACGTATGGCAACCATTCTGAGTCAAATAGTTGCCGATTTCGATAAAATCTTAGTCAGAATCTGCTTTTTCGCCTCTTATTGTACCCAAATCTACCTTAGAAATGCAGATATATACTTAAAACACCTTCTTTTGGGACAAATAATTAATTTTCGCCCTTGATTTACGGAAGATTATAGCCAAAACATGCATTTTCATAACTTAGCGAACTGAAATCTACATTAAAACTGCAGATAAGTACTTAAAAATTCACTTCCTAAAATTGATAATAGGTTTTTCTTTGTCATTTTAAACAGATTCCAGTCAAAATCGGCTTCATCGACTCATATCGTACCTAAAACCTCATCAAAACTGCAAATATCAGTTTAAACTATCATTTTTTGATACAAACAGTTATATATTCATGTCAATATCTTTCAAATTCTAGTCAAAATCGGCGTCTTTGGGCATTTTAGTAACGAAGACCTTAATAAACTATTAGATTTCGACGTAAGGCAACCATTCTGAGTCAAATAGTTGCCGATTTCGATAAAATCTTAGTCAGAATCTGCTTTTTCGCCTCTTATTGTACCCAAATCAACCTTAGAAATGCAGATATATACTTAAAACACCTTCTTTTGGGACAAATAATTGGTTTTCGCCCTTGATTTACGGAAGACTATAGCCAAAACATGCATTTTCATAACTTAGCGAACTGAAATCTACATTAAAACTGCAGATAACTACTTAAAAATTCACTTCCTTGAATTAATAATAGGTTTTTCTTTGTCATTTTAAACAGATTCCAGTCAAAATTGGCTTCTTCGATTCATATCGTATCTAAAACCGCATCAAAACTGCAAATATCAGTTTAAACTATCATTTTTTGATACAAACAGTTATGTATTCATGTCAATATCTTTCAAATTCTAGTCAAAATCGGCGTCTTTGGACATTTTAGTAACGAAAACCTTAATAAACTATTAGATTTCGACGTAAGGCAACCTTTCTGAGTCAAATAGTTGCCGATTTCGATAAAATCTTAGTCAGAATCTGTTTTTTCGCCTCTTATTGTACCCAAATCTACCTTAGAAATGCAGATATATACTTAAAACACCTTCTTTTGGGACAAATAATTGGTTTTCGCCCTTGATTTACGGAAGATTATAGCCAAAACATGCATTTTCATAACTTAGCGAACTGAAATCTACATTAAAACTGCAGATAACTACTTAAAAATTCACTTCCTTGAATTGATAATAGGTTTTTCTTTGTCATTTTAAACAGATTCCAGTCAAAATCGGCTTCTTCGACTCATATCGTACCTAAAACCGCATCAAACAGGTATATATTCATGTCAATATCTTTCAAATTCTAGTCAAAATCGGCGTCTTTGGGCATTTTAGTAACGAAAACCTTAATAAACTATTAGATTTCGACGTAAGGCAACCTTTCTGAGTCAAATAGTTGCCGATTTCGATAAAATCTTAGTCAGAATCTGCTTTTTCGCCTCTTGTTGTACCCAAATCTACCTTAGAAATGCAGATATATACTTAAAACACCTTCTTTTGGGACAAATAATTAATTTTCGCCCTTGATTTACGGAAGATTATAGCCAAAACATGCATTTTCATAACTTAGCGAACTGAAATCTACATTAAAACTGCAGATAACTACTTAAAAATTCACTTCCTTGAATTGGTAATAGGTTTTTCTTTGTCATTTTAAACAGATTCCAGTCAAAATCGGCTTCTTCGATTCATATCGTATCTAAAACCGCATCAAAACTGCAAATATCAGTTTAAACTATCATTTTTTGATACAAACAGTTATATATTCATGTCAATATCATTCAAATTCTAGTCAAAATCGGCGTCTTTGGGCATTTTATTAACGAAAACCTTAATAAACTATTAGATTTCGACTTAAGGCAACCATTCTGAGTCAAATAGTTGCCGATTTCGATAAAATCTTAGTCAGAATCTGCTTTTTCGCCTCTTATTGTACCCAAATCTACCTTAGAAATGCAGATATATACTTAAAACACCTTCTTTTGGGACAAATAATTGGTTTTCGCCCTTGATTTACGGAAGATTATAGCCAAAACATGCATTTTCATAACTTAGCGAGCTGAAATCTACATTAAAACTGCAGATAACTACTTAAAAATTCACTTCCTTGAATTGATAATAGGTTTTTCTTTGTCATTTTAAACAGATTCCAGTCAAAATCGGCTTCTTCGATTCATATCGTATCTAAAACCGCATCAAAACTGCAAATATCCGTTTAAACTATCATTTTTTGATACAAACAGGTATATATTCATGTCAATATCTTTCAAATTCTAGTCAAAATCGGCGTCTTTGGGCATTTTAGTAACGAAAACCTTAATAAACTATTAGATTTCGACGTAAGGCAACCTTTCTGAGTCAAATAGTTGCCGATTTCGATAAAATCTTAGTCAGAATCTGCTTTTTCGCCTCTTATTGTACCCAAATCTACCTTAGAAATGCAGATATATACTTAAAACACCTTCTTTTGGGACAAATAATTGGTTTTCGCCCTTGATTTACGGAAGATTATAGCCAAAACATGCATTTTCATAACTTAGCGAGCTGAAATCTACATTAAAACTGCAGATAACTACTTAAAAATTCACTTCCTTGAATTGATAATAGGTTTTTCTTTGTCATTTTAAACAGATTCCAGTCAAAATCGGCTTCTTCGATTCATATCGTATCTAAAACCGCATCAAAACTGCAAATATCCGTTTAAACTATCATTTTTTGATACAAACAGGTATATATTCATGTCAATATCTTTCAAATTCTAGTCAAAATCGGCGTCTTTGGGCATTTTAGTAACGAAAACCTTAATAAACTATTAGATTTCGACGTAAGGCAACCTTTCTGAGTCAAATAGTTGCCGATTTCGATAAAATCTTAGTCAGAATCTGCTTTTTCGCCTCTTATTGTACCCAAATCTACCTTAGAAATGCAGATATATACTTAAAACACCTTCTTTTGGGACAAATAATTAATTTTCGCCCTTGATTTACGGAAGATTATAGCCAAAACATGCATTTTCATAACTTAGCGAACTGAAATCTACATTAAAGCTGCAGATAACTACTTAAAAATTCACTTCCTTGAATTGATAATAGGTTTTTCTTTGTCATTTTAAACAGATTCCAGTCAAAATCGGCTTCTTCGATTCATATCGTATCTAAAACCGCATCAAAACTGCAAATATCAGTTTAAACTATCATTTTTTGATACAAACAATTATATATTCATGTCAATATCATTCAAATTCTAGTCAAAATCGGCGTCTTTGGGCATTTTAGTAACGAAAACCTTAATAAACTATTAGATTTCGACGTAAGGCAACCATTTTGAGTCAAATAGTTGCCGATTTCGATAAAATCTTAGTCAGAATCTGCTTTTTCGCCTCTTATTGTACCCAAATCTACCTTAGAAATGCAGATATATACTTAAAGCACCTTCTTTTGGGACAAATAATTGGTTTTCGCCCTTGATTTACGGAAGATTATAGCCAAAACATGCATTTTCATAACTTAGCGAACTGAAATCTACATTAAAACTGCAGATAACTACTTAAAAATTCACTTCCTTGAATTGATAATAGGTGTTTCTTTGTCATTTTAAACAGATTCCAGTCAAAATCGGCTTCTTCGACTCATATCGTACCTAAAACCGCATCAAAACTGGAAATACCAGTTTAAACTATCATTTTTTGATACAAACAGTTATATATTCATGGCAATATCTCTCAAATTCTAGTCAAAATCGGCGTCTTTGGGCATTTTAGTAACGAAAACCTTAATAAACTATTAGATTTCGACGTAAGGCAACCTTTCTGAGTCAAATAGTTGCCGATTTCGATAAAATCTTAGTCAGAATCTGCTTTTTCGCCTCTTATTGTACCCAAATCTACCTTAGAAATGCAGATATATACTTAAAGCACCTTCTTTTGGGACAAATAATTGGTTTTCGCCCTTGATTTACGGAAGATTATAGCCAAAACATGCATTTTCATAATTTAGCGAACTGAAATCTACATTAAAACTGCAGATAACTACTTAAAAATTCACTTCCTTGAATTGATAATAGGTTTTTCTTTGTCATTTTAAACAGATTCCAGTCAAAATCGGCTTCTTCGACTCATATCGTACCTAAAACCGCATCAAAACTGCAAATATCAGTTTAAACTATCATTTTTTGATACAAACAGTTATATATTCATGTCAATATCTTTCAAATTCTAGTCAAAATCGGCGTCTTTGGGCATTTTAGTAACGAAAACCTTAATAAACTATTAGATTTCGACGTAAGGCAACCATTCTGAGTCAAATAGTTGCCGATTTCGATAAAATCTTAGTCAGAATCTGCTTTTTCGCCTCTTATTGTACCCAAATCTACCTTAGAAATGCAGATATATACTTAAAGCACCTTCTTTTGGGACAAATAATTGGTTTTCGCCCTTGATTTACGGAAGATTATAGCCAAAACATGCATGTTTATTAAGGCCATTATATATTATTAAATTTATGTAGTCAATCCCCATATTTGAGAAAAATTTCTGGGCTGAGCTGTTAATTAAAAAATATATATTTCAAGCAAAACAATGGCCGTTTGCAGTGGGTAGGTTTCGAACCTACGCTACCATAGAGAATCTGATTTCAAGTCAGTCGCCTTAACCGACAGAACAAGGCTAAATCTGTTTGAAAGTCGAACTATTTCTGGTGATGTGCCATGCGTTGAAATATAAGTAAATTATATTTTTATAAATTTATGTACTCAATCCCCATATTTAAGAAAAATTTCTGTTCTGAGCTGTTAATTAAAAATTATATATTTCAAGCAAAACAATGGCCGCTTGCAGTAGGTGGGTTTCGAACCTACGCTGCCATAGAGAATCTGATTTCTAGTCAGACGCCTTAACCGACAGACCAGGGCTAAATCTGTTTGAAAGTAGAACTATTTCTGGTGATGTGCCATGCGTTGAAATATAAGTCCATTATATTTTTATAAATTTATGTATTCAATCCCCATATTTGAGAAAAATTTCTAGGCTGAGCTGTTAATTAGAAAATATATATTTCAAGCAAAACAATGGCCGTTTGCATTATTTAGGTTTCGAACCTGCGCTGCCATGGGGAATCTGATTTCTAGACAGACGCTTTAACGGACAGACCAAGGCTAAATCTGTTTGAAAGTAGAACCATTTCTGGTGATGTGCCATGCTTTGAAATATAAGGGCATTATATTTTTATAAATTTATGCACTCAATCCCCATAATTGACAAAATTTTCTTGGCTGAGCTGCTAATTACAAAAATTATATTTCAAGCAAAACAATGGTCGTTTGCAGTAGGTAGGTTTCGAACCTATGCTGATAGAGAATCTGATTTCTAGTCATACGCCTTATCCGACAGACCAAGGCTAAATCTGTTTGACAGTCGAACTATTTCTGGTGATGTGCCGTGCGTTGAAATATAAGGCCATTATATTTTTTTAAATTTATGTAATCTATTCCCATATTTGAGAAAATTTCTGGGCTGAGCTGTTAACTAAAAATTATATATTTCAAGCAAAACAATGGCCGTTAGCAGTAGGTAGGTTTCGAACCTATGCTGATAGAGGATCTGATTTCTAGTCAGACGCCTTAACCGACCGAGTAAAGCTAAATCTGTTTGAAAGTCGAACTATTTCTGGTGATGTGCCATGCGTTGAAATATAAGTTCATTATATTTTTATAAATTTATGTATTCAATCCCCATATTTGTGAAAAATTTCTAGGCTGAGCTGTTAATTAGAAAATATATATTTCAAGCAAAACAATGGCCGTTTGCATTAGGTAGGTTTCGAACCTGCGCTGCCATGGGGAATCTGATTTCTAGACAGACGCTTTAACGGACTGACCAAGGCTAAATCTGTTTGAAAGTAGAACCATTTCTGGTGATGTGCCATGCTTTGAAATATAAGGGCATTATATTGTTATAAATTTATGCACTCAATACCCATAATTGACAAAATTTTCTTGGCTGAGTTGCTAATTACAAAAATTATATTTCAAGCAAAACAATGGTCGTTTGCAGTAGTTAGGTTTCGAACCTATGCTGATAGAGAATCTGATTTCTAGTCATACGCCTTATCCGACAGACCAAGGCTAAATCTGTTTGACAGTCGAACTATTTCTGGTGATGTGCCATGCGTTGAAATATAAGGCCATTATATTTTTTTAAATTTATGTAATCTATTCCCATATTTGAGAAAAATTTCTGGGCTGAGCTGTTAACTAAAAATTATATATTTCAAGCAAAACAATGGCCGTTAGCAGTAGGTAGGTTTCGAACCTACGCTGCCATAGAGAATCTGATTTCTAGTCAGACGCCTTAACCGACAGACCAAGGCTAAATCTGTTTGAAAGTCGAACTATTTCTGGTGATGGTCCATGCGTTGAAATATAAGTAAATTATATTTTTATAAATTTATGTACTCAATCCCCATATTTAAGAAAAATTTCTGTTCTGAGCTGTTAATTAAAAATTATATATTTCAAGCAAAACAATGGCCGCTTGCAGTAGGTGAGTTTCGAACTTACGCTGCCATAAAGAATCTGATTTCTAGTCAGACGCCTTATCCGACAGACCAGGGCTAAATCTGTTTGAAAGTAGAACTATTTCTGGTATAAAATTCCATTATATTTTTATAAATTTATGTACTCAATCCCTAGATTTTAGAAAATTTTCTGGGCTGAGCTGTTAATTAAAAAATATATATTTCAAGCAAAACAATTTCCGTTTGCAGTAGGTAGGTTTCGAACATACGCTGCCATAGTGAATCTGATTTCCAGTCAAGCGACTTAACCGACAGACCAGGGCTAAATCTGTTTTAAAGTAGAACTATTTCTGGTGATGTGCTATTTGAAAGATAAGGGCATTTTGTTGTTATAAATTTATGCACTAAATCCTCATAATTGACAAAATTTTCTTGCCTGAGCTGCTAATTACAAAAATTATATTTCAAGCAAAACAATGGTCGTTTGCAGCAGGTAGGTTTCGAACCTACGCTGCAATAGAGAATCTGATTTCTAGTTAGACGTTTTAACCGACAGACCAGGGCTAAACCTGTTTGAAAGTAGAACTATTTCTGGTGATGTGAAATTCGAAATATAAGGGCATTACATTGTTATAAATTTATGCACTCAATCCCGATAATTGACAAAATTTTCTTGGCTGAGCTGCTAATTACAAAAATTATATTTCAAGCAAAACAATGTTCGTTTGCAGCAGGTAGGTTTCGAACCTATGCTGATAGAGAATCTGATTTCTAGTCAGACGCCTTAACCGACCGAATAAAGCTAAATCTGTTTGAAAGTCGAACTATTTCTAGTGATGTGCTATGCGTTGAAATATAAGTCCATTATATTTTTATAAATTTATGTATTCAATCCCCATATTTGAGAAAAATTTCTAGGCTGAGCTGTTAATTAGAATATATATATTTCAAGCAAAACAATGGCCGTTTGCATTAGGTAGGTTTCGAACCTGCGCTGCCATGGGGAATCTGATTTCTAGACAGACGCTTTAACGGACAGACCAAGGCTAAATCTGTTTGAAAGTAGAATCATTTCTGGTGATGTGCCATGCTTTGAAATATAAGGGCATTATATTGTTATAAATTTATGCACTCAATCCCCATAATTGACAAAATTTTCTTGGCTGAGCTGCTAATTACAAAAATTATATTTCAAGCAAAACAATGGTCGTTTGCAGTAGGTAGGTTTCGAACCTATGCTGATAGAGAATCTGATTTCTAGTCATACGCCTTATCCGACAGACCAAGGCTAAATCTGTTTGACAGTAGAACTATTTCTGGTGATGTGCCATGCGTTGAAATATAAGGCCATTATATTTTTTTTAATTTATGTAATCAATTCCCATATTTGAGAAAAATTTCTGGGCTGAGCTGTTAACTAAAAATTATATATTTCAAGCAAAACAATGGCCGTTAGCAGTGGGTAGGTTTCGAACCTACGCTACCATAGAGAATCTGATTTCAAGTCAGACGCCTTAACCGACAGAACAAGGCTAAATCTGTTTGAAAGTCGAACTATTTCTGGTGATGTGCCATGCGTTGAAATATAAGTAAATTATATTTTTATAAATTTATGCACTCAATCCCCATAATTGACAAAATTTTCTTGGCTGAGCTGCTAATTACAAAAATTATATTTCAAGCAAAACAATGGTCGTTTGCAGTAGGTAGGTTTCGAACCTATGCTGATAGAGAATCTGATTTCTATTCATACGCCTTATCCGACAGACCAAGGCTAAATCTGTTTGACAGTAGAACTATTTCTGGTGATGTGCCATGCGTTGAAATATAAGGCCATTATATTTTTTTAAATTTATGTAATCAATTCCCATATTTAAGAAAAATTTCTGTTCTGAGCTGTTAATTAAAAATTATATATTTCAAGCAAAACAATGGCCGTTTGTAGTAGGTGGGTTTCGAAACTACGCTGCCATAGAGAATCTGATTTCTAGTCAGACGGCTTAACCGACAGACCAGGGCTAAATCTGTTTGAAAGTAGAACTATTTCTGGTGATGTGCCATGCGTTGAAATATAAGTCCCTTATTCCAGTCAAAATCGGCTTCTTCGATTCATATCGTATCTAAAACCGCATCAAAACTGCAAATATCAGTTTAAACTATCATTTTTTGATACAAACAGTTATATATTCATGTCAATATCTTTCAAATTCTAGTCAAAATCGGCGTCTTTGGGCATTTTAGTAACGAAAACCTTAATAAACTATTAGATTTCGACGTAAGGCAACCTTTCTGAGTCAAATAGTTGCCGATTTCGATAAAATCTTAATCAGAATCTGCTTTTTCGCCTCTTATTGTACCCAAATCTTCTTTAGAAATGCAGATATATACTTAAAACACCTTCTTTTGGGACAAATAATTGGTTTTCGCCTTTGATTTACGGAAGATTATAGCCAAAACTTGCATTTTCATAACTTAGCGAACTGAAATCTACATTAAAACTGCAGATAACTACATAAAAATTTACTTCCTTGAATTGATAATAGGTTTTTCTTTGTCATTTTAAACAGATTCCAGTCAAAATCGGCTTCTTCGATTCATATCGTATCTAAAACCGCATCAAAACTGCAAATATCAGTTTAAACTATCATTTTTTGATACAAACAGTTATATATTCATGTCAATATCTTTCAAATTCTAGTCAAAATCGGCGTCTTTGGGCATTCTAGTAACGAAAACCTTAATAAACTATTAGATTTCGACGTAAGGCAACCATTCTGAGTCAAATAGTTGCCGATTTCGATAAAATCTTAGTCAGAATCTGCTTTTTCGCCTCTTATTGTACCCAAATCTACGTTAGAAATGCAGATATATACTTAAAACACCTTCTTTTGGGACAAATAATTGGTTTTCGCCCTTGCTTTACGGAAGATTATAGCCAAAACATGCATTTTCATAACTTAGCGAACTGAAATCTACATTAAAACTGCAGATAACTACTTAAAAATTCACTTCCTTGAATTGATAATAGGTTTTTCTTTGTCATTTTAAACAGATTCCAGTCAAAATCGGCTTCTTCGACTCATATCGTACCTAAAACCACATCAAAACTGCAAATATCAGTTTAAACTATCATTTTCGATACAAACAGTTATATATTCATGTCAATATCTTTCAAATTCTAGTCAAAATCGGCGTCTTTGGGCATTTTAGTAACGAAAACCTTAATAAACTATTAGATTTCGACGTAAGGCAACCATTCTGAGACAAATAGTTGCCGATTTCGATAAAATCTTAGTCAGAATCTGCTTTTTCGCTTCTTATTGTACCCAAATCTACCTTAGAAATGCAGATATATTTTTAAAACACCTTTTTTGGGACAAATAATTGGTTTTCGCCCTTGATTTACGGAAGATTATAGCCAAAACATGCATTTTCATAACTTAGCGAACTGAAATCTACATTAAAACTGCAGATAACTACTTAAAAATTCACTTCCTTGAATTGATAATAGGTTTTTCTTTGTCATTTTAAACAGATTCCAGTCAAAATCGGCTTCTTCGATTCATATCATATCTAAAACCGCATCAAAACTGCAAATATCAGTTTAAACTATCATTTTTTGATACAAACAGTTATATATTCATGTCAATATCTTTCAAATTCTAGTCAAAATCGGCGTCTTTGGGCATTTTAGTAACAAAAACCTTAATAAACTATTAGATTTCGACGTAAGGCAACCTTTCTGAGTCAAATAGTTGCCGATTTCGATAAAAGCTTAGTCAGAATCTGCTTTTTCGCCTCTTATTGTACCCAAATCTACCTTAGAAATGCAGATATATACTTAAAACACCTTCTTTTGGGACAAATAATTGGTTTTCGCCCTTGATTTACGAAAGATTATAGCCAAAACATGCATTTTCATAACCTAGCGAACTGAAATCTACATTAAAACTGCAGATAACTACTTAAAAATTCACTTCCTTGAATTGATAATAGGTTTTTCTTTGTCATTTTAAACAGATTCCAGTCAAAATCGGCTTCTTCGATTCATATCGTATCTAAAACCGCATCAAAACTGCAAATATCAGTTTAAACTATCATTTTTTGATACAAACAGTTATATATTCATGTCAATATCTTTCAAATTCTAGTCAAAATCGGCGTCTTTGGGCAATTTAGTAACGAAAACCTTAATAAACTATTAGATTTCGACGTAAGGCAACTTTCTGAGTCAAATAGTTGCCGATTTCGATAAAATCTTAGTCAGAATCTGCTTTTTCGCCTCTTATTGAACCCAAATCTACCTTAGAAATGCAGATATATACTTAAAACACCTTCTTTTGGGACAAATAATTGGTTTTCGCCCTTGATTTACGGAAGATTATAACCAAAACATGCATTTTCATAACTTAGCGAACTGAAATCTACATTGAAACTGCAGATAACTACTTAAAAATTCACTTCCTTGAATTGATAATAGGTTTTTCTTTGTCATTTTAAACAGATTCCAGTCAAAATCGGCTTCTTCGATTCATATCGTATCTAAAACCGCATCAAAACTGCAAATATCAGTTTAAACTATCATTTTTTGATACAAACAGTTATATATTCATGTCAATATCTTTCAAATTCTAGTCAAAATCGGCGTCTTTGGGCATTTTAGTAACGAAAACCTTAATAAACTATTAGATTTCGACGTAAGGCAACCTTTCTGAGTCAAATAGTTGCCAATTTCGATAAAATCTTAGTCAGAATCTGCTTTTTCGCCTCTTATTGTACCCAAATCTACCTTAGAAATGCAGATATATACTTAAAACACCTTCTTTTGGGACAAATAATTGGTTTTCGCCCTTGATTTACGGAAGATTATAGCCAAAACATGCATTTTCATAACTTAGCGAACTGAAATCTACATTAAAACTGCAGATAACTACTTAAAAATTCACTTCCTTGAATTGATAATAGGTTTTTCTTTGTCATTTTAAACAGATTCCAGTCAAAATCGGCTTCTTCGATTCATATCGTATCTAAAACCGCATCAAAACTGCAAATATCAGTTTAAACTATCATTTTTTGATACAAACAGTTATATATTCATGTCAATATCTTTCAAATTCTAGTCAAAATCGGCGTCTTTGGGCAATTTAGTAACGAAAACCTTAATAAACTATTAGATTTCGACGTAAGGCAACCTTTCTGAGTCAAATAGTTGCCGATTTCGATAAAATCTTAGTCAGAATCTGCTTTTTCGCCTTTTATTGTACCCAAATCTACCTTAGAAATGCAGATATATACTTAAAACACCTTCTTTTGGGACAAATAATTGGTTTTCGCCCTTGATTTACGGAAGATTATAGCCAAAACATGCATTTTCATAACTTAGCGAACTGAAATCTACATTAAAACTGCAGATAACTACTTAAAAATTCACTTTTTTGAATTGACAATAGGTTTTTCTTTGTCATTTTAAACAGATTCCAGTCAAAATCGGCTTCTTCGACTCATATCGTACCTAAAACCGCATCAAAACTGCAAATATCAGTTTAAACTATCATTTTTTGATACAAACAGTTATATATTCATGTCAATATCTTTCAAATTCTAGTCAAAATCGGCGTCTTTGGGCATTTTAGTTACGAAAACCTTAATAAACTATTAGATTTCGACGTAAGGCAACCATTCTGAGTCAAATAGTTGCCGATTTCGATAAAATCTTAGTCAGAATCTGCTTTTTCGCCTCTTATTGTACCCAAATCTACCTTAGAAATGCAGATATATACTTAAAACACCTTCTTTTGGGACAAATAATTGGTTTTCGCCCTTGATTTACGGAATATTATAGCCAAAACATGCATTTTCATAACTTAGCGAACTGAAATCTACATTAAAACTGCAGATTACTACTTAAAAATTCACTTCCTTGAATTGATAATAGGTTTTTCTTTGTCATTTTAAACAGATTCCAGTCAAAATCGGCTTCTTCGATTCATATCGTATCTAGAACCGCATCAAAACTGCAAATATCAGTTTAAATTATCATTTTTTGATACAAACAGTTATATATTCATGTCAATATCTTTCAAATTCTAGTCAAAATCGGCGTCTTTGGGCATTTTAGTAACGAAAACCTTAATAAACTATTAGATTTCGACGTAAGGCAACCATTCTGAGTCAAATAGTTGCCGATTTCGATAAAATCTTAGTCAGAATCTGCTTTTTCGCCTCTTATTGTACCCAAATCTACCTTAAAAATGCAGATATATACTTAAAACACCTTCTTTTGGGACAAATAATTGGTTTTCGCCCTTGATTTACGGAAGATTATAGCCAAAACATGCATTTTCATAACTTAGCGAACTGAAATCTACATTAAAACTGCAGATAACTAGTTAAAAATTCACTTCCTTGAATTGATAATAGGTTTTTCTTTGTCATTTTAAACAGATTCCAGTCAAAATCGGCTTCTTCGATTCATATCGTATCTAAAACCGCATCAAAACTGCAAATATCAGTTTAAACTATCATTTTTTGATACAAACAGTTATATATTCATGTCAATATCTTTCAAATTCTAGTCAAAATCGGCGTCTTTGGGCATTTTAGTAACGAAAACCTTAATAAACTATTAGATTTCGACGTAAGGCAACCTTTCTCAGTCAAATAGTTGCCGATTTCGATAAAATCTTAGTCAGAATCTCCTTTTTCGCCTCTTATTGTATCCAAATCTACCATAGAAATGCAGATATATACTTAAAACACCTTCTTTTGGGACAAATAATTGGTTTTTGCCCTTGATTTACGGAAGATTATAGCCAAAACATGCATTTTCATAACTTAGCGAACTGAAATCTACATTAAAACTGCAGATAACTACTTAAAAATTCACTTCCTTGAATTGATAATAGGTTTTTCTTTGTCATTTTAAACAGATTCCAGTCAAAATCGGCTTCTTGGACTCATATTGTACCTAAAACCGCATCAAAACTGCAAATATCAGTTTAAACTATCATTTTTTGATACAAACAGTTATATATTCATGTCAATATCTTTCAAATTCTAGTCAAAATCGGCGTCTTTAGGCATTTTAGTAACGAAAACCTTAATAAACTATTAGATTTCGACGTAAGGCAACCTTTCTGAGTCAAATAGTTGCCGATTTCGATGAAATCTTAGTCAGAATCTGCTTTTTCGCCTATTATTGTACCCAAATCTACCTTAGAAATGCAGATATATACTTAAAACACCTTCTTTTGGGACAAATAATTGGTTTTCGCCCTTGATTTACGGAAGATTATAGCCAAAACATGCATTTTCATAACTTAGCGAACTGAAATCTACATTAAAACTGTAGAAAACTACATAAAAATTCACTTCCTTGAATTGATAATAGGTTTTTCTTTGTCATTTTAAACAGATTCCAGTCAAAATCGGCTTCTTCGATTCATATCGTATCTAAAACCGCATCAAAACTGCAAATATCAGTTTAAACTATCATTTTTTGATACAAACAGTTATATATTCATGTCAATATCTTTCAAATTCTAGTCAAAATCGGCGTCTTTGGGCATTTTAGTAACGAAAACCTTAATAAACTATTAGATTTCGACGTAAGGCAACCATTCTGAGTCAAATAGTTGCCGATTTCGATGAAATCTTAGTCAGAATCTGATTTTTCGCCTCTTATTGTACCCAAATCTACCTTAGAAATGCGGATATATACTTAAAACACCTTCTTTTGGGACAAATAATTGGTTTTTGCCCTTGATTTACGGCAGATTATAGCCAAAACATGCATTTTCATAACTTAGCGAACTGAAATCTACATTAAAACTGCAGATAACTACTTAAAAATTCCCTTCCTTGAATTGATAATAGGTTTTTCTTTGTCATTTTAAACAGATTCCAGTCAAAATCGGCTTCTTGGACTCATATCGTACCTAAAACCGCATCAAAACTGCAAATATCAGTTTAAACTATCATTTTTTGATACAAACAGTTATATATTCATCTCAATATCTTTCAAATTCTAGTCAAAATCGGCGTCTTTATGCATTTTAGTAACGAAAACCTTAATAAACTATTAGATTTCGACGTAAGGCAACCTTTCTGAGTCAAATAGTTGCCGATTTCGATAAAATCTTAGTCAGAATCTGCTTTTTCGCCTCTTATTGTACCCAAATCAACCTTAGAAATGCAGATATATACTTAAAACACCTTCTTTTGGGACAAATAATTGGTTTTCGCCCTTGATTTACGGAAGATTATAGCCAAAACATGCATTTTCATAACTTAGCGAACTGAAATCTACATTAAAACTGCAGATAACTACATAAAAATTCACTTCCTTGAAATGATAATAGGTTTTTCTTTGTCATTTTAAACAGATTCCAGTCAAAATCGGCTTCTTCGATTCATATCGTATCTAAAACCGCATCAAAACTGCAAATATCAGTTTAAACTATCATTTTTTGATACAAACAGTTATATATTCATGTCAATATCTTTCAAATTCTAGTCAAAATCGGCGTCTTTGGGCATTTTAGTAACGAAAACCTTAATAAAATATTAGATTTCGACGTAAGGCAACCATTCTGAGTCAAATAGTTGCCGATTTCGATAAAATCTTAGTCAGAATCTGCTTTTTCGCCTCTTATTGTACCCAAATCTACCTTAGAAATGCAGATATATACTTAAAACACCTTCTTTTGGGACAAATATCTGGTTTTCGCCCTTGATTTACGGAAGATTATAGCCAAAACATGCATTTTCATAACTTAGCGAACTGAAATCTTCATTAAAACTGCAGATAACTACTTAAAAATTCACTTCCTTGAATTGATAATAGGTTTTTCTTTGTCATTTTAAACAGATTCCAGTCAAAATCGGCTTCTTCGATTCATATCGTATCTAAAACCGCATCAAAACTGCAAATATCAGTTTAAACTATCATTTTTTGATACAAACAGTTATATATTCATGTCAATATCTCTCAAATTCTAGTCAAAATCGGCGTCTTTGGGCATTTTAGTAACGAAAACCTTAATAAACTATTAGATTTCGACGTAAGGCAACCATTCTGAGTCAAATAGTTGCCGATTTCGATGAAATCTTAGTCAGAATCTGATTTTACGCCTCTTATTGTACCCAAATCTACCTTAGAAATGCGGAAATATACTTAAAACACCTTCTTTTGGGACAAATAATTGGTTTTTGCCCTTGATTTACGGCAGATTATAGCCAAAACATGCATTTTCATAACTTAGCGAACTGAAATCTACATTAAAACTGCAGATAACTACTTAAAAATTCCCTTCCTTGAATTGATAATAGGTTTTTCTTTGTCATTTTAAACAGATTCCAGTCAAAATCGGCTTCTTGGACTCATATCGTACCTAAAACCGCATCAAAACTGCAAATATCAGTTTAAACTATCATTTTTTGATACAAACAGTTATATATTCATCTCAATATCTTTCAAGTTCTAGTCAAAATCGGCGTCTTTAGGCATATTAGTAACGAAAACCTTAATAAACTATTAGATTTCGACGTAAGGCAACCTTTCTGAATCAAATAGTTGCCGATTTCGATAAAATCTTAGTCAGAATCTGCTTTTTCGCCTCTCATTGTACCCAAATCTACCTTAGAAATGCAGATATATACTTAAAACACCTTCTTTTGGGACAAATAATTGGTTTTCGCCCTTGATTTACGGAAGATTATAGCCAAAACATGCATTTTCATAACTTAGCGAACTGAAATCTACATTAAAACTGCAGATAACTACTTAAAAATTCACTTCCTTGAATTGATAATAGGTTTTTCTTTGTCATTTTAAACAGATTCCAGTCAAAATCGGCTTCTTCGATTCATATCGTATCTAAAACCGCATCAAAACTGCAAATATCAGTTTAAACTATCATTTTTTGATACAAACAGTTATATATTCATGTCAATATCTCTCAAATTCTAGTCAAAATCGGCGTCTTTGGGCATTTTAGTAACGAAAACCTTAATAAACTATTAGATTTCGACGTAAGGCAACCATTCTGAGTCAAATAGTTGCCGATTTCGATGAAATCTTAGTCAGAATCTGATTTTACGCCTCTTATTGTACCCAAATCTACCTTAGAAATGCGGAAATATACTTAAAACACCTTCTTTTGGGACAAATAATTGGTTTTTGCCCTTGATTTACGGCAGATTATAGCCAAAACATGCATTTTCATAACTTAGCGAACTGAAATCTACATTAAAACTGCAGATAACTACTTAAAAATTCCCTTCCTTGAATTGATAATAGGTTTTTCTTTGTCATTTTAAACAGATTCCAGTCAAAATCGGCTTCTTGGACTCATATCGTACCTAAAACCGCATCAAAACTGCAAATATCAGTTTAAACTATCATTTTTTGATACAAACAGTTATATATTCATCTCAATATCTTTCAAGTTCTAGTCAAAATCGGCGTCTTTAGGCATATTAGTAACGAAAACCTTAATAAACTATTAGATTTCGACGTAAGGCAACCTTTCTGAGTCAAATAGTTGCCGATTTCGATAAAATCTTAGTCAGAATCTGCTTTTTCGCCTCTCATTGTACCCAAATCTACCTTAGAAATGCAGATATATACTTAAAACACCTTCTTTTGGGACAAATAACTGGTTTTCGCCCTTGATTTACGGAAGATTATAGCCAAAACATGCATTTTCATAACTTAGCGAACTGAAATCTACATTAAAACTGCAGATAACTACTTAAAAATTCACTTCCTTGAATTGATAATAGGTTTTTCTTTGTCATGTTAAACAGATTCCAGTCAAAATCGGCTTCTTCGACTCATATCGTACCTAAAACCGCATCAAAACTGCAAATATCAGTTTAAACTATCATTTTTTGATACAAACAGTTATATATTCATGTCAATATCTTTCAAATTCTAGTCAAAATCGGCGTCTTTGGGCATTTTAGTAACGAAAACCTTAATAAACTATTAGATTTCGACGTAAGGCAACCATTCTGAGTCAAATAGTTGCCAATTTCGATAAAATCTTAGTCAGAATCTGCTTTTTCGCCTCTTATTGTACCCAAATCTACCTTAGAAATGCAGATATATACTTAAAACACCTTCTTTTGGGACAAATAACTGGTTTTCGCCCTTGATTTACGGAAGATTATAGCCAAAACATGCATTTTCATAACTTAGCGAACTGAAATCTACATTAAAACTGCAGATAACTACTTAAAAATTCACTTCCTTGAATTGATAATAGGTTTTTCTTTGTCATGTTAAACAGATTCCAGTCAAAATCGGCTTCTTCGACTCATATCGTACCTAAAACCGCATCAAAACTGCAAATATCAGTTTAAACTATCATTTTTTGATACAAACAGTTATATATTCATGTCAATATCTTTCAAATTCTAGTCAAAATCGGCGTCTTTGGGCATTTTAGTAACGAAAACCTTAATAAACTATTAGATTTCGACGTAAGGCAACCATTCTGAGTCAAATAGTTGCCGATTTCGATAAAATCTTAGTCAGAATCTGCTTTTTCGCCTCTTATTGTACCCAAATCTACCTTAGAAATGCAGATATATACTTAAAACACCTTCTTTTGGGACAAATAATTGGTTTTCGCCCTTGATTTACGGAAGATTATAGCCAAAACATGCTTTTTCATAACTTAGCGAACTGAAATCTACATTAAAACTGCAGATAACTACTTAAAAATTCACTTCCTTGAATTGATAATAGGTTTTTCTTTGTCATTTTAAACAGATTCCAGTCAAAATCGGCTTCTTCGATTCATATCGTATCTAAAACCGCATCAAAACTGCAAATATCAGTTTAAACTATCATTTTTTGATACAAACAGTTATATATTCATGTCAATATCTCTCAAATTCTAGTCAAAATCGGCGTCTTTGGGCATTTTAGTAACGAAAACCTTAATAAACTATTAGATTTCGACGTAAGGCAACCATTCTGAGTCAAATAGTTGCCGATTTCGATGAAATCTTAGTCAGAATCTGATTTTTCGCCTATTATTGTACCCAAATCTACCTTAGAAATGCGGATATATACTTAAAACACCTTCTTTTGGGACAAATAATTGGTTTTTGCCCTTGATTTACGGCAGATTATAGCCAAAACATGCATTTTCATAACTTAGCGAACTGAAATCTACATTAAAACTGCAGATAACTACTTAAAAATTCCCTTCCTTGAATTGATAATAGGTTTTTCTTTGTCATTTTAAACAGATTCCAGTCAAAATCGGCTTCTTGGACTCATATCGTACCTAAAACCGCATCAAAACTGCAAATATCAGTTTAAACTATCATTTTTTGATACAAACAGTTATATATTCATCTCAATATCTTTCAAGTTCTAGTCAAAATCGGTGTCTTTAGGCATATTAGTAACGAAAACCTTAATAAACTATTAGATTTCGACGTAAGGCAACCTTTCTGAGTCAAATAGTTGCCGATTTCGATAAAATCTTAGTCAGAATCTGCTTTTTCGCCTCTTATTGTACCCAAATCTACCTTAGAAATGCAGATATATACTTAAAACACCTTCTTTTGGGACAAATAATTGGTTTTCGCCCTTGATTTACGGAAGATTATAGCCAAAACATGCATTTTCATTACTTAGCGAACTGAAATCTACATTAAAACTGCAGATAACTACTTAAAAATTCACTTCCTTGAATTGATAATAGGTTTTTCTTTGTCATTTTAAACAGATTCCAGTCAAAATCGGCTTCTTCGACTCATATCGTACCTAAAACCGCATCAAAACTGCAAATATCAGTTTAAACTATCATTTTTTGATACAAACAGTTATATATTCATGTCAATATCTTTCAAATTCTAGTCAAAATCGGCGTCTTTGTGCATTTTAGTAACGAAAACCTTAATAAACTATTAGATTTCGACGTAAGGCAACCATTCTGAGTCAAATAGTTGCCGATTTCGATAAAATCTTAGTCAGAATCTGCTTTTTCGCCTCTTATTGTACCCAAATCTACCTTAGAAATGCAGATATATACTTAAAACACCTTCTTTTGGGACAAATAACTGGTTTTCGCCCTTGATTTACGGAAGATTATAGCCAAAACATGCATTTTCATAACTTAGCGAACTGAAATCTACATTAAAACTGCAGATAACTACTTAAAAATTCACTTCCTTGAATTGATAATAGGTTTTTCTTTGTCATGTTAAACTTATTCCAGTCAAAATCGGCTTCTTCGACTCATATCGTACCTAAAACCGCATCAAAACTGCAAATATCAGTTTAAACTATCATTTTTTGATACAAACAGTTATATATTCATGTCAATATCTTTCAAATTCTAGTCAAAATCGGCGTCTTTGGGCATTTTAGTAACGAAAACCTTAATAAACTATTAGATTTCGACGTAAGGCAACCATTCTGAGTCAAATAGTTGCCGATTTCGATAAAATCTTAGTCAGAATCTGCTTTTTCGCCTCTTATTGTACCCAAATCTACCTTAGAAATGCAGATATATACTTAAAACACCTAAAACACAAATAATTGGTTTTCGCCCTTGATTTACGGAAGATTATAGCCAAAACATGCATTTTCATAACTTAGCGAACTGAAATCTACATTAAAACTGCAGATAACTACTTAAAAATTCACTTCCTTGAATTGATAATAGGTTTTTCTTTGTCATTTTAAACAGATTCCAGTCAAAATCGGCTTCTTCGATTCATATCGTATCTAAAACCGCATCAAAACTGCAAATATCAGTTTAAACTATCATTTTTTGATACAAACAGTTATATATTTATGTCAATATCTTTCAAATTCTAGTCAAAATCGGCGTCTTTGGGCATTTTAGTAACGAAAACCTTAATAAAATATTAGATTTCGACGTAAGGCAACCATTCTGAGTCAAATAGTTGCCGATTTCGATAAAATCTTAGTCAGAATCTGCTTTTTCGCCTCTTATTGTACCCAAATCTACCTTAGAAATGCAGATATATACTTAAAACACCTTCTTTTGGGACAAATAATTGGTTTTCGCCCTTGATTTACGGAAGATTATAGATAAAACATGCATTTTCATAACTTAGCGAACTGAAATCTACATTAAAACTGCAGATAACTACTTAAAAATTCACTTCCTTGAATTGATAATAGGTTTTTCTTTGTCATTTTAAACAGATTCCAGTCAAAATCGGCTTCTTCGATTCATATCGTATCTAAAACCGCATCAAAACTGCAAATATCAGTTTAAACTATCATTTTTTGAAACAAACAGTTATATATTCATGTCAATATCTTTCAAATTCTAGTCAAAATCGGCGTCTTTGGGCATTTTAGTAACGAAAACCTTAATAAACTATTAGATTTCGACGTAAGGCAACCATTCTGAGTCAAATAGTTGCCGATTTCGATAAAATCTTAGTCAGAATCTGCTTTTTCGCCTCTTATTGTACCCAAATCTACCTTAGAAATGCAGATATATACTTAAAACACCTTCTTTTGGGACAAATAATTGGTTTTCGCCCTTGATTTACGGAAGATTATAGCCAAAACATGCATTTTCATAACTTAGCGAACTGAAATCTACATTAAAACTGCAGATAACTACTTAAAAATTCACTTCCTTGAATTGATAATAGGTTTTTCTTTGTCATTTTAAACAGATTCCAGTCAAAATCGGCTTCTTCGATTCATATCGTATCTAAAACCGCAACAAAACTGCAAATATCAGTTTAAACTATCATTTTTTGATACAAACAGTTATATATTCATGTCAATATCTTCCAAATTCTAGTCAAAATCGGCGTCTTTGGGCATTTTAGTAACGAAAACCTTAATAAACTATTAGATTTCGACGTAAGGCAACCTTTCTGAGTCAAATAGTTGCCGATTTCGATAAAATCTTAGTCAGAATCTGCTTTTTCGTCTCTTATTGTACCCAAATCTACCTTAGAAATGCAGATATATACTTAAAACACCTTCTTTTGGGACAAATAATTGGTTTTCGCCCTTGATTTACGGAAGATTATAGCCAAAACATGCATTTTCATAACTTAGCGAACTGAAATCTACATTAAAACTGCAGATAACTACTTAAAAATTCACTTCCTTGAATTGATAATAGGTTTTTCTTTGTCATTTTAAACAGATTCCAGTCAAAATCGGTTTCTTCGATTCATATCGTATCTAAAACCGCATCAAAACTGCAAATATCAGTTTAAACTATCATTTTTTGATACAAACAGTTATATATTCATGTCAATATCTTTCAAATTCTAGTCAAAATCGGCGTCTTTGGGCATTTTAGTAACGAAAACCTTAATAAACTATTAGATTTCGACGTAAGGCAACCTTTCTGAGTCAAATAGTTGCCGATTTCGATAAAATCTTAGTCAGAATCTGCTTTTTCGCCTCTTATTGTACCCAAATCTACCTTAGAAATGCAGATATATACTTAAAACACCTTCTTTTGGGACAAATAATTGGTTTTCGCCCTTGATTTACGGAAGATTATAGCCAAAACATGCATTTTCATAACTTAGCGAACTGAAATCTACATTAAAACTGCAGATAACTACTTAAAAATTCACTTCCTTGAATTGATAATAGGTTTTTCTTTGTCATTTTAAACAGATTCCAGTCAAAATCGGCTTCTTCGATTCATATCGTATCTAAAACCGCATCAAAACTGCAAAGATCAGTTTAAACTATCATTTTTTGATACAGTTATATATTCATGTCAATATCTTTCAAATTCTAGTCAAAATCGGCGTCTTTGGGCATTTTAGTAACGAAAACCTTAATAAACTATTAGATTTCGACGTAAGGCAACCTTTCTGAGTCAAATAGTTGCCGATTTCGATAAAATCTTAGTCAGAATCTGCTTTTTCGCCTCTTATTGTACCCAAATCTACCTTAGAAATGCAGCTATATACTTAAAACACCTTCTTTTGGGACAAATAATTGGTTTTCGCCCTTGATTTACGGAAGATTATAGCCAAAACATGCATTTTCATAACTTAGCGAACTGAAATCTACATTAAAACTGCAGATAACTACTTAAAAATTCACTTCCTTGAATTGATAATAGGTTTTTCTTTGTCATTTTAAACAGATTCCAGTCAAAATCGGCTTCTTCGACTCATATCGTATCTAAAACCGCATCAAAACTGCAAATATCAGTTTAAACTATAATTTTTTGATACAAACAGTTATATATTCATGTCAATATCTTTCAAATTCTAGTCAAAATCGGCGTCTTTGGGCATTTTCGTAACGAAAACCTTAATAAACTATTAGATTTCGACGTAAGGCAACCATTCTGAGTCAAATAGTTGCCGATTTCGATAAAATCTTAGTCAGAATCTGCTTTCAAGATGTCAAAATCAATGTAAACTTTTACTGTTTTCTTAACTTCAGTAAATGTTGTATTTTGGATTTTATGACGGATACACTTCTCTTAGAGTTAAAGGTTGTAATAAATTCTCTTATTTTAGCTGACGGTGGGTAAGTGTTTGTTTGGAGGTATTGTGCAAACTCCTTCTGGATGCAATTCACTTCATTCTCGCTCCGTACTAAAATAAAAAATATTTTTCATAAAACGTGTTCGAAAAATTAGTTAAGGTGTGTTTGTCGTTATTTTATAAATTAGGATTTGTCACTTACATCGTTTATTTACAACTTTGGAGACTTTTGGCTTATCTGAAAGAAACAGTGTTTTGTCAAAAACACACAACTGTTTTACTTATATTCGCACTAGTATTATTAGTTTTTTAACACCACAGTAACAAAATAAATTTATTAAAAACAAATCTGACCTAAATTTTCGTTAACTCGCATCGGTTTATTTTTACCTCTTATTCTAATGAACCATGCCTATGGCAGTATAACTGAGTAAAAGTAATAAAAACATAGAGAATTACCTATATCAGCAGTTTCTTGATCTTCGTTCTTCTTAATGTTTTCAGGAATTGGTTGGTCAAAAATATTATTATCTTTATTCGCTTCAATATTTTCTTTTTTCCACACAAACAATATTTCATTGTCTTGTGTGGGCGCATTTGGTGACGAGGACTCTGAAACCATTTAGATATAAAATGGCAAACTAGTAGTAAACAGAAAACTTTTTGCATGACTACCTTTAGGTTCATTTTCTTCGGGATAGTCAATATCAATGCCCATTTCGTTTATCGATTTGCCTTTATATTCGACAGGAAGGGTTCCTTTTTCCATCATCAATGGTATTTTTGAAACCTTTGCGGTCTGGTAAATATCTACAGGCAGCCTGGAATAACAAGTATGAAATTCATACACAAATAAGACTACCTAATTAGCAAACAAAAAAAGAAGACAAGAGAAGAAAAGTGCCTCAACTATGCAAGTTCACACAAGTTATTTTTCTTCAATGGCCTTGTTTTTGTGCAATATTAACATGCGAAAGACAATACCTTTTGGACAGATCGCACGTCTGTCCTTCGTAACACATAGAACCAATATAAAAAAATGGGACAACCTGTATGTGATTAAAAGCAAACTACCTTATCGAAGAACGTGTGATGGTGTAAAAACAGAGTTACGCAACCCGCGCATGATTTAACGTAGGAAATAATTTAAGGACATCCGGTATATTTTTAAAAAACTAAATTTAAATTTATAAAGTCAGAGATGCAAAAACTTTAACAAAATTAAATCGAAATATTCATTTGCCGCGGGGAATAATATCGCGACGTCTTGTATACAATTTAAATTCAAAGAAGGAAATAAAAATAACCAACACGAAAATATCGTTCGCTCGAAACAAACGATATAATAACGTAACACATAGAACCAATGTAAAGAAAATGGGACAACCTGTATGTGATTAAAAGCAAACTACCTTATCGGAGTACGTGTGATGGTGTGAAAACAGAGTTACCCAACCCGCGCATGATTTTACGTAGGAAATAATTTAAGGACATCCGGTATATTTTTAAAAAACTAAATTTAAAATTATGAAGCCAGAAATGCAAAAACTTTTACAAAATTAAATCGAAATACTCATTTATCGCGGAAAAGGATCTTACAACGTCCTGTATACAATTTAAATTGAAAGAAGGAAATAAAAATAACGAACACGAAAATATCGTTCGCTCGAAACAAACGATAAAATAACGTAACACATAGAACCAATGTAAAGAAAATGGGACAACCTGTATGTGATTAGAAGCAAACTATCTTATCGGAGTACGTGTGATGGTGTAAAAACAGAGTTACGCAACCCGCGCATAATTTTACGTAGGAAATAATTTAAAGACATCCGGCATATTTTTAAAAAATTAAATTTAAAATTATAAAGCCAAAGATGTAAAAACATTAGCAAATTTAAATCGAAATACTCATTTACCGCGGGGAACAATATCGCGACGTCCTGTATACAATTTAAATTCAAAGAAGAAAATAAAAATAACGAAAACGAAAGTATCGTTGACTTAAAGGAAGCGATATAATAACGAAACACATACAACCAATGTAAAGAAAATGGGACAACCTGTATGTGATTAAAAGCAAACTACCTTATCGGAGTACGTGTGATGGTGTGAAAACAGAGTTACCCAACCCGCGCATGATTTTACGTAGGAAATAATTTAAGGACATCCGGTATATTTTTAAAAAACTAAATTTAAAATTATGAAGCCAGAGATGCAAAAACTTTAACAAAATTAAATCGAAATACTCATTTGCCGCGGTGAACAATATCGCGACGTCCTGTATACAATTTAAATTGAAAGAAGGAAATAAAAATAACCAACACGAAAATATCGTTCGCTCGAAACAAACGAAATAATAACGTAACACATAGAACCAATGTGAAAAAAATGGGACAACCTGTATGTGATTAAAAGCAAACTACCTTATCGAAGAACGTGTGATGGTGTAAAAACAGAGTTACGCAACCCGCGCATGATTTTAGGTAGGAAATAATTTAAGGACATCCGGTATATTTTTAAAAAATTAAATTTAAAATTATAAAGCCAGAGATGCAAAAACATTAGCAAATTTAAATCGAAATACTCATTTACCGCGGGGAACAATATCGCGACGTCCTGTATACAATTTAAATTCAAAGAAGGAAATAAAAATAACGAAAACGAAAGTATCGTTGACTCAAAAGAAGCGATATAATAACGTAACACATAGAACCAATGTAAAGAAAATGGGACAACCTGTATCTGATTAGATGCAAACATTTTTATCTGAGTATGTGTAATCGTGTGAAAACAGAGTTACGCAACCCGCGTATGATTTTACATAGGAAATAATTTAAGGATAACCGGTATATTTTTAAAAAATTGAACATGACGCTAGAGATGTAAAAACCAATGCAAAGAAAAAAAAACACTAAAATATATTAGCGAGAGATAGTCGCAACTCGAAAACTTTTTCTTCATGTCCGGGTAGGAGCACATAGCAATAGAAATATATTTAATTACCTTAAAAAAAGAAAATCAATCACAATTAACTTTCTCGGGTGCACTTTTAATACAAACTAAATGCAAATCTCGATGAAGATCATCCCACCTACATTGTCACCCCCACCAATTATTTAATATTTCGCGCCTAGGATAACGATCGCTAAGATCGTCGAACGTTGCCACGTTGAGCGCAAAACGTAGTTATTAAAAATGATGCGAGTTAATTTTTGTCTTTACCAATTATGAGAATCGTCGAAATCTATCTGGAAACACTTTCAACTGCATCCCGTCTCTTTTCGTTGAATTGAAATTGATCTTTTTTTCAATAAAAATCGATATAAATCACAATGCAGGGATGCTTCTGGCAACAGTGTCACCCCATCCACTTTTATAACGGTTTTCTGTCCGTCGATCGTAAATCATTTTTTCGCGGGAAAAATAACGGCTGTTAGAGAATCGTCGGACGTTGCTATATTTAAGAGATGCAAAAATCACGAAAATAATCGATCGATTTTAATAAGGGAAAAATGAAAGCCTACCTCGCTTTATAAATTTGAAAATTGAATGGATAGGAGGAACGTCGGAAGCCTACCAAACTATAGTGGTTACGAAACCGCACCACTCTACGCGCGCTATAATAAACTCGGGACGAAAATTCGCTTATTTTTCGCCTCCGACGCACCGTTTCCGAGATACGGCCCTTTTTCGAAATTTTTTTTTCCATTTTAAAATGGCTATAGCTCGAAAACGGTTCGTTTTTTGGGAAAACCAAGCAATTTTTTGCCCTATAAGGGACGGTTTACCACCCCATTTTACGGGAATCCGGTATCTGTTTTCCCATTTTCTTGATTTTGGTGCCCCCGCCGGCATCGTATAGAGTATTGCGAGCCTACCTCGATTTAAAATTTAAAACTTGAATGGATAGGAGGAACGTCGGAAACCTACCAGGCTATAGTGGTTACGAATCCGCACCACTCTACGCGCGTCATATTGAGCTCGGTACGAAAATTCGCTTATTTTTCGCCTCCGACGCACCCTTACCGAGATACGGCCCTTTCTCGAAATTTTTTTTTCGATTTTAAAATGGCTATATCTCGAAAACGGTTCGTTTTTTGAGAAAACCGAGCAATTTTTTGCCCCACAGGGGACGCTTTACCACCCCATTTTACGGGAATCCGGTATCTGTTTTCCCATTTTCTTGATTTTGGTGCCCCCGCCGGCATCGTATAGTCTTAGGAGCCTACCTCGATTTAAAATTTTAAACTTGAATGGATAGGAGGAACGTCGGAAACCTACCAGGCTATAGTATATACGAAACCGCACCATTTTACGCGCGTTATGATAAACTCGGTACGAAAATTCGCTTATTTTTCGCCTCCGGCGCACCCTTACCGAGATACGGCCCTTTTTCGAATTTTTTTTTTTCGATTTTAAAATGGCCATAACTCGAGAACGATTCGTTTTTTGGGAAAACGGAGTAATTTTTTGCCCTTTTAGGGACGGTTTACGACCCCATTTTACGGGAATCCGGTGTCAGTTTCCCCATTTTCTTGATTTTGGTACCCCTGCCGGCATCGTATAGAGTATTGCGAGCCTACCTCGATTTAAAATTTAAAACTTGAATGGATAGGAGGAACGTCGGAAACCTACCAGGCTATAGTGGTTACGAATCCGCACCACTCTGCGCGCGCCGTATTGAGCTCGGTACGAAAATTCGCTTATTTTTCGCCTCCGACGCACCCTTACCGAGATACGGCCCTTTCTCGAAATTTTTTTTTCGATTTTAAAATGGCTATATCTCGAAAACGGTTCGTTTTTTGAGAAAACCGAGCAATTTTTTGCCCCATAGGGGACGCTTTATCACCCCATTTTACGGGAATCCGGTATCGGTTTCCCCATTTTCTTGATTTTGGTACCCCCGCCGGCATCGTATAGAGTATTGCGAGCCTACCTCGATTTAAAATTTAAAACTTGAATGGATAGGAGGAACGTCGGAAACCTACCAGGCTATAGCGGTTACGAATCCGCACCACTTTACGCGCATTATTTTGAGCTCGGTACGAAAATTCGCTTATTTTTCGCCTCCGACGCACCGTTACCGAGATACGGCCCTTTTTCGTATTTTTTTTTCGATTTTAAAATGGCCATAACTCGAAAACGGTTCGTCCAATCAAAAAAAGGACAAAATTTTCACCCCACAGGGGTCGCTTCTCACCCCCCTTTACCCTTACCCTTCTCCGATTTTTTTTTTTCAAAAATTACAAAATTCGGGGGGGTAAAATTTGGATTTGATACTTTGCCAGTCGATTCCCCACGCCGAGTTCGCCGTTCCACCTAGTCAATGACGCTGAGGCCGGTACGAAAATTCGCTTATTTTTCGCCTCCGACGCACCGTTTCCGAGATACGGCCCTTTTTCGAAAATTTTTCGAAAATGTCGAAATCTCGAAAACGGCTAGTCGGATCGAAAAACGCACGAAATTTTCGCCCCAAAGGGGTCGCTTCTCGCCCCCCTTTACCCTCAGAAGGCATATTCTCCGATTTTTTTTTCAAAAATTACAAAATTCGAGGGGTTAAAATTTGGAGGGGGGGGGGTTGAGACTTTGCCAGGCGATTCCCCACGCCGAGTCGGCCGGTCCACCTAATCAATGACGCCGAGGCCGGTACGAAAATTCGCTTATTTTTCGCCTCCGACGCACCGTTTCCGAGATACGGCCCTTTTTCGAAAATTTTTCGAAAATGTCGAAATCTCGAAAACGGCTCGTCGGATCGAAAAACGCACGAAATTTTCACCCCAAATGGGTCGCTTCTTAGAAGGCATTTTCTCCGATTTTTTTTTTCAAAGATTACAAAATCCGAGGGGTTAAAATTTGGTGGGGGGGGGGGTTGAGACTTTGTCGGTCGATTCCCCACGCCGAGTCCGCCGGTCCGCCTAGTCAATGACGCCGAGGCCGGTACGAAAATTCGCTTATTTTTCGCCTCCGACGCACAGTTTTGGAGATACGGCCCTTTTTCGAAAATTTTTCGAAAATGTCGAAATCTCGAAAACGGCTCGTCGGATCGAAAAACGCACGAAATTCCGTCCAAAAGGGGACGGTTTCCGACCCCGTTTTACCCGGATCCGACAGCGTTTCCGCCATTTTCCGGAAAAAAGTTCTTTCGGGGGCCGCTTGTTATGCGGGGACTAGGGCGGTATCTGATCGCCTTCGAACCTCTAACTTTCGTTCTTGATCAATGAAAACGTTTTTGGCAAATGCTTTCGCTTCTGTCCGTCTTGCGACGATCCAAGAATTTCACCTCTAACGTCGCAATACGAATGCCCCCATCCGTTCCTATTAATCATTACCTCGGGGTTCCGAAAACCAACAAAATAGAACCGAGGTCCTATTCCATTATTCCATGCACACAGTATTCAGGCGAAGTTTTAGCCTGCTTTAAGCACTCTAATTTGTTCAAAGTAAACGTGCCGGCCCACCTCGACACTCAATGAAGAGCACCGCGGCAGGATTGAGTTGGACCGCCCGCGTGAACGGGCTAAGTCCACCGGCAGGACGTCTCGCGGCACGCCAGTTAACACCGCGGACGATGAACCGGCGGCGCGAGACACAAATTCGACTACGAGCTTTTTAACCGCAACAACTTTAATATACGCTATTGGAGCTGGAATTACCGCGGCTGCTGGCACCAGACTTGCCCTCCAATTGATCCTCGCGTTAAAGGGTTTAGAGTGTACTCATTCCGATTACGGGGCCTCGGATGAGTCCCGTTCGTTATTTTTCGTCAGTACCTCCCCGTGCCGGGAGTGGGTAATTTGCGCGCCTGCTGCCCTCCTTGGATATGGTAGCCGTTTCTCAGGCTCCCTCTCCGGAATCGAACCCTGATTCCCCGTTACCCGTTACGACCATGGTAGGCGCAGAACCTACCATCGACAGTTGATAAGGCAGAGATTTGAAAGATGCGTCGCCGGTGCGAGACCGTGCGATCAGCGTAAAGTTATTCAGAGTCACCAAGTTGAACGATGTCGGGCGCGAACCCGCCACCGATTGGTTTTGATCTAATAAAAGCACTCCTTCCGTCTCTGGTCGGACCTCTGTTTGCATGTATTAGCTCTAGAATTACCACAGTTATCCAAGTAATTGTGGGTACGATCTAAGGAACCATAACTGATTTAATGAGCCTTTCGCGGTTTCACCTCGAATTCGCGTATATGGATCGCCTTTGTATGCGGACCGGCTCCATATATAGACCGCCTTCGTATATGGATCGCCTTGCTATACGCTTCCATATAGGGATCGCCTCCATATACAGAACGCCTTTATATACGGACCGCCATTATATACGGACCGTCTCTAAATACAGACCGCCTTCGTATACGGACCGCCTGCATATACGGACCGCCTCCATATACAGACCGCCTCTATATGTAAACCGCTTCTATATGCGGACCGGCTCCATATATAGACCGCCTGTATATATAGACCGCCTCCATTTATAGACCGCCTCCATATACAGATCGCCTCTATATACAGACCGCCCCCATATATAGGTCGTCTCTATATATAGACCGCTTCCATAACCGAAACTAACCAAAATGGATCAAAGTGGAGTATATAGACCGCCTAGATGGTAGACCGCCTCCGTGGTGGTTGGCATCACTAAAGCGATAACCAAAACTAACCAAAATGGACCAAAGTTGAGTATATAGATTGCCTAGACCGTGAACTTCTTCGGTGGCGGTTTGTTAGGAACGTCGGAAACCTGCCACGCTATGGTGTTTACGAAACCGCACCACTCTACGCGCATTTTAAGGAACTCGGTACGAAAATTCGCTTATTTTTCGCCTCCGACGCACCGTTTCCGAGATACGGCCCTTTTTCGAATTTTTTTTTTTCAATTTTAAAATGGTCTGTCGGTTAAGGCATCTGATTAGAAACCAGATTCTCTATGGCAGGGTAGGTTCGAAACCCACATACTGCAAACGGCCATTGTTTTGCTTGAAATATATAATTTTTAATTAACAGCTCAGAACAGAAATTTTTCTTAAATTAAGGATTGAGTACATAAATTTATAAAAATATAATTTACTTATATTTCAACGTATGGCACATCACCAGAAATAGTGCGACATTCAAACAGATTTAGCCTTGTTCTGTCGGTTAAGGCGTCTGACTTGAAATCAGATTCTCTATGGCAGCGTAGGTTCGAAACCTACCCACTGCAAACCGCCATTGTTTTGCTTGAAATATATATTTTTTAATTAACAGCTCAGCCCAGAAATTTTTCTCAAATATGGGGATTGGCTACATAAATTTAAAAAAATATAATGGACTTATATTGCAACGCCTGGCACATCACCAGAAATAGTTCGACTTTCAAACAGATTTAGCCTTGGTCTGTCGGTTAAGGGGTCTGACTAGAAATCAGATTCTCCATGGCAGCGTAGGTTCGAAACCTACCTACTGCTAACGACCATTTGTTTTGCTTGAAATATAATTTTTGTAATTAGCAGCTCAGCCCAGAAAATTTTGTCAATTATAGGGATTGAGTGCATACATATAAAACAATATAATGCCCTTAAATTTCAAATGGCACATCACCAGAAATAGTTCGACTTTCAAACAGATTTAGCCTTGGTCTGTCGTTTAAGGCGTCTAACTAGAAATCAGATTCTCCATGGCAGCGTAGATTCGAAACCTACCAACTGCAAACG
This sequence comes from Cylas formicarius, assembly GCF_029955315.1. Classification (NCBI taxonomy): domain Eukaryota; kingdom Metazoa; phylum Arthropoda; class Insecta; order Coleoptera; family Brentidae; genus Cylas; species Cylas formicarius. The sequence goes on from NW_026844261.1 coordinate 1,625,857, forward strand.
GAAATTGTTTTGCTTGAAATATATATTTTTTAATTAACAGCTCAGCCCAGAAATTTTTCTCAGATATGGGGATTGAGTACATAAATTTATAAAAATATAATGGCCTTATATTTCAACGCATGGCACATCACCAAAAATAGTTCCACTTTCAAACAAATTTAGATTTGGTCTGTCGGTAAAGGCGTCTGACTAGAAATCAGATTCTCTATCAGCATAAGTTCCAAACCTACCTACTGCAAACGACCATTTGGTTTGCTTGAAATATAATTTTTGTAATTAGCAGTTCAGTCCAGAAAATTTTGTCAATTATGGGGATTGATTGCATACATTTAAAACAATATAATGTCCTTATATTTCAAATGGCACATCAAGAGAAATAGTTCTACTTTCAAACAGATTTAGCCCTGGTCTCTGGGTTAAGGCGTCTGACTACAAATCAGATTCTCCATGGCAGCGTAGGTATGAAACCTACATACTGCAAACAACCATTTGTTTTGCGTGAAATATAATTTTTGTAATTAGCAGCTCAGTCCAGAAAATTTTGTCAATTATGGGGATTGAGTGCATACATTTAAAACCATATAATGTTCTTATATTTCAAATGGCATATCACCAGAAATAGTTCTTCTTTCAAACAGATTTAGCCCTGGTCTGTCGGTTAAGGCGTCTGACTAGAAATCAGATTCTCCATGGCAGCGTAGATTCGAAACCTACCTACTGCAAACGGAAATTGTTTTGCTTGAAATATATATTTTTTAATTAACAGCTCAGCCCAGAAATTTTTCTCAGATATGGGGATTGAGTACATAAATTTATAAAAATATAATGGCCTTATATTTCAACGCATGGCACATCACCAGAAATAGTACCACTTTCAAACAAATTTAGATTTGGTCTTTCGGTAAAAGCGACTGACTAGAAATCAGATTCTCTATCAGCATAGGTTCCAAACCTACCTACTGCAAACGACCATTTGTTTTGCTTGAAATATAATTTTTGTAATTAGGAGCTCAGTCCAGAAAATTTTGTCAATTATGGGGATTGAGTGCATACATTTAAAACAATATAATGTCCTTATATTTCAAATGGCACATCAAAAGAAATAGTTCTACTTTCAAACAGATTTAGCCCTGGTCTGTGGGTTAAGGCGTCTGACTACAAATCAGATTCTCCATGGCAGCGTAGGTATGAAACCTACATACTGCAAACAACCATTTGTTTTGCGTGAAATATAATTTTTGTAATTAGCAGCTCAGTCCAGAAAATTTTGTCAATTATGGGGATTGAGTGCATACATTTAAAACCATATAATGCTCTTATATTTCAAATGGCATATCACAAGAAATAGTTCTTCTTTCAAACAGATTTAGCCCTGGTCTGTCGGTTAAGGCGTCTGACTAGAAATCAGATTCTCCATGGCAGCGTAGATTCGAAACCTACCTACTGCAAACGGAAATTGTTTTGCTTGAAATATATATTTTTTAATTAACAGCTCAGCCCAGAAATTTTTCTCAGATATGGGGATTGAGTACATAAATTTATAAAAATATAATGGCCTTATATTTCAACGCATGGCACATCACCAGAAATAGTACCACTTTCAAACAAATTTAGATTTGGTCTCTCGGTAAAAGCGTCTGACTAGAAATCAGATTCTCCATATCAGCGTAGGTTCGAAACCTACCTACTGCAAACGGCCATTTGTTTTGCTTGAAATATAATTTTTATAATTAGCAGCTCAGTCCAGAAAATTTTGTCAATTATAGGGATTGAGTGCATACATATAAAACAATATAATGCCCTTAAATTTCAAATGGCACATCACCAGAAATAGTTCGACTTTCAAACAGATTTAGCTTTGGTCTGTCGTTTAAGGCGTCTGACTAGAAATCAGATTCTCCATGGCAGCGTAGATTCGAAACCTACCTACTGCAAACGGAAATTGTTTTGCTTGAAATATATATTTTTTAATTAACAGCTCAGCCCAGAAATTTTTCTCAGATATGGTGATTGAGTACATAAATTTATAAAAATATAATGGCCTTATATTTCAACGCATGGCACATCACCAAAAATAGTTCCACTTTCAAACAAATTTAGATCTGGTCTGTTGGTAAAGGCGTCTGACTAGAAATCAGATTCTCTATCAGCATAGGTTCCAAACCTACCTACTGCAAACGACCATTTGTTTTGCTTGAAATATAATTTTTGTAATTAGGAGCTCAGTCCAGAAAATTTTGTCAATTATGGGGATTGAGTGCATACATTTAAAACAATATAATGTCCTTATATTTCAAATGGCACATCAAAAGAAATAGTTCTACTTTCAAACAGATTTAGCCCTGGTCTGTGGGTTAAGGCGTCTGACTACAAATCAGATTCTCCATGGCAGCGTAGGTATGAAACCTACATACTGCAAACAACCATTTGTTTTGCGTGAAATATAATTTTTGTAATTAGCAGCTCAGTCCAGAAAATTTTGTCAATTATGGGGATTGAGTGCATACATTTAAAACCATATAATGCTCTTATATTTCAAATGGCATATCACCAGAAATAGTTCTTCTTTCAAACAGATTTAGCCCTGGTCTGTCGGTTAAGGCGTCTGACTAGAAATCAGATTCTCCATGGCAGCGTAGATTCGAAACCTACCTACTGCAAACGGAAATTGTTTTGCTTGAAATATATATTTTTTAATTAACAGCTCAGCCCAGAAATTTTTCTCAGATATGGGGATTGAGTACATAAATTTATAAAAATATAATGGCCTTATATTTCAACGCATGGCACATCACCAGAAATAGTACCACTTTCAAACAAATTTAGATTTGGTCTCTCGGTAAAAGCGTCTGACTAGAAATCAGATTCTCCATATCAGCGTAGGTTCGAAACCTACCTACTGCAAACGGCCATTTGTTTTGCTTGAAATATAATTTTTATAATTAGCAGCTCAGTCCAGAAAATTTTGTCAATTATGGGGATTGAGTTCGAAACCTGCCTACTGCAAACGGCCATTGTTTTGCTTGAAATATATATATATTTTTTCGAGATTTCGACATTTTCGGAAAATTTTCGAAAAAGGGCCGTATCTCGGAAACGGTGCGTCGGAGGCGAAAAATAAGCGAATTTTCGTACCGGCCTCAACATCATTGACTAGGCGGACCGGCGAACTCGGCGTGGGGAATCGACTGGCAAAGTATCAAATCCAAATTTTACCCCCTCGAATTTCGTAATTTTTGAAAAAAAAAATCGGAGAAAGGGTAAAGGGGGGTAAGAAGCGACCCCTTTGGGGTGAAAATTTTGTCCTTTTTTTGATTGGACGAACCGTTTTCGAGATATAGCGATTTTAATATCGAAAATTTTTTTTCGATAAACGGCCGTATCTCGGTAAGGGTGCGTCGGAGGCGAAAAATAAGCGAATTTTCGTACCGAGTTTCTTAAAATGCGCGTAGAGTGGTGCGGATTCTTAACCACTATAGCCTGGTAGGTTTCCGACGTTCCTCCTATCCATTCAAGTTTTAAATTATGAATGGAGGTAGGCTCGCAATACTCTATACGATGCCGGCGGGGGTACCAAAATCAAGAAAATGGGATAACTGACACCGGATTCCCGTAAAATGGGGTCGTAAACCGTCCCCACAGGGGCAAAAAATTGCTCCGTTTTCCCAAAAAACGAATCGTTTTCGAGTTATGGCCATTTTAAAATCGAAAAAAAAAAATCGAAAAAGGGCCGTATCTCGGTAAGGGTGCGCCGGAGGCGAAAAATAAGCGAATTTTGGTACCGAGTTTACTATATCGTGCGTAGGAGTGGTGCGGTTTCGTAAACACTATCGCCTGGTAGGTTTCCGACGGTCCTCCTATCCATTCAAGTTTGAAATTTTAAATCGAGGTAGGCTCGCAATACTCTATACGATGCCGGCGGGGGTACCAAAATCAAGAAAATGGGGAAACCGATACCGGATTCCCGTAAAATGGAGTGGTAAAGCGTCCCCTATGGGACAAAAAATTGCTCGGTTTTCCCAAAAAACGAACCGTTTTCGAGTTATGGCCATTTTAAAATTGAAAAAAAAAATTCGAAAAAGGGCCGTATCTCGGAAACGGTGCGTCGGAAGCGAAAAATAAGCGAATTTTCGTACCGAGTTTCTTAAAATGCGCGTAGAGTGGTGGACGTTGCCATATTTAAGAGATGCCAAAATCACGAAAATAATCGATCGATTTTAATAAGGCTTCTTCGATTCATATCGTATCTAAAACCGCATCAAAACTGCAAATATCAGTTTTAACTATCATTTTTTGATACAAACAGTTATATATTCATATCAATATCTTTCAAATTCTAGTCAAAATCGGCGTCTTTGGGCATTTTAGTAACGAAAACCTTAATAAACTATTAGATTTCGACGTAAGGCAACCTTTCTGAGTCAAATAGTTGCCGATTTCGATAAAATCTTAGTCAGAATCTGCTTTTTCGCCTCTTATTGTACCCAAATCTACCTTAGAAATGCAGATATATACTTAAAACACCTTCTTTTGGGACAAATAATTGGTTTTCGCCCTTGATTTACGGAAGATTATAGCCAAAACATGCATTTTCATAACTTAGCGAACTGAAATCTACATTAAAACTGCAGATAACTACTTAAAAATTCACTTCCTTGAATTGATAATAGGTTTTTCTCTGTCATTTTAAACAGATTCCAGTCAAAATCGGCTTTTTCGATTCATATCGTATCTAAAACCGCATCAAAACTGCAAATATCAGTTTAAACTATCATTTTTTGATACAAACAGTTATATATTCATGTCAATATCTTTCAAATTCTAGTCAAAATCGGCGTCTTTGGGCATTTTAGTAACGAAAACCTTAATAAACTATTAGATTTCGACATAAGGCAACCTTTCTGAGTCAAATAGTTGCCGATTTCGATAAAATCTTAGTCAGAATCTGCTTTTTGGCCTCTTATTGTACCCAAATCTACCTTAGAAATGCAGATATATACTTAAAACACCTTCTTTTGGGACAAATAATTGGTTTTCGCCCTTGATTTACGGAAGAATATAGCCAAAACATGCATTTTCATAACTTAGCGAACTGAAATCTACATTAAAACTGCAGATAACTACTTAAAAATTGACTTCCTTGAATTGATGATAGGTTGTTCTTTGTCATTTTAAACAGATTCCAGTCAAAATCGGCTTCTTCGACTCATATCGTACCTAAAACCGCATCAAAACTGCAAATATCAGTTTAAACTATCATTTTTTGATACAAACAGTTATATATTCATGTCAATATCTTTCAAATTCTAGTCAAAATCGGCGTCTTTGGGCATTTTAGTAACGAAAACCTTAATAAACTATTAGATTTCGACGTAAGGCAACCATTCTGAGTCAAATAGTTGCCGATTTCGATAAAATCTTAGTCAGAATCTGCTTTTTCGCCTCTTATTGTACCCAAATCTACCTTAGAAATGCAGATATATACTTAAAGCACCTTCTTTTGGGACAAATAATTGGTTTTCGCCCTTGATTTACGGAAGATTATAGCCAAAACATGCATTTTCATAATTTAGCGAACTGAAATCTACATTAAAACTGCAGATAACTACTTAAAAATTCACTTCCTTGAATTGATAATAGGTTTTTCTTTGTCATTTTAAACAGATTCCAGTCAAAATCGGCTTCTTCGATTCATATCGTATCTAAAACCGCATCAAAACTGCAAATATCAGTTTAAACTATCATTTTTTGATACAAACAGTTATATATTCATGTCAATATCTTTCAAATTCTAGTCAAAATCGGCGTCTTTGGGCATTTTAGTAACGAAAACCTTAATAAACTATTAGATTTCGACGTGAGGCAACCTTTCTGAGTCAAATAGTTGCCGATTTCGATAAAATCTTAGTCAGAATCTGCTTTTTCGCCTCTTATTGTACCCAAATCTACCTTAGAAATGCAGATATATACTTAAAACACCTTCTTTTGGGACAAATAATTGGTTTTCGCCCTTGATTTACGGAAGATTATAGCCAAAACATGCATTTTCATAACTTAGCGAACTGAAATCTACATTAAAACTGCAGATAACTACTTAAAAATTCTCTTCCTTGAATTGATAATAGGTTTTTCTTTGTCATTTTAAACAGATTCCAGTCAAAATCGGCTTCTTCGACTCATATCGTACCTAAAACCGCATCAAAACTGGAAATACAAGTTTAAACTATCATTTTTTGATACAAACAGTTATATATTCATGGCAATATCTTTCAAATTCTAGTCAAAATCGGCGTCTTTGGGCATTTTAGTAACGAAAACCTTAATAAACTATTAGATTTCGACGTAAGGCAACCATTCTGAGTCAAATAGTTGCCGATTTCGATAAAATCTTAGTCAGAATCTGCTTTTTCGCCTCTTATTGTACCCAAATCTACCTTAGAAATGCAGATATATACTCAGAACACCTTCTTTTGGGACAAATAATTGGTTTTCGCCCTTGATTTACGGAAGATTATAGCCAAAACATGCATTTTCATAACTTAGCGAACTGAAATCTACATTAAAACTGCAGATAACTACTTAAAAATTCACTTCCTTGAATTGATAATAGGTTTTTCTTTGTCATTTTAAACAGATTCCAGTCAAAATCGGCTTCTTCGACTCATATCGTACCTAAAACCGCATCAAAACTGGAAATACCAGTTTAAACTATCATTTTTTGATACAAACAGTTATATATTCATGGCAATATCTTTCAAATTCTAGTCAAAATCGGCGTCTTTGGGCATTTTAGTAACGAAAACCTTTATAAACTATTAGATTTCGACGTAAGGCAACCATTCTGAGTCAAATAGTTGCCGATTTCGATAAAATCTTAGTCAGAATCTGCTTTTTCGCCTCTTATTGTACCCAAATCTACCTTAGAAATGCAGATATATACTTAGAACACCTTCTTTTGGGACAAATAATTGGTTTTCGCCCTTGATTTACGGAAGATTATAGCCAAAACATGCATTTTCATAACTTAGCGAACTGAAATCTACATTAAAACTGCAGATAACTACTTAAAAATTCACTTCCTTGAATTGATAATAGGTTTTTCTTTGTCATTTTAAACAGACTTTAGTCAAAATCGGCTTCTTCGACTCATATCGTACCTAAAACCGCATCAAAACTGCAAATATCAGTTTAAACTATCATTTTTTGATACAAACAGTTATATATTCATGTCAATATCTTTCAAATTCTAGTCAAAATCGGCGTCTTTGGGCATTTTAGTAACGAAAACCTTAATAAACTATTAGATTTCGACGTAAGGCAACCATTCTGAGTCAAATAGTTGCCGATTTCGATAAAATCCTAGTCAGAATCTGCTTTTTCGCCTCTTATTGTACCCAAATCTACCTTAGAAATGCAGATATATACTTAAAACACCTTCTTTTGGGACAAATAATTGGTTTTCGCCCTTGATTTACGGAAGATTATAGCCAAAACATGCATTTTCATAACTTAGCGAACTGAAATCTACATTAAAACTGCAGATAACTACTTAAAAATTGACTTCCTTGAATTGATGATAGGTTGTTCTTTGTCATTTTAAACAGATTCCAGTCAAAATCGGCTTCTTCGACTCATATCGTACCTAAAACCGCATCAAAACTGCAAATATCAGTTTAAACTATCATTTTTTGATACAAACAGTTATATATTCATGTCAATATCTTTCAAATTCTAGTCAAAATCGGCGTCTTTGGGCATTTTAGTAACGAAAACCTTAATAAACTATTAGATTTCGACGTAAGGCAACCATTCTGAGTCAAATAGTTGCCGAATTCGATAAAATCTTAGTCAGAATCTGCTTTTTCGCCTCTTATTGTACCCAAATCTACCTTAGAAATGCAGATATATACTCAGAACACCTTCTTTTGGGACAAATAATTGGTTTTCGCCCTTGATTTACGGAAGATTATAGCCAAAACATGCATTTTCATAACTTAGCGAACTGAAATCTACATTAAAACTGCAGATAACTACTTAAAAATTCACTTCCTTGAATTGATAATAGGTTGTTCTTTGTCATTTTAAACAGATTCCAGTCAAAATCGGCTTCTTCGACTCATATCGTACCTAAAACCGCATCAAAACTGCAAATATCAGTTTAAACTATCATTTTTTGATACAAACAGTTATATATTCATGTCAATATCTTTCAAATTCTAGTCAAAATCGGCGTCTTTGGGCATTTTAGTAACGAAAACCTTAATAAACTATTAGATTTCGACGTAAGGCAACCATTCTGAGTCAAATAGTTGCCGATTTCGATAAAATCTTAGTCAGAATCTGCTTTTTCGCTTCTTATTGTACCCAAGTCTACCTTAGAAATGCAGATATATACTTAAAACACCTTCTTTTGGGACAAATAATTGGTTTTCGCCCTTGATTTACGGAAGATTATAGCCAAAACATGCATTTTCATAACTAAGCGAACTTATTTGTCCCAAAAGAAGGTGTTTTAAGTATATATCTACATTTCTAAGGTAGATTTGGGTACAATAAGAGGCGAAAAAGCAGATTCTGACTAAGATTTTATCGAAATCGGCAACTATTTGACTCAGAATGGTTGCCTTACGTCGAAATCTAATAGTTTATTAAGGTTTTCGTTACTAAAATGCCCAAAGACGCCGATTTTGACTAGAATTTGAAAGATATTGACATGAATATATAACTGTTTGTATCAAAAAATGATAGTTTAAAATGATATTTGCAGTTTTGATGCGGTTTTAAATGCGATATGAATCGTAGAAGCCGATTTTGACAGGAATCTGTTTAAAATGACAAAGAAAAACCTATTATCAATTCAAGGAAGTGAATTTTTAAGTAGTTATCTGCAGTTTTAATGTAGATTTCAGTTCGCTAAGTTATGAAAATGCATGTTTTGGCTATAATCTTCCGTAAATCAAGGGCGAAAACCAATTATTTGTCCCAAAAGAAGGTGTTCTGAGTATATATCTGCATTTCTAAGGTAGATTTGGGTACAATAAGAGGCGAAAAAGCAGATTCTGACTAAGATCTTATCGAAATCGGCAACTATTCGACTCAGAATGGTCGCCTTACGTTGAAATCTAATAGTTTATTAAGGTTTTCGTTACTAGAATGCCCAAAGACGCACATTTTGACTAGAATTTGTAAGATATTGACATGAATATATAACTGTTTGTATCAAAAAATGATAGTTTAAACTGATATTTGCAGTTTTGATGCGGTTTTAGTTGAATCGAAGAAGCCGATTTTGACTGGAATCTGTTTAAAATGACAAAGAAAAACCTATTATCAATTCAAGGAAGTGAATTTTTAAGTAGTTATCTGCAGTTTTAATGTAGATTTCAGTTCGCTAAGTTATGAAAATGCATGTTTTGGCTATAATCTTCCGTAAATCAAGGGCGAAAACCAATTATTTGTCCCAAAAGAAGGTGTTTTAAGTATATATCTGCATTTCTAAGGTAGATTTGGGTACAATAAGGGACGAAAAAGCAGATTCTGACTAAGATTTTATCGAAATCGGCAACTATTTGACTCAGAATGGTTGCCTTACGTCGAAATCTAATAGTTTATTAATTTCTTTCAAACTTCATATCGTATCTAAAACCGCATCAAAACTGCAAATATCAGTTTAAACTATCATTTTTTGATACAAATAGTTATATATTCATGTCAATATCTTTCAAATTCTAGTCAAAATCGGCGTCTTTGGGCATTTTAGTAACGAAAACCTTAATAAACTATTAGATTTCGACGTAAGGCAACAATTCTGAGTCAAGTAGTTGCCGATTTCGATAAAATCTTAGTCAGAATCTGCTTTTTCGCCTCTTATTGTACCCAAATCTACCTTAGAAATGCAGATATATACTTAAAACACCTTCTTTTGGAACAAATAACTGGTCTTGGCCCTTGATTTACGGAAGATTATAGCCAAAACATGCATTTTCATAACTTAGCGAACTGAAATCTACATTAAAACTGCAGATAACTACTTAAAAATTCACTTCCTTGAATTGATAATATGTTTTTCTTTGTCATTTTAAACAGATTCCAGTCAAAATCGGCTTCTTCGACTCATATCGTACCTAAAACCGCATCAAAACTGCAAATATCAGTTTCAACTATCATTTTTTGATACAAACAGTTATATATTCATGTCAATATCTTTCAAATTCTAGTCAAAATCGGCGTCTTTGGGCATTTTAGTAACGAAAACCTTAATAAACTATTAGATTTCGACGTAATGCAACCATTCTGAGTCAAATAGTTGCCGATTTCGATAAAATCTTAGTCAGAATCTGCTTTTTCGCCTCTTATTGTACCCAAATCTACCTTAGAAATGCAGATATATACTTAGAACACCTTCTTTTGGGACAAATAATTGGTTTTCGCCCTTGATTTACGGAAGATTATAGCCAAAACATGCATTTTCATAACTTAGCGAACTGAAATCTACATTAAAACTGCAGATAACTACTTAAAAATTCACTTCCTTGAATTGATAATAGGTTTTTCTTTGTCATTTTAAACAGACTCCAGTCAAAATCGGCTTCTTCGACTCATATCGTACCTAAAACCGCATCAAAACCGCAAATATCAGTTTAAACTATCATTTTTTGATACAAACAGTTATATATTCATGTCAATATCTTTCAAATTCTAGTCAAAATCGGCGTCTTTGGGCATTTTAGTAACGAAAACCTTAATAAACTATTAGATTTCGACGTAAGGCAACCATTCTGAGTCAAATAGTTGCCGATTTCGATAAAATCTTAGGCAGAATCTGCTTTTTCGCCTCTTATTGTACGCAAATCTACCTTAGAAATGCAGATATATACTTAAAACACCTTCTTTTGGGACAAATAATTGGTTTTCGCCCTTGATTTACGGAAGATTATAGCCAAAACATGCATTTTCATAACTTAGCGAACTGAAATCTACATTAAAACTGCAGATAACTACTTAAAAATTCACTTCCTTGAATTGATAATAGGTTTTTCTTTGTCATTTTAAACAGATTCCAGTCAAAATCGGCTTCTTCGATTCAACTAAAACCGCATCAAAACTGCAAATATCAGTTTAAACTATCATTTTTTGATACAAACAGTTATATATTCATGTCAATATCTTTCAAATTCTAGTCAAAATCGGCGTCTTTGGGCATTTTAGTAACGAAAACCTTAATAAACTATTAGATTTCGACGTGAGGCAACCTTTCTGAGTCAAATAGTTGCCGATTTCGATAAAATCTTAGTCAGAATCTGCTTTTTCGCCTCTTATTGTACCCAAATCTACCTTAGAAATGCAGATATATACTTAAAACACCTTCTTTTGGGACAAATAATTGGTTTTCGCCCTTAATTTACGGAAGATTATAGCCAAAACATGCATTTTCATAACTTAGCGAACTGAAATCTACATTAAAACTGCAGATAACTACTTAAAAATTCACTTCCTTGAATTGATAATAGGTTTTTCTTTGTCATTTTAAACAGATTCCAGTCAAAATCGGCTTCTTCGACTCATATCGTACCTAAAACCGCATCAAAACTGCAAATATCAGTTTAAACTATCATTTTTTGATACAAACAGTTATATATTCATGTCAATATCTTTCAAATTCTAGTAAAAATCGGCGTCTTTGTTCATTTTAGTAACGAAAACCTTAATAAACTATTAGATTTCGACGTAAGGCAACCATTCTGAGTCAAATAGTTGCCGATTTCGATAAAATCTTAGTCAGAATCTGCTTTTTCGCCTCTTATTGTACCCAAATCTACCTTAGAAATGCAGATATATACTTAAAACACCTTCTTTTGGGACAAATAATTGGTTTTCGCCCTTGATTACAACATGCATTTTCATAACTTAGCGAACTGAAATCTACATTAAAACTGCAGATAACTACTTAAAAATTCACTTCCTTGAATTGATAATTGGTTTTTCTTTGTCATTTTAAACAGATTCCAGTCAAAATCGGCTTCTTCGATTCATATCGTACCTAAAACCGCATCAAAACTGCAAATATCAGTTTAAACTATCATTTTTTGATACAAACAGTTATATATTCATGTCAATATCTTTCAAATTCTAGTCAAAATCGGCTTCTTCGATTCATATCGTATCTAAAACCGCATCAAAACTGCAAATATCAGTTTAAACTATCATTTTTTGATACAAACAGTTATATATTCATGTCAATATCTCTCAAATTCTAGTCAAAATCGGCGTCTTTGGGCATTTTAGTAACGAAAACCTTAATAAACTATTAGAATTCGACGTAAGGCAACCATTCTGAGTCAAATAGTTGCCGATTTCGATAAAATCTTAGTCAGAATCTGCTTTTTCGCCTCTTATTGTACCCAAATCTACCTTAGAAATGCAGATATATACTTAAAACACCTCCTTTTGGGACAAATAATTGGTTTTCGCCCTTGATTTACGGAAGATTATAGCCAAAACATGCATTTTCATAACTTAGCGAACTGAAATCTACATTAAAACTGCAGATAACTACTTAAAAATTCACTTCCTTGAATTGATAATAGGTTTTTCTTTGCCATTTTAAACAGATTCCAGACAAAATCGGCTTCTTCGATTCATATCGTATCTAAAACCGCATCAAAACTGCAAATATCAGTTTAAACTATCATTTTTTGATACAAACAGTTATATATTCATGTCAATATCTTTCAAATTCTAGTAAAAAACGGCTTCTTTGGGCATTTTAGTAACGAAAACCTAAATAAACTATTAGATTTCGACGTAAGGCAACCATTCTGAGTCAAATAGTTGCCGATTTCGATAAAATCTTAGTCAGAATCTGCTTTTTCGCCTCTTATTGTACCCAAATCTACCTTAGAAATGCAGATATATACTTAAAACACCTTCTTTTGCGACAAATAATTGGTTTTCGCCCTTGATTTACGGAAGATTATAGCCAAAACATGCATTTTCATAACTTAGCGAACTGAAATCTACATTAAAACTGCAGATAACTACGTAAAAATTCACTTCCTTGAATTGATAATAGGTTTTTCTTTGTCATTTTAAACAGATTCCAGTCAAAATCGGCTTCTTCAATTCATATCGTACCTAAAACCGCATCAAAACTGCAAATATCAGTTTAAACTATCATTTTTTGATACATACAGTTATATATTTATGTCAATATCTCTCAAATTCTAGTCAAAATCGGCGTCTTTGGGCAATTTAGTAACGAAAACCTTAATAAACTATTAGATTTCGACGTAAGGCAACCTTTCTGAGTCAAATAGTTGCCGATTTCGATAAAATCTTAGTCAGAATCTGTTTTTTCGCCTCTTATTGTACCCAAATCTACCTTAGAAATGCAGATATATACTTAAAACACCTTCTTTTGGGACAAATAATTGGTTTTCGCCCTTGATTTACGGAAGATTATAGCCAAAACATGCATTTTCATAACTTAGCGAACTGAAATCTACATTAAAACTGCAGATAACTACTTAAAAATTCACTTCCTTGAATTGATAATAGGTTTTTCTTTGTCATTTTAAACAGATTCCAGACAAAATCGGCTTCTTCGATTCATATCGTATCTAAAACCGCATCAAAACTGCAAATATCAGTTTAAACTATCATTTTTTGATACAAACAGTTATATATTCATGTCAATATCTTTCAAATTCTAGTCAAAATCTTCGTCTTTGGGCATTTTAGTAACGAAAACCTTAATAAACTATTAGATTTCGACGTAAGGCAACCGTTCTGAGTCAAATAGTTGCCGATTTCGATAAAATCTTAGTCAGAATCTGCTTTTTCGCCTCTTATTGTACCCAAATCTACCTTAGAAATGCAGATATATACTTAAAACACTTTCTTTTGGGACAAATAATTGGTTTTCGCCCTTGATTTACGGAAGATTATAGCCAAAACATGCATTTTCATAACTTAGCGAACTGAAATCTACATTAAAACTGCAGATAACTACTTAAAAATTCACTTCCTTGAATTGATAATAGGTTTTTCTTTGTCATTTTAAACAGATTCCAGACAAAATCGGCTTCTTCGATTCATATCGTATCTAAAACCGCATCAAAACTGCAAATATCAGTTTAAACTATCATTTTTTGATACAAACAGTTATATATTCATGTCAATATCTTTCAAATTCTAGTCAAAATCGGCGTCTTTGGGCATTTTAGTAACGAAAACCTTAATAAACTATTAGATTTCGACGTAAGGCAACCTTTCTGAGTCAAATAGTTGCCGATTTCGATAAAATCTTAGTCAGAATCTGTTTTTTCGCCTCTTATTGTACCCAAATCTACCTTAGAAATGCAGATATATACTTAAAACACCTTCTTTTGGGACAAATAATTGGTTTTCGCCCTTGATTTACGGAAGATTATAGCCAAAACATGCATTTTCATAACTTAGCGAACTGAAATCTACATTAACACTGCAGATAACTACTTAAAAATTCACTTCCTTGAATTGATAATAGGTTTTTCTTTGTCATTTTAAACAGATTCCAGTCAAAATCGGCTTCTTCGACTCATATCGTACCTAAAACCGCATCAAAACTGCAAATATCAGTTTAAACTATCATTTTTTGATACAAACAGTTATATATTCATGTCAATATCTCTCAAATTCTAGTCAAAATCGGCGTCTTTGGGCATTTTAGTAACGAAAACCTTAATAAACTATTAGATTTCGACGTAAGGCAACCTTTCTGAGTCAAATAGTTGCCGATTTCGATAAAATCTTAGTCAGAATCTGTTTTTTCGCCTCTTATTGTACCCAAATCTACCTTAGAAATGCAGATATATACTTAAAACACCTTCTTGTGGGACAAATAATTGGTTTTCGCCCTTGATTTACGGAAGATTATAGCCAAAACATGCATTTTCATAACTTAGCGAACTGAAATCTACATTAAAACTGCAGATAACTACTTAAAAATTCACTTCCTTGAATTGATAATTGGTTTTTCTTTGTCATTTTAAACAGATTCCAGACAAAATCGGCTTCTTCGATTCATATCGTATCTAAAACCGCATCAAAACTGCAAATATCAGTTTAAACTATCATTTTTTGATTCAAACAGTTATATATTATATTCATGTCAATATCTTTCAAATTCTAGTCAAAATCGGCGACTTTGGGCATTTTAGTAACGAAAACCTTAATAAACTATTAGATTTCGACGTAAGGCAACCATTCTGAGCCAAATAGTTGCCGATTTCGATAAAATCTTAGTCAGAATCTGCTTTTTCGCCTCTTATTGTACTCAAATCTACCTTAGAAATGCAGATATATACTTAAAACACCTTCTTTTGGGACAAATAATTGGTTTTCGCCCTTGATTTACGGAAGATTATAGCCAAAACATGCATTTTCATAACTTAGCGAACTGAAATCTACATTAACACTGCAGATAACTACTTAAAAATTCACTTCCTTGAATTGATAATAGGTTTTTCTTTGTCATTTTAAACAGATTCCAGTCAAAATCGGCTTCTTCGACTCATATCGTACCTAAAACCGCATCAAAACTGCAAATATCAGTTTAAACTATCATTTTTTGATACAAACAGTTATATATTCATGTCAATATCTCTCAAATTCTAGTCAAAATCGGCGTCTTTGGGCATTTTAGTAACGAAAACCTTAATAAACTATTAGATTTCGACGTAAGGCAACCTTTCTGAGTCAAATAGTTGCCGATTTCGATAAAATCTTAGTCAGAATCTGTTTTTTCGCCTCTTATTGTACCCAAATCTACCTTAGAAATGCAGATATATACTTAAAACACCTTCTTGTGGGACAAATAATTGGTTTTCGCCCTTGATTTACGGAAGATTATAGCCAAAACATGCATTTTCATAACTCAGCGAACTGAAATCTACATTAAAACTGCAGATAACTACTTAAAAATTCACTTCCTTGAATTGATAATTGGTTTTTCTTTGTCATTTTAAACAGATTCCAGACAAAATCGGCTTCTTCGATTCATATCGTATCTAAAACCGCATCAAAACTGCAAATATCAGTTTAAACTATCATTTTTTGATTCAAACAGTTATATATTATATTCATGTCAATATCTTTCAAATTCTAGTCAAAATCGGCGTCTTTGGGCATTTTAGTAACGAAAACCTTAATAAACTATTAGATTTCGACGTAAGGCAACCATTCTGAGCCAAATAGTTGCCGATTTCGATAAAATCTTAGTCAGAATCTGCTTTTTCGCCTCTTATTGTACTCAAATCTACCTTAGAAATGCAGATATATACTTAAAACACCTTCTTTTGGGACAAATAATTGGTTTTCGCCCTTGATTTACGGAAGATTATAGCCAAAACATGCATTTTCATAACTTAGCGAACTGAAATCTACATTAAAACTGCAGGTAACTACTTAAAAATTCACTTCCTTGAATTGAATAGGTTTTTCTTTGTCATTTTAAACAGATTCCAGTCAAAATCGGCTTCTTCGACTCATATCGTACCTAAAACCGCATCAAAACTGCAAATATCAGATTAAACTATCATTTTTTGATACAAACAGTTATATATTCATGTCAATATCTTTCAAATTCTAGTCAAAATCGGCGTCTTTGGGCATTTTAGTAACGAAAACCTTAATAAACTATTAGATTTCGAGGTAAGGCAACCATTCTGAGTCAAATAGTTGCCGATTTCAATAAAATCTTAGTCAGAATCTGCTTTTTCGCCTCTTATTGTACCCAAATCTACCTTAGAAATGCAGATATATACTTAAAACACCTTCTTTTGGGACAAATAATTGGTTTTCGCCCTTGATTTACGGAAGATTATAGCCAAAACATGCATTTTCATAACTTAGCGAACTGAAATCTACATTAAAACTGCAGACAACTACTTAAAAATTCACTTCCTTGAATTGATAATAGGTTTTTCTTTGTCATTTTAAACAGATTCCAGTCAAAATCGGCTTCTTCGCCTCATATCGTACCTAAAACCGCATCAAAACTGCAAATATCAGTTTAAACTATCATTTTTTGATACATACAGTTATATATTTATGTCAATATCTCTCAAATTCTAGTCAAAATCGGCGTCTTTGGGCATTTTAGTAACGAAAACCTTAATAAACTATTAGATTTCGACGTAAGGCAACCTTTCTGAGTCAAATAGTTGCCGATTTCGATAAAATCTTAGTCAGAATCTGTTTTTTCGCCTCTTATTGTACCCAAATCTACCTTAGAAATGCAGATATATACTTAAAACACCTTCTTTTGGGACAAATAATTGGATTTCGCCCTTGATTTACGGAAGATTATAGCCAAAACATGCATTTTCATAACTTAGCGAACTGAAATCTACATTAAAACTGCAGATAACTACTTAAAAATTCACTTCCTTGAATTGATAATAGGTTTTTCTTTGTCATTTTAAACAGATTCCAGACAAAATCGGCTTCTTCGATTCATATCGTATCTAAAACCGCATCAAAACTGCAAATATCAGTTTAAACTATCATTTTTTGATACAAACAGTTATATATTCATGTCAATATCTTTCAAATTCTAGTCAAAATCTTCGTCTTTGGGCATTTTAGTAACGAAAACCTTAATAAACTATTAGATTTCGACGTAAGGCAACCGTTCTGAGTCAAATAGTTGCCGATTTCGATAAAATCTTAGTCAGAATCTGCTTTTTCGCCTCTTATTGTACCCAAATCTACCTTAGAAATGCAGATATATACTTAAAACACCTTCTTTTGGGACAAATAATTGGTTTTCGCCCTTGATTTACGGAAGATTATAGCCAAAACATGCATTTTCATAACTTAGCGAACTGAAATCTACATTAAAACTGCAGATAACTACTTAAAAATTCACTTCCTTGAATTGATAATAGGTTTTTCTTTGTCATTTTAAACAGATTCCAGACAAAATCGGCTTCTTCGATTCATATCGTATCTAAAACCGCATCAAAACTGCAAATATCAGTTTAAACTATCATTTTTTGATACAAACAGTTATATATTCATGTCAATATCTTTCAAATTCTAGTCAAAATCGGCGTCTTTGGGCATTTTAGTAACGAAAACCTTAATAAACTATTAGATTTCGACGTAAGGCAACCTTTCTGAGTCAAATAGTTGCCGATTTCGATAAAATCTTAGTCAGAATCTGTTTTTTCGCCTCTTATTGTACCCAAATCTACCTTAGAAATGCAGATATATACTTAAAACACCTTCTTTTGGGACAAATAATTGGTTTTCGCCCTTGATTTACGGAAGATTATAGCCAAAACATGCATTTTCATAACTTAGCGAACTGAAATCTACATTAACACTGCAGATAACTACTTAAAAATTCACTTCCTTGAATTGATAATAGGTTTTTCTTTGTCATTTTAAACAGATTCCAGTCAAAATCGGCTTCTTCGACTCATATCGTACCTAAAACCGCATCAAAACTGCAAATATCAGTTTAAACTATCATTTTTTGATACAAACAGTTATATATTCATGTCAATATCTCTCAAATTCTAGTCAAAATCGGCGTCTTTGGGCATTTTAGTAACGAAAACCTTAATAAACTATTAGATTTCGACGTAAGGCAACCTTTCTGAGTCAAATAGTTGCCGATTTCGATAAAATCTTAGTCAGAATCTGTTTTTTCGCCTCTTATTGTACCCAAATCTACCTTAGAAATGCAGATATATACTTAAAACACCTTCTTGTGGGACAAATAATTGGTTTTCGCCCTTGATTTACGGAAGATTATAGCCAAAACATGCATTTTCATAACTTAGCGAACTGAAATCTACATTAAAACTGCAGATAACTACTTAAAAATTCACTTCCTTGAATTGATAATTGGTTTTTCTTTGTCATTTTAAACAGATTCCAGACAAAATCGGCTTCTTCGATTCATATCGTATCTAAAACCGCACCAAAACTGCAAATATCAGTTTAAACTATCATTTTTTGATTCAAACAGTTATATATTATATTCATGTCAATATCTTTCAAATTCTAGTCAAAATCGGCGTCTTTGGGCATTTTAGTAACGAAAACCTTAATAAACTATTAGATTTCGACGTAAGGCAACCATTCTGAGCCAAATAGTTGCCGATTTCGATAAAATCTTAGTCAGAATCTGCTTTTTCGCCTCTTATTGTACTCAAATCTACCTTAGAAATGCAGATATATACTTAAAACACCTTCTTTTGGGACAAATAATTGATTTTCGCCCTTGATTTACGGAAGATTATAGCCAAAACATGCATTTTCATAACTTAGCGAACTGAAATCTACATTAAAACTGCAGGTAACTACTTAAAAATTCACTTCCTTGAATTGAATAGGTTTTTCTTTGTCATTTTAAACAGATTCCAGTCAAAATCGGCTTCTTCGACTCATATCGTACCTAAAACCGCATCAAAACTGCAAATATCAGTTTAAACTATCATTTTTTGATACAAACAGTTATATATTCATGTCAATATCTCTCAAATTCTAGTCAAAATCGGCGTCTTTGGGCATTTTAGTAACGAAAACCTTAATAAACTATTAGATTTCGACGTAAGGCAACCTTTCTGAGTCAAATAGTTGCCGATTTCGATAAAATCTTAGTCAGAATCTGCTTTTTCGCCTCTTATTGTACTCAAATCTACCTTAGAAATGCAGATATATACTTAAAACACCTTCTTTTGGGACAAATAATTGGTTTTCGCCCTTGATTTACGGAAGATTATAGCCAAAACATGCATTTTCATAACTTAGCGAACTGAAATCTACATTAACACTGCAGATAACTACTTAAAAATTCACTTCCTTGAATTGATAATAGGTTTTTCTTTGTCATTTTAAACAGATTCCAGTCAAAATCGGCTTCTTCGACTCATATCGTACCTAAAACCGCATCAAAACTGCAAATATCAGTTTAAACTATCATTTTTTGATACAAACAGTTATATATTCATGTCAATATCTCTCAAATTCTAGTCAAAATCGGCGTCTTTGGGCATTTTAGTAACGAAAACCTTAATAAACTATTAGATTTCGACGTAAGGCAACCTTTCTGAGTCAAATAGTTGCCGATTTCGATAAAATCTTAGTCAGAATCTGTTTTTTCGCCTCTTATTGTACCCAAATCTACCTTAGAAATGCAGATATATGCTTAAAACACCTTCTTGTGGGACAAATAATTGGTTTTCGCCCTTGATTTACGGAAGATTATAGCCAAAACATGCATTTTCATAACTCAGCGAACTGAAATCTACATTAAAACTGCAGATAACTACTTAAAAATTCACTTCCTTGAATTGATAATTGGTTTTTCTTTGTCATTTTAAACAGATTCCAGACAAAATCGGCTTCTTCGATTCATATCGTATCTAAAACCGCATCAAAACTGCAAATATCAGTTTAAACTATCATTTTTTGATTCAAACAGTTATATATTATATTCATGTCAATATCTTTCAAATTCTAGTCAAAATCGGCGTCTTTGGGCATTTTAGTAACGAAAACCTTAATAAACTATTAGATTTCGACGTAAGGCAACCATTCTGAGCCAAATAGTTGCCGATTTCGATAAAATCTTAGTCAGAATCTGCTTTTTCGCCTCTTATTGTACTCAAATCTACCTTAGAAATGCAGATATATACTTAAAACACCTTCTTTTGGGACAAATAATTGGTTTTCGCCCTTGATTTACGGAAGATTATAGCCAAAACATGCATTTTCATAACTTAGCGAACTGAAATCTACATTAAAACTGCAGGTAACTACTTAAAAATTCACTTCCTTGAATTGAATAGGTTTTTCTTTGTCATTTTAAACAGATTCCAGTCAAAATCGGCTTCTTCGACTCATATCGTACCTAAAACCGCATCAAAACTGCAAATATCAGATTAAACTATCATTTTTTGATACAAACAGTTATATATTCATGTCAATATCTTTCAAATTCTAGTCAAAATCGGCGTCTTTGGGCATTTTAGTAACGAAAACCTTAATAAACTATTAGATTTCGAGGTAAGGCAACCATTCTGAGTCAAATAGTTGCCGATTTCAATAAAATCTTAGTCAGAATCTGCTTTTTCGCCTCTTATTGTACCCAAATCTACCTTAGAAATGCAGATATATACTTAGAACACCTCCTTTTGGGACAAATAATTGGTTTTCGCCCTTGATTTACGGAAGATTATATCCAAAACATGCATTTTCATAACTTAGCGAACTGAAATCTACATTAAAACTGCAGATAACTACTTAAAAATTCACTTCCTTGAATTGATAATAGGTTTTCCTTTGTCATTTTAAACAGATTCCAGACAAAATCGGCTTCTTCGATTCATATCGTATCTAAAACCGCATCAAAACTGCAAATATCAATTTAAACTATCATTTTTTGATACAAACAGTTATATATTCATGTCAATATCTTTCAAATTCTAGTCAAAATCGGCGTCTTTGGGCATTTTAGTAACTAAAACCTTAATAAACTATTAGATTTCGACGTAAGGCAACCATTCTGAGTCAAATAGTTGCCGATCTAAGGTAGATTTGGGTACAATAAGAGGCGAAAAAGCAGATTCTGACTAAGATTTTATCGAAATCGGCAACTAATTGACTCAGAATGGTTGCCTTACGTCGAAATCTAATAGTTTTTTAAGGTTTTCGTTACTAAAATGCCCAAAGACGCCGATGTTGACTAGAATTTGAAAGATATTGACATGAATATATAACTGTTTGTATCAAAAAATGATAGTTTAAACTGATATTTGCAGTTTTGATGCGGTTTTAGGTACGATATGAGTCGAAGAAGCCGATTTTGACTGGAATCTGTTTAAAATGACAATGAAAAACCTATTATCAATTCAAGGAAGTGAATTTTTAAGTAGTTATCTGCAGTTATAATGTAGATTTCAGTTCGCTAAGTTATGAAAATGCATGTTTTGGCTATAATCTTCCGTAAATCAAGGGCGAAAACCAATTATTTGTCCCAAAAGAAGGTGTTTTAAGTATATATCTGCATTTCTAAGGTAGATTTGGGTACAATAAGAGGCGAAAAAGCAGATTCTGACTAAGATTGTATCGAAATCGGCAACTATTTGACTCAGAATGGTTGCCTTACGTCGAAATCTAATAGTTTATTAAGGTTTTCGTTACTAAAATGCCCAAAGACGCCGATTTTGACTAGAATTTGAATGATATTGACATGAATATATAACTGTTTGTATCAAAAAATGATAGTTTAAACTGATATTTGCAGTTTTGATGCGGTTTTAGGTACGATATGAGTCGAAGAAGCCGATTTTGACTGGAATCTGTTTAAAATGACAAAGAAAAACCTATTATCAATTCAAGGAACTGAATTTTTAAGTAGTTATCTGCAGTTTTAATGTAGATTTCAGTTCGCCAAGTTATGAAAATGCATGTTTTCGCTATAATCTTCTGTAAATCAAGGGCGAAAACCAATTATTTGTCCCAAAAGAAGGTGTTTTAAGTATATATCTGCATTTCTAAGGTAGATTTGGGTACAATAAGAGGCGAAAAAGCAGATTCTGACTAAGATTTTATCGAAATCGGCAACTATTTGACTCAGAAAGGTTGCCTTACGTCGAAATCTAATAGTTTATTATGGTTTTCGTTACTAAAATGCCCAAAGACGCCGATTTTGACTAGAATTTGAAAGATATTGACATGAAAATATAACTGTTTGTATCAAAAAATGATAGTTTAAACTGATATTTGCAGTTTTGATGCGGTTTTAGGTACGATATGAGTCGAAGAAGCCGATTTTGACTGGAATCTGTTTAAAATGACAAAGAAAAACCTATTATCAATTCAAGGAAGTGAATTTTTAGTAGTTATCTGCAGTTTTAATGTAGATTTCAGTTCGCTAAGTTATGAAAATGCATGTTTTGGCTATAATCTTCCGTAAATCAAAGGCGAAAACCAATTATTTGTCCCAAAAGAAGGTGTTTTAAGTATATATCTGCGTTTCTAAGGTAGATTTGGGTACAATAAGAGGCGAAAAAGCAGATTCTGACTAAGATTTTATCGAAATCGGCAACTATTTGACTCAGAATGGTTGCCTTACGTCGAAATCTTATAGTTTATTAAGGTTTTCGTTACTAAAATGCCCAAAGACGCCGATTTTGACTAGAATTTGAAAGATATTGACATGAAAATATAACTGTTTGTATCAAAAAATGATAGTTTAAACTGATATTTGCAGTTTTGATGCGGTTTTAGGTACGATATGAGTCGAAGAAGCCGATTTTGACTGGAATCTGTTTAAAATGACAAAGAAAAACCTATTATCAATTCAAGGAAGTGAATTTTTAGTAGTTATCTGCAGTTTTAATGTAGATTTCAGTTCGCTAAGTTATGAAAATGCATGTTTTGGCTATAATCTTCCGTAAATCAAAGGCGAAAACCAATTATTTGTCCCAAAAGAAGGTGTTTTAAGTATATATCTGCGTTTCTAAGGTAGATTTGGGTACAATAAGAGGCGAAAAAGCAGATTCTGACTAAGATTTTATCGAAATCGGCAACTATTTGACTCAGAAAGGTTGCCTTACGTCGAAATCTAATAGTTTATTAAGGTTTTCGTTACTAAAATGCCCAAAGACGCCGATTTTGACTAGAATTTGAAAGATATTGACATGAATATATAACTGTTTGTATCAAAAAATGATAGTTTAAACTGATATTTGCAGTTTTGATGCGGTTTTAGATACGATATGAATCGAAGAAGCAGATTTTGACTGGAATCTGTTTAAAATGACAAAGAAAAACCTATTATCAATTCAAGGAAGTGAATTTTTAAGTAGTTATCTGCAGTTTTAATGTAGATTTCAGTTCGCTAAGTTATGAAAATGCATGTTTTGGCTATAATCTTCCGTAAATCAAGGGCGAAAACCAATTATTTGTCCCAAAAGAAGGTGTTTTAAATATATATCATATATCTGCATTTCTAAGGTAGATTTGGGTACAATAAGAGGCGAAAAAGCAGATTCTGACTAAGATTTTATCGAAATCGGCAACTATTTGACTCAGAATGGTTGCCTTACGTCGAAATCTAATAGTTTATTAAGGTTTTCGTCACTAAAAGGCCCAAAGACGCCGATTTTGACTAGAATTTGAAAGATATTGACATGAATATATAACTGTTTGTATCAAAAATGATAGTTTAAACTGATATTTGCAGTTTTGATGTGGTTTTAGGTACGATATGAGTCGAAGAAGCCGATTTTGACTGGAATCTGTTTAAAATGACAAAGAAAAACCTATTATCAATTCAAGGAAGTGAATTTTTAAGTAGTTATCTGCAGTTTTAATGAAGATTTCAGTTCGCTAAGTTATGAAAATGCATGTTTTGGCTATAATCTTCCGTAAAGCAAGAGCGAAAACCAATTATTTGCCCCAAAAGAAGGTGTTTTAAGTATATATCTGCATTTCTAACCTAGATTTGGGTACAATAAGAGGCGAAAAAGCAGATTCTGACTAAGATTTTATCGAAATCGGCAACTATTTGGCTCAGAATGGTTGCCTTACGTCGAAATTTAATAGTTTATTAAGGTTTTCGTTACTAAAATGCCCAAAGACGCCGATTTTGACTAGAATTTGAAAGATATTGACATGAATATATAACTGTTTGTATCAAAAAATGATAGTTTAAACTGATATTTGCAGTTTTGATGCGGTTTTAGATACGATATGAATCGAAGAAGAAGATTTTGACTGGAATCTGTTTAAAATGACAATGAAAAACCTATTATCAATTCAAGGAAGTGAATTTTTAAGTAGTTAACTGCAGTTTTAACGTAGATTTCAGTTCGCTAAGTTATGAAAATGCATGTTTTGGCTATAATCTTCCGTAAATCAAGGGCGAAAACCAGTTATTTGTCCCAAAAGAAGGTGTTTTAAGTATATATCTGCATTTCTAAGGTAGATTTGGGTACAATAAGAGGCGAAAAAGCAGATTCTGACTAAGATTTTATCGAAATCGGCAACTATTTGACTCAGAATGGTTGCCTTACGTCGAAATCTAATAGTTTATTAAGGTTTTCGTTACTAAAATGCCCAAAGACGCCGATTTTGACTAGAATTTGAAAGATATTGACATGAATATATAACTGTTTGTATCAAAAAATGATAGTTTAAACTGATATTTGCAGTTTTGATGCGGTTTTAGGTACGATATGAGTCGAAGAAGCCGATTTTGACTGGAATCTGTTTAAAATGACAAAGAAAAACCTATTATCAATTCAAGGAAGTGAATTTTTAAGTAGTTATCTGCAGTTTTAATGTAGATTTCAGTTCGCTAAGTTATGAAAATGCATGTTTTGGCTATAATCTTCCGTAAATCAAAGGCGAAAACCAATTATTTGTCCCAAAAGAAGGTGTTTTAAGTATATATCTGCATTTCTAAGGTAGATTTGGGTACAATAAGAGGCGAAAAAGCAGATTCTGACTAAGATTTTATCGAAATCGGCAACTATTTGACTCAGAAAGGTTGCCTTACGTCGAAATCTAATAGTTTATTAAGGTTTTCGTTACTAAAATGCCCAAAGACGCCGATTTTGACTAGAATTTGAAAGATATTGACATGAATATATAACTGTTTGTATCAAGAAATGATAGTTTAAACTGATATTTGCAGTTTTGATGTGGTTTTAGGTACGATATGAGTCGAAGAAGCCGATTTTGACTGGAATCTGTTTAAAATGACAAAGAAAAACCTATTATCAATTCAAGGAAGTGAATTTTTAAGTAGTTATCTGCAGTTTTAATGTAGATTTCAGTTCGCTAAGTTATGAAAATGCATGTTTTGGCTATAATCTTCCGTAAAGCAAGGGCGAAAACCAATTATTTGTCCCAAAAGAAGGTGTTTTAAGTATATATCTGCATTTCTAACCTAGATTTGGGTACAATAAGAGGCGAAAAAGCAGATTCTGACTAAGATTTTATCGAAATCGGCAACTATTTGGCTCAGAATAGTTGCCTTACGTCGAAATCTAATAGTTTATTAAGGTTTTCGTTACTAGAATGCCCAAAGACGCCGATTTTGACTAGAATTTGAAAGATATTGACATGAATATATAACTGTTTGTATCAAAAAATTATAATTTAAACTGATATTTGCAGTTTTGTTGCGGTTTTAGATATGATATGAATCGAAGAAGCCGATTTTGACTGGAATCTGTTTAAAATGACAAAGAAAAACCTATTATCAATTCAAGAAAGTAAATTTTAATGTAGTTATCTGCAGTTTTAATGTAGATTTCAGTTCGCTAAGTTATGAAAATGCATGTTTTGGCTATAATCTTCCATAAATCAAGGGCGAAAACCAATTATTTGTCCCAAAAGAAGGTGTTTTAAATATATATCTGCATTTCTAAGGAAGATTTGGGTACAATAAGAGGCGAAAAAGCAGATTCTGACTAAGATTTTATCGAAATCGGCAACTATTTGATTCAGAAAGGTTGCCTTACGTCGAAATCTAATAGTTTATTAAGGTTTTCGTTACTAAAATGCCCAAAGACGCCGATTTTGACTAGAATTTGAAAGATACTGACATGAATATATAACTGTATCAAAAAATGATAGTTTAAACTGATATTTGCAGTTTTGATGCGGTTTTAGATACGATATGAATCGAAGAAGCCGATTTTGACTGGAATCTGTTTAAAATGACAAAGAAAAACCTATTATCAATTCAAGGAAGTGAATTTTTAAGTAGTTATCTGCAGTTTTAATGTAGATTTCAGTTCGCTAAGTTATGAAAATGCATGTTTTGGCTATAATCTTCCGTAAATCAAGGGCGAAAACCAATTATTTGTCCCAAAAGAAGGTGTTTTAAGTATATATCTGCATTTCTAAGGTAGATTTGGGTACAATAAGAGGCGAAAAAGCAGATTCTGACTAAGATTTTATCAAAATCGGCAACTATTTGACTCAGAAAGGTTGTTTTACGTCGAAATCTAATAGTTTATTAAGGTTTTCGTTACTAAAATGCCCAAAGACGCCGATTTTGACTAGAATTTGAAAGATATTGACATGAATATATAACTGTTTGTATCAAAAAATGATAGTTTAAACTGATATTTGCAGTTTTGATGCGGTTTTAGATACAATATGAATCGAAGAAGCCGATTTTGACTGGAATAATGGACTTATATTTCAACGCATGGCACATCACCAGAAATAGTTCTACTTTCAAACAGATTTAGCCCTGGTCTGTCGGTTAAGCCGTCTGACTAGAAATCAGATTCTCTATGGCAGCGTAGTTTCGAAACCCACCTACTACAAACGGCCATTGTTTTGCCTGAAATATATAATTTTTAATTAACAGCTCAGAACAGAAATTTTTCTTAAATATGGGGATTGAGTACATAAATTTATAAAAATATAATTTACTTATATTTCAACGCATGGCACATCACCAGAAATAGTTCGACTTTCAAACAGATTTAGCCTTGTCCTGTCGGTTAAGGCGTCTGACTTGAAATCAGATTCTCTATGGTAGCGTAGGATCGAAACCTACCTACTGCTAACGGCCATTGTTTTGCTTGAAATATATAATTTTTAGTTAACAGCTTAGAACAGAAATTTTTCTCAAATATGGGAATTGATTACATAAATTTAAAAAAATATAATGGCCTTATATTTCAACGCATGGCACATCACCAGAAATAGTTCGACTGTCAAACAGATTTAGCCTTGGTCTGTCGGATAAGGCGTATGACTAGAAATCAGATTCTCTATCAGCATAGGTTCGAAACCTACCTACTGCAAACGACCATTGTTTTGCTTGAAATATAATTTTTGTAATTAGCAGCTCAGCCAAGAAAATTTTGTCAATTATGGGGATTGAGTGCATAAATTTATAACAATATAATGCCCTTATATTTCAAAGCATGGCATATCACCAGAAATGGTTCTACTTTCAAACAGATTTAGCCTGGGTCTGTCCGTTAAAGCGTCTGTCTAGAAAACAGGTTCCCCATGGCAGCGCAGGTTCAAAACCTACCTAATGCAAACGGCCATTGTTTTGCTTGAAATATATATTTTCTAATTAACAGCTCAGCCTAGAAATTTTTCTCAAATATGGGGATTGAATACATAAATTTATAAAAATATAATGGACTTATATTTCAACGCATGGCACATCACCAGAAATAGTTCGACTTTCAAACAGATTTAGCTTTGGTCGGTCGGTTAAGGCGTCTGACTAGAAATCAGATTCTCTATCAGCATAGGTTCGAAACCTACCTACTGCAAACGACCATTGTTTTGTTTGAAATATAATTTTTGTAATTAGCAGCTCAGCCAGGAAAATTTTGTCAATTATGGGGATTGAGTGCATAAATTTATAACAATATAATGCCCTTATATTTCAAAGCATGGCATATCACCAGAAATGGTTCTACTTTCAAACAGATTTAGCCTTGGTCTGTCCGTTAAAGCGTCTGTCTAGAAATCAGATTCCCCATGGCAGCGCAGGTTCGAAACCTACCTAATGCAAACGGCCATTGTTTTGCTTGAAATATATATTTTCTAATTAACAGCTCAGCCTAGAAATTTTTCTCAAATATGGGGATTGAATACATAAATTTATAAAAATATAATGGACTTATATTTCAACGCATGGCACATCACCAGAAATATATCACCAAAATTATATTTCAAGCAAAACAATGGTCGTTTGCAGTAGGTAGGTTTCGAACCTATGCTGATAGAGAATCTGATTTCTAGTCATACGCCTTATCCGACAGACCAAGGCTAAATCTCTTTGACAGTCGAACTATTTCTGGTGATGTGCCATGCGTTGAAATATAAGGCCATTATATTTTTTTAAATTTATGTAATCAATTCCCATATTTGAG
This sequence comes from Cylas formicarius, assembly GCF_029955315.1. Lineage (NCBI taxonomy): Eukaryota > Metazoa > Arthropoda > Insecta > Coleoptera > Brentidae > Cylas > Cylas formicarius. Next base: position 1,654,785 of record NW_026844261.1, read on the forward strand.
AAAAATTTCTGGGCTGAGCTGTTAACTAACAATTATATATTTCAAGCAAAACAATGGCCGTTAGCAGTAGGTAGGTTTCGAACCTACGCTGCCATAGAGAATCTGATTTCTAGTCAGACGCCTTAACCGACAGACCAAGGCTAAATCTGTTTGAAAGTCGAACTATTTCTGGTGATGTGCCATGCGTTGAAATATAAGGCCATTATATATTTTTAAATTTATGTAGTCAATCCCCATATTTGAGAAAAATTTCTGGGCTGAGCTGTTAATTAAAAAATATATATTTCAAGCAAAACAATGGCCGTTTGCAGTGGGTAGGTTTCGAACCTACGCTACCATAGAGAACGGCTGTTAGAGAATCGTCGGACGTTGCCATATTTAAGAGATGCAAAAATCACGAAAATAATCGATCGATTTTAATAAGGGAAAAATGAAAGCCTACCTCGCTTTAAAATTTCAAACTTGAATGGATAGGAGGAACGTCGGAAGCCTACCAAACTATAGTGGTTACGAATCCGCACCATTTTACGCGCGTTAATTTGAGCTCGGTACGAAAATTCGCTTATTTTTCGCCTCCGACGCACCGTTACCGAGATACGGTCCTTTTTCGTATTTTTTTTTTCGATTTTAAAATGGCCATAACTCGAAAACGGTTCGTCCAATCAAAAAAAGGACAAAATTTTCACCCCAAAGGGGTCGCTTCTCACCCCCCTTTACCCTTAGAAGACATTTTCTCCGATTTTTTTTTTTTTCAAAAATTACAAAATTCGAGGGGGTAAAATTTGGATTTGATACTTTGCCAGTTGATTCCCCACGCCGAGTCCGCCGGTCCGCCTAGTCAATGACGCCGAGGCCGGTACGAAAATTCGCTTATTTTTCGCCTCCGACGCACAGTTTTCGAGATACGACGATTTGAAAATTTTGAAAATTTTTCCAAAAAACCGCCGTATCTCGGAAACGGTTCGTCGTAGCGAGAAACGGAGTGAATTTCCGCCCCATAGGGGACGGTTTCCGACCCCGTTTTACCCGGATCCGACATCGTTTCCGCCATTTTCCGGAAAAAAGTTCTTTCGGGGGCCGCTTGTTATGCGGGGACTAGGGCGGTATCTGATCGCCTTCGAACCTCTAACTTTCGTTCTTGATCAATGAAAATGTTTTTGGCTAATGCTTTCGCTTCTGTCCGTCTTGCGACGATCCAAGAATTTCACCTCTAACGTCGCAATACGAATGCCCCCATCCGTTCCTTTTAATCATTACCTCGGGGTTCCGAAAACCAACAAAATAGAACCGAGGTCCTATTCCATTATTCCATGCACACAGTATTCAGGCTGAATGACAAATAATTGATTTACGGAAGATTATAGCCAAAACATGCATTTTCATAACTTAGCGAACTGAAATCTACATTAAAACTGCAGATAACTACTTAAAAATTCACTTCCTTGAATTGATAATAGGTTGTTCTTTGTCATTTTAAACAGATTCCAGTCAAAATCGGCTTCTTCGACTCATATCGTACCTAAAACCGCATCAAAACTGCAAATATCAGTTTAAACTATCATTTTTTGATACAAACAGTTATATATTCATGTCAATATCTTTCAAATTCTAGTCAAAATCGGCGTCTTTGGGCATTTTAGTAACGAAAACCTTAATAAACTATTAGATTTCGACGTAAGGCAACCATTCTGAGTCAAATAGTTGCCGATTTCGATAAAATCTTAGTCAGAATCTGCTTTTTCGCCTCTTATTGTACCCAAATCTACCTTAGAAATGTAGATATATACTTAAAACACCTTCTTTTGGGACAAATAATTGGTTTTCGCCCTTGATTTACGGAAGATTATAGCCAGAACATGCATTTTCATAACTTAGCGAACTGAAATCTACATTAAAACTGCAGATAACTACTTAAAAATTCACTTCCTTGAATTGATAATAGGTTTTTCTTTGTCATTTTAAACAGATTCCAGTCAAAATCGGCTTCTTCGATTCATATCGTATCTAAAACCGCATCAAAACTGCAAATATTAGTTTAAACTATCATTTTTTGATACAAACAGTTATATATTCATGTCAATATCTTTCAAATTCTAGTCAAAATCGGCGTCTTTGGGCATTTTAGTAACGAAAACCTTAATAAACTATTAGATTTCGACGTAAGGCAACCTTTCTGAGTCAAATAGTTGCCAATTTCGATAAAATCTTAGTCAGAATCTGCTTTTTCGCCTCTTATTGTACCCAAATCTACCTTAGAAATGCAGATATATACTTAAAACACCTTCTTTTGGGACAAATAATTGGTTTTCGCCCTTGATTTACGGAAGATTATAGCCAAAACATGCATTTTCATAACTTAGCGAACTGAAATCTACATTAAAACTGCAGATAACTACTTAAAAATTCACTTCCTTGAATTGATAATAGGTTTTTCTTTGTCATTTTAAACAGATTCCAGTCAAAATCGGCTTCTTCGACTCATATCGTACCTAAAACCGCATCAAAACTGCAAATATCAGTTTAAACTATCATTTTTTGATACAAACAGTTATATATTTATGTCAATATCTTACAAATTCTAGTCAAAATGTGCGTCTTTGGGCATTCTAGTAACGAAAACCTTAATAAACTATTAGATTTCGACGTAAGGCAACCATTCTGAGTCAAATAGTTGCCGATTTCGATAAAATCTTAGTCAGAATCTGCTTTTTCGCCTCTTATTGTACCCAAATCTACCTTAGAAATGCAGATATATACTCAGAACACCTTCTTTTGGGACAAATAATTGGTTTTCGCTCTTGATTTACGGAAGATTATAGCCAAAACATGCATTTTCATAACTTAGCGAACTGAAATCTACATTAAAACTGCAGATAACTACTTAAAAATTCACTTCCTTGAATTGATAATAGGTTTTTCTTTGTCATTTTAAACAGATTCCAGTCAAAATCGGCTTCTTCGATTCATATCGCATCTAAAACCGCATCAAAACTGCAAATATCAGTTTAAACTATCATTTTTTCATACAAACAGTTATATATTCATGTCAATATCTTTCAAATTCCAGTCAAAATCGGCGTCTTTGGGCATTTTAGAAACGAAAACCTTAATAAACTATTAGATTTCGACGTAAGGCAACCTTTCTGAGTCAAATAGTTGCCGATTTCGAAAAAATCCTAGTCAGAATCTGCTTTTTCGCCTCTTATTGTACCCAAATCTACCTTAGAAATGCAGATATATACTTAAAACACCTTCTTTTGGGACAAATAATTGGTTTTCGCCCTTGATTTACGGGAGATTATAGCCAAAACATGCATTTTCATAACTTAGCGAACTGAAATCTACATTAAAACTGCAGATAACTACTTAAAAATTCACTTCCTTGAATTGATAATAGGTTGTTCTTTGTCATTTTAAACAGATTCCAGTCAAAATCGGCTTCTTCGACTCATATCGTACCTAAAACCGCATCAAAACTGCAAATATCAGTTTAAACTATCATTTTTTGATACAAACATACATGTCAATATCTTTCAAATTCTAGTCAAAATCGGCGTCTTTGGGCATTTTAGTAACGAAAACCTTAATAAACTATTAGATTTCGACGTAAGGCAACCATTCTGAGTCAAATAGTTGCCGATTTCGATAAAATCTTAGTCAGAATCTGCTTTTTCGCCTCTTATTGTACCCAAATCTACCTTAGAAATGTAGATATATACTTAAAACACCTTCTTTTGGGACAAATAAATTCGCTTAGTTATGAAAATGCATGTTTTGGCTATAATCTTCCGTAAATCAAGGGCGAAAACCAATTATTTGTCCCAAAAGAAGGTGTTTTAAGTATATATCCGCATTTCTAAGGTAGATTTGGGTACAATAAGATTCGAAAAAGCAGATTCTGACTAAGATTTTATCGAAATCGGCAACTATTTGACTCAGAATGGTTGCCTTACGTCGAAATCTAATAGTTTATTAAGGTTTTCGTTACTAAAATGCCCAAAGACGCCGATTTTGACTAGAATTTGAAAGATATTGACATGAATATATAACTGTTTGTATCAAAAAATGATAGTTTAAACTGATATTTGCAGTTTTGATGCGGTTTTAGGTACGATATGAGTCGAAGAAGCCGATTTTGTCTGGAATCTGTTTAAAATGACAAAGAACAACCTATTATCAATTCAAGGAAGTGAATTTTTAAGTAGTTATCTGCAGTTTTAATGTAGATTTCAGTTCGCTAAGTTATGAAAATGCATGTTTTGGCTATAATCTTCCGTAAATCAAGGGCGAAAACCAATTATTTGTCCCAAAAGAAGGTGTTTTAAGTATATATCTGCATTTCTAAGGTAGATTTGGGTACAATAAGAGGCGAAAAAGCAGATTCTGACTAGGATTTTATCGAAATCGGCAACTATTTGACTCAGAAAGGTTGCCTTACGTCGAAATCTAATAGTTTATTATGGTTTTCGTTACTAAAATGCCCAAAGACGCCGATTTTGACTAGAATTTGAAAGATATTGACGGGAATATATAACTGTTTGTATCAAAAAATGATAGTTTAAACTGATATTTGCAGTTTTGATGCGGTTTTAGATACGATATGAATCGAAGAAGCCGATTTTGACTGGAATCTGTTTAAAATGACAAAGAAAAACCTATTATCAATTCAAGGAAGTGAATTTTTAAGTAGTTATCTGCAGTTCTAATGTAGATTTCAGTTCGCTAAGTTATGAAAATGCATGTTTTGGCTATAATCTTCCGTAAATCAAGGGCGAAAACCAATTATTTGTCCCAAAAGAAGGTGTTTTAAGTATATATCTACATTTCTAAGGTAGATTTGGGTACAATAAGAGGCGAAAAAGCAGATTCTGACTAAGATTTTATCGAAATCGGCAATTAATTGACTCAGAATGGTTGCCTTACGTCGAAATCTAATAGTTTTTTAAGGTTTTCGTTACTAAAATGCCCAAAGACGCCGATTTTGACTAGAATTTGAAAGATATTGACATGAATATATAACTGTTTGTATCAAAAAATGATAGTTTAAACTGATATTTGCAGTTTTGATGCGGTTTTAGGTACGATATGTGTCCAAGAAGCCGATTTTGACTGGAATCTGTTTAAAATGACAAAGAAAAACCTATTATCAATTCAAGGAAGTGAATTTTTAAGTAGTTATCTGCAGTTTTAATGTAGATTTCAGTTCGCTAAGTTACGAAAATGCATGTTTTGGCTATATTCTTCCGTAAATCAAGGGCGAAAACTAATTATTTGTCCCAAAAGAAGGTGTTTTAAGTATATATCTGCATTTCTAATGTAGATTTGGGTACAATAAGAGGCGAAAAAGCAGATTCTGACTAAGATTTTATCGAAATCGGCAACTATTTGACTCAGAATGGTTGCCTTACGTCGAAATCTAATAGTTTATTAATTTCTTTCAAACTTCATATCGTATCTAAAACCGCATCAAAACTGCAAATATCAGTTTAAACTATCATTTTTTGATACAAACAGTTATATATTCATGTCAATATCTTTCAAATTCTAGTCAAAATCGGCGTCTTTGGGCATTTTAGTAACGAAAACCTTAATAAACTATTAGATTTCGACGTAAGGCAACCATTCTGAGTCAAATAGTTGCCGATTTCGATAAAATCTTAGTCAGAATCTGGTTTTTCGTCTCTTATTGTACCCAAATCTACCTTAGAAATGCAGATATATACTTAAAACACCTTCTTTTGGGACAAATAACTGGTCTTGGCCCTTGATTTACGGAAGATTATAGCCAAAACATGCATTTTCATAATTTAGCGAACTGAAATCTAAATTAAAACTGCAGATAACTACTTAAAAATTCACTTCCTTGAATTGATAATATGTTTTTCTTTGTCATTTTAAACAGATTCCAGTCAAAATCGGCTTCTTCGACTCATATCGTACCTAAAACCGCATCAAAACTGCAAATATCAGTTTAAGCTATCATTTTTTGATACAAACAGTTATATATTCATGTCAATATCTTTCAAATTCTAGTCAAAATCGGCGTCTTTGGGCATTTTAGTAACGAAAACCTTAATAAACTATTAGATTTCGAAGTAAGGTAACCATTCTGAGTCAAATAGTTGCCGATTTCGATAAAATCTTAGTCAGAATCTGCTTTTTCGCCTCTTATTGTACCCAAATCTACCTTAGAAATGCAGATATATACTTAAAACACCTTCTTTTGGGACAAATAATTGGTTTTCGCCCTTGATTTACGGAAGATTATAGCCAAAACATGCATTTTCATAACTTAGCGAACTGAAATCTACATTAAAACTGCAGATAACTACTTAAAAATTCACTTCCTTGAATTGATAATAGGTTTTTCTTTGTCATTTTAAACAGATTCCAGTCAAAATCGGCTTCTTCGATTCATATCGTATCTAAAACCGCATCAAAACTGCAAATATCAGTTTAAACTATCATTTTTTGATACAAACAGTTATATATTCATGTCAATATCTTTCAAATTCTAGTCAAAATCGGCGTCTTTGGGTATTTTAGTAACGAAAACCTTAATAAACTATTAGATTTCGACGTAAGGCAACCATTCTGAGTCAAATAGTTGCCGATTTCGATAAAATCTTAGTCAGAATCTGCTTTTTCGCCTCTTATTGTACCCAAATCTACCTTAGAAATGCAGATATATACTTAAAACACCTTCTTTTGGGACAAATAATTGGTTTTCGCCCTTGATTTACGGAAGATTATAGCCAAAACATGCATTTTCATAACTAAGCGAACTTATTTGTCCCAAAAGAAGGTGTTTTAAGTATATATCTACATTTCTAAGGTAGATTTGGGTACAATAAGAGGCGAAAAAGCAGATTCTGGCTAAGATTTTATCGAAATCGGCAACTATTTGACTCAGAATGGTTGCCTTACGTCGAAATCTAATAGTTTATTAAGGTTTTCGTTACTAAAATGCCCAAAGACGCCGATTTTGACTAGAATTTGAAAGATATTGACATGAATATATAACTGTTTGTATCAAAAAATGATAGTTTAAACTGATATTTGCAGTTTTGATGCGGTTTTAGGTACGATATGAGTCGAAGAAGCCGATTTTGACTGGAATCTGTTTAAAATGACAAAGAAAAACCTATTATCAATTCAAGGAAGTGAATTTTTAAGTAGTTATCTGCAGTTTTAATGTAGATTTCAGTTCGCTAAGTTATGAAAATGCATGTTTTGGCTATAATCTTCCGTAAATCAAGGGCGACAACCAATTATTTGTCCCAAAAGAAGGTGTTTTAAGTATATATCTGCATTTCTAAGGTAGATTTGGGTACAATAAGAGGCGAAAAAGCAGATTCTGACTAAGATTTTATCGAAATCGGCAACTATTTGACTCAGAAAGGTTGCCTTACGTCGAAATCTAATAGTTTATTAAGGTTTTCGTTACTAAAATGCCCAAAGACGCCGATTTTGACTAGAATTTGAAAGATATTGACATGAATATATAACTGTTTGTATCAAAAAATGATAGTTTAAACTGATATTTGCAGTTTTGATGCGGTTTTAGGTACGATATGAGTCGAAGAAGCCGATTTTGACTGGAATCTGTTTAAAATGACAAAGAAAAACCTATTATCAATTCAAGGAAGTGAATTTTTAAGTAGTTATCTGCAGTTTTAATGTAGATTTCAGTTCGCTAAGTTATGAAAATGCATGTTTTGGCTATAATCTTCCGTAAATCAAGGGCGAAAACCAATTATTTGTCCCAAAAGAAGGTGTTTTAAGTATATATCTGCATTTCTAAGGTAGATTTGGGTACAATAAGAGGCGAAAAAGCAGATTCTGACTAAGATTTTATCGAAATCGGCAACTATTTGACTCAGAAAGGTTGCTTTACGTCGAAATCTAATAGTTTATTAAGGTTTTCGTTACTAAAATGCCCAAAGACGCCGATTTTGACTAGAATTTGAAAGATATTGACATGAATATATAACTGTTTGTATCAAAAAATGATAGTTTAAACTGATATTTGCAGTTTTGATGCGGTTTTAGATACGATATGAATCGAAGAAGTCGATTTTGACTGGAATCTGTTTAAAATGACAAAGAAAAACCTATTATCAATTCAAGGAAGTGAATTTTTAAGTAGTTATCTGCAGTTTTAATGTAGATTTCAGTTCGCAAAGTTATGAAAATGCATGTTTTGGCTATAATCTTCCGTAAATCAAGGGCGAAAACCAATTATTTGTCCCAAAAGAAGGTGTTTTAAGTATATATCTGCATTTCTAAGGTAGATTTGGGTACAATAAGAGGCGAAAAAGCAGATTCTGACTAGGATTTTATCGAAATCGGCAACTATTTGACTCAGAATGGTTGCCTTACGTCGAAATCTAATAGTTTATTAAGGTTTTCGTTACTAAAATGCCCAAAGACGCCGATTTTGACTAGAATTTGAATGATATTGACATGAATATATAACTGTTTGTATCAAAAAATGATAGTTTAAACTGATATTTGCAGTTTTGATGCGGTTTTAGGTACGATATGAGTCGAAGAAGCCGATTTTGACTGGAATCTGTTTAAAATGACAAAGAAAAACCTATTATCAATTCAAGGAAGTGAATTTTTAAGTAGTTATCTGCAGTTTTAATGTAGATTTCAGTTCGCTAAGTTATGAAAATGCATGTTTTGGCTATAATCTTCCGCAAATCAAGGGCGAAAACCAATTATTTGTCCCAAAAGAAGGTGTTTTAAGTATATATCTGCAATTCTAAGGTAGATTTGGGTACAATAAGAGGCGAAAAAGCAGATTCTGACTAAGATTTTATCGAAATCGGCAACTATTTGACTCAGAATGGTTGCCTTACGTCGAAATCTAATAGTTTATTAAGGTTTTCGTTACTAAAATGCCCAAAGACGCCGATTTTGACTAGAATTTGAAAGATATTGACATGAATATATAACTGTATCAAAAAATGATAGTTTAAACTGATATTTGCAGTTTTGATGCGGTTTTAGATACGATATGAATCGAAGAAGCCGATTTTGACTGGAATCTGTTTAAAATGACAAAGAAAAACCTATTATCAATTCAAGGAAGTGAATTTTTAAGTAGTTATCTGCAGTTTTAATGTAGATTTCAGTTCGCTAAGTTATGAAAATGCATGTTTTGGCTATAATCTTCCGTAAATCAAGGGCGAAAACCAATTATTTGTCCCAAAAGAAGGTGTTTTAAGTATATATCTGCATTTCTAAGGTAGATTTGGGTACAATAAGAGGCGAAAAAGCAGATTCTGACTAAGATTTTATAGAAATCGGCAACTATTTGACTCAGAATGGTTGCCTTACGTCGAAATCTAATAGTTTATTAAGGTTTTCGTTACTAAAATGCCCAAAGACGCCGATTTTGACTAGAATTTGATTGATATTGACATGAATATATAACTGTTTGTATCAAAAAATGATAGTTTAAACTGATATTTGCAGTTTTGATGCGGTTTTAGGTACGATATGAGTCGAAGAAGCCGATTTTGACTGGAATCTGTTTAAAATGACAAAGAAAAACCTATTATCAATTCAAGGAAGTGAATTTTTAAGTAGTTATCTGCAGTTTTAATGTAGATTTCAGTTCGCTAAGTTATGAAAATGCATGTTTTGGCTATAATCTTCCGTAAATCAAGGGCAAAAACCAGTTATTTGTCCCAAAAGAAGGTGTTTTAAGTATATATCTGCATTTCTAAGGTAGATTTGGGTACAATAAGAGGCGAAAAAGCAGATTCTGACTAAGATTTTATCGAAATCGGCAACTATTTGACTCAGAATGGTTGCCTTACGTCGAAATCTAATAGTTTATTAAGGCTTTCGTTACTAAAATGCCCAAAGACGCCGATTTTGACTAGAATTTGAAAGATATTGACATGAATATATAACTGTTTGTATCAAAAAATGATAGTTTAAACTGATATTTGCAGTTTTGATGCGGTTTTAGCTAGTTAATTTCTTTCAAACTTCATATCGTATCTAAAACCGCATCAAAACTGCAAATATCAGTTTAAACTATCATTTTTTGATACAAACAGTTATATATTCATGTCAATATCTTTCAAATTCTAGTCAAAATCGGCGTCTTTGGGCATTTTAGTAACGAAAACCTTAATAAACTATTAGATTTCGACGTAAGGCAACCATTCTGAGTCAAATAGTTGCCGATTTCGATAAAATCTTAGTCAGAATCTGCTTTTTCGTCTCTTATTGTACCCAAATCTACCTTAGAAATGCAGATATATACTTAAAACACCTTCTTTTGGGACAAATAACTGGTCTTGGCCCTTGATTTACGGAAGATTATAGCCAAAACATGCATTTTCATAACTTAGCGAACTGAAATCTACATTAAAACTGCAGATAACTACTTAAAAATTCACTTCCTTGAATTGATAATTTGTTTTTCTTTGTCATTTTAAACAGATTCCAGTCAAAATCGGCTTCTTCGACTCATATCGTACCTAAAACCGCATCAAAACTGCAAATATCAGTTTAAACTATCATTTTTTGATACAAACAGTTATATATTCATGTCAATATCTTTCAAATTCTAGTCAAAATCGGCGTCTTTGGGCATTTTAGTAACGAAAACCTTAATAAACTATTAGATTTCGACGTAAGGCAACCATTCTGAGTCAAATAGTTGCCGATTTCGATAAAATCTTAGTCAGAATCTGCTTTTTCGCCTCTTATTGTACCCAAATCTACCTTAAAAATGCAGATATATACTTAAAACACCTTCTTTTGGGACAAATAATTGGTTTTCGCCCTAGATTTACGGAAGATTATAGTCAAAACATGCATTTTCATAACTTAGCGAACTGAAATCTACATTAAAACTGCAGATAACTACTTAAAAATTCCCTTCCTTGAATTGATAATAGGTTTTTCTTTGTCATTTTAAACAGATTCCAGTCAAAATCGGCTTCTTCGATTCATATCGTATCTAAAACCGCATCAAAACTGCAAATTTCAGTTTAAACTATCATTTTTTGATACAAACAGTTATATATTCATGTCAATATCTTTCAAATTCTAGTCAAAATCGGCGTCTTTGGGCATTTTAGTAACGAAAACCTTAATAAACTATTAGATTTCGACGTAAGGCAACCATTCTGAGTCAAATAGTTGCCGATTTCGATAAAATCTTAGTCAGAATCTGCTTTTTCGCCTCTTAATGTACCCAAATCTACCTTAGAAATGCAGATATATACTTAAAACACCTTCTTTTGGGACAAATAATTGGTTTTCGCCCTTGATTTACGGAAGATTATAGCCAAAACATGCATTTTCATAACTTAGCGAACTGAAATCTACATTAAAACTGCAGATAACTACTTAAAAATTCACTTCCTTGAATTGATAATAGGTTTTTCTTTGTCATTTTAAACAGATTCCAGTCAAAATCGGCTTCTTCGACTCATATCGTACCTAAAACCGCATCAAAACTGCAAATATCAGTTTAAACTATCATTTTTTGATACAAACAGTTATATATTCATGTCAATATCTTTCAAATTCTAGTCAAAATCGGCGTCTTTGGGCATTTTAGTAACGAAAACCTTAAAAAACTATTAGATTTCGACGTAAGGCAACCATTCTGAGTCAATTAGTTGCCGATTTCGATAAAATCTTAGTCAGAATCTGCTTTTTCGCCTCTTATTGTACCCAAATCTACCTTAGAAATGTAGATATATACTTAAAACACCTTCTTTTGGGACAAATAATTGGTTTTCGCCCTTGATTTACGGAAGATTATAGCCAAAACATGCATTTTCATAACTTAGCGAACTGAAATCTACATTAGAACTGCAGATAACTACTTAAAAATTGACTTCCTTGAATTGATAATAGGTTGTTCTTTGTCATTTTAAACAGATTCCAGACAAAATCGGCTTCTTTGACTCATATCGTACATAAAACCGCATCAAAACTGCAAATATCAGTTTAAACTATCATTTTTTGATACAAACAGTTATATATTGATATCAATATCTTTCAAATTCTAGTCAAAATCGCCGTCTTTGGGCATTTTAGTAACGAAATCCTTAATAAACTATTAGATTTCGACGTAAGGCAACCATTCTGAGTCAAATAGTTGCCGATTTCGATAAAATCTTAGTCAGAATCTGCTTTTTCGCCTCTTATTGTACCCAAATCTACCTTAGAAATGTAGATATATACTTAAAACACCTTCTTTTGGGACAAATAATTGGTTTTCGCCCTTGATTTACGGAAGATTATAGCCAAAACATGCATTTTCATAACTTAGCGAACTGAAATATACATTAAAATTGCAGATAACTACTTAAAAATTCACTTCCTTGAATTGATAATAGGTTTTTCTTTGTCATTTTAAACAGATTCCAATCAAAATCGGCTTCTTCGACTAATATCGTACCTAAAACCGCATCAAAACTGCAAATATCAGTTTAAACTATCATTTTTTGATACAAACAGTTATATATTCATGTCAATATCTTTCAAATTCTAGTCAAAATCGGCGTCTTTGGGCATTTTAGTAACGAAAACCTTAATAAACTATTAGATTTCGACGTAAGGCACCCATTCTGAGTCAAATAGTTGCCGATTTCGATAAAATCTTAGTCAGAATCTGCTTTTTCGCCTGTTATTGTACCCAAATCTACCTTAGAAATGCAGATATATACTTAAAACACCTTCTTTTGGGACAAATAGTTGGTTTTCGCCCTTGATTTACGGAAGATTATAGCCAAAACATGCATTTTCATAACTAAGCGAACTTATTTGTCCCAAAAGAAGATTTACGGAAGATTATAGCCAAAACATGCATTTTCATAACTTAGCGAACTGAAATCTACATTAAAACCGCAGATAACTACTTAAAAATTCACTTCTTTGAATTGATAATATGTTTTTCTTTGTCATTTTAAACAGATTCCAGTCAAAATCGGCTTCTTCGACTCATATCGTACCTAAAACCGCATCAAAACTGCAAATATCAGTTTAAACTATCATTTTTTGATACAAACAGTTATATATTCATGTCAATATCTTTCAAATTCTAGTCAAAATCGGCGTCTATGGGCATTTTAGTAACGAAAACCTTAATAAACTATTAGATTTCGACGTAAGGCAACCTTTCTGAGTCAAATAGTTGCCGATTTCGATAAAATTTTTGTCAGAATCTGCTTTTTCGCCTCTTATTGTACCCAAATCTACCTTAGAAATGCAGATATATACTTAAAACACCTTCTTTTGGGACAAATAATTGGTTTTCGCCCTTGATTTACGGAAGATTATAGCCAAAACATGCATTTTCATAACTTAGCGGACTGAAATCTACATTAAAACTGCAAATAACTACTTAAAAATTCACTTCCTTGAATTGATAATAGGTTTTTCTTTGTCATTTTAAACAGATTTAAGTCAAAATCGGCTTCTTCGATTCATATCGTATCTAAAACCGCATCAAAACTGCAAATATCAGTTTAAACTATCATTTTTTGATACAAACAGTTATATATTCATGTCAATATCTTTCAAATTCTAGTCAAAATCGGCGTCTTTGGGCATTTTAGTAACGAAAACCTTAATAAACTATTAGATTTCGACGTAAGGCAACCTTTCTGAGTCAAATAGTTGCCGATTTCGATAAAATCTTAGTCAGAATCTGCTTTTTTGCCTCTTATTGTACCCAAATCTACCTTAGAAATGCAGATATATACTTAAAACACCTTCTTTTGGGACAAATAATTAGTTTTCGCCCTTGATTTACGGAAGATTATAGCCAAAACATGCATTTTCATAACTTAGCGAACTGAAATCTACATTAAAACTGCAGATAACTACTTAAAAATTCACTTTCTTGAATTGATAATAGGTTTTTCTTTGTCATTTTAAACAGATTCCAGTCAAAATCGGCTTCTTCGACTCATATCGTACCTAAAACCGCATCAAAACTGCAAATATCAGTTTAAACTATCATTTTTTGATACAAACAGTTATATATTCATGTCAATATCTTACAAATTCTAGTCAAAATGTGCGTCTTTGGGCATTCTAGTAACGAAAACCTTAATAAACTATTAGATTTCGACGTAAGGCAACCATTCTGAGTCAAATAGTTGCCGATTTCGATAAAATCTTAGTCAGAATCTGCTTTTTCGCCTCTTATTGTACCCAAATCTACCTTAGAAATGCAGATATATACTCAGAACACCTTCTTTTGGGACAAATAATTGGTTTTCGCCCTTGATTTACGGAAGATTATAGCCAAAACATGCATTTTCATAACTCAGCGAACTGAAATCTACATTAAAACTGCAGATAACTACTTAAAAATTCACTTCCTTGAATTGATAATAGGTTTTTCTTTGTCATTTTAAACAGATTCCAGTCAAAATCGGCTTCTTCGATTCATATCGCATCTAAAACCGCATCAAAACTGCAAATATCAGCTTAAACTATCATTTTTTGATACAAACAGTTATATATTCATGTCAATATCTTTCAAATTCTAGTCAAAATCGGCGTCTTTGGGCATTTTAGTAACGAAAACCTTAATAAACTATTAGATTTCGACGTAAGGCAACCATTCTGAGTCAAATAGTTGCCGATTTCGAAAAAATCCTAGTCAGAATCTGCTTTTTCGCCTCTTATTGTACCCAAATCTACCTTAGAAATGCAGATATATACTTAAAACACCTTCTTTTGGGACAAATAATTGGTTTTCGCCCTTGATTTACGGAAGATTATAGCCAAAACATGCATTTTCATAACTTAGCGAACTGAAATCTACATTAAAACTGCAGATAACTACTTAAAAATTCACTTCCTAGAATTGATAATAGGTTGTTCTTTATCATTTTAAACAGATTCCAGTCAAAATCGGCTTCTTCGACTCATATCGTACCTAAAACCGCATCAAAACTGCAAATATCAGTTTAAACTATCATTTTTTGATACAAACAGTTATATATTCATGTCAATATCTTTCAAATTCTAGTCAAAATCGGCGTCTTTGGGCATTTTAGTAACGAAAACCTTAATAAACTATTAGATTTCGACGTAAGGCACCCATTCTGAGTCAAATAGTTGCCGATTTAGATAAAATCTTAGTCAGAATCTGCTTTTTCGCCTCTTATTGTACCCAAATCTACCTTAGAAATGCAGATATATACTTAAAACACCTTCTTTTGGGACAAATAATTGGTTTTCGCCCTTGATTTACGGAAGATTATAGCCAAAACATGCATTTTCATAACTTAGCGAACTGAAATCTACATTAAAACTGCAGATAACTACTTAAAAATTCACTTCCTTGAATTGATAATAGGTTGTTCTTTATCATTTTAAACAGATTCCAGTCAAAATCGGCTTCTTCGACTCATATCGTACCTAAAACCGCATCAAAACTGCAAATATCAGTTTAAACTATCATTTTTTGATACAAACAGTTATATATTCATGTCAATATCTTTCAAATTCTAGTCAAAATCGGCGTCTTTGGGCATTTTAGTAACGAAAACCTTAATAAACTATTAGATTTCGACGTAAGGCAACCATTCTGAGTCAAATAGTTGCCGATTTCGATAAAATCTTAGTCAGAATCTGCTTTTTCGCCTCTTATTGTACCCAAATCTACCTTAGAAATGCAGATATATACTTAAAACACCTTCTTTTGGGACAAATAATTGGTTTTCGCCCTTGATTTACGGAAGATTATAGCCAAAACATGCATTTTCATAACTTAGCGAACTGAAATCTACATTAAAACTGCAGATAACTACTTAAAAATTCACTTCCTTGAATTGATAATAGGTTTTTCTTTGTCATTTTAAACAGATTCCAGTCAAAATCGGCTTCCTCGACTCATATCGTACCTAAAACCGCATCAAAACTGCAAATATCAGTTTAAACTATCATTTTTTGATACAAACAGTTATATATTCATGTCAATATCTTTCAAATTCTAGTCAAAATCGGCGTCTTTGGGCATTTTAGTAACGAAAACCTTAAAAAACTATTAGATTTCGACGTAAGGCAACCATTCTGAGCCAATTAGTTGCCGATTTTGATAAAATATTAGTCAGAATCTGCTTTTCCGTCTCTTATTGTACCCAAATCTACCTTAGAAATGTAGATATATACTTAAAACACCTTCTTTTGGGACAAATAATTGGTTTTCGCCCTTGATTTACGGAAGATTGTAGCCAAAACATGCATTTTCATAACTTAGCGAACTGAAATCTACATTAGAACTGCAGATAACTACTTAAAAATTCACTTCCTTGAATTGATAATAGGTTTTTCTTTGTCATTTTAAACAGATTCCAGTCAAAATCGGCTTCTTCGATTCATATCGTATCTAAAACCGCATCAAAACTGCAAATATCAGTTTGAACTATCATTTTTTGATACAAACAGTTATATATTCATGTCAATATCTTTCAAATTCTAGTCAAAATCGGCGTCTTTGGGCATTTTAGTAACGAAAACCTTAATAAACTATTAGATTTCGACGTAAGGCAACCTTTCTGAGTCAATTAGTTGCCGATTTTGATAAAATCTTAGTCAGAATCTGCTTTTTCGTCTCTTATTGTACCCAAATCTACCTTAGAAATGTAGATATATACTTAAAACACCTTCTTTTGGGACAAATAATTGGTTTTCGCCCTTGATTTACGGAAGATTATAGCCAAAACATGCATTTTCATAACTTAGCGAACTGAAATATACATTAAAACTGCAGATAACTACTTAAAAATTCACTTCCTTGAATTGATAATAGGTTTTTCTTTGTCATTTTAAACAGATTCCAATCAAAATCGGCTTCTTCGACTCATATCGTACCTAAAACCGCATCAAAACTGCAAATATCAGTTTAAACTATCATTTTTTGATACAAACAGTTATATATTCATGTCAATATCTTTCAAATTCTAGTCAAAATCGGCGTCTTTGGGCATTTTAGTAACGAAAACCTTAATAAACTATTAGATTTCGACGTAAGGCAACCTTTCTGAGTCAAATAGTTGCCGATTTCGATAAAATTTTAGTCAGAATCTGCTTTTTCGCCTCTTATTGTACCCAAATCTACCTTAGAAATGCAGATATATACTTAAAACACCTTCTTTTGGGACAAATAATTGGTTTTCGCCCTTGATTTACGGAAGATTATAGCCAAAACATGCATTTTCATAACTTAGCGGACTGAAATCTACATTAAAACTGCAAATAACTACTTAAAAATTCACTTCCTTGAATTGATAATAGGTTTTTCTTTGTCATTTTAAACAGATTTAAGTCAAAATCGGCTTCTTCGATTCATATCGTATCTAAAACCGCATCAAAACTGCAAATATCAGTTTAAACTATCATTTTTTGATACAAACAGTTATATATTCATGTCAATATCTTTCAAATTCTAGTCAAAATCGGCGTCTTTGGGCATTTTAGTAACGAAAACCTTAATAAACTATTAGATTTCGACGTAAGGCAACCTTTCTGAGTCAAATAGTTGCCAATTTCGATAAAATCTTAGTCAGAATCTGCTTTTTTGCCTCTTATTGTACCCAAATCTACCTTAGAAATGCAGATATATACTTAAAACACCTTCTTTTGGGACAAATAATTAGTTTTCGCCCTTGATTTACGGAAGATTATAGCCAAAACATGCATTTTCATAACTTAGCGAACTGAAATCTACATTAAAACTGCAGATAACTACTTAAAAATTCACTTCCTAGAATTGATAATAGGTTGTTCTTTGTCATTTTAAACAGATTCCAGTCAAAATCGGCTTCTTCGACTCATATCGTACCTAAAACCGCATCAAAACTGCAAATATCAGTTTAAACTATCATTTTTTGATACAAACAGTTATATATTCATGTCAATATCTTACAAATTCTAGTCAAAATGTGCGTCTTTGGGCATTCTAGTAACGAAAACCTTAATAAACTATTAGATTTCGACGTAAGGCAACCATTCTGAGTCAAATAGTTGCCGATTTCGATAAAATCTTAGTCAGAATCTGCTTTTTCGCCTCTTATTGTACCCAAATCTACCTTAGAAATGCAGATATATACTCAGAACACCTTCTTTTGGGACAAATAATTGGTTTTCGCCCTTGATTTACGGAAGATTATAGCCAAAACATGCATTTTCATAAATCAGCGAACTGAAATCTACATTAAAACTGCAGATAACTACTTAAAAATTCACTTCCTTGAATTGATAATAGGTTTTTCTTTGTCATTTTAAACAGATTCCAGTCAAAATCGGCTTCTTCGATTCATATCGCATCTAAAACCGCATCAAAACTGCAAATATCAGCTTAAACTATCATTTTTTGATACAAACAGTTATATATTCATGTCAATATCTTTCAAATTCTAGTCAAAATCGGCGTCTTTGGGCATTTTAGTAACGAAAACCTTAATAAACTATTAGATTTCGACGTAAGGCAACCTTTCTGAGTCAAATAGTTGCCGATTTCGAAAAAATCCTAGTCAGAATCTGCTTTTTCGCCTCTTATTGTACCCAAATCTACCTTAGAAATGCAGATATATACTTAAAACACCTTCTTTTGGGACAAATAATTGGTTTTCGCCCTTGATTTACGGAAGATTATAGCCAAAACATGCATTTTCATAACTTAGCGAACTGAAATCTACATTAAAACTGCAGATAACTACTTAAAAATTCACTTCCTAGAATTGATAATAGGTTGTTCTTTATCACTTTAAACAGATTCCAGTCAAAATCGGCTTCTTCGACTCATATCGTACCTAAAACCGCATCAAAACTGCAAATATCAGTTTAAACTATCATTTTTTGATACAAACAGTTATATATTCATGTCAATATCTTTCAAATTCTAGTCAAAATCGGCGTCTTTGGGCATTTTAGTAACGAAAACCTTAATAAACTATTAGATTTCGACGTAAGGCACCCATTCTGAGTCAAATAGTTGCCGATTTAGATAAAATCTTAGTCAGAATCTGCTTTTTCGCCTCTTATTGTACCCAAATCTACCTTAGAAATGCAGATATATACTTAAAACACCTTCTTTTGGGACAAATAATTGGTTTTCGCCCTTGATTTACGGAAGATTATAGCCAAAACATGCATTTTCATAACTTAGCGAACTGAAATCTACATTAAAACTGCAGATAACTACTTAAAAATTCACTTCCTTGAATTGATAATAGGTTGTTCTTTATCATTTTAAACAGATTCCAGTCAAAATCGGCTTCTTCGACTCATATCGTACCTAAAACCGCATCAAAACTGCAAATATCAGTTTAAACTATCATTTTTTGATACAAACAGTTATATATTCATGTCAATATCTTTCAAATTCTAGTCAAAATCGGCGTCTTTGGGCATTTTAGTAACGAAAACCTTAATAAACTATTAGATTTCGACGTAAGGCAACCATTCTGAGTCAAATAGTTGCCGATTTCGATAAAATCTTAGTCAGAATCTGCTTTTTCGCCTCTTATTGTACCCAAATCTACCTTAGAAATGCAGATATATACTTAAAACACCTTCTTTTGGGACAAATAATTGGTTTTCGCCCTTGATTTACGGAAGATTATAGCCAAAACATGCATTTTCATAACTTAGCGAACTGAAATCTACATTAAAACTGCAGATAACTACTTAAAAATTCACTTCCTTGAATTGATAATAGGTTTTTCTTTGTCATTTTAAACAGATTCCAGTCAAAATCGGCTTCCTCGACTCATATCGTACCTAAAACCGCATCAAAACTGCAAATATCAGTTTAAACTATCATTTTTTGATACAAACAGTTATATATTCATGTCAATATCTTTCAAATTCTAGTCAAAATCGGCGTCTTTGGGCATTTTAGTAACGAAAACCTTAAAAAACTATTAGATTTCGACGTAAGGCAACCATTCTGAGCCAATTAGTTGCCGATTTTGATAAAATATTAGTCAGAATCTGCTTTTTCGTCTCTTATTGTACCCAAATCTACCTTAGAAATGTAGATATATACTTAAAACACCTTCTTTTGGGACAAATAATTGGTTTTCGCCCTTGATTTACGGAAGATTGTAGCCAAAACATGCATTTTCATAACTTAGCGAACTGAAATCTACATTAGAACTGCAGATAACTACTTAAAAATTCACTTCCTTGAATTGATAATAGGTTTTTCTTTGTCATTTTAAACAGATTCCAGTCAAAATCGGCTTCTTCGATTCATATCGTATCTAAAACCGCATCAAAACTGCAAATATCAGTTTGAACTATCATTTTTTGATACAAACAGTTATATATTCATGTCAATATCTTTCAAATTCTAGTCAAAATCGGCGTCTTTGGGCATTTTAGTAACGAAAACCTTAATAAACTATTAGATTTCGACGTAAGGCAACCTTTCTGAGTCAATTAGTTGCCGATTTTGATAAAATCTTAGTCAGAATCTGCTTTTTCGTCTCTTATTGTACCCAAATCTACCTTAGAAATGTAGATATATACTTAAAACACCTTCTTTTGGGACAAATAATTGGTTTTCGCCCTTGATTTACGGAAGATTATAGCCAAAACATGCATTTTCATAACTTAGCGAACTGAAATATACATTAAAACTGCAGATAACTACTTAAAAATTCACTTCCTTGAATTGATAATAGGTTTTTCTTTGTCATTTTAAACAGATTCCAATCAAAATCGGCTTCTTCGACTCATATCGTACCTAAAACCGCATCAAAACTGCAAATATCAGTTTAAACTATCATTTTTTGATACAAACATAATGCCCAAAATGCCCAAAGACGTCGATTTTGACTAGAATTTGAAAGATATTGAATATATAACTGTTTGTATCAAAAAATGATAGTTTAAACTGATATTTGCAGTTTTGATGCGGTTTTAGGTACGATATGAGTCGAAGAAGCCGATTTTGATTGGAATCTGTTTAAAATGACAAAGAAAAACCTATTATCAATTCAAGGAAGTGAATTTTTAAGTAGTTATCTGCAGTTTTAATGTATATTTCAGTTCGCTAAGTTATGAAAATGCATGTTTTGGCTATAATCTTCCGTAAATCAAGGGCGAAAACCAATTATTTGTCCCAAAAGAAGGTGTTTTAAGTATATATCTACATTTCTAAGGTAGATTTGGGTACAATAAGAGACGAAAAAGCAGATTCTGACTAAGATTTTATCAAAATCGGCAACTAATTGACTCAGAAAGGTTGCCTTACGTCGAAATCTAATAGTTTATTAAGGTTTTCGTTACTAAAATGCCCAAAGACGCCGATTTTGACTAGAATTTGAAAGATATTGACATGAATATATAACTGTTTGTATCAAAAAATGATAGTTCAAACTGATATTTGCAGTTTTGATGCGGTTTTAGATACGATATGAATCGAAGAAGCCGATTTTGACTGGAATCTGTTTAAAATGACAAAGAAAAACCTATTATCAATTCAAGGAAGTGAATTTTTAAGTAGTTATCTGCAGTTCTAATGTAGATTTCAGTTCGCTAAGTTATGAAAATGCATGTTTTGGCTACAATCTTCCGTAAATCAAGGGCGAAAACCAATTATTTGTCCCAAAAGAAGGTGTTTTAAGTATATATCTACATTTCTAAGGTAGATTTGGGTACAATAAGAGACGAAAAAGCAGATTCTGACTAATATTTTATCAAAATCGGCAACTAATTGGCTCAGAATGGTTGCCTTACGTCGAAATCTAATAGTTTTTTAAGGTTTTCGTTACTAAAATGCCCAAAGACGCCGATTTTGACTAGAATTTGAAAGATATTGACATGAATATATAACTGTTTGTATCAAAAAATGATAGTTTAAACTGATATTTGCAGTTTTGATGCGGTTTTAGGTACGATATGAGTCGAGGAAGCCGATTTTGACTGGAATCTGTTTAAAATGACAAAGAAAAACCTATTATCAATTCAAGGAAGTGAATTTTTAAGTAGTTATCTGCAGTTTTAATGTAGATTTCAGTTCGCTAAGTTATGAAAATGCATGTTTTGGCTATAATCTTCCGTAAATCAAGGGCGAAAACCAATTATTTGTCCCAAAAGAAGGTGTTTTAAGTATATATCTGCATTTCTAAGGTAGATTTGGGTACAATAAGAGGCGAAAAAGCAGATTCTGACTAAGATTTTATCGAAATCGGCAACTATTTGACTCAGAATGGTTGCCTTACGTCGAAATCTAATAGTTTATTAAGGTTTTCGTTACTAAAATGCCCAAAGACGCCGATTTTGACTAGAATTTGAAAGATATTGACATGAATATATAACTGTTTGTATCAAAAAATGATAGTTTAAACTGATATTTGCAGTTTTGATGCGGTTTTAGGTACGATATGAGTCGAAGAAGCCGATTTTGACTGGAATCTGTTTAAAATGATAAAGAACAACCTATTATCAATTCAAGGAAGTGAATTTTTAAGTAGTTATCTGCAGTTTTAATGTAGATTTCAGTTCGCTAAGTTATGAAAATGCATGTTTTGGCTATAATCTTCCGTAAATCAAGGGCGAAAACCAATTATTTGTCCCAAAAGAAGGTGTTTTAAGTATATATCTGCATTTCTAAGGTAGATTTGGGTACAATAAGAGGCGAAAAAGCAGATTCTGACTAAGATTTTATCTAAATCGGCAACTATTTGACTCAGAATGGGTGCCTTACGTCGAAATCTAATAGTTTATTAAGGTTTTCGTTACTAAAATGCCCAAAGACGCCGATTTTGACTAGAATTTGAAAGATATTGACATGAATATATAACTGTTTGTATCAAAAAATGATAGTTTAAACTGATATTTGCAGTTTTGATGCGGTTTTAGGTACGATATGAGTCGAAGAAGCCGATTTTGACTGGAATCTGTTTAAAGTGATAAAGAACAACCTATTATCAATTCTAGGAAGTGAATTTTTAAGTAGTTATCTGCAGTTTTAATGTAGATTTCAGTTCGCTAAGTTATGAAAATGCATGTTTTGGCTATAATCTTCCGTAAATCAAGGGCGAAAACCAATTATTTGTCCCAAAAGAAGGTGTTTTAAGTATATATCTGCATTACTAAGGTAGATTTGGGTACAATAAGAGGCGAAAAAGCAGATTCTGACTAGGATTTTTTCGAAATCGGCAACTATTTGACTCAGAAAGGTTGCCTTACGTCGAAATCTAATAGTTTATTAAGGTTTTCGTTACTAAAATGCCCAAAGACGCCGATTTTGACTAGAATTTGAAAGATATTGACATGAATATATAACTGTTTGTATCAAAAAATGATAGTTTAAGCTGATATTTGCAGTTTTGATGCGGTTTTAGATGCGATATGAATCGAAGAAGCCGATTTTGACTGGAATCTGTTTAAAATGACAAAGAAAAACCTATTATCAATTCAAGGAAGTGAATTTTTAAGTAGTTATCTGCAGTTTTAATGTAGATTTCAGTTCGCTGATTTATGAAAATGCATGTTTTGGCTATAATCTTCCGTAAATCAAGGGCGAAAACCAATTATTTGTCCCAAAAGAAGGTGTTCTGAGTATATATCTGCATTTCTAAGGTAGATTTGGGTACAATAAGAGGCGAAAAAGCAGATTCTGACTAAGATTTTATCGAAATCGGCAACTATTTGACTCAGAATGGTTGCCTTACGTCGAAATCTAATAGTTTATTAAGGTTTTCGTTACTAGAATGCCCAAAGACGCACATTTTGACTAGAATTTGTAAGATATTGACATGAATATATAACTGTTTGTATCAAAAAATGATAGTTTAAACTGATATTTGCAGTTTTGATGCGGTTTTAGGTACGATATGAGTCGAAGAAGCCGATTTTGACTGGAATCTGTTTAAAATGACAAAGAACAACCTATTATCAATTCTAGGAAGTGAATTTTTAAGTAGTTATCTGCAGTTTTAATGTAGATTTCAGTTCGCTAAGTTATGAAAATGCATGTTTTGGCTATAATCTTCCGTAAATCAAGGGCGAAAACTAATTATTTGTCCCAAAAGAAGGTGTTTTAAGTATATATCTGCATTTCTAAGGTAGATTTGGGTACAATAAGAGGCAAAAAAGCAGATTCTGACTAAGATTTTATCGAAATTGGCAACTATTTGACTCAGAAAGGTTGCCTTACGTCGAAATCTAATAGTTTATTAAGGTTTTCGTTACTAAAATGCCCAAAGACGCCGATTTTGACTAGAATTTGAAAGATATTGACATGAATATATAACTGTTTGTATCAAAAAATGATAGTTTAAACTGATATTTGCAGTTTTGATGCGGTTTTAGATACGATATGAATCGAAGAAGCCGATTTTGACTTAAATCTGTTTAAAATGACAAAGAAAAACCTATTATCAATTCAAGGAAGTGAATTTTTAAGTAGTTATTTGCAGTTTTAATGTAGATTTCAGTCCGCTAAGTTATGAAAATGCATGTTTTGGCTATAATCTTCCGTAAATCAAGGGCGAAAACCAATTATTTGTCCCAAAAGAAGGTGTTTTAAGTATATATCTGCATTTCTAAGGTAGATTTGGGTACAATAAGAGGCGAAAAAGCAGATTCTGACTAAAATTTTATCGAAATCGGCAACTATTTGACTCAGAAAGGTTGCCTTACGTCGAAATCTAATAGTTTATTAAGGTTTTCGTTACTAAAATGCCCAAAGACGCCGATTTTGACTAGAATTTGAAAGATATTGACATGAATATATAACTGTTTGTATCAAAAAATGATAGTTTAAACTGATATTTGCAGTTTTGATGCGGTTTTAGGTACGATATGAGTCGAAGAAGCCGATTTTGATTGGAATCTGTTTAAAATGACAAAGAAAAACCTATTATCAATTCAAGGAAGTGAATTTTTAAGTAGTTATCTGCAGTTTTAATGTATATTTCAGTTCGCTAAGTTATGAAAATGCATGTTTTGGCTATAATCTTCCGTAAATCAAGGGCGAAAACCAATTATTTGTCCCAAAAGAAGGTGTTTTAAGTATATATCTACATTTCTAAGGTAGATTTGGGTACAATAAGAGACGAAAAAGCAGATTCTGACTAAGATTTTATCAAAATCGGCAACTAATTGACTCAGAAAGGTTGCCTTACGTCGAAATCTAATAGTTTATTAAGGTTTTCGTTACTAAAATGCCCAAAGACGCCGATTTTGACTAGAATTTGAAAGATATTGACATGAATATATAACTGTTTGTATCAAAAAATGATAGTTCAAACTGATATTTGCAGTTTTGATGCGGTTTTAGATACGATATGAATCGAAGAAGCCGATTTTGACTGGAATCTGTTTAAAATGACAAAGAAAAACCTATTATCAATTCAAGGAAGTGAATTTTTAAGTAGTTATCTGCAGTTCTAATGTAGATTTCAGTTCGCTAAGTTATGAAAATGCATGTTTTGGCTACAATCTTCCGTAAATCAAGGGCGAAAACCAATTATTTGTCCCAAAAGAAGGTGTTTTAAGTATATATCTACATTTCTAAGGTAGATTTGGGTACAATAAGAGACGAAAAAGCAGATTCTGACTAATATTTTATCAAAATCGGCAACTAATTGGCTCAGAATGGTTGCCTTACGTCGAAATCTAATAGTTTTTTAAGGTTTTCGTTACTAAAATGCCCAAAGACGCCGATTTTGACTAGAATTTGAAAGATATTGACATGAATATATAACTGTTTGTATCAAAAAATGATAGTTTAAACTGATATTTGCAGTTTTGATGCGGTTTTAGGTACGATATGAGTCGAGGAAGCCGATTTTGACTGGAATCTGTTTAAAATGACAAAGAAAAACCTATTATCAATTCAAGGAAGTGAATTTTTAAGTAGTTATCTGCAGTTTTAATGTAGATTTCAGTTCGCTAAGTTATGAAAATGCATGTTTTGGCTATAATCTTCCGTAAATCAAGGGCGAAAACCAATTATTTGTCCCAAAAGAAGGTGTTTTAAGTATATATCTGCATTTCTAAGGTAGATTTGGGTACAATAAGAGGCGAAAAAGCAGATTCTGACTAAGATTTTATCGAAATCGGCAACTATTTGACTCAGAATGGTTGCCTTACGTCGAAATCTAATAGTTTATTAAGGTTTTCGTTACTAAAATGCCCAAAGACGCCGATTTTGACTAGAATTTGAAAGATATTGACATGAATATATAACTGTTTGTATCAAAAAATGATAGTTTAAACTGATATTTGCAGTTTTGATGCGGTTTTAGGTACGATATGAGTCGAAGAAGCCGATTTTGACTGGAATCTGTTTAAAATGATAAAGAACAACCTATTATCAATTCAAGGAAGTGAATTTTTAAGTAGTTATCTGCAGTTTTAATGTAGATTTCAGTTCGCTAAGTTATGAAAATGCATGTTTTGGCTATAATCTTCCGTAAATCAAGGGCGAAAACCAATTATTTGTCCCAAAAGAAGGTGTTTTAAGTATATATCTGCATTTCTAAGGTAGATTTGGGTACAATAAGAGGCGAAAAAGCAGATTCTGACTAAGATTTTATCTAAATCGGCAACTATTTGACTCAGAATGGGTGCCTTACGTCGAAATCTAATAGTTTATTAAGGTTTTCGTTACTAAAATGCCCAAAGACGCCGATTTTGACTAGAATTTGAAAGATATTGACATGAATATATAACTGTTTGTATCAAAAAATGATAGTTTAAACTGATATTTGCAGTTTTGATGCGGTTTTAGGTACGATATGAGTCGAAGAAGCCGATTTTGACTGGAATCTGTTTAAAATGATAAAGAACAACCTATTATCAATTCTAGGAAGTGAATTTTTAAGTAGTTATCTGCAGTTTTAATGTAGATTTCAGTTCGCTAAGTTATGAAAATGCATGTTTTGGCTATAATCTTCCGTAAATCAAGGGCGAAAACCAATTATTTGTCCCAAAAGAAGGTGTTTTAAGTATATATCTGCATTTCTAAGGTAGATTTGGGTACAATAAGAGGCGAAAAAGCAGATTCTGACTAGGATTTTTTCGAAATCGGCAACTATTTGACTCAGAATGGTTGCCTTACGTCGAAATCTAATAGTTTATTAAGGTTTTCGTTACTAAAATGCCCAAAGACGCCGATTTTGACTAGAATTTGAAAGATATTGACATGAATATATAACTGTTTGTATCAAAAAATGATAGTTTAAGCTGATATTTGCAGTTTTGATGCGGTTTTAGATGCGATATGAATCGAAGAAGCCGATTTTGACTGGAATCTGTTTAAAATGACAAAGAAAAACCTATTATCAATTCAAGGAAGTGAATTTTTAAGTAGTTATCTGCAGTTTTAATGTAGATTTCAGTTCGCTGAGTTATGAAAATGCATGTTTTGGCTATAATCTTCCGTAAATCAAGGGCGAAAACCAATTATTTGTCCCAAAAGAAGGTGTTCTGAGTATATATCTGCATTTCTAAGGTAGATTTGGGTACAATAAGAGGCGAAAAAGCAGATTCTGACTAAGATTTTATCGAAATCGGCAACTATTTGAC
This sequence comes from Cylas formicarius, assembly GCF_029955315.1. Taxonomy (NCBI): domain Eukaryota; kingdom Metazoa; phylum Arthropoda; class Insecta; order Coleoptera; family Brentidae; genus Cylas; species Cylas formicarius. The sequence continues at coordinate 1,682,340 of NW_026844261.1, forward strand.
TCAGAATGGTTGCCTTACGTCGAAATCTAATAGTTTATTAAGGTTTTCGTTACTAGAATGCCCAAAGACGCACATTTTGACTAGAATTTGTAAGATATTGACATGAATATATAACTGTTTGTATCAAAAAATGATAGTTTAAACTGATATTTGCAGTTTTGATGCGGTTTTAGGTACGATATGAGTCGAAGAAGCCGATTTTGACTGGAATCTGTTTAAAATGACAAAGAAAAACCTATTATCAATTCAAGAAAGTGAATTTTTAAGTAGTTATCTGCAGTTTTAATGTAGATTTCAGTTCGCTAAGTTATGAAAATGCATGTTTTGGCTATAATCTTCCGTAAATCAAGGGCGAAAACTAATTATTTGTCCCAAAAGAAGGTGTTTTAAGTATATATCTGCATTTCTAAGGTAGATTTGGGTACAATAAGAGGCAAAAAAGCAGATTCTGACTAAGATTTTATCGAAATCGGCAACTATTTGACTCAGAAAGGTTGCCTTACGTCGAAATCTAATAGTTTATTAAGGTTTTCGTTACTAAAATGCCCAAAGACGCCGATTTTGACTAGAATTTGAAAGATATTGACATGAATATATAACTGTTTGTATCAAAAAATGATAGTTTAAACTGATATTTGCAGTTTTGATGCGGTTTTAGATACGATATGAATCGAAGAAGCCGATTTTGACTTAAATCTGTTTAAAATGACAAAGAAAAACCTATTATCAATTCAAGGAAGTGAATTTTTAAGTAGTTATTTGCAGTTTTAATGTAGATTTCAGTCCGCTAAGTTATGAAAATGCATGTTTTGGCTATAATCTTCCGTAAATCAAGGGCGAAAACCAATTATTTGTCCCAAAAGAAGGTGTTTTAAGTATATATCTGCATTTCTAAGGTAGATTTGGGTACAATAAGAGGCGAAAAAGCAGATTCTGACAAAAATTTTATCGAAATCGGCAACTATTTGACTCAGAAAGGTTGCCTTACGTCGAAATCTAATAGTTTATTAAGGTTTTCGTTACTAAAATGCCCATAGACGCCGATTTTGACTAGAATTTGAAAGATATTGACATGAATATATAACTGTTTGTATCAAAAAATGATAGTTTAAACTGATATTTGCAGTTTTGATGCGGTTTTAGGTACGATATGAGTCGAAGAAGCCGATTTTGACTGGAATCTGTTTAAAATGACAAAGAAAAACATATTATCAATTCAAAGAAGTGAATTTTTAAGTAGTTATCTGCGGTTTTAATGTAGATTTCAGTTCGCTAAGTTATGAAAATGCATGTTTTGGCTATAATCTTCCGTAAATCTTCTTTTGGGACAAATAAGTTCGCTTAGTTATGAAAATGCATGTTTTGGCTATAATCTTCCGTAAATCAAGGGCGAAAACCAACTATTTGTCCCAAAAGAAGGTGTTTTAAGTATATATCTGCATTTCTAAGGTAGATTTGGGTACAATAACAGGCGAAAAAGCAGATTCTGACTAAGATTTTATCGAAATCGGCAACTATTTGACTCAGAATGGGTGCCTTACGTCGAAATCTAATAGTTTATTAAGGTTTTCGTTACTAAAATGCCCAAAGACGCCGATTTTGACTAGAATTTGAAAGATATTGACATGAATATATAACTGTTTGTATCAAAAAATGATAGTTTAAACTGATATTTGCAGTTTTGATGCGGTTTTAGGTACGATATTAGTCGAAGAAGCCGATTTTGATTGGAATCTGTTTAAAATGACAAAGAAAAACCTATTATCAATTCAAGGAAGTGAATTTTTAAGTAGTTATCTGCAATTTTAATGTATATTTCAGTTCGCTAAGTTATGAAAATGCATGTTTTGGCTATAATCTTCCGTAAATCAAGGGCGAAAACCAATTATTTGTCCCAAAAGAAGGTGTTTTAAGTATATATCTACATTTCTAAGGTAGATTTGGGTACAATAAGAGGCGAAAAAGCAGATTCTGACTAAGATTTTATCGAAATCGGCAACTATTTGACTCAGAATGGTTGCCTTACGTCGAAATCTAATAGTTTATTAAGGATTTCGTTACTAAAATGCCCAAAGACGGCGATTTTGACTAGAATTTGAAAGATATTGATATGAATATATAACTGTTTGTATCAAAAAATGATAGTTTAAACTGATATTAAAACTGCAGATAACTACTTAAAAATTCACTTCCTTGAATTGGTAATAGGTTTTTCTTTGTCATTTTAAACAGATTCCAGTCAAAATCGGCTTCTTCGATTCATATCGTATCTAAAACCGCATCAAAACTGCAAATATCAGTTTGAACTATCATTTTTTGATACAAACAGTTATATATTCATGTCAATATCATTTAAATTCTAGTCAAAATCGGCGTCTTTGGGCATTTTAGTAACGAAAACCTTAATAAACTATTAGATTTCGACGTAAGGCAACCATTCTGAGTCAAATAGTTGCCGATTTCGATAAAATCTTAGTCAGAATCTGCTTTTTCGCCTCTTATTGTACCCAAATCTACCTTAGAAATGCAGATATATACTTAAAGCACCTTCTTTTGGGACAAATAATTGGTTTTCGCCCTTGATTTACGGAAGATTATAGCCAAAACATGCATTTTCATAATTTAGCGAACTGAAATCTCCATTAAAACTGCAGATAACTACTTAAAAATTCACTTCCTTGAATTGATAATAGGTTTTTCTTTGTCATTTTAAACAGATTCCAGTCAAAATCGGCTTCTTCGATTCATATCGTATCTAAAACCGCATCAAAACTGCAAATATCAGTTTAAACTATCATTTTTTGATACAAACAGTTATATATTCATGTCAATATCATTCAAATTCTAGTCAAAATCGGCGTTTTTGGGCATTTTAGTAACGAAAACCTTAATAAACTATTAGATTTCGACGTAAGGCAACCATTCTGAGTCAAATAGTTGCCGATTTCGATAAAATCTTAGTCAGAATCTGCTTTTTCGCCTCTTATTGTACCCAAATCTACCTTAGAAATGCAGATATATACTTAAAACACCTTCTTTTGGGACAAATAATTGGTTTTCGCCCTTGATTTACGGAAGATTATAGCCAAAACATGCATTTTCATAACTTAGCGAACTGAAATCTACATTAAAACTGCAGATAACTACTTAAAAATTCACTTCCTTGAATTGATAATAGGTTTTTCTTTGTCATTTTAAACAGATTCCAGTCAAAATCGGCTTCTTCGATTCATATCGTATCTAAAACCGCATCAAAACTGCAAATATCAGTATAAACTATCATTTTTTGATACAAACAGTTATATATTCATATCAATATCTTTCAAATTCTAGTCAAAATCGGCGTCTTTGGGCATTTTAGTAACGAAAACCTTAATAAACTATTAGATTTCGACGTAAGGCAACCTTTCTGAGTCAAATAGTTGCCGATTTCGATAAAATCTTAGTCAGAATCTGCTTTTTCGCCTCTTATTGTACCCAAATCTACCTTAGGAATGCAGATATATACTTAAAACACCTTCTTTTGGGACAAATAATTGGTTTTCGCCCTTGATTTACGGAAGATTATAGCCAAAACATGCATTTTCATAACTTAGCGAACTGAAATCTACATTAAAACTGCAGATAACTACTTAAAAATTCACTTCCTTGAATTGATAATAGGTTTTTCTCTGTCATTTTAAACAGATTCCAGTCAAAATCGGCTTCTTCGATTCATATCGTATCTAAAACCGCATCAAAACTGCAAATATCAGTATAAACTATCATTTTTTGATACAAACAGTTATATATTCATATCAATATCTTTCAAATTCTAGTCAAAATCGGCGTCTTTGGGCATTTTAGTAACGAAAACCTTAATAAACTATTAGATTTCGACGTAAGGCAACCTTTCTGAGTCAAATAGTTGCCGATTTCGATAAAATCTTAGTCAGAATCTGCTTTTTCGCCTCTTATTGTACCCAAATCTACCTTAGAAATGCAGATATATACTTAAAACACCTTTTTTGGGACAAATAATTGGTTTTCGCCCTTGATTTACGGAAGATTATAGCCAAAACATGCATTTTCATAACTTAGCGAACTGAAATCTACATTAAAACTCCAGATAACTACTTAAAAATTCACTTCCTTGAATTGATAATAGGTTTTTCTTTGTCATTTTAAACAGATTCCAGTCAAAATCGGCTTCTTCGATTCATATCGTATCTAAAACCGCATCAAAACTGCAAATATCAGTTTAAACTATCATTTTTTGATACAAACAGTTATATATTCATGTCAATATCTTTCAAATTCTAGTCAAAATCGGCGTCTTTGGGCATTTTAGTAACGAAAACCTTAATAAACTATTAGATTTCGACGTAAGGCAACCATTCTGAGTCAAATAGTTGCCGATTTCGATAAAATCTTAGTCAGAATATGCTTTTTCGCCTCTTATTGTACCCAAATCTATCTTAGAAATGCAGATATATACTTAAAACACCTTCTTTTGGGACAAATAATAGGTTTTCGCCCTTGATTTACGGAAGATTATAGCCAAAACATGCATTTTCATAACTTAGCGAACTGAAATCTACATTAAAACTGCAGATAACTACTTAAAAATTCACTTCCTTGAATTGATAATAGGTTTTTCTTTGTCATTTTAAACAGATTCCAGTCAAAATCGGCTTCTTCGACTCATATCGTACCTAAAACCGCTTCAAAACTGCAAATATCAGTTTAAACTATCATTTTTTGATACAAACAGTTATATATTCATGTCAATATCTTTCAAATTCTAGTCAAAATCGGCGTCTTTGGGCATTTTAGTAACGAAAACCTTAATAAACTATTAGATTTCGACGTAAGGCAACCATTCTGAGTCAAATAGTTGCCGATTTCGATAAAATCTTAGTCAGAATCTGCTTTTTCGCCACTTATTGTACCCAAATTTACCTTAGAAATGCAGATATATACTTAAAGCACCTTCTTTTGGGACAAATAATTGGTTTTCGCCCTTGATTTACGGAAGAATATAGCCAAAACATGCATTTTCATAATTTAGCGAACTGAAATCTACATTAAAACTGCAGATAACTACTTAAAAATTCACTTCCTTGAATTGATAATAGGTTTTTCTTTGTCATTTTAAACAGATTCCAGTCAAAATCGGCTTCTTCGACTCATATCGTACCTAAAACCGCATCAAAACTGCAAATATCAGTTTAAACTATCATTTTTTGATACAAACAGTTATATATTCATGTCAATATCATTCAAATTCTAGTCAAAATCGGCGTCTTTGGGCATTTTAGTAACGAAAACCTTAATAAACTATTAGATTTCGATGTAAGGCAACCATTCTGAGTCAAATAGTTGCCGATTTCGATAAAATCTTCGTCAGAATCTGTTTTTCGAATCTTATTGTACCCAAATCTACCTTAGAAATGCAGATATATACTTAAAACACCTTCTTTTGGGACAAATAATTGGTTTTCGCCCTTGATTTACGGAAGATTATAGCCAAAACATGCATTTTCATAACTTAGCGAACTGAAATCTGCATTAAAACTGCAGATAACTACTTAAAAATTCACTTCCTTGAATTGATAATAGGTTTTTCTTTGTCATTTTAAACAGATTCCAGTCAAAATCGGCTTCTTCGACTCATATCGTACCTAAAACCGCATCAAAACTGCAAATATCAGTTTAAACTATCATTTTTTGATACAAACAGTTATATATTCATGTCAATATCATTCAAATTCTAGTCAAAATCGGCGTCTTTGGGCATTTTAGTAACGAAAACCTTAATAAACTATTAGATTTCGATGTAAGGCAACCATTCTGAGTCAAATAGTTGCCGATTTCGATAAAATCTTCGTCAGAATCTGTTTTTCGAATCTTATTGTACCCAAATCTACCTTAGAAATGCAGATATATACTTAAAACACCTTCTTTTGGGACAAATAATTGGTTTTCGCCCTTGATTTACGGAAGATTATAGCCAAAACATGCATTTTCATAACTTAGCGAACTAAAATCTACATTAAAACTGCAGATAACCACTTAAAAATTCACTTCCTTGAATTGATAATAGGTTTTTCTTTGTCATTTTAAACAGATTCCAGTCAAAATCGGCTTCTTCGATTCATATCGTATATAAAACCGCATCAAAACTGCAAATATCAGTTTAAACTATCATTTTTTGATACAAACAGTTATATATTCATGTCAATATCTTTCAAATTCTAGTCAAAATCGGCGTCTTTGGGCATTTTAGTAACGAAAACCTTAATAAACTATTAGATTTCGACGTAAGGCAACCTTTCTGAGTCAAATAGTTGCCGATTTCGATAAAATCTTAGTCAGAATCTGCTTTTTCGCCTCTTATTGTACCCAAATCTAACTTAGAAATGCAGATATATACTTAAAACACCTTCTTTTGAGACAAATAATTGGTTTTCGCCCTTGATTTACGGAAGATTATAGCCAAAACATGCATTTTCATAACTTAGCGAACTGAAATCTACATTAAAACTGCAGATAACTACTTAAAAATTCACTTCCTTGAATTGATAATAGGTTTTTCTTTGTCATTTTAAACAGATTCCAGTCAAAATCGGCTTCTTCGACTCATATAGTACCTAAAACCGCATCAAAACTGCAAATATCAGTTTAAACTATCATTTTTTGATACAAACAGTTATATATTCATGTCAATATCTTTCAAATTCTAGTCAAAATCGGCGTCTTTGGGCATTTTAGTAACGAAAACCTTAATAAACTATTAGATTTCTACGTAAGGCAACCTTTCTGAGTCAAATAGTTGCCGATTTCGATAAAATCCTAGTCAGAATCTGCTTTTTCGCCTCTTATTGTACCCAAATCTACCTTAGAAATGCAGATATATACTTAAAACACCTTCTTTTGGGACAAATAATTGGTTTTCGCCCTTGATTTACGGAAGATTATAGCCAAAACATGCATTTTCATAACTTAGCGAACTGAAATCTCCATTAAAACTGCAGATAACTACTTAAAAATTCACTTCCTTGAATTGATAATAGGTTTTTCTTTGTCATTTTAAACAGATTCCAGTCAAAATCGGCTTCTTCGATTCATATCGTATCTAAAACCGCATCAAAACTGCAAATATCAGTTTAAACTATCATTTTTTGATACAAACAGTTATATATTCATGTCAATATCATTCAAATTCTAGTCAAAATCGGCGTTTTTGGGCATTTTAGTAACGAAAACCTTAATAAACTATTAGATTTCGACGTAAGGCAACCATTCTGAGTCAAATAGTTGCCGATTTCGATAAAATCTTAGTCAGAATCTGCTTTTTCGCCTCTTATTGTACCCAAATCTACCTTAGAAATGCAGATATATACTTAAAACACCTTCTTTTGGGACAAATAATTGGTTTTCGCCCTTGATTTACGGAAGATTATAGCCAAAACATGCATTTTCATAACTTAGCGAACTGAAATCTACATTAAAACTGCAGATAACTACTTAAAAATTCACTTCCTTGAATTGATAATAGGTTTTTCTTTGTCATTTTAAACAGATTCCAGTCAAAATCGGCTTCTTCGATTCATATCGTATCTAAAACCGCATCAAAACTGCAAATATCAGTTTAAACTATCATTTTTTGATACAAACAGTTATATATTCATGTCAATATCTTTCAAATTCAAGTCAAAATCGGCGTCTTTGGGCATTTTAGTAACGAAAACCTTAATAAACTATTAGATTTCGACGTGAGGCAACCTTTCTGAGTCAAATAGTTGCCGATTTCGATAAAATCTTAGTCAGAATCTGCTTTTTCGCCTCTTATTGTAATCAAATCTACCTTAGAAATGCAGATATATACTTAAAACACCTTCTTTTGGGACAAATAATTGGTTTTCGCCCTTGATTTACGGAAGATTATAGCCAAAACATGCATTTTCATAACTTAGCGAACTAAAATCTACATTAAAACTGCAGATAACCACTTAAAAATTCACTTCCTTGAATTGATAATAGGTTTTTCTTTGTCATTTTAAACAGATTCCAGTCAAAATCGGCTTCTTCGATTCATATCGTATCTAAAACCGCATCAAAACTGCAAATATCAGTTTAAACTATCATTTTTTGATACAAACAGTTATATATTCATGTCAATATCTTTCAAATTCTAGTCAAAATCGGCGTCTTTGGGCATTTTAGTAACGAAAACCTTAATAAACTATTAGATTTCGACGTAAGGCAACCTTTCTGAGTCAAATAGTTGCCGATTTCGATAAAATCTTAGTCAGAATCTGCTTTTTCGCCTCTTATTGTACCCAAATCTAACTTAGAAATGCAGATATATACTTAAAACACCTTCTTTTGGGACAAATAATTGGTTTTCGCCCTTGATTTACGGAAGATTATAGCCAAAACATGCATTTTCATAACTTAGCGAACTGAAATCTACATTAAAACTGCAGATAACTACTTAAAAATTCACTTCCTTGAATTGATAATAGGTTTTTCTTTGTCATTTTAAACAGATTCCAGTCAAAATCGGCTTCTTCGACTCATATCGTACCTAAAACCGCATCAAAACTGCAAATATCAGTTTAAACTATCATTTTTTGATACAAACAGTTATATATTCATGTCAATATCTTTCAAATTCTAGTCAAAATCGGCGTCTTTGGGCATTTTAGTAACGAAAACCTTAATAAACTATTAGATTTCGACGTGAGGCAACTTTTCTGAGTCAAATAGTTGCCGATTTCGATAAAATCTTAGTCAGAATCTGCTTTTTCGCCTCTTATTGTACAAAAATCTACCTTAGAAATGCAGATATATACTTAAAACACCTTCTTTTGGGACAAATAATTGGTTTTCGCCCTTGATTTACGGAAGATTATAGCCAAAACATGCATTTTCATAACTTAGCGAACTGAAATCTACATTAAAACTGCAGATAACTACTTAAAAATTCACTTCCTTGAATTGATAATAAGTTTTTCTTTGTCATTTTAAACAGATTCCAGTCAAAATCGGCTTCTCCGACTCATATCGTACCTAAAACCGCATCAAAACTGCAAATATCAGTTTAAACTATCATTTTTTGATACAAACAGTTATATATTGATGTCAATATCTTTCAAATTCTAGTCAAATTCGGCGTCTTTGGGCATTTTAGTAACGAAAACCTTAATAAACTATTAGATTTCGACGTAAGGCAACCATTCTGAGTCAAATAGTTGCCGAGTTCGATAAAATCTTAGTCAGAATCTGCTTTTTCGCCTCTTATTGTACCAAAATCTACCTTAGAAATGCAGATATATACTTAAAACACCTTCTTTTGGGACAAATAATTGGTTTTCGCCCTTGATTTACGGAAGATTATAGCCAAAACATGCATTTTCATAACTTAGCGAACTGAAATCTACATTAAAACTGCAGATAACTACTTAAAAATTCACTTCCTTGAATTGATAATAGGTTTTTCTTTGTCATTTTAAACAGATTCCAGTCAAAATCGGCTTCTTCGATTCATATCGTATCTAAAACCGCATCAAAACTGCAAATATCAGTTTAAACTATCATTTTTTGATACAAACAGTTATATATTCATATCAATATCTTTCAAATTCTAGTCAAAATCGGCGTCTTTGGGAATTTTAGTAACGAAAACCTTAATAAACTATTAGATTTCGACGTAAGGCAACCTTTCTGAGTCAAATAGTTGCCGATTTCGATAAAATCTTAGTCAGAATCTGCTTTTTCGCCTCTTATTGTACCCAAATCTACCTTAGAAATGCAGATATATACTTAAAACACCTTCTTTTGGGACAAATAATTGGTTTTCGCCCTTGATTTACGGAAGATTATAGCCAAAACAGGCATTTTCATAACTTAGCGAACTGAAATCTACATTAAAACTGCAGATAACTACTTAAAAATTCACTTCCTTGAATTGATAATAGGTTTTTCTCTGTCATTTTAAACAGATTTTAGTCAAAATCGGCTTCTTCGATTCATATCGTATCTAAAACCGCATCAAAACTGCAAATATCAGTTTAAACTATCATTTTTTGATACAAACAGTTATATATTCATGTCAATATCTTTCAAATTCTAGTCAAAATCGGCGTCTTTGGGCATTTTAGTAACGAAAACCTTAATAAACTATTAGATTTCTACGTAAGGCAACCTTTCTGAGTCAAATAGTTGCCGATTTCGATAAAATCCTAGTCAGAATCTGCTTTTTCGCCTCTTATTGTACCCAAATCTACCTTAGAAATGCAGATATATACTTAAAACACCTTCTTTTGGGACAAATAATTGGTTTTCGCCCTTGATTTACGGAAGATTATAGCCAAAACATGCATTTTCATAACTTAGCGAACTGAAATCTCCATTAAAACTGCAGATAACTACTTAAAAATTCACTTCCTTGAATTGATAATAGGTTTTTCTTTGTCATTTTAAACAGATTCCAGTCAAAATCGGCTTCTTCGATTCATATCGTATCTAAAACCGCATCAAAACTGCAAATATCAGTTTAAACTATCATTTTTTGATACAAACAGTTATATATTCATGTCAATATCTTTCAAATTCTAGTCAAAATCGGCGTCTTTGGGCATTTTAGTAACGAAAACCTTAATAAACTATTAGATTTCGACGTAAGGCAACCTTTCTGAGTCAAATAGTTGCCGATTTCGATAAAATCCTAGTCAGAATTTGCTTTTTCGCCTCTTATTGTACCCAAATCTACCTTAGAAATGCAGATATATACTTAAAACACCTTCTTTTGGGACAAGTAATTGGTTTTCGCCCTTGATTTACGGAAGATTATAGCCAAAACATGCATTTTCATAACTTAGCGAACTGAAATCTCCATTAAAACTGCAGATAACTACTTAAAAATTCACTTCCTTGAATTGATAATAGGTTTTTCTTTGTCATTTTAAACAGATTCCAGTCAAAATCGGCTTCTTCGATTCATATCGTATCTAAAACCGCATCAAAACTGCAAATATCAGTTTAAACTATCATTTTTTGATACAAACAGTTATATATTCATGTCAATATCATTCAAATTCTAGTCAAAATCGGCGTTTTTGAGCATTTTAGTAACGAAAACCTTAATAAACTATTAGATTTCGACGTAAGGCAACCATTCTGAGTCAAATAGTTGCCGATTTCGATAAAATCTTAGTCAGAATCTGCTTTTTCGCCTCTTATTGTACCCAAATCTACCTTAGAAATGCAGATATATACTTAAAGCACCTTCTTTTGGGACAAATAATTGGTTTTCGCCCTTGATTTACGGAAGATTATAGCCAAAACATGCATTTTCATAATTTAGCGAACCGAAATCTACATTAAAACTGCAGATAACTACTTAAAAATTCACTTCCTTGATTTGATAATAGGTTTTTCTTTGTCATTTTAAACAGATTCCAGTCAAAATCGGCTTCTTCGATTCATATCGTATCTAAAACCGCATCAAAACTGCAAATATCAGTTTAAACTATCATTTTTTGATACAAACAGTTATATATTCATGTCAATATCTTTCAAATTCTAGTCAAAATCGGCGTCTTTGGGCATTTTAGTAACGAAAACCTTAATAAACTATTAGATTTCGACGTGAGGCAACCTTTCTGAGTCAAATAGTTGCCGATTTCGATAAAATCTTAGTCAGAATCTGCTTTTTCGCCTCTTATTGTACCCAAATCTACCTTAGAAATGCAGATATATACTTAAAACACCTTCTTTTGGGACAAATAATTGGTTTTCGCCCTTGATTTACGGAAGATTATAGCCAAAACATGCATTTTCATAACTTAGCGAACTGAAACCTACATTATAACTGCAGATAACTACTTAAAAATTCACTTCCTTGAATTGATAATAGGTTTTTCTTTGTCATTTTAAACAGATTCCAGTCAAAATCGGCTCCTTCGACTCATATCGTACCTAAAACCGCATCAAAACTGGAAATACCAGTTTAAACTATCATTTTTTGATACAAACAGTTATATATTCATGGCAATATCTTTCAAATTCTAGTCAAAATCGGCGTCTTTGGGCATTTTAGTAACGAAAACCTTAATAAACTATTAGATTTCGACGTAAGGCAACCTTTCTGAGTCAAATAGTTGCCGATTTCGATAAAATCTTAGTCAGAATCTGCTTTTTCGCCTCTTATTGTACCCAAATCTACCTTAGAAATGCAGATATATACTTAAAACACTTTCTTTTGGGACAAATAATTGGTTTTCGCCCTTGATTTACGGAAGATTATAGCCAAAACATGCATTTTCATAATTTAGCGAACTGAAATCTACATTAAAACTGCAGATAACTACTTAAAAATTCACTTCCTTGAATTGATAATAGGTTTTTCTTTGTCATTTTAAACAGATTGCAGTCAAAATCGGCTTCTTCGACTCATATCGTACCTAAAACCGCATCAAAACTGCCAATATCAGTTTAAACTATTATTTTTTGATACAAACAGTTATATATTCATGTCAATATCTTTCAAATTCTAGTCAAAATCGGCGTCTTTGGGCATTTTAGTAACGAAAACCTTAATAAACTATTAGATTTCGACGTAAGGCAACCATTCTGAGTCAAATAGTTGCCGATTTCGATAAAATCTTAGTCAGAATCTGCTTTTTCGCCTCTTATTGTACCCAAATCTACCTTAGAAATGAAGATATATACTTAAAACACCTTCTTTTGGGACAAATAATTGGTTTTCGCCCTTGATTTACGGAAGATTATAGCCAAAACAGGCATTTTCATAACTTAGCGAACTGAAATCTACATTAAAACTGCAGATAACTACTTAAAAATTCACTTCCTTGAATTGATAATAGGTTTTTCTCTGTCATTTTAAACAGATTCCAGTCAAAATCGGCTTCTTCGATTCATATCGTATCTAAAACCGCATCAAAACTGCAAATATCAGTTTAAACTATCATTTTTTGATACAAACAGTTATATATTCATGTCAATATCTTTCAAATTCTAGTCAAAATCGGCGTCTTTGGGCATTTTAGTAACGAAAACCTTAATAAACTATTAGATTTCGACGTAAGGCAACCTTTCTGAGTCAAATAGTTGCCGATTTCGATAAAATCCTAGTCAGAATTTGCTTTTTCGCCTCTTATTGTACCCAAATCTACCTTAGAAATGCAGATATATACTTAAAACACCTTCTTTTGGGACAAGTAATTGGTTTTCGCCCTTGATTTACGGAAGATTATAGCCAAAACATGCATTTTCATAACTTAGCGAACTGAAATCTCCATTAAAACTGCAGATAACTACTTAAAAATTCACTTCCTTGAATTGATAATAGGTTTTTCTTTGTCATTTTAAACAGATTCCAGTCAAAATCGGCTTCTTCGATTCATATCGTATCTAAAACCGCATCAAAACTGCAAATATCAGTTTAAACTATCATTTTTTGATACAAACAGTTATATATTCATGTCAATATCATTCAAATTCTAGTCAAAATCGGCGTTTTTGAGCATTTTAGTAACGAAAACCTTAATAAACTATTAGATTTCGACGTAAGGCAACCATTCTGAGTCAAATAGTTGCCGATTTCGATAAAATCTTAGTCAGAATCTGCTTTTTCGCCTCTTATTGTACCCAAATCTACCTTAGAAATGCAGATATATACTTAAAACACCTTCTTTTGGGACAAATAATTGGTTTTCGCCCTTGATTTACGGAAGATTATAGCCAAAACATGCATTTTCATAACTTAGCGAACTGAAATCTACATTAAAACTGCAGATAACTACTTAAAAATTCACTTCCTTGAATTGATAATAGGTTTTTCTTTGTCATTTTAAACAGATTCCAGTCAAAATCGGCTTCTTCGATTCATATCGTATCTAAAACCGGATCAAAACTGCAAATATCAGTTTAAACTATCATTTTTTGATACAAACAGTTATATATTCATGTCAATATCTTTCAAATTCAAGTCAAAATCGGCGTCTTTGGGCATTTTAGTAACGAAAACCTTAATAAACTATTAGATTTCGACGTGAGGCAACCTTTCTGAGTCAAATAGTTGCCGATTTCGATAAAATCTTAGTCAGAATCTGCTTTTTCGCCTCTTATTGTAATCAAATCTACCTTAGAAATGCAGATATATACTTAAAACACCTCCTTTTGGGACAAATAATTGGTTTTCGCCCTTGATTTACGGAAGATTATAGCCAAAACATGCATTTTCATATCTTAGCGAACTGAAATCTACATTAAAACTGCAGATAACTACTTAAAAATTCACTTCCTTGAATTGATAATAGGTTTTTCTCTGTCATTTTAAACAGATTCCAGTCAAAATCGGCTTCTTCGATTCATATCGTATCTAAAACCGCATCAAAACTGCAAATATCAGTTTAAACTATCATTTTTTGATACAAACAGTTATATATTCATGTCAATATCTTTCAAATTCTAGTCAAAATCGGCGTCTTTGGGCATTTTAGTAACGAAAACCTTAATAAACTATTAGATTTCGACGTAAGGCAACCATTCTGAGTCAAATAGTTGCCGATTTCGATAAAATTTTAGTCAGAATCTGCTTTTTCGCCTCTTATTGTACCCAAATCTACCTTAGAAATGCAGATATATACTTAAGGCACCTTCTATTGGGACAAATAATTGGTTTTCGCCCTTGATTTACGGAAGATTATAGCCAAAACATGCATTTTCATAATTTAGCGAACTGAAATCTACATTAAAACTGCAGATAACTACTTAAAAATTCACTTCCTTGAATTGATAATAGGTTTTTCTTTGTCATTTTAAACAGATTCCAGTCAAAATCGGCTTCTTCGATTCATATCGTATCTAAAACCGCATCAAAACTGCAAATATCAGTTTAAACTATCATTTTTTGATACAAACAGTTATATATTCATGTCAATATCTTTCAAATTCTAGTCAAAATCGGCGTCTTTGGGCATTTTAGTAACGAAAACCTTAATAAAATATTAGATTTCGACGTAAGGCAAACATTGTGAGATAATAGTTGCCGATTTCGATAAAATCTTAGTCAGAACCTGCTTTTTCGCCTCTTATTGTACCCAAATCTACCTTAGAAATGCAGATTTATACTTAAAACACCTTCTTTTGGGACAAACAACTGGTTTTCGCCCTTGATTTACGGAAGATTATAGCCAAAACATGCATTTTCATAACTTAGCGAACTGAAATCTACATTAAAACTGCAGATAACTACTTAAAAATTCACTTCCTTGAATTGATAATAGGTTTTTCTTTGTCATGTTAAACAGATTCCAGTCAAAATCGGCTTCTTCGACTCATATCGTACCTAAAACCGCATCAAAACTGCAAATATCAGTTTAAACTATCATTTTTTGATACAAACAGTTTTATATTCATGTCAATATCTTTCAAATTCTAGTAAAAATCGGCGTCTTTGCGCATTTTAGTAACGAAAACCTTAATAAACTATTAGATTTCGACGTAAGGCAACCATTCTGAGTCAAATAGTTGCCGATTCCGATAAAATCTTAGTCAGAATCTGCTTCTTCGCCTCTTATTGTACCCAAATCTACCTTAGAAATGCAGATATATACTTAAAACACCTTCTTTTTTGACAAATAATTGGTTTTCGCCCTTGATTTACGGAAGATTATAGCCAAAACATGCATTTTCATAACTTAGCGAACTGAAATCTACATTAAAACTGCAGATAACTACTTAAAAATTCACTTCCTTGAATTGATAATAGGTTTTTCTTTGTCATTTTAAACAGATTCCAGTCAAAATCGGCTTCTTCGACTCATATCGTACCTAAAACCGCATCAAAACTGCAAATATCAGTTTAAACTATCATTTTTTGATACAAACAGTTATATATTCATGTCAATATCTTTCAAATTCTAGTCAAAATCGGCGTCTTTGGGCATTTTAGTAACGAAAACCTTAATAAACTATTAGATTTCGACGTAAGGCAACCATTCTGAGTCAAATAGTTGCCGATTCCGATAAAATCTTAGTCAGAATCTGCTTCTTCGCCTCTTATTGTACCCAAATCTACCTTAGAAATGCAGATATATACTTAAAACACCTTCTTTTGGGACAAATAATTGGTTTTCGCCCTTGATTTACGGAAGATTATAGCCAAAACATGCATTTTCATAACTTAGCGAACTGAAATCTACATTAAAACTGCAGATAACTACTTAAAAATTCACTTCCTTGAATTGATAATAGGTTTTTCTTTGTCATTTTAAACAGATTCCAGTCAAAATCGGCTTCTTCGATTCATATCGTATCTAAAACCGCATCAAAACTGCAAATATCAGTTTAAACTATCATTTTTTGATACAAACAGTTATATATTCATGTCAATATCTCTCAAATTCTAGTCAAAATCGGCGTCTTTGGGCATTTTAGTAACGAAAACCTTAATAAACTATTAGATTTCGACGTAAGGCAATCTTTCTGAGTCAAATAGTTGCCGATTTCGATAAAATCTTAGTCAGAATCTGCTTTTTCGCCTCTTATTGTACCCAAATCTACCTTAGAAATGCAGATATATACTTAAAACACCTTCTTTTGGGACAAATAATTGGTTTTCGCCCTTGATTTACGGAAGATTATAGACAAAACATGCATTTTCATAACTTAGCGAACTGAAATCTACATTAAAACTGCAGATAACTACTTAAAAAAATTCACTTCCTTGAATTGATAATAGGTTTTTCTTTGTCATTTTAAACAGATTCCAGTCAAAATCGGCTTCTTCGACTCATATCGTACCTAAAACCGCATCAAAACTGCAAATATCAGTTTAAACTATCATTTTTTGATACAAACAGTTATATATTCATGTCAATATCTTTCAAATTCTAGTCAAAATCGGCGTCTTTGGGCATTTTAGTAACGAAAACCTTAATAAACTATTAGATTTCGACGTAAGGCAACCATTCTGAGTCAAATAGTTGCCGATTTCGATAAAATCTTAGTCAGAATCTGCTTTTTCGCCTCTTATTGTACCCAAATCTACCTTAGAAATGCAGATATATACTTAAAGCACCTTCTTTTGGGACAAATAATTGGTTTTCGCCCTTGATTTACGGAAGATTATAGCCAAAACATGCATTTTCATAATTTAGCGAACTGAAATCTCCATTAAAACTGCAGATAACTACTTAAAAATTCACTTCCTTGAATTGATAATAGGTTTTTCTTTGTCATTTTAAACAGATTCCAGTCAAAATCGGCTTCTTCGATTCATATCGTATCTAAAACCGCATCAAAACTGCAAATATCAGTTTAAACTATCATTTTTTGATACAAACAGTTATATATTCATGTCAATATCATTCAAATTCTAGTCAAAATCGGCGTTTTTGGGCATTTTAGTAACGAAAACCTTAATAAACTATTAGATTTCGACGTAAGGCAACCATTCTGAGTCAAATAGTTGCCGATTTCGATAAAATCTTAGTCAGAATCTGCTTTTTCGCCTCTTATTGTACCCAAATCTACCTTAGAAATGCAGATATATACTTAAAACACCTTCTTTTGGGACAAATAATTGGTTTTCGCCCTTGATTTACGGAAGATTATAGACAAAACATGCATTTTCATAACTTAGCGAACTGAAATCTACATTAAAACTGCAGATAACTACTTAAAAAAATTCACTTCCTTGAATTGATAATAGGTTTTTCTTTGTCATTTTAAACAGATTCCAGTCAAAATCGGCTTCTTCGACTCATATCGTACCTAAAACCGCATCAAAACTGCAAATATCAGTTTAAACTATCATTTTTTGATACAAACAGTTATATATTCATGTCAATATCATTCAAATTCTAGTCAAAATCGGCGTCTTTGGGCATTTTAGTAACGAAAACCTTAATAAACTATTAGATTTCGACGTAAGGCAACCATTCTGAGTCAAATAGTTGCCAATTTCGATAAAATCTTAGTCAGAATCTGCTTTTTCGCCTCTTATTGTACCCAAATCTACCTTAGAAATGCAGATATATACTTAAAGCACCTTCTTTTGGGACAAATAATTGGTTTTCGCCCTTGATTTACGGAAGATTATAGCCAAAACATGCATTTTCATAATTTAGCGAACTGAAATCTCCATTAAAACTGCAGATAACTACTTAAAAATTCACTTCCTTGAATTGATAATAGGTTTTTCTTTGTCATTTTAAACAGATTCCAGTCAAAATCGGCTTCTTCGATTCATATCGTATCTAAAACCGCATCAAAACTGCAAATATCAGTTTAAACTATCATTTTTTGATACAAACAGTTATATATTCATGTCAATATCATTCAAATTCTAGTCAAAATCGGCGTTTTTGGGCATTTTAGTAACGAAAACCTTAATAAACTATTAGATTTCGACGTAAGGCAACCATTCTGAGTCAAATAGTTGCCGATTTCGATAAAATCTTAGTCAGAATCTGCTTTTTCGCCTCTTATTGTACCCAAATCTACCTTAGAAATGCAGATATATACTTAAAACACCTTCTTTTGGGACAAATAATTGGTTTTCGCCCTTGATTTACGGAAGATTATAGCCAAAACATGCATTTTCATAACTTAGCGAACTGAAATCTACATTAAAACTGCAGATAACTACTTAAAAATTCACTTCCTTGAATTGATAATAGGTTTTTCTCTGTCATTTTAAACAGATTCCAGTCAAAATCGGCTTCTTCGATTCATATCGTATCTAAAACCGCATCAAAACTGCAAATATCAGTTTAAACTATCATTTTTTGATACAAACAGTTATATATTCATGTCAATATCTTTCAAATTCTAGTCAAAATCGGCGTCTTTGGGCATTTTAGTAACGAAAACCTTAATAAACTATTAGATTTCGACGTAAGGCAACCTTTCTGAGTCAAATAGTTGCCGATTTCGATAAAATCTTAGTCAGAATCTGCTTTTTCGCCTCTTATTGTACCCAAATCTACCTGAGAAATGCAGATATATACTTAAAACACCTTTTTTGGGACAAATAATTGGTTTTCGCCCTTGATTTACGGAAGATTATAGCCAAAACATGCATTTTCATAACTTAGCGAACTGAAATCTACATTAAAACTCCAGATAACTACTTAAAAATTCACTTCCTTGAATTGATAATAGGTTTTTCTTTGTCATTTTAAACAGATTCCAGTCAAAATCGGCTTCTTCGATTCATATCGTATCTAAAACCGCATCAAAACTGCAAATATCAGTTTAAACTATCATTTTGTGATACAAACAGTTATATATTCATGTCAATATCTTTCAAATTCTAGTCAAAATCGGCGTCTTTGGGCATTTTAGTAACGAAAACCTTAATAAACTATTAGATTTCGACGTAAGGCAACCATTCTGAGTCAAATAGTTGCCGATTTCGATAAAATCTTAGTCAGAATATGCTTTTTCGCCTCTTATTGTACCCAAATCTACCTTAGAAATGCAGATATATACTTAAAACACCTTCTTTTGGGACAAATAATAGGTTTTCGCCCTTGATTTACGGAAGATTATAGCCAAAACATGCATTTTCATAACTTAGCGAACTGAAATCTACATTAAAACTGCAGATAACTACTTAAAAATTCACTTCCTTGAATTGATAATAGGTTTTTCTTTGTCATTTTAAACAGATTCCAGTCAAAATCGGCTTCTTCGACTCATATCGTACCTAAAACCGCTTCAAAACTGCAAATATCAGTTTAAACTATCATTTTTTGATACAAACAGTTATATATTCATGTCAATATCTTTCAAATTCTAGTCAAAATCGGCGTCTTTGGGCATTTTAGTAACGAAAACCTTAATAAACTATTAGATTTCGACGTAAGGCAACCATTCTGAGTCAAATAGTTGCCGATTTCGATAAAATCTTAGTCAGAATCTGCTTTTTCGCCTCTTATTGTACCCAAATCTACCTTAGAAATGCAGATATATACTTAAAACACCTTCTTTTGGGACAAATAATTGGTTTTCGCCCTTGATTTACGGAAGATTATATCCAAAACATGCATTTTCATAACTTAGCGAACTGAAATCTACATTAAAACTGCAGATAACTACTTAAAAATTCACTTCCTTGAATTGATAATAGGTTTTTCTCTGTCATTTTAAACAGATTCCAGTCAAAATCGGCTTCTTCGATTCATATCGTATCTAAAACCGCATCAAAACTGCAAATATCAGTTTAAACTATCATTTTTTGATACAAACAGTTATATATTCATGTCAATATCTTTCAAATTCTAGTCAAAATCGGCGTCTTTGGGCATTTTAGTAACGAAAACCTTAATAAACTATTAGATTTCGACGTAAGGCAACCTTTCTGAGTCAAATAGTTGCCGATTTCGATAAAATCTTAGTCAGAATCTGCTTTTTCGCCTCTTATTGTACCCAAATCTACCTGAGAAATGCAGATATATACTTAAAACACCTTTTTTGGGACAAATAATTGGTTTTCGCCCTTGATTTACGGAAGATTATAGCCAAAACATGCATTTTCATAACTTAGCGAACTGAAATCTACATTAAAACTCCAGATAACTACTTAAAAATTCACTTCCTTGAATTGATAATAGGTTTTTCTTTGTCATTTTAAACAGATTCCAGTCAAAATCGGCTTCTTCGATTCATATCGTATCTAAAACCGCATCAAAACTGCAAATATCAGTTTAAACTATCATTTTGTGATACAAACAGTTATATATTCATGTCAATATCTTTCAAATTCTAGTCAAAATCGGCGTCTTTGGGCATTTTAGTAACGAAAACCTTAATAAACTATTAGATTTCGACGTAAGGCAACCATTCTGAGTCAAATAGTTGCCGATTTCGATAAAATCTTAGTCAGAATATGCTTTTTCGCCTCTTATTGTACCCAAATCTACCTTAGAAATGCAGATATATACTTAAAACACCTTCTTTTGGGACAAATAATAGGTTTTCGCCCTTGATTTACGGAAGATTATAGCCAAAACATGCATTTTCATAACTTAGCGAACTGAAATCTACATTAAAACTGCAGATAACTACTTAAAAATTCACTTCCTTGAATTGATAATAGGTTTTTCTTTGTCATTTTAAACAGATTCCAGTCAAAATCGGCTTCTTCGACTCATATCGTACCTAAAACCGCTTCAAAACTGCAAATATCAGTTTAAACTATCATTTTTTGATACAAACAGTTATATATTCATGTCAATATCTTTCAAATTCTAGTCAAAATCGGCGTCTTTGGGCATTTTAGTAACGAAAACCTTAATAAACTATTAGATTTCGACGTAAGGCAACCATTCTGAGTCAAATAGTTGCCGATTTCGATAAAATCTTAGTCAGAATCTGCTTTTTCGCCTCTTATTGTACCCAAATCTACCTTAGAAATGCAGATATATACTTAAAACACCTTCTTTTGGGACAAATAATTGGTTTTCGCCCTTGATTTACGGAAGATTATAGCCAAAACATGCATTTTCATAACTTAGCGAACTGAAATCTACATTAAAACTGCAGATAACTACTTAAAAATTCACTTCCTTGAATTGATAATAGGTTTTTCTTTGTCATTTTAAACAGATTCCAGTCAAAATCGGCTTCTTCGATTCATATCGTATCTAAAACCGCATCAAAACTGCAAATATTAGTTTAAACTATCATTTTTTGATACAAACAGTTATGTATTCATGTCAATATCTTTCAAATTCTAGTCAAAATCGGCGTCTTTGGGCATTTTAGTAACGAAAACCTTAATAAACTATTAGATTTCGACGTAAGGCAACCTTTCTGAGTCAAATAGTTGCCGATTTCGATAAAATCTTAGTCAGAATCTGCTTTTTCGCCTCTTATTGTACCCAAATCTACCTTAGAAATGCAGATATATTCTTAAAACACCTTCTTTTGGGACAACTAATTGGTTTTCGCCCTTGATTTACGGAAGATTATAGCCAAAACATGCATTTTCATAACTTAGCGAACTGAAATCTACATTAAAACTGCAGATAACTACTTAAAAATTCACTTCCTTGAATTGATAATAGGTTGTTCTTTGTCATTTTAAACAGATTCCAGACAAAATCGGCTTCTTCGACTCATATCGTACCTAAAACCGCATCAAAACTGCAAATATCAGTTTAAACTATCATTTTTTGATACAAACAGTTATATATTCATGTCAATATCTTTCAAATTCTAGTCAAAATCGGCGTCTTTTGGCATTTTAGTAACGAAAACCTTAATAAACCATTAGATTTCGACGTAAGGCAACCATTCTGAGTCAAATAGTTGCCGATTTCGATAAAATCTTAGTCAGAATCTGCTTTTTCGCCTCTTATTGTACCCAAATCTACCTTAGAAATGCAGATATATACTTAAAACACCTTCTTTTGGGACAAATAATTGGTTTTCGCCCTTGATTTACGGAAGATTATAGCCAAAACATGCATTTTCATAACTTAGCGAACTGAAATCTACATTAAAACTGCATATAACTACTTAAAAAAATTCACTTCCTTGAATTGATAATAGGTTTTTCTTTGTCATTTTAAACAGATTCCAGTCAAAATCGGCTTCTTCGACACATATCGTACCTAAAACCGCATCAAAACTGCAAATATCAGTTTAAACTATCATTTTTTGATACAAACAGTTATATATTCATGTCAATATCTTTCAAATTCTAGTCAAAATCGGCGTCTTTGGGCATTTTAGTAACGAAAACCTTAATAAACTATTAGATTTCGACGTAAGGCAACCATTCTGAGTCAAATAGTTGCCGATTTCGATAAAATCTTAGTCAGAATCTGCTTTTTCGCCTCTTATTGTACCCAAATCTACCTTAGAAATGCAGATATATACTTAAAACACCTTCTTTTGGGACAAATAATTTATTTTCGCCCTTGATTTACGGAAGATTATAGCCAAAACATGCATTTTCATAACTTAGCGAACTGAAATCTACATTAAAACTGCAGATAACTACTTAAAAATTCACTTCCTTGAATTGGTAATAGGTTTTTCTTTGTCATTTTAAACAGATTCCAGTCAAAATCGGCTTCTTCGATTCATATCGTATCTAAAACCGCATCAAAACTGCAAATATCAGTTTGAACTATCATTTTTTGATACAAACAGTTATATATTCATGTCAATATCATTTAAATTCTAGTCAAAATCGGCGTCTTTGGGCATTTTAGTAACGAAAACCTCAATAAACTATTAGATTTCGACGTAAGGCAACCATTCTGAGTCAAATAGTTGCCGATTTCGATAAAATCTTAGTCAGAATCTGCTTTTTCGCCTCTTATTGTACCCAAATCTACCTTAGAAATGCAGATATATACTTAAAACACCTTCTTTTGGGACAAATAATTGGTTTTCGCCCTTGATTTACGGAAGATTATAGCCAAAACATGCATTTTCATAACTTAGCGAACTGAAATCTACATTAAAACTGCATATAACTACTTAAAAAAATTCACTTCCTTGAATTGATAATAGGTTTTTCTTTGTCATTTTAAACAGATTCCAGTCAAAATCGGCTTCTTCGACACATATCGTACCTAAAACCGCATCAAAACTGCAAATATCAGTTTAAACTATCATTTTTTGATACAAACAGTTATATATTCATGTCAATATCTTTCAAATTCTAGTCAAAATCGGCGTCTTTGGGCATTTTAGTAACGAAAACCTTAATAAACTATTAGATTTCGACGTAAGGCAACCATTCTGAGTCAAATAGTTGCCGATTTCGATAAAATCTTAGTCAGAATCTGCTTTTTCGCCTCTTATTGTACCCAAATCTACCTTAGAAATGCAGATATATACTTAAAACACCTTCTTTTGGGACAAATAATTTATTTTCGCCCTTGATTTACGGAAGATTATAGCCAAAACATGCATTTTCATAACTTAGCGAACTGAAATCTACATTAAAACTGCAGATAACTACTTAAAAATTCACTTCCTTGAATTGGTAATAGGTTTTTCTTTGTCATTTTAAACAGATTCCAGTCAAAATCGGCTTCTTCGATTCATATCGTATCTAAAACCGCATCAAAACTGCAAATATCAGTTTGAACTATCATTTTTTGATACAAACAGTTATATATTCATGTCAATATCATTTAAATTCTAGTCAAAATCGGCGTCTTTGGGCATTTTAGTAACGAAAACCTCAATAAACTATTAGATTTCGACGTAAGGCAACCATTCTGAGTCAAATAGTTGCCGATTTCGATAAAATCTTAGTCAGAATCTGCTTTTTCGCCTATTATTGTACCCAAATCTACCTTAGAAATGTATACTATCATTTTTTGATACAAACAGTTATATATTCATGTCAATATCTTTCAAATTCTAGTCAAAATCGGCGTCTTTGGGCATTTTAGTAACGAAAACCTTAATAAACTATTAGATTTCGACGTGAGGCAACCATTCTGAGTCAAATAGTTGCCGATTTCGATAAAATCTTAGTCAGAATCTGCTTTTTCGCCTCTTATTGTACCCAAATCTACCTTAGAAATGCAGATATATACTTAAAACACCTTCTTTTGGGACAAATAATTGGTTTTCGCCCTTGATTTACGGAAGATTATAGCCAAAACATGCATTTTCATAACTTAGCGAACTGAAATCTACATTAAAACTGCAGATAACTACTTAAAAATTCACTTCCTTGAATTGATAATAGGTTTTTCTTTGTCATTTTAAACAGATTCCAGTCAAAATCGGCTTCTTCGATTCATATCGTATCTAAAACCGCATCAAAACTGCAAATATTAGTTTAAACTATCATTTTTTGATACAAACAGTTATATATTCATGTCAATATCTTTCAAATTCTAGTCAAAATCGGCGTCTTTGGGCATTTTAGTAACGAAAACCTTAATAAACTATTAGATTTCGACGTAAGGCAACCTTTCTGAGTCAAATAGTTGCCGATTTCGATAAAATCTTAGTCAGAATCTGCTTTTTCGCCTCTTATTGTACCCAAATCTACCTTAGAAATGCAGATATATACTTAAAACACCTTCTTTTGGACAAATAATTGGTTTTCGCCCTTGATTTACGGAAGATTATACCCAAAACATGCATTTTCATAACTTAGCGAACTGAAATCTACATTAAAACTGCAGATAACTACTTAAAAATTCACTTCCTTGAATTGGTAATAGGTTTTTCTTTGTCATTTTAAACAGATTCCAGTCAAAATCAGCTTCTTCGATTCATATCGTATCTAAAACCGCATCAAAACTGCAAATATCAGTTTAAACTATCATTTTTTGATACAAACAGTTATATATTAATGTCAATATCATTCAAATTCTAGTCAAAATCGGCGTCTTTGGGCATTTTAGTAACGAAAACCTTAATAAACTATTAGATTTCGACGTAAGGCAACCATTCTGAGTCAAATAGTTGCCAATTTCGATAAAATCTTAGTCAGAATCTGCTTTTTCGCCTCTTATTGTACCCAAATCTACCTTAGAAATGCAGATATATACTTAAAACACCTTCTTTTGGGACAAATAATTGGTTTTCGCCCTTGATTTACGGAAGATTATAGCCAAAACATGCATTTTCATAACTTAGCGAAGTGAAATCTACATTAAAACTGCAGATAACCACTTAAAAATTCACTTCCTTGAATTGATAATAGGTTTTTCTTTGTCATTTTAAACAGATTCCAGTCAAAATCGGCTTCTTCGACTCATATCGTACCTAAAACCGCATCAAAACTGCAAATATCAGTTTAAACTATCATTTTTTGATACAAACAGTTATATATTCATGTCAATATCTTTCAAATTCTAGTCAAAATCGGCGTCTTTGGGCATTTTAGTAACGAAAACCTTAATAAACTATTAGATTTCGACGTAAGGCAACCTTTCTGAGTCAAATAGTTGCCGATTTCGATAAAATCTTAGTCAGAATCTGCTTTTTCGCCTCTTATTGTACCCAAATCTACCTTAGAAATGCAGATATATACTTAAAACACCTTCTTTTGGGACAAATAATTGGTTTTCGCCCTTGATTTACGGAAGATTATAGCCAAAACATGCATTTTCATAACTTAGCGAACTGAAATCTACATTAAAACTGCAGATAACTACTTAAAAATGCACTTCCTTGAATTGATAATAGGTTTTTCTTTGTCATTTTAAACAGATTCCAGTCAAAATCGGCTTCTTCGACTCATATCGTACCTAAAACCGCATCAAAACTGCAAATATCAGTTTAAACTATCATTTTTTGATACAAACAGTTATATATTCATGTCAATATCTTTCAAATTCTAGTCAAAATCGGCGTCTTTGGGCATTTTAGTAACGAAAACCCTAATAAACTATTAGATTTCGAAGTAAGGCAACCATTCTGAGTCAAATAGTTGCCGATTTCGATAAAATCTTAGTCAGAATCTGCTTTTTCGCCTCTTATTGTACCCAAATATACCTTAGAAATGCAGATATATACTTAAAGCACCTTCTTTTGGGACAAATAATTGGTTTTCGCCCTTGATTTACGGAAGATTATAGCCAAAACATGCATTTTCATAATTTAGCGAACTGAAATCTACATTAAAACTGCAGATAACTACTTAAAAATTCACTTCCTTGAATTGATAATAGGTTTTTCTTTGTCATTTTAAACAGATTCCAGTCAAAATCGGCTTCTTCGATTCATATCGTATCTAAAACCGCATCAAAACTGCAAATATCAGTTTAAACTATCATTTTTTGATACAAACAGTTATATATTCATGTCAATATCTTTCAAATTCTAGTCAAAATCGGCGGCTTTGGGCATTTTAGTAACGAAAACCTTAATAAACTATTAGATTTCGACGTGAGGCAACCTTTCTGAGTCAAATAGTTGCCGATTTCGATAAAATCTTAGTCAGAATCTGCTTTTTCGCCTCTTATTGTACCCAAATCTACCTTAGAAATGCAGATATATACTTAAAACACCTTCTTTTGGGACAAATAATTGGTATTCGCCCTTGATTTAAGGAAGATTATAGCCAAAACATGCATTTTCATAACTTAGCGAACTGAAATCTACATTAAAACTGCAGATAACTACTTAAAAATTCACTTCCTTGAATTGATAATAGGTTTTTCTTTGTCATTTTAAACAGATTCCAGTCAAAATCGGCTTCTTCGATTCATATCGTATCTAAAACCGCATCAAAACTGCAAATATCCGTTTAAACTATCATTTTTTGATACAAACAGTTATATATTCATGTCAATATCTTTCAAATTCTAGTCAAAATCGGCGTCTTTGGGCATTTTAGTAACGAAAACCTTAATAAACTATTAGGTTTCGACGTAAGGCAACCTTTCTGAGACAAATAGTTGCCGATTTCGATAAAATCTTAGTCAGAATCTGCTTTTTCGCCTCTTATTGTACCCAAATCTACCTTAGAAATGCAGATATATACTTAAAACACCTTCTTTTGGGACAAATAATTGGTTTTCGCCCTTGATTTACGGAAGATTATAGCCAAAACATGCATTTTCATAACTTAGCGAACTGAAATCTCCATTAAAACTGCAGATAACTACTTAAAAATTCACTTCCTTGAATTGATAATAGGTTTTTCTTTGTCATTTTAAACAGATTCCAGTCAAAATCGGCTTCTTCGATTCATATCGTATCTAAAACCGCATCAAAACTGCAAATATCAGTTTAAACTATCATTTTTTGATACAAACAGTTATATATTCATGTCAATATCATTCAAATTCTAGTCAAAATCGGCGTCTTTGGGCATTTTAGTAACGAAAACCTTAATAAACTATTAGATTTCGACGTAAGGCAACCATTCTGAGTCAAATAGTTGCCGATTTCGATAAAATCTTAGTCAGAATCTGCTTTTTCGCCTCTTATTGTACCCAAATCTACCTTAGAAATGCAGATATATACTTAAAACACCTTCTTTTGGGACAAATAATTGGTTTTCGCCCTTGATTTACGGAAGATTATAGCCAAAACATGCATTTTCATAACTTAGCGAACTGAAATCTACATTAAAACTGCAGATAACTACTTAAAAATTCACTTCCTTGAATTGATAATAGGTTTTTCTTTGTCATTTTAAACAGATTCCAGTCAAAATCGGCTTCTTCGATTCATATCGTATCTAAAACCGCATCAAAACTGCAAATATCAGTTTAAACTATCATTTTTTGATACAAACAGTTATATATTCATGTCAATATCTTTCAAATTCTAGTCAAAATCGGCGTCTTTGGGCATTTTAGTAACGAAAACCTTAATAAACTATTAGATTTCGACGTAAGGCAACCATTCTGAGTCAAATAGTTGCCGATTTCGATAAAATCTTAGTCAGAATCTGCTTTTTCGCCTCTTATTGTACCCAAATCTACCTTAGAAATGCAGATATATACTTAAGGCACCTTTTATTGGGACAAATAATTGGTTTTCGCCCTTGATTTACGGAAGATTATAGCCAAAACATGCATTTTCATAATTTAGCCAACTGAAATCTACATTAAAACTGCAGACAACTACTTAAAAATTCACTTCCTTGAATTGATAATAGGTTTTTCTTTGTCATTTTAAACAGATTCCAGTCAAAATCGGCTTCTTCGATTCATATCGTATCTAAAACCGCATCAAAACTGCAAATATCAGTTTAAACTATCATTTTTTGATACAAACAGTTATATATTCATGTCAATATCTTTCAAATTCTAGTCAAAATCGGCGTCTTTGGGCATTTTAGTAAGGAACACCTTAATAAAATATTAGATTTCGACCTAAGGCAAACATTGTGAGATAATAGTTGCCGATTTCGATAAAATCTTAGTCAGAACCTGCTTTTTCGCCTCTTATTGTACCCAAATCTACCTTAGAAATGCAGATTTATACTTAAAACACCTTCTTTTGGGACAAACAACTGGTTTTCGCCCTTGATTTACGGAAGATTATAGCCAAAACATGCATTTTCATAACTTAGCGAACTGAAATCTACATTAAAACTGCAGATAACTACTTAAAAATTCACTTCCTTGAATTGATAATAGGTTTTTCTTTGTCATGTTAAACAGATTCCAGTCAAAATCGGCTTCTTCGACTCATATCGTACCTAAAACCGCATCAAAACTGCAAATATCAGTTTAAACTATCATTTTTTGATACAAACAGTTTTATATTCATGTCAATATCTTTCAAATTCTAGTAAAAATCGGCGTCTTTGCGCATTTTAGTAACGAAAACCTTAATAAACTATTAGATTTCGACGTAAGGCAACCATTCTGAGTCAAATAGTTGCCGATTCCGATAAAATCTTAGTCAGAATCTGCTTCTTCGCCTCTTATTGTACCCAAATCTACCTTAGAAATGCAGATATATACTTAAGGCACCTTCTATTGGGACAAATAATTGGTTTTCGCCCTTGATTTACGGAAGATTATAGCCAAAACATGCATTTTCATAATTTAGCCAACTGAAATCTACATTAAAACTGCAGACAACTACTTAAAAATTCACTTCCTTGAATTGGTAATAGGTTTTTCTTTGTCATTTTAAACAGATTCCAGTCAAAATCGGCTTCTTCGATTCATATCGTATCTAAAACCGCATCAAAACTGCAAATATCAGTTTAAACTATCATTTTTTGATACAAACAGTTATATATTCATGTCAATATCTTTCAAATTCTAGTCAAAATCGGCGTCTTTGGGCATTTTAGTAAGGAAAACCTTAATAAAATATTAGATTTCGACGTAAGGCAAACATTGTGAGATAATAGTTGCCGATTTCGATAAAATCTTAGTCAGAACCTGCTTTTTCGCCTCTTATTGTACCCAAATCTACCTTAGAAATGCAGATTTATACTTAAAACACCTTCTTTTGGGACAAACAACTGGTTTTCGCCCTTGATTTACGGAAGATTATAGCCAAAACATGCATTTTCATAACTTAGCGAACTGAAATCTACATTAAAACTGCAGATAACTACTTAAAAATTCACTTCCTTGAATTGATAATAGGTTTTTCTTTGTCATTTTAAACAGATTCCAGTCAAAATCGGCTTCTTCGATTCATATCGTATCTAAAACCGCATCAAAACTGCAAATATCAGTTTAAACTATCATTTTTTGATACAAACAGTTATATATTCATGTCAATATCTTTCAAATTCTAGTCAAAATCGGCGGCTTTGGGCATTTTAGTAACGAAAACCTTAATAAACTATTAGATTTCGACGTGAGGCAACCTTTCTGAGTCAAATAGTTGCCGATTTCGATAAAATCTTAGTCAGAATCTGCTTTTTCGCCTCTTATTGTACCCAAATCTACCTTAGAAATGCAGATATATACTTAAAACACCTTCTTTTGGGACAAATAATTGGTATTCGCCCTTGATTTAAGGAAGATTATAGCCAAAACATGCATTTTCATAACTTAGCGAACTGAAATCTACATTAAAACTGCAGATAACTACTTAAAAATTCACTTCCTTGAATTGATAATAGGTTTTTCTTTGTCATTTTAAACAGATTCCAGTCAAAATCGGCTTCTTCGATTCATATCGTATCTAAAACCGCATCAAAACTGCAAATATCCGTTTAAACTATCATTTTTTGATACAAACAGTTATATATTCATGTCAATATCTTTCAAATTCTAGTCAAAATCGGCGTCTTTGGGCATTTTAGTAACGAAAACCTTAATAAACTATTAGGTTTCGACGTAAGGCAACCTTTCTGAGACAAATAGTTGCCGATTTCGATAAAATCTTAGTCAGAATCTGCTTTTTCGCCTCTTATTGTACCCAAATCTACCTTAGAAATGCAGATATATACTTAAAACACCTTCTTTTGGGACAAATAATTGGTTTTCGCCCTTGATTTACGGAAGATTATAGCCAAAACATGCATTTTCATAACTTAGCGAACTGAAATCTCCATTAAAACTGCAGATAACTACTTAAAAATTCACTTCCTTGAATTGATAATAGGTTTTTCTTTGTCATTTTAAACAGATTCCAGTCAAAATCGGCTTCTTCGATTCATATCGTATCTAAAACCGCATCAAAACTGCAAATATCAGTTTAAACTATCATTTTTTGATACAAACAGTTATATATTCATGTCAATATCATTCAAATTCTAGTCAAAATCGGCGTCTTTGGGCATTTTAGTAACGAAAACCTTAATAAACTATTAGATTTCGACGTAAGGCAACCATTCTGAGTCAAATAGTTGCCGATTTCGATAAAATCTTAGTCAGAATCTGCTTTTTCGCCTCTTATTGTACCCAAATCTACCTTAGAAATGCAGATATATACTTAAAACACCTTCTTTTGGGACAAATAATTGGTTTTCGCCCTTGATTTACGGAAGATTATAGCCAAAACATGCATTTTCATAACTTAGCGAACTGAAATCTACATTAAAACTGCAGATAACTACTTAAAAATTCACTTCCTTGAATTGATAATAGGTTTTTCTTTGTCATTTTAAACAGATTCCAGTCAAAATCGGCTTCTTCGATTCATATCGTATCTAAAACCGCATCAAAACTGCAAATATCAGTTTAAACTATCATTTTTTGATACAAACAGTTATATATTCATGTCAATATCTTTCAAATTCTAGTCAAAATCGGCGTCTTTGGGCATTTTAGTAACGAAAACCTTAATAAACTATTAGATTTCGACGTAAGGCAACCATTCTGAGTCAAATAGTTGCCGATTTCGATAAAATCTTAGTCAGAATCTGCTTTTTCGCCTCTTATTGTACCCAAATCTACCTTAGAAATGCAGATATATACTTAAGGCACCTTTTATTGGGACAAATAATTGGTTTTCGCCCTTGATTTACGGAAGATTATAGCCAAAACATGCATTTTCATAATTTAGCCAACTGAAATCTACATTAAAACTGCAGACAACTACTTAAAAATTCACTTCCTTGAATTGATAATAGGTTTTTCTTTGTCATTTTAAACAGATTCCAGTCAAAATCGGCTTCTTCGATTCATATCGTATCTAAAACCGCATCAAAACTGCAAATATCAGTTTAAACTATCATTTTTTGATACAAACAGTTATATATTCATGTCAATATCTTTCAAATTCTAGTCAAAATCGGCGTCTTTGGGCATTTTAGTAAGGAACACCTTAATAAAATATTAGATTTCGACCTAAGGCAAACATTGTGAGATAATAGTTGCCGATTTCGATAAAATCTTAGTCAGAACCTGCTTTTTCGCCTCTTATTGTACCCAAATCTACCTTAGAAATGCAGATTTATACTTAAAACACCTTCTTTTGGGACAAACAACTGGTTTTCGCCCTTGATTTACGGAAGATTATAGCCAAAACATGCATTTTCATAACTTAGCGAACTGAAATCTACATTAAAACTGCAGATAACTACTTAAAAATTCACTTCCTTGAATTGATAATAGGTTTTTCTTTGTCATGTTAAACAGATTCCAGTCAAAATCGGCTTCTTCGACTCATATCGTACCTAAAACCGCATCAAAACTGCAAATATCAGTTTAAACTATCATTTTTTGATACAAACAGTTTTATATTCATGTCAATATCTTTCAAATTCTAGTAAAAATCGGCGTCTTTGCGCATTTTAGTAACGAAAACCTTAATAAACTATTAGATTTCGACGTAAGGCAACCATTCTGAGTCAAATAGTTGCCGATTCCGATAAAATCTTAGTCAGAATCTGCTTCTTCGCCTCTTATTGTACCCAAATCTACCTTAGAAATGCAGATATATACTTAAGGCACCTTCTATTGGGACAAATAATTGGTTTTCGCCCTTGATTTACGGAAGATTATAGCCAAAACATGCATTTTCATAATTTAGCCAACTGAAATCTACATTAAAACTGCAGACAACTACTTAAAAATTCACTTCCTTGAATTGGTAATAGGTTTTTCTTTGTCATTTTAAACAGATTCCAGTCAAAATCGGCTTCTTCGATTCATATCGTATCTAAAACCGCATCAAAACTGCAAATATCAGTTTAAACTATCATTTTTTGATACAAACAGTTATATATTCATGTCAATATCTTTCAAATTCTAGTCAAAATCGGCGTCTTTGGGCATTTTAGTAAGGAAAACCTTAATAAAATATTAGATTTCGACGTAAGGCAAACATTGTGAGATAATAGTTGCCGATTTCGATAAAATCTTAGTCAGAACCTGCTTTTTCGCCTCTTATTGTACCCAAATCTACCTTAGAAATGCAGATTTATACTTAAAACACCTTCTTTTGGGACAAACAACTGGTTTTCGCCCTTGATTTACGGAAGATTATAGCCAAAACATGCATTTTCATAACTTAGCGAACTGAAATCTACATTAAAACTGCAGATAACTACTTAAAAATTCACTTCCTTGAATTGATAATAGGTTTTCCTTTGTCATGTTAAGCAGATTCCAGTCAAAATCGGCTTCTTCGACTCATATCGTACCTAAAACCGCATCAAAACTGCAAATATCAGTTTAAACTATCATTTTTTGATACAAACAGTTTTATATTCATGTCAATATCTTTCAAATTCTAGTAAAAATCGGCGTCTTTGCGCATTTTAGTAACGAAAACCTTAATAAACTATTAGATTTCGACGTAAGGCAACCATTCTGAGTCAAATAGTTGCCGATTCCGATAAAATCTTAGTCAGAATCTGCTTCTTCGCCTCTTATTGTACCCAAATCTACCTTAGAAATGCAGATTTATACTTAAAACACCTTCTTTTGGGACAAACAACTGGTTTTCGCCCTTGATTTACGGAAGATTATAGCCAAAACATGCATTTTCATAACTTAGCGAACTGAAATCTACATTAAAACTGCAGATAACTACTTAAAAATTCACTTCCTTGAATTGATAATAGGTTTTTCTTTGTCATGTTAAACAGATTCCAGTCAAAATCGGCTTCTTCGACTCATATCGTACCTAAAACCGCATCAAAACTGCAAATATCAGTTTAAACTATCATTTTTTGATACAAACAGTTTTATATTCATGTCAATATCTTTCAAATTCTAGTAAAAATCGGCGTCTTTGCGCATTTTAGTAACGAAAACCTTAATAAACTATTAGATTTCGACGTAAGGCAACCATTCTGAGTCAAATAGTTGCCGATTCCGATAAAATCTTAGTCAGAATCTGCTTCTTCGCCTCTTATTGTACCCAAATCTACCTTAGAAATGCAGATATATACTTAAGGCACCTTCTATTGGGACAAATAATTGGTTTTCGCCCTTGATTTACGGAAGATTATAGCCAAAACATGCATTTTCATAATTTAGCCAACTGAAATCTACATTAAAACTGCAGACAACTACTTAAAAATTCACTTCCTTGAATTGATAATAGGTTTTTCTTTGTCATTTTAAACAGATTCCAGTCAAAATCGGCTTCTTCGATTCATATCGTATCTAAAACCGCATCAAAACTGCAAATATCAGTTTAAACTATCATTTTTTGATACAAACAGTTATATATTCATGTCAATATCTTTCAAATTCTAGTCAAAATCGGCGTCTTTGGGCATTTTAGTAAGGAAAACCTTAATAAAATATTAGATTTCGACGTAAGGCAAACATTGTGAGATAATAGTTGCCGATTTCGATAAAATCTTAGTCAGAACCTGCTTTTTCGCCTCTTATTGTACCCAAATCTACCTTAGAAATGCAGATTTATACTTAAAACACCTTCTTTTGGGACAAACAACTGGTTTTCGCCCTTGATTTACGGAAGATTATAGCCAAAACATGCATTTTCATAACTTAGCGAACTGAAATCTACATTAAAACTGCAGATAACTACTTAAAAATTCACTTCCTTGAATTGATAATAGGTTTTTCTTTGTCATGTTAAACAGATTCCAGTCAAAATCGGCTTCTTCGACTCATATCGTACCTAAAACCGCATCAAAACTGCAAATATCAGTTTAAACTATCATTTTTTGATACAAACAGTTTTATATTCATGTCAATATCTTTCAAATTCTAGTAAAAATCGGCGTCTTTGCGCATTTTAGTAACGAAAACCTTAATAAACTATTAGATTTCGACGTAAGGCAACCATTCTGAGTCAAATAGTTGCCGATTCCGATAAAATCTTAGTCAGAATCTGCTTCTTCGCCTCTTATTGTACCCAAATCTACCTTAGAAATGCAGATATATACTTAAAACACCTTCTTTTGGGACAAATAATTGGTTTTCGCCCTTGATTTACGGAAGATTATAGCCAAAACATGCATTTTCATAACTTAGCGAACTGAAATCTACATTAAAACTGCAGATAACTACTTAAAAATTCACTTCCTTGAATTGATAATAGGTTTTTCTTTGTCATTTTAAACAGATTCCAGTCAAAATCGGCTTCTTCGATTCATATCGTATCTAAAACCGCATCAAAACTGCAAATATCAGTTTAAACTATCATTTTTTGATACAAACAGTTATATATTCATGTCAATATCTCTCAAATTCTAGTCAAAATCGGCGTCTTTGGGCATTTTAGTAACGAAAACCTTAATAAACTATTAGATTTCGACGTAAGGCAACCTTTCTGAGTCAAATAGTTGCCGATTTCGATAAAATCTTAGTCAGAATCTGCTTTTTCGCCTCTTATTGTACCCAAATCTACCTTAGAAATGCAGATATATACTTAAAACACCTTCTTTTGGGACAAATAATTGGTTTTCGCCCTTGATTTATGGAAGATTATAGCCAAAACATGCATTTTCATAACTTAGCGAACTGAAATCTACATTAAAACTGCAGATAACTACTTAAAAAAATTCACTTCCTTGAATTGATAATAGGTTTTTCTTTGTCATTTTAAACAGATTCCAGTCAAAATCGGCTTCTTCGACTCATATCGTACCTAAAACCGCATCAAAACTGCAAATATCAGTTTAAACTATCATTTTTTGATACAAACAGTTTTATATTCATGTCAATATCTTTCAAATTCTAGTAAAAATCGGCGTCTTTGCGCATTTTAGTAACGAAAACCTTAATAAACTATTAGATTTCGACGTAAGGCAACCATTCTGAGTCAAATAGTTGCCGATTCCGATAAAATCTTAGTCAGAATCTGCTTCTTCGCCTCTTATTGTACCCAAATCTACCTTAGAAATGCAGATATATACTTAAAACACCTTCTATTGGGACAAATAATTGGTTTTCGCCCTTGATTTACGGAAGATTATAGCCAAAACATGCATTTTCATAATTTAGCCAACTGAAATCTACATTAAAACTGCAGACAACTACTTAAAAATTCACTTCCTTGAATTGATAATAGGTTTTTCTTTGTCATTTTAAACAGATTCCAGTCAAAATCGGCTTCTTCGATTCATATCGTATCTAAAACCGCATCAAAACTGCAAATATCAGTTTAAACTATCATTTTTTGATACAAACAGTTATATATTCATGTCAATATCTTTCAAATTCTAGTCAAAATCGGCGTCTTTGGGCATTTTAGTAAGGAAAACCTTAATAAAATATTAGATTTCGACGTAAGGCAAACATTGTGAGATAATAGTTGCCGATTTCGATAAAATCTTAGTCAGAACCTGCTTTTTCGCCTCTTATTGTACCCAAATCTACCTTAGAAATGCAGATTTATACTTAAAACACCTTCTTTTGGGACAAACAACTGGTTTTCGCCCTTGATTTACGGAAGATTATAGCCAAAACATGCATTTTCATAACTTAGCGAACTGAAATCTACATTAAAACTGCAGATAACTACTTAAAAATTCACTTCCTTGAATTGATAATAGGTTTTTCTTTGTCATGTTAAACAGATTCCAGTCAAAATCGGCTTCTTCGACTCATATCGTACCTAAAACCGCATCAAAACTGCAAATATCAGTTTAAACTATCATTTTTTGATACAAACAGTTTTATATTCATGTCAATATCTTTCAAATTCTAGTAAAAATCGGCGTCTTTGCGCATTTTAGTAACGAAAACCTTAATAAACTATTAGATTTCGACGTAAGGCAACCATTCTGAGTCAAATAGTTGCCGATTCCGATAAAATCTTAGTCAGAATCTGCTTCTTCGCCTCTTATTGTACCCAAATCTACCTTAGAAATGCAGATATATACTTAAAACACCTTCTTTTGGGACAAATAATTGGTTTTCGCCCTTGATTTACGGAAGATTATAGCCAAAACATGCATTTTCATAACTTAGCGAACTGAAATCTACATTAAAACTGCAGATAACTACTTAAAAATTCACTTCCTTGAATTGATAATAGGTTTTTCTTTGTCATTTTAAACAGATTCCAGTCAAAATCGGCTTCTTCGATTCATATCGTATCTAAAACCGCATCAAAACTGCAAATATCAGTTTAAACTATCATTTTTTGATACAAACAGTTATATATTCATGTCAATATCTCTCAAATTCTAGTCAAAATCGGCGTCTTTGGGCATTTTAGTAACGAAAACCTTAATAAACTATTAGATTTCGACGTAAGGCAACCTTTCTGAGTCAAATAGTTGCCGATTTCGATAAAATCTTAGTCAGAATCTGCTTTTTCGCCTCTTATTGTACCCAAATCTACCTTAGAAATGCAGATATATACTTAAAACACCTTCTTTTGGGACAAATAATTGGTTTTCGCCCTTGATTTATGGAAGATTATAGCCAAAACATGCATTTTCATAACTTAGCGAACTGAAATCTACATTAAAACTGCAGATAACTACTTAAAAAAATTCACTTCCTTGAATTGATAATAGGTTTTTCTTTGTCATTTTAAACAGATTCCAGTCAAAATCGGCTTCTTCGACTCATATCGTACCTAAAACCGCATCAAAACTGCAAATATCAGTTTAAACTATCATTTTTTGATACAAACAGTTATATATTCATGTCAATATCTTTCAAATTCTAGTCAAAATCGGCGTCTTTGGGCATTTTAGTAACGAAAACCTTAATAAACTATTAGATTTCGACGTAAGGCAACCATTCTGAGTCAAATAGTTGCCGATTCCGATAAAATCTTAGTCAGAATCTGCTTCTTCGCCTCTTATTGTACCCAAATCTACCTTAGAAATGCAGATATATACTTAAAACACCTTCTTTTGGGACAAATAATTGGTTTTCGCCCTTGATTTACGGAAGATTATAGCCAAAACATGCATTTTCATAACTTAGCGAACTGAAATCTACATTAAAACTGCAGATAACTACTTAAAAATTCACTTCCTTGAATTGATAATAGGTTTTTCTTTGTCATTTTAAACAGATTCCAGTCAAAATCGGCTTCTTCGATTCATATCGTATCTAAAACCGCATCAAAACTGCAAATATCAGTTTAAACTATCATTTTTTGATACAAACAGTTATATATTCATGTCAATATCTCTCAAATTCTAGTCAAAATCGGCGTCTTTGGGCATTTTAGTAACGAAAACCTTAATAAACTATTAGATTTCGACGTAAGGCAACCTTTCTGAGTCAAATAGTTGCCGATTTCGATAAAATCTTAGTCAGAATCTGCTTTTTCGCCTCTTATTGTACCCAAATCTACCTTAGAAATGCAGATATATACTTAAAACACCTTCTTTTGGGACAAATAATTGGTTTTCGCCCTTGATTTACGGAAGATTATAGCCAAAACATGCATTTTCATAACTTAGCGAACTGAAATCTACATTAAAACTGCAGATAACTACTTAAAAAAATTCACTTCCTTGAATTGATAATAGGTTTTCTTTGTCATTTTAAACAGATTCCAGTCAAAATCGGCTTCTTCGACTCATATCGTACCTAAAACCGCATCAAAACTGCAAATATCAGTTTAAACTATCATTTTTTGATACAAACAGTTATATATTCATGTCAATATCTTTCAAATTCTAGTCAAAATCGGCGTCTTTGGGCATTTTAGTAACGAAAACCTTAATAAACTATTAGATTTCGACGTAAGGCAACCATTCTGAGTCAAATAGTTGCCGATTTCGATAAAATCTTAGTCAGAATCTGCTTTTTCGCCTCTTATTGTACCCAAATCTACCTTAGAAATGCAGATATATACTTAAGGCACCTTTTATTGGGACAAATAATTGGTTTTCGCCCTTGATTTACGGAAGATTATAGCCAAAACATGCATTTTCATAATTTAGCCAACTGAAATCTACATTAAAACTGCAGACAACTACTTAAAAATTCACTTCCTTGAATTGATAATAGGTTTTTCTTTGTCATTTTAAACAGATTCCAGTCAAAATCGGCTTCTTCGATTCATATCGTATCTAAAACCGCATCAAAACTGCAAATATTAGTTTAAACTATCATTTTTTGATACAACCAGTTATATATTCATGTCAATATCTTCCAAATTCTAGTCAAAATCGGCGTCTTTGGGCATTTTAGTAACGAAAACCTTAATAAACTATTAGATTTCGACGTAAGGCAACCTTTCTGAGTCAAATAGTTGCCGATTTCGATAAAATCTTAGTCAGAATCTGCTTTTTCGCCTCTTATTGTACCCAAATCTACCTTAGAAATGCAGATATATACTTAAAACACCTTCTTTTGGGACAAATAATTGGTTTTCGCCCTTGATTTACGGAAGATTATAGCCAAAACATGCATTTTCATAACTTAGCGAACTGAAATCTACATTAAAACTGCAGATAACTACTTAAAAATTCACTTCCTTGAATTGATAATAGGTTGTTCTTTGTCATTTTAAACAGATTCCAGACAAAATCGGCTTCTTCGACTCATATCGTACCTAAAACCGCATCAAAACTGCAAATATCAGTTTAAACTATCATTTTTTGATACAAACAGTTATATATTCATGTCAATATCTTTCAAATTCTAGTCAAAATCGGCGTCTTTGGGCATTTTAGTAACGAAAACCTTAATAAACCATTAGATTTCGACGTAAGGCAACCATTCTGAGTCAAATAGTTGCCGATTTCGATAAAATCTTAGTCAGAATCTGCTTTTTCGCCTCTTATTGTACCCAAATCTACCTTAGAAATGCAGATATATACTTAAAACACCTTCTTTTGGGACAAATAATTGGTTTTCGCCCTTGATTTACGGAAGATTATAGCCAAAACATGCATTTTCATAACTTAGCGAACTGAAATCTACATTAAAACTGCATATAACTACTTAAAAAAATTCACTTCCTTGAATTGATAATAGGTTTTTCTATGTCATTTTAAACAGATTCCAGTCAAAATCGGCTTCTTCGACACATATCGTACCTAAAACCGCATCAAAACTGCAAATATCAGTTTAAACTATCATTTTTTGATACAAACAGTTATATATTCAAGTCAATATCTTTCAAATTCTAGTCAAAATCGGCGTCTTTGGGCATTTTAGTAACGAAAACCTTAATAAACTATTAGATTTCGACGTAAGGCAACCATTCTGAGTCAAATAGTTGCCGATTTCGATAAAATCTTAGTCAGAAT
The DNA here is from genome assembly GCF_029955315.1 of Cylas formicarius. Lineage (NCBI taxonomy): Eukaryota > Metazoa > Arthropoda > Insecta > Coleoptera > Brentidae > Cylas > Cylas formicarius. Next base: position 1,722,880 of record NW_026844261.1, read on the forward strand.
CTGCTTTTTCGCCTCTTATTGTACCCAAATCTACCTTAGAAATGCAGATATATACTTAAGGCACCTTCTATTGGGACAAATAATTGGTTTTCGCCCTTGATTTACGGAAGAATATAGCCAAAACATGCATTTTCATAATTTAGCCAACTGAAATCTACATTAAAACTGCAGATAACTACTTAAAAATTCACTTCCTTGAATTGATAATAGGTTTTTCTTTGTCATTTTAAACAGATTCCAGTCAAAATCGGCTTCTTCGATTCATATCGTATCTAAAACCGCATCAAAACTGCAAATATCAGTTTAAACTATCATTTTTTGATACAAACAGTTATATATTCATGTCAATATCTTTCAAATTCTAGTCAAAATCGGCGTCTTTGGGCATTTTAGTAACGAAAACCTTAATATAATATTAGATTTCGACGTAAGGCAAACATTGTGAGATAATAGTTGCCGATTTCGATAAAATCTTAGTCAGAACCTGCTTTTTCGCCTCTTATTGTACCCAAATCTACCTTAGAAATGCAGATTTATACTTAAAACACCTTCTTTTGGGACAAACAACTGGTTTTCGCCCTTGATTTACGGAAGATTATAGCCAAAACATGCATTTTCATAACTTAGCGAACTGAAATCTACATTAAAACTGCAGATAACTACTTAAAAATTCACTTCCTTGAATTGATAATAGGTTTTTCTTTGTCATTTTAAACAGATTCCAGTCAAAATCGGCTTCTTCGATTCATATCGTATCTAAAACCGCATCAAAACTGCAAATATCAGTTTAAACTATCATTTTTTGATACAAACAGTTATATATTCATGTCAATATCTCTCAAATTCTAGTCAAAATCGGCGTCTTTGGGCATTTTAGTAACGAAAACCTTAATAAACTATTAGATTTCGACGTAAGGCAACCTTTCTGAGTCAAATAGTTGCCGATTTCGATAAAATCTTAGTCAGAATCTGCTTTTTCGCCTCTTATTGTACCCAAATCTACCTTAGAAATGCAGATATATACTTAAAACACCTTCTTTTGGGACAAATAATTGGTTTTCGCCCTTGATTTACGGAAGATTATAGCCAAAACATGCATTTTCATAACTTAGCGAACTGAAATCTACATTAAAACTGCAGATAACTACTTAAAAAAATTCACTTCCTTGAATTGATAATAGGTTTTTCTTTGTCATTTTAAACAGATTCCAGTCAAAATCGGCTTCTTCGACTCATATCGGACCTAAAACCGCATCAAAACTGCAAATATCAGTTTAAACTATCATTTTTTGATACAAACAGTTATATATTCATGTCAATATCTTTCAAATTCTAGTCAAAATCGGCGTCTTTGGGCATTTTAGTAACGAAAACCTTAATAAACTATTAGATTTCGACGTAAGGCAACCATTCTGAGTCAAATAGTTGCCGATTCCGATAAAATCTTAGTCAGAATCTGCTTCTTCGCCTCTTATTGTACCCAAATCTACCTTAGAAATGCAGATATATACTTAAAACACCTTCTTTTGGGACAAATAATTGGTTTTCGCCCTTGATTTACGGAAGATTATAGCCAAAACATGCATTTTCATAACTTAGCGAACTGAAATCTACATTAAAACTGCAGATAACTACTTAAAAATTCACTTCCTTGAATTGATAATAGGTTTTTCTTTGTCATTTTAAACAGATTCCAGTCAAAATCGGCTTCTTCGATTCATATCGTATCTAAAACCGCATCAAAACTGCAAATATTAGTTTAAACTATCATTTTTTGATACAAACAGTTATATATTCATGTCAATATCTTTCAAATTCTAGTCAAAATCGGCGTCTTTGGGCATTTTAGTAACGAAAACCTTAATAAACTATTAGATTTCGACGTAAGGCAACCTTTCTGAGTCAAATAGTTGCCGATTTCGATAAAATCTTAGTCAGAATCTGCTTTTTCGCCTCTTATTGTACCCAAATCTACCTTAGAAATGCAGATATATACTTAAAACACCTTCTTTTGGGACAAATAATTGGTTTTCGCCCTTGATTTACGGAAGATTATAGCCAAAACATGCATTTTCATAACTTAGCGAACTGAAATCTACATTAAAACTGCAGATAACTACTTAAAAATTCACTTCCTTGAATTGATAATAGGTTGTTCTTTGTCATTTTAAACAGATTCCAGACAAAATCGGCTTCTTCGACTCATATCGTACCTAAAACCGCATCAAAACTGCAAATATCAGTTTAAACTATCATTTTTTGATACAAACAGTTATATATTCATGTCAATATCTTTCAAATTCTAGTCAAAATCGGCGTCTTTGGGCATTTTAGTAACGAAAACCTTAATAAACCATTAGATTTCGACGTAAGGCAACCATTCTGAGTCAAATAGTTGCCGATTTCGATAAAATCTTAGTCAGAATCTGCTTTTTCGCCTCTTATTGTACCCAAATCTACCTTAGAAATGTAAACTATCATTTTTTGATACCAACAGTTATATATTCATGTCAATATCTTTCAAATTCTAGTCAAAATCGGCGTCTTTGGGCATTTTAGTAACGAAAACCTTAATAAACTATTAGATTTCGACGTAAGGCAACCATTCTGAGTCAAATAGTTGCCGATTTCGATAAAATCTTAGTCAGAATCTGCTTTTTCGCCTCTTATTGTACCCAAATCTACCTTAGAAATGCAGATATATACTTAAAGCACCTTCTTTTGGGACAAATAATTGGTTTTCGCCCTTGATTTACGGAAGATTATAGCCAAAACATGCATTTTCATAATTTAGCGAACTGAAATCTCCATTAAAACTGCAGATAACTACTTAAAAATTCACTTCCTTGAATTGATAATAGGTTTTTCTTTGTCATTTTAAACAGATTCCAGTCAAAATCGGCTTCTTCGATTCATATCGTATCTAAAACCGCATCAAAACTGCAAATATCAGTTTAAACTATCATTTTTTGATACAAACAGTTATATATTCATGTCAATATCATTCAAATTCTAGTCAAAATCGGCGTTTTTGGGCATTTTAGTAACGAAAACCTTAATAAACTATTAGATTTCGACGTAAGGCAACCATTCTGAGTCAAATAGTTGCCGATTTCGATAAAATCTTAGTCAGAATCTGCTTTTTCGCCTCTTATTGTACCCAAATCTACCTCAGAAATGCAGATATATACTTAAAACACCTTCTTTTGGGACAAATAATTGGTTTTCGCCCTTGATTTACGGAAGATTATAGCCAAAACATGCATTTTCATAACTTAGCGAACTGAAATCTACATTAAAACTGCAGATAACTACTTAAAAATTCACTTCCTTGAATTGATAATAGGTTTTTCTTTGTCATTTTAAACAGATTCCAGTCAAAATCGGCTTCTTCGATTCATATCGTATCTAAAACCGCATCAAAACTGCAAATATCAGTATAAACTATCATTTTTTGATACAAACAGTTATATATTCATATCAATATCTTTCAAATTCTAGTCAAAATCGGCGTCTTTGGGCATTTTAGTAACGAAAACCTTAATAAACTATTAGATTTCGACGTAAGGCAACCTTTCTGAGTCAAATAGTTGCCGATTTCGATAAAATCTTAGTCAGAATCTGCTTTTTCGCCTCTTATTGTACCCAAATCTACCTTAGAAATGCAGATATATACTTAAAACACCTTTTTTGGGACAAATAATTGGTTTTCGCCCTTGATTTACGGAAGATTATAGCCAAAACATGCATTTTCATAACTTAGCGAACTGAAATCTACATTAAAACTCCAGATAACTACTTAAAAATTCACTTCCTTGAATTGATAATAGGTTTTTCTTTGTCATTTTAAACAGATTCCAGTCAAAATCGGCTTCTTCGATTCATATCGTATCTAAAACCGCATCAAAACTGCAAATATCAGTTTAAACTATCATTTTTTGATACAAACAGTTATATATTCATGTCAATATCTTTCAAATTCTAGTCAAAATCGGCGTCTTTGGGCATTTTAGTAACGAAAACCTTAATAAACTATTAGATTTCGACGTAAGGCAAACATTCTGAGTCAAATAGTTGCCGATTTCGATAAAATCTTAGTCAGAATATGCTTTTTCGCCTCTTATTGTACCCAAATCTACCTTAGAAATGCAGATATATACTTAAAACACCTTCTTTTGGGACAAATAATAGGTTTTCGCCCTTGATTTACGGAAGATTATAGCCAAAACATGCATTTTCATAACTTAGCGAACTGAAATCTACATTAAAACTGCAGATAACTACTTAAAAATTCACTTCCTTGAATTGATAATAGGTTTTTCTTTGTCATTTTAAACAGATTCCAGTCAAAATCGGCTTCTTCGACTCATATCGTACCTAAAACCGCTTCAAAACTGCAAATATCAGTTTAAACTATCATTTTTTGATACAAACAGTTATATATTCATGTCAATATCTTTCAAATTCTAGTCAAAATCGGCGTCTTTGGGCATTTTAGTAACGAAAACCTTAATAAACTATTAGATTTCGACGTAAGGCAACCATTCTGAGTCAAATAGTTGCCGATTTCGATAAAATCTTAGTCAGAATCTGCTTTTTCGCCACTTATTGTACCCAAATTTACCTTAGAAATGCAGATATATACTTAAAGCACCTTCTTTTGGGACAAATAATTGGTTTTCGCCCTTGATTTACGGAAGAATATAGCCAAAACATGCATTTTCATAATTTAGCGAACTGAAATCTACATTAAAACTGCAGATAACTACTTAAAAATTCACTTCCTTGAATTGATAATAGGTTTTTCTTTGTCATTTTAAACAGATTCCAGTCAAAATCGGCTTCTTCGACTCATATCGTACCTAAAACCGCATCAAAACTGCAAATATCAGTTTAAACTATCATTTTTTGATACAAACAGTTATATATTCATGTCAATATCATTCAAATTCTAGTCAAAATCGGCGTCTTTGGGCATTTTAGTAACGAAAACCTTAATAAACTATTAGATTTCGATGTAAGGCAACCATTCTGAGTCAAATAGTTGCCGATTTCGATAAAATCTTCGTCAGAATCTGTTTTTCGAATCTTATTGTACCCAAATCTACCTTAGAAATGCAGATATATACTTAAAACACCTTCTTTTGGGACAAATAATTGGTTTTCGCCCTTGATTTACGGAAGATTATAGCCAAAACATGCATTTTCATAACTTAGCGAACTGAAATCTACATTAAAACTGCAGATAACTACTTAAAAATTCACTTCCTTGAATTGATAATAGGTTTTTCTTTGTCATTTTAAACAGATTCCAGTCAAAATCGGCTTCTTCGACTCATATCGTACCTAAAACCGCATCAAAACTGCAAATATCAGTTTAAACTATCATTTTTTGATACAAACAGTTATATATTCATGTCAATATCATTCAAATTCTAGTCAAAATCGGCGTCTTTGGGCATTTTAGTAACGAAAACCTTAATAAACTATTAGATTTCGATGTAAGGCAACCATTCTGAGTCAAATAGTTGCCGATTTCGATAAAATCTTCGTCAGAATCTGTTTTTCGAATCTTATTGTACCCAAATCTACCTTAGAAATGCAGATATATACTTAAAACACCTTCTTTTGGGACAAATAATTGGTTTTCGCCCTTGATTTACGGAAGATTATAGCCAAAACATGCATTTTCATAACTTAGCGAACTAAAATCTACATTAAAACTGCAGATAACCACTTAAAAATTCACTTCCTTGAATTGATAATAGGTTTTTCTTTGTCATTTTAAACAGATTCCAGTCAAAATCGGCTTCTTCGATTCATATCGTATATAAAACCGCATCAAAACTGCAAATATCAGTTTAAACTATCATTTTTTGATACAAACAGTTATATATTCATGTCAATATCTTTCAAATTCTAGTCAAAATCGGCGTCTTTGGGCATTTTAGTAACGAAAACCTTAATAAACTATTAGATTTCGACGTAAGGCAACCTTTCTGAGTCAAATAGTTGCCGATTTCGATAAAATCTTAGTCAGAATCTGCTTTTTCGCCTCTTATTGTACCCAAATCTAACTTAGAAATGCAGATATATACTTAAAACACCTTCTTTTGAGACAAATAATTGGTTTTCGCCCTTGATTTACGGAAGATTATAGCCAAAACATGCATTTTCATAACTTAGCGAACTGAAATCTACATTAAAACTGCAGATAACTACTTAAAAATTCACTTCCTTGAATTGATAATAGGTTTTTCTTTGTCATTTTAAACAGATTCCAGTCAAAATCGGCTTCTTCGACTCATATCGTACCTAAAACCGCATCAAAACTGCAAATATCAGTTTAAACTATCATTTTTTGATACAAACAGTTATATATTCATGTCAATATCTTTCAAATTCTAGTCAAAATCGGCGTCTTTGGGCATTTTAGTAACGAAAACCTTAATAAACTATTAGATTTCTACGTAAGGCAACCTTTCTGAGTCAAATAGTTGCCGATTTCGATAAAATCCTAGTCAGAATCTGCTTTTTCGCCTCTTATTGTACCCAAATCTACCTTAGAAATGCAGATATATACTTAAAACACCTTCTTTTGGGACAAATAATTGGTTTTCGCCCTTGATTTACGGAAGATTATAGCCAAAACATGCATTTTCATAACTTAGCGAACTGAAATCTCCATTAAAACTGCAGATAACTACTTAAAAATTCACTTCCTTGAATTGATAATAGGTTTTTCTTTGTCATTTTAAACAGATTCCAGTCAAAATCGGCTTCTTCGATTCATATCGTATCTAAAACCGCATCAAAACTGCAAATATCAGTTTAAACTATCATTTTTTGATACAAACAGTTATATATTCATGTCAATATCATTCAAATTCTAGTCAAAATCGGCGTTTTTGGGCATTTTAGTAACGAAAACCTTAATAAACTATTAGATTTCGACGTAAGGCAACCATTCTGAGTCAAATAGTTGCCGATTTCGATAAAATCTTAGTCAGAATCTGCTTTTTCGCCTCTTATTGTACCCAAATCTACCTTAGAAATGCAGATATATACTTAAAACACCTTCTTTTGGGACAAATAATTGGTTTTCGCCCTTGATTTACGGAAGATTATAGCCAAAACATGCATTTTCATAACTTAGCGAACTGAAATCTACATTAAAACTGCAGATAACTACTTAAAAATTCACTTCCTTGAATTGATAATAGGTTTTTCTTTGTCATTTTAAACAGATTCCAGTCAAAATCGGCTTCTTCGATTCATATCGTATCTAAAACCGCATCAAAACTGCAAATATCAGTTTAAACTATCATTTTTTGATACAAACAGTTATATATTCATGTCAATATCTTTCAAATTCAAGTCAAAATCGGCGTCTTTGGGCATTTTAGTAACGAAAACCTTAATAAACTATTAGATTTCGACGTGAGGCAACCTTTCTGAGTCAAATAGTTGCCGATTTCGATAAAATCTTAGTCAGAATCTGCTTTTTCGCCTCTTATTGTAATCAAATCTACCTTAGAAATGCAGATATATACTTAAAACACCTTCTTTTGGGACAAATAATTGGTTTTCGCCCTTGATTTACGGAAGATTATAGCCAAAACATGCATTTTCATAACTTAGCGAACTAAAATCTACATTAAAACTGCAGATAACCACTTAAAAATTCACTTCCTTGAATTGATAATAGGTTTTTCTTTGTCATTTTAAACAGATTCCAGTCAAAATCGGCTTCTTCGATTCATATCGTATCTAAAACCGCATCAAAACTGCAAATATCAGTTTAAACTATCATTTTTTGATACAAACAGTTATATATTCATGTCAATATCTTTCAAATTCTAGTCAAAATCGGCGTCTTTGGGCATTTTAGTAACGAAAACCTTAATAAACTATTAGATTTCGACGTAAGGCAACCTTTCTGAGTCAAATAGTTGCCGATTTCGATAAAATCTTAGTCAGAATCTGCTTTTTCGCCTCTTATTGTACCCAAATCTAACTTAGAAATGCAGATATATACTTAAAACACCTTCTTTTGGGACAAATAATTGGTTTTCGCCCTTGATTTACGGAAGATTATAGCCAAAACATGCATTTTCATAACTTAGCGAACTGAAATCTACATTAAAACTGCAGATAACTACTTAAAAATTCACTTCCTTGAATTGATAATAGGTTTTTCTTTGTCATTTTAAACAGATTCCAGTCAAAATCGGCTTCTTCGACTCATATCGTACCTAAAACCGCATCAAAACTGCAAATATCAGTTTAAACTATCATTTTTTGATACAAACAGTTATATATTCATGTCAATATCTTTCAAATTCTAGTCAAAATCGGCGTCTTTGGGCATTTTAGTAACGAAAACCTTAATAAACTATTAGATTTCGACGTGAGGCAACTTTTCTGAGTCAAATAGTTGCCGATTTCGATAAAATCTTAGTCAGAATCTGCTTTTTCGCCTCTTATTGTACAAAAATCTACCTTAGAAATGCAGATATATACTTAAAACACCTTCTTTTGGGACAAATAATTGGTTTTCGCCCTTGATTTACGGAAGATTATAGCCAAAACATGCATTTTCATAACTTAGCGAACTGAAATCTACATTAAAACTGCAGATAACTACTTAAAAATTCACTTCCTTGAATTGATAATAAGTTTTTCTTTGTCATTTTAAACAGATTCCAGTCAAAATCGGCTTCTCCGACTCATATCGTACCTAAAACCGCATCAAAACTGCAAATATCAGTTTAAACTATCATTTTTTGATACAAACAGTTATATATTGATGTCAATATCTTTCAAATTCTAGTCAAATTCGGCGTCTTTGGGCATTTTAGTAACGAAAACCTTAATAAACTATTAGATTTCGACGTAAGGCAACCATTCTGAGTCAAATAGTTGCCGAGTTCGATAAAATCTTAGTCAGAATCTGCTTTTTCGCCTCTTATTGTACCAAAATCTACCTTAGAAATGCAGATATATACTTAAAACACCTTCTTTTGGGACAAATAATTGGTTTTCGCCCTTGATTTACGGAAGATTATAGCCAAAACATGCATTTTCATAACTTAGCGAACTGAAATCTACATTAAAACTGCAGATAACTACTTAAAAATTCACTTCCTTGAATTGATAATAGGTTTTTCTTTGTCATTTTAAACAGATTCCAGTCAAAATCGGCTTCTTCGATTCATATCGTATCTAAAACCGCATCAAAACTGCAAATATCAGTTTAAACTATCATTTTTTGATACAAACAGTTATATATTCATATCAATATCTTTCAAATTCTAGTCAAAATCGGCGTCTTTGGGAATTTTAGTAACGAAAACCTTAATAAACTATTAGATTTCGACGTAAGGCAACCTTTCTGAGTCAAATAGTTGCCGATTTCGATAAAATCTTAGTCAGAATCTGCTTTTTCGCCTCTTATTGTACCCAAATCTACCTTAGAAATGCAGATATATACTTAAAACACCTTCTTTTGGGACAAATAATTGGTTTTCGCCCTTGATTTACGGAAGATTATAGCCAAAACAGGCATTTTCATAACTTAGCGAACTGAAATCTACATTAAAACTGCAGATAACTACTTAAAAATTCACTTCCTTGAATTGATAATAGGTTTTTCTCTGTCATTTTAAACAGATTTTAGTCAAAATCGGCTTCTTCGATTCATATCGTATCTAAAACCGCATCAAAACTGCAAATATCAGTTTAAACTATCATTTTTTGATACAAACAGTTATATATTCATGTCAATATCTTTCAAATTCTAGTCAAAATCGGCGTCTTTGGGCATTTTAGTAACGAAAACCTTAATAAACTATTAGATTTCTACGTAAGGCAACCTTTCTGAGTCAAATAGTTGCCGATTTCGATAAAATCCTAGTCAGAATCTGCTTTTTCGCCTCTTATTGTACCCAAATCTACCTTAGAAATGCAGATATATACTTAAAACACCTTCTTTTGGGACAAATAATTGGTTTTCGCCCTTGATTTACGGAAGATTATAGCCAAAACATGCATTTTCATAACTTAGCGAACTGAAATCTCCATTAAAACTGCAGATAACTACTTAAAAATTCACTTCCTTGAATTGATAATAGGTTTTTCTTTGTCATTTTAAACAGATTCCAGTCAAAATCGGCTTCTTCGATTCATATCGTATCTAAAACCGCATCAAAACTGCAAATATCAGTTTAAACTATCATTTTTTGATACAAACAGTTATATATTCATATCAATATCATTCAAATTCTAGTCAAAATCGGCGTTTTTGGGCATTTTAGTAACGAAAACCTTAATAAACTATTAGATTTCGACGTAAGGCAACCATTCTGAGTCAAATAGTTGCCGATTTCGATAAAATCTTAGTCAGAATCTGCTTTTTCGCCTCTTATTGTACCCAAATCTACCTTAGAAATGCAGATATATACTTAAAACACCTTCTTTTGGGACAAATAATTGGTTTTCGCCCTTGATTTACGGAAGATTATAGCCAAAACATGCATTTTCATAACTTAGCGAACTGAAATCTACATTAAAACTGCAGATAACTACTTAAAAATTCACTTCCTTGAATTGATAATAGGTTTTTCTTTGTCATTTTAAACAGATTCCAGTCAAAATCGGCTTCTTCGATTCATATCGTATCTAAAACCGCATCAAAACTGCAAATATCAGTTTAAACTATCATTTTTTGATACAAACAGTTATATATTCATGTCAATATCTTTCAAATTCAAGTCAAAATCGGCGTCTTTGGGCATTTTAGTAACGAAAACCTTAATAAACTATTAGATTTCGACGTGAGGCAACCTTTCTGAGTCAAATAGTTGCCGATTTCGATAAAATCTTAGTCAGAATCTGCTTTTTCGCCTCTTATTGTAATCAAATCTACCTTAGAAATGCAGATATATACTTAAAACACCTTCTTTTGGGACAAATAATTGGTTTTCGCCCTTGATTTACGGAAGATTATAGCCAAAACATGCATTTTCATAACTTAGCGAACTGAAATCTACATTAAAACTGCAGATAACTACTTAAAAATTCACTTCCTTGAATTGATAATAGGTTTTTCTCTGTCATTTTAAACAGATTCCAGTCAAAATCGGCTTCTTCGATTCATATCGTATCTAAAACCGCATCAAAACTGCAAATATCAGTTTAATCTATCATTTTTTGATACAAACAGTTATATATTCATGTCAATATCTTTCAAATTCTAGTCAAAATCGGCGTCTTTGGGCATTTTAGTAACGAAAACCTTAATAAACTATTAGATTTCGACGTAAGGCAACCTTTCTGAGTCAAATAGTTGCCGATTTCGATAAAATTTTAGTCAGAATCTGCTTTTTCGCCTCTTATTGTACCCAAATCTACCTTAGAAATGCAGATATATAATTAAAACACCTTCTTTTGGGACAAATAATTGGTTTTCGCCCTTGATTTACGGAAGATTATAGCCAAAACATGCATTTTCATAACTTAGCGAACTGAAATCTACATTAAAACTGCAGATAACTACTTAAAAATTCACTTCCTTGAATTGATAATAGGTTTTTCTCTGTCATTTTAAACAGATTCCAGTCAAAATCGGCTTCTTCGATTCATATCGTATCTAAAACCGCATCAAAACTGCAAATATCAGTTTAATCTATCATTTTTTGATACAAACAGTTATATATTCATGTCAATATCTTTCAAATTCTAGTCAAAATCGGCGTCTTTGGGCATTTTAGTAACGAAAACCTTAATAAACTATTAGATTTCGACGTAAGGCAACCATTCTGAGTCAAATAGTTGCCGATTTCGATAAAATCTTAGTCAGAATATGCTTTTTCGCCTCTTATTGTACCCAAATCTACCTTAGAAATGCAGATATATACTTAAAACACCTTCTTTTGGGACAAATAATTGGTTTTCGCCCTTGATTTACGGAAGATTATAGCCAAAACATGCATTTTCATAACTTAGCGAACTGAAATCTACATTAAAACTGCAGATAACTACTTAAAAATTCACTTCCTTGAATTGATAATAGGTTTTTCTTTGTCATTTTAAACAGATTACAGTCAAAATCGGCTTCTTCGACTCATATCGTACCTAAAACCGCTTCAAAACTGCAAATATCAGTTTAAACTATCATTTTTTGATACAAACAGTTATATATTCATGTCAATATCTTTCAAATTCTAGTCAAAATCGGCGTCTTTGGGCATTTTAGTAACGAAAACCTTAATAAACTATTAGATTTCGACGTAAGGCAACCATTCTGAGTCAAATAGTTGCCGATTTCGATAAAATCTTAGTCAGAATCTGCTTTTTCGCCACTTATTGTACCCAAATTTACCTTAGAAATGCAGATATATACTTAAAGCACCTTCTTTTGGGACAAATAATTGGTTTTCGCCCTTGATTTACGGAAGATTATAGCCAAAACATGCATTTTCATAATTTAGCGAACCGAAATCTACATTAAAACTGCAGATAACTACTTAAAAATTCACTTCCTTGATTTGATAATAGGTTTTTCTTTGTCATTTTAAACAGATTCCAGTCAAAATCGGCTTCTTCGATTCATATCGTATCTAAAACCGCATCAAAACTGCAAATATCAGTTTAAACTATCATTTTTTGATACAAACAGTTATATATTCATGTCAATATCTTTCAAATTCTAGTCAAAATCGGCGTCTTTGGGCATTTTAGTAACGAAAACCTTAATAAACTATTAGATTTCGACGTGAGGCAACCTTTCTGAGTCAAATAGTTGCCGATTTCGATAAAATCTTAGTCAGAATCTGCTTTTTCGCCTCTTATTGTACCCAAATCTACCTTAGAAATGCAGATATATACTTAAAACACCTTCTTTTGGGACAAATAATTGGTTTTCGCCCTTGATTTACGGAAGATTATAGCCAAAACATGCATTTTCATAACTTAGCGAACTGAAACCTACATTATAACTGCAGATAACTACTTAAAAATTCACTTCCTTGAATTGATAATAGGTTTTTCTTTGTCATTTTAAACAGATTCCAGTCAAAATCGGCTCCTTCGACTCATATCGTACCTAAAACCGCATCAAAACTGGAAATACCAGTTTAAACTATCATTTTTTGATACAAACAGTTATATATTCATGGCAATATCTTTCAAATTCTAGTCAAAATCGGCGTCTTTGGGCATTTTAGTAACGAAAACCTTAATAAACTATTAGATTTCGACGTAAGGCAACCTTTCTGAGTCAAATAGTTGCCGATTTCGATAAAATCTTAGTCAGAATCTGCTTTTTCGCCTCTTATTGTACCCAAATCTACCTTAGAAATGCAGATATATACTTAAAACACTTTCTTTTGGGACAAATAATTGGTTTTCGCCCTTGATTTACGGAAGATTATAGCCAAAACATGCATTTTCATAATTTAGCGAACTGAAATCTACATTAAAACTGCAGATAACTACTTAAAAATTCACTTCCTTGAATTGATAATAGGTTTTTCTTTGTCATTTTAAACAGATTCCAGTCAAAATCGGCTTCTTCGACTCATATCGTACCTAAAACCGCATCAAAACTGCCAATATCAGTTTAAACTATCATTTTTTGATACAAACAGTTATATATTCATGTCAATATCTTTCAAATTCTAGTCAAAATCGGCGTCTTTGGGCATTTTAGTAACGAAAACCTTAATAAACTATTAGATTTCGACGTAAGGCAACCATTCTGAGTCAAATAGTTGCCGATTTCGATAAAATCTTAGTCAGAATCTGCTTTTTCGCCTCTTATTGTACCCAAATCTACCTTAGAAATGAAGATATATACTTAAAACACCTTCTTTTGGGACAAATAATTGGTTTTCGCCCTTGATTTACGGAAGATTATAGCCAAAACAGGCATTTTCATAACTTAGCGAACTGAAATCTACATTAAAACTGCAGATAACTACTTAAAAATTCACTTCCTTGAATTGATAATAGGTTTTTCTCTGTCATTTTAAACAGATTCCAGTCAAAATCGGCTTCTTCGATTCATATCGTATCTAAAACCGCATCAAAACTGCAAATATCAGTTTAAACTATCATTTTTTGATACAAACAGTTATATATTCATGTCAATATCTTTCAAATTCTAGTCAAAATCGGCGTCTTTGGGCATTTTAGTAACGAAAACCTTAATAAACTATTAGATTTCGACGTAAGGCAACCTTTCTGAGTCAAATAGTTGCCGATTTCGATAAAATCCTAGTCAGAATTTGCTTTTTCGCCTCTTATTGTACCCAAATCTACCTTAGAAATGCAGATATATACTTAAAACACCTTCTTTTGGGACAAGTAATTGGTTTTCGCCCTTGATTTACGGAAGATTATAGCCAAAACATGCATTTTCATAACTTAGCGAACTGAAATCTCCATTAAAACTGCAGATAACTACTTAAAAATTCACTTCCTTGAATTGATAATAGGTTTTTCTTTGTCATTTTAAACAGATTCCAGTCAAAATCGGCTTCTTCGATTCATATCGTATCTAAAACCGCATCAAAACTGCAAATATCAGTTTAAACTATCATTTTTTGATACAAACAGTTATATATTCATGTCAATATCATTCAAATTCTAGTCAAAATCGGCGTTTTTGAGCATTTTAGTAACGAAAACCTTAATAAACTATTAGATTTCGACGTAAGGCAACCATTCTGAGTCAAATACTTGCCGATTTCGATAAAATCTTAGTCAGAATCTGCTTTTTCGCCTCTTATTGTACCCAAATCTACCTTAGAAATGCAGATATATACTTAAAGCACCTTCTTTTGGGACAAATAATTGGTTTTCGCCCTTGATTTACGGAAGATTATAGCCAAAACATGCATTTTCATAATTTAGCGAACCGAAATCTACATTAAAACTGCAGATAACTACTTAAAAATTCACTTCCTTGATTTGATAATAGGTTTTTCTTTGTCATTTTAAACAGATTCCAGTCAAAATCGGCTTCTTCGATTCATATCGTATCTAAAACCGCATCAAAACTGCAAATATCAGTTTAAACTATCATTTTTTGATACAAACAGTTATATATTCATGTCAATATCTTTCAAATTCTAGTCAAAATCGGCGTCTTTGGGCATTTTAGTAACGAAAACCTTAATAAACTATTAGATTTCGACGTGAGGCAACCTTTCTGAGTCAAATAGTTGCCGATTTCGATAAAATCTTAGTCAGAATCTGCTTTTTCGCCTCTTATTGTACCCAAATCTACCTTAGAAATGCAGATATATACTTAAAACACCTTCTTTTGGGACAAATAATTGGTTTTCGCCCTTGATTTACGGAAGATTATAGCCAAAACATGCATTTTCATAACTTAGCGAACTGAAACCTACATTATAACTGCAGATAACTACTTAAAAATTCACTTCCTTGAATTGATAATAGGTTTTTCTTTGTCATTTTAAACAGATTCCAGTCAAAATCGGCTCCTTCGACTCATATCGTACCTAAAACCGCATCAAAACTGGAAATACCAGTTTAAACTATCATTTTTTGATACAAACAGTTATATATTCATGGCAATATCTTTCAAATTCTAGTCAAAATCGGCGTCTTTGGGCATTTTAGTAACGAAAACCTTAATAAACTATTAGATTTCGACGTAAGGCAACCTTTCTGAGTCAAATAGTTGCCGATTTCGATAAAATCTTAGTCAGAATCTGCTTTTTCGCCTCTTATTGTACCCAAATCTACCTTAGAAATGCAGATATATACTTAAAACACTTTCTTTTGGGACAAATAATTGGTTTTCGCCCTTGATTTACGGAAGATTATAGCCAAAACATGCATTTTCATAATTTAGCGAACTGAAATCTACATTAAAACTGCAGATAACTACTTAAAAATTCACTTCCTTGAATTGATAATAGGTTTTTCTTTGTCATTTTAAACAGATTGCAGTCAAAATCGGCTTCTTCGACTCATATCGTACCTAAAACCGCATCAAAACTGCCAATATCAGTTTAAACTATCATTTTTTGATACAAACAGTTATATATTCATGTCAATATCTTTCAAATTCTAGTCAAAATCGGCGTCTTTGGGCATTTTAGTAACGAAAACCTTAATAAACTATTAGATTTCGACGTAAGGCAACCATTCTGAGTCAAATAGTTGCCGATTTCGATAAAATCTTAGTCAGAATCTGCTTTTTCGCCTCTTATTGTACCCAAATCTACCTTAGAAATGAAGATATATACTTAAAACACCTTCTTTTGGGACAAATAATTGGTTTTCGCCCTTGATTTACGGAAGATTATAGCCAAAACAGGCATTTTCATAACTTAGCGAACTGAAATCTACATTAAAACTGCAGATAACTACTTAAAAATTCACTTCCTTGAATTGATAATAGGTTTTTCTCTGTCATTTTAAACAGATTCCAGTCAAAATCGGCTTCTTCGATTCATATCGTATCTAAAACCGCATCAAAACTGCAAATATCAGTTTAAACTATCATTTTTTGATACAAACAGTTATATATTCATGTCAATATCTTTCAAATTCTAGTCAAAATCGGCGTCTTTGGGCATTTTAGTAACGAAAACCTTAATAAACTATTAGATTTCGACGTAAGGCAACCTTTCTGAGTCAAATAGTTGCCGATTTCGATAAAATCCTAGTCAGAATTTGCTTTTTCGCCTCTTATTGTACCCAAATCTACCTTAGAAATGCAGATATATACTTAAAACACCTTCTTTTGGGACAAGTAATTGGTTTTCGCCCTTGATTTACGGAAGATTATAGCCAAAACATGCATTTTCATAACTTAGCGAACTGAAATCTCCATTAAAACTGCAGATAACTACTTAAAAATTCACTTCCTTGAATTGATAATAGGTTTTTCTTTGTCATTTTAAACAGATTCCAGTCAAAATCGGCTTCTTCGATTCATATCGTATCTAAAACCGCATCAAAACTGCAAATATCAGTTTAAACTATCATTTTTTGATACAAACAGTTATATATTCATGTCAATATCTTTCAAATTCTAGTCAAAATCGGCGTCTTTGGGCATTTTAGTAACGAAAACCTTAATAAACTATTAGATTTCTACGTAAGGCAACCTTTCTGAGTCAAATAGTTGCCGATTTCGATAAAATCCTAGTCAGAATCTGCTTTTTCGCTTCTTATTGTACCCAAATCTACCTTAGAAATGCAGATATATACTTAAAACACCTTCTTTTGGGACAAATAATTGGTTTTCGCCCTTGATTTACGGAAGATTATAGCCAAAACATGCATTTTCATAACTTAGCGAACTGAAATCTCCATTAAAACTGCAGATAACTACTTAAAAATTCACTTCCTTGAATTGATAATAGGTTTTTCTTTGTCATTTTAAACAGATTCCAGTCAAAATCGGCTTCTTCGATTCATATCGTATCTAAAACCGCATCAAAACTGCAAATATCAGTTTAAACTATCATTTTTTGATACAAACAGTTATATATTCATATCAATATCATTCAAATTCTAGTCAAAATCGGCGTTTTTGGGCATTTTAGTAACGAAAACCTTAATAAACTATTAGATTTCGACGTAAGGCAACCATTCTGAGTCAAATAGTTGCCGATTTCGATAAAATCTTAGTCAGAATCTGCTTTTTCGCCTCTTATTGTACCCAAATCTACCTTAGAAATGCAGATATATACTTAAAACACCTTCTTTTGGGACAAATAATTGGTTTTCGCCCTTGATTTACGGAAGATTATAGCCAAAACATGCATTTTCATAACTTAGCGAACTGAAATCTACATTAAAACTGCAGATAACTACTTAAAAATTCACTTCCTTGAATTGATAATAGGTTTTTCTTTGTCATTTTAAACAGATTCCAGTCAAAATCGGCTTCTTCGATTCATATCGTATCTAAAACCGCATCAAAACTGCAAATATCAGTTTAAACTATCATTTTTTGATACAAACAGTTATATATTCATGTCAATATCTTTCAAATTCAAGTCAAAATCGGCGTCTTTGGGCATTTTAGTAACGAAAACCTTAATAAACTATTAGATTTCGACGTGAGGCAACCTTTCTGAGTCAAATAGTTGCCGATTTCGATAAAATCTTAGTCAGAATCTGCTTTTTCGCCTCTTATTGTAATCAAATCTACCTTAGAAATGCAGATATATACTTAAAACACCTTCTTTTGGGACAAATAATTGGTTTTCGCCCTTGATTTACGGAAGATTATAGCCAAAACATGCATTTTCATAACTTAGCGAACTGAAATCTACATTAAAACTGCAGATAACTACTTAAAAATTCACTTCCTTGAATTGATAATAGGTTTTTCTCTGTCATTTTAAACAGATTCCAGTCAAAATCGGCTTCTTCGATTCATATCGTATCTAAAACCGCATCAAAACTGCAAATATCAGTTTAATCTATCATTTTTTGATACAAACAGTTATATATTCATGTCAATATCTTTCAAATTCTAGTCAAAATCGGCGTCTTTGGGCATTTTAGTAACGAAAACCTTAATAAACTATTAGATTTCGACGTAAGGCAACCTTTCTGAGTCAAATAGTTGCCGATTTCGATAAAATTTTAGTCAGAATCTGCTTTTTCGCCTCTTATTGTACCCAAATCTACCTTAGAAATGCAGATATATAATTAAAACACCTTCTTTTGGGACAAATAATTGGTTTTCGCCCTTGATTTACGGAAGATTATAGCCAAAACATGCATTTTCATAACTTAGCGAACTGAAATCTACATTAAAACTGCAGATAACTACTTAAAAATTCACTTCCTTGAATTGATAATAGGTTTTTCTCTGTCATTTTAAACAGATTCCAGTCAAAATCGGCTTCTTCGATTCATATCGTATCTAAAACCGCATCAAAACTGCAAATATCAGTTTAATCTATCATTTTTTGATACAAACAGTTATATATTCATGTCAATATCTTTCAAATTCTAGTCAAAATCGGCGTCTTTGGGCATTTTAGTAACGAAAACCTTAATAAACTATTAGATTTCGACGTAAGGCAACCATTCTGAGTCAAATAGTTGCCGATTTCGATAAAATCTTAGTCAGAATATGCTTTTTCGCCTCTTATTGTACCCAAATCTACCTTAGAAATGCAGATATATACTTAAAACACCTTCTTTTGGGACAAATAATTGGTTTTCGCCCTTGATTTACGGAAGATTATAGCCAAAACATGCATTTTCATAACTTAGCGAACTGAAATCTACATTAAAACTGCAGATAACTACTTAAAAATTCACTTCCTTGAATTGATAATAGGTTTTTCTTTGTCATTTTAAACAGATTACAGTCAAAATCGGCTTCTTCGACTCATATCGTACCTAAAACCGCTTCAAAACTGCAAATATCAGTTTAAACTATCATTTTTTGATACAAACAGTTATATATTCATGTCAATATCTTTCAAATTCTAGTCAAAATCGGCGTCTTTGGGCATTTTAGTAACGAAAACCTTAATAAACTATTAGATTTCGACGTAAGGCAACCATTCTGAGTCAAATAGTTGCCGATTTCGATAAAATCTTAGTCAGAATCTGCTTTTTCGCCACTTATTGTACCCAAATTTACCTTAGAAATGCAGATATATACTTAAAGCACCTTCTTTTGGGACAAATAATTGGTTTTCGCCCTTGATTTACGGAAGATTATAGCCAAAACATGCATTTTCATAATTTAGCGAACCGAAATCTACATTAAAACTGCAGATAACTACTTAAAAATTCACTTCCTTGATTTGATAATAGGTTTTTCTTTGTCATTTTAAACAGATTCCAGTCAAAATCGGCTTCTTCGATTCATATCGTATCTAAAACCGCATCAAAACTGCAAATATCAGTTTAAACTATCATTTTTTGATACAAACAGTTATATATTCATGTCAATATCTTTCAAATTCTAGTCAAAATCGGCGTCTTTGGGCATTTTAGTAACGAAAACCTTAATAAACTATTAGATTTCGACGTGAGGCAACCTTTCTGAGTCAAATAGTTGCCGATTTCGATAAAATCTTAGTCAGAATCTGCTTTTTCGCCTCTTATTGTACCCAAATCTACCTTAGAAATGCAGATATATACTTAAAACACCTTCTTTTGGGACAAATAATTGGTTTTCGCCCTTGATTTACGGAAGATTATAGCCAAAACATGCATTTTCATAACTTAGCGAACTGAAACCTACATTATAACTGCAGATAACTACTTAAAAATTCACTTCCTTGAATTGATAATAGGTTTTTCTTTGTCATTTTAAACAGATTCCAGTCAAAATCGGCTCCTTCGACTCATATCGTACCTAAAACCGCATCAAAACTGGAAATACCAGTTTAAACTATCATTTTTTGATACAAACAGTTATATATTCATGGCAATATCTTTCAAATTCTAGTCAAAATCGGCGTCTTTGGGCATTTTAGTAACGAAAACCTTAATAAACTATTAGATTTCGACGTAAGGCAACCTTTCTGAGTCAAATAGTTGCCGATTTCGATAAAATCTTAGTCAGAATCTGCTTTTTCGCCTCTTATTGTACCCAAATCTACCTTAGAAATGCAGATATATACTTAAAACACTTTCTTTTGGGACAAATAATTGGTTTTCGCCCTTGATTTACGGAAGATTATAGCCAAAACATGCATTTTCATAATTTAGCGAACTGAAATCTACATTAAAACTGCAGATAACTACTTAAAAATTCACTTCCTTGAATTGATAATAGGTTTTTCTTTGTCATTTTAAACAGATTCCAGTCAAAATCGGCTTCTTCGACTCATATCGTACCTAAAACCGCATCAAAACTGCCAATATCAGTTTAAACTATCATTTTTTGATACAAACAGTTATATATTCATGTCAATATCTTTCAAATTCTAGTCAAAATCGGCGTCTTTGGGCATTTTAGTAACGAAAACCTTAATAAACTATTAGATTTCGACGTAAGGCAACCATTCTGAGTCAAATAGTTGCCGATTTCGATAAAATCTTAGTCAGAATCTGCTTTTTCGCCTCTTATTGTACCCAAATCTACCTTAGAAATGAAGATATATACTTAAAACACCTTCTTTTGGGACAAATAATTGGTTTTCGCCCTTGATTTACGGAAGATTATAGCCAAAACAGGCATTTTCATAACTTAGCGAACTGAAATCTACATTAAAACTGCAGATAACTACTTAAAAATTCACTTCCTTGAATTGATAATAGGTTTTTCTCTGTCATTTTAAACAGATTCCAGTCAAAATCGGCTTCTTCGATTCATATCGTATCTAAAACCGCATCAAAACTGCAAATATCAGTTTAAACTATCATTTTTTGATACAAACAGTTATATATTCATGTCAATATCTTTCAAATTCTAGTCAAAATCGGCGTCTTTGGGCATTTTAGTAACGAAAACCTTAATAAACTATTAGATTTCGACGTAAGGCAACCTTTCTGAGTCAAATAGTTGCCGATTTCGATAAAATCCTAGTCAGAATTTGCTTTTTCGCCTCTTATTGTACCCAAATCTACCTTAGAAATGCAGATATATACTTAAAACACCTTCTTTTGGGACAAGTAATTGGTTTTCGCCCTTGATTTACGGAAGATTATAGCCAAAACATGCATTTTCATAACTTAGCGAACTGAAATCTCCATTAAAACTGCAGATAACTACTTAAAAATTCACTTCCTTGAATTGATAATAGGTTTTTCTTTGTCATTTTAAACAGATTCCAGTCAAAATCGGCTTCTTCGATTCATATCGTATCTAAAACCGCATCAAAACTGCAAATATCAGTTTAAACTATCATTTTTTGATACAAACAGTTATATATTCATGTCAATATCATTCAAATTCTAGTCAAAATCGGCGTTTTTGAGCATTTTAGTAACGAAAACCTTAATAAACTATTAGATTTCGACGTAAGGCAACCATTCTGAGTCAAATAGTTGCCGATTTCGATAAAATCTTAGTCAGAATCTGCTTTTTCGCCTCTTATTGTACCCAAATCTACCTTAGAAATGCAGATATATACTTAAAGCACCTTCTTTTGGGACAAATAATTGGTTTTCGCCCTTGATTTACGGAAGATTATAGCCAAAACATGCATTTTCATAATTTAGCGAACCGAAATCTACATTAAAACTGCAGATAACTACTTAAAAATTCACTTCCTTGATTTGATAATAGGTTTTTCTTTGTCATTTTAAACAGATTCCAGTCAAAATCGGCTTCTTCGATTCATATCGTATCTAAAACCGCATCAAAACTGCAAATATCAGTTTAAACTATCATTTTTTGATACAAACAGTTATATATTCATGTCAATATCTTTCAAATTCTAGTCAAAATCGGCGTCTTTGGGCATTTTAGTAACGAAAACCTTAATAAACTATTAGATTTCGACGTGAGGCAACCTTTCTGAGTCAAATAGTTGCCGATTTCGATAAAATCTTAGTCAGAATCTGCTTTTTCGCCTCTTATTGTACCCAAATCTACCTTAGAAATGCAGATATATACTTAAAACACCTTCTTTTGGGACAAATAATTGGTTTTCGCCCTTGATTTACGGAAGATTATAGCCAAAACATGCATTTTCATAACTTAGCGAACTGAAACCTACATTATAACTGCAGATAACTACTTAAAAATTCACTTCCTTGAATTGATAATAGGTTTTTCTTTGTCATTTTAAACAGATTCCAGTCAAAATCGGCTCCTTCGACTCATATCGTACCTAAAACCGCATCAAAACTGGAAATACCAGTTTAAACTATCATTTTTTGATACAAACAGTTATATATTCATGGCAATATCTTTCAAATTCTAGTCAAAATCGGCGTCTTTGGGCATTTTAGTAACGAAAACCTTAATAAACTATTAGATTTCGACGTAAGGCAACCTTTCTGAGTCAAATAGTTGCCGATTTCGATAAAATCTTAGTCAGAATCTGCTTTTTCGCCTCTTATTGTACCCAAATCTACCTTAGAAATGCAGATATATACTTAAAACACTTTCTTTTGGGACAAATAATTGGTTTTCGCCCTTGATTTACGGAAGATTATAGCCAAAACATGCATTTTCATAATTTAGCGAACTGAAATCTACATTAAAACTGCAGATAACTACTTAAAAATTCACTTCCTTGAATTGATAATAGGTTTTTCTTTGTCATTTTAAACAGATTGCAGTCAAAATCGGCTTCTTCGACTCATATCGTACCTAAAACCGCATCAAAACTGCCAATATCAGTTTAAACTATCATTTTTTGATACAAACAGTTATATATTCATGTCAATATCTTTCAAATTCTAGTCAAAATCGGCGTCTTTGGGCATTTTAGTAACGAAAACCTTAATAAACTATTAGATTTCGACGTAAGGCAACCATTCTGAGTCAAATAGTTGCCGATTTCGATAAAATCTTAGTCAGAATCTGCTTTTTCGCCTCTTATTGTACCCAAATCTACCTTAGAAATGAAGATATATACTTAAAACACCTTCTTTTGGGACAAATAATTGGTTTTCGCCCTTGATTTACGGAAGATTATAGCCAAAACAGGCATTTTCATAACTTAGCGAACTGAAATCTACATTAAAACTGCAGATAACTACTTAAAAATTCACTTCCTTGAATTGATAATAGGTTTTTCTCTGTCATTTTAAACAGATTCCAGTCAAAATCGGCTTCTTCGATTCATATCGTATCTAAAACCGCATCAAAACTGCAAATATCAGTTTAAACTATCATTTTTTGATACAAACAGTTATATATTCATGTCAATATCTTTCAAATTCTAGTCAAAATCGGCGTCTTTGGGCATTTTAGTAACGAAAACCTTAATAAACTATTAGATTTCGACGTAAGGCAACCTTTCTGAGTCAAATAGTTGCCGATTTCGATAAAATCCTAGTCAGAATTTGCTTTTTCGCCTCTTATTGTACCCAAATCTACCTTAGAAATGCAGATATATACTTAAAACACCTTCTTTTGGGACAAGTAATTGGTTTTCGCCCTTGATTTACGGAAGATTATAGCCAAAACATGCATTTTCATAACTTAGCGAACTGAAATCTCCATTAAAACTGCAGATAACTACTTAAAAATTCACTTCCTTGAATTGATAATAGGTTTTTCTTTGTCATTTTAAACAGATTCCAGTCAAAATCGGCTTCTTCGATTCATATCGTATCTAAAACCGCATCAAAACTGCAAATATCAGTTTAAACTATCATTTTTTGATACAAACAGTTATATATTCATGTCAATATCATTCAAATTCTAGTCAAAATCGGCGTTTTTGAGCATTTTAGTAACGAAAACCTTAATAAACTATTAGATTTCGACGTAAGGCAACCATTCTGAGTCAAATAGTTGCCGATTTCGATAAAATCTTAGTCAGAATCTGCTTTTTCGCCTCTTATTGTACCCAAATCTACCTTAGAAATGCAGATATATACTTAAAACACCTTCTTTTGGGACAAATAATTGGTTTTCGCCCTTGATTTACGGAAGATTATAGCCAAAACATGCATTTTCATAACTTAGCGAACTGAAATCTACATTAAAACTGCAGATAACTACTTAAAAATTCACTTCCTTGAATTGATAATAGGTTTTTCTTTGTCATTTTAAACAGATTCCAGTCAAAATCGGCTTCTTCGATTCATATCGTATCTAAAACCGGATCAAAACTGCAAATATCAGTTTAAACTATCATTTTTTGATACAAACAGTTATATATTCATGTCAATATCTTTCAAATTCAAGTCAAAATCGGCGTCTTTGGGCATTTTAGTAACGAAAACCTTAATAAACTATTAGATTTCGACGTGAGGCAACCTTTCTGAGTCAAATAGTTGCCGATTTCGATAAAATCTTAGTCAGAATCTGCTTTTTCGCCTCTTATTGTAATCAAATCTACCTTAGAAATGCAGATATATACTTAAAACACCTCCTTTTGGGACAAATAATTGGTTTTCGCCCTTGATTTACGGAAGATTATAGCCAAAACATGCATTTTCATATCTTAGCGAACTGAAATCTACATTAAAACTGCAGATAACTACTTAAAAATTCACTTCCTTGAATTGATAATAGGTTTTTCTCTGTCATTTTAAACAGATTCCAGTCAAAATCGGCTTCTTCGATTCATATCGTATCTAAAACCGCATCAAAACTGCAAATATCAGTTTAAACTATCATTTTTTGATACAAACAGTTATATATTCATGTCAATATCTTTCAAATTCTAGTCAAAATCGGCGTCTTTGGGCATTTTAGTAACGAAAACCTTAATAAACTATTAGATTTCGACGTAAGGCAACCATTCTGAGTCAAATAGTTGCCGATTTCGATAAAATTTTAGTCAGAATCTGCTTTTTCGCCTCTTATTGTACCCAAATCTACCTTAGAAATGCAGATATATACTTAAGGCACCTTCTATTGGGACAAATAATTGGTTTTCGCCCTTGATTTACGGAAGATTATAGCCAAAACATGCATTTTCATAATTTAGCGAACTGAAATCTACATTAAAACTGCAGATAACTACTTAAAAATTCACTTCCTTGAATTGATAATAGGTTTTTCTTTGTCATTTTAAACAGATTCCAGTCAAAATCGGCTTCTTCGATTCATATCGTATCTAAAACCGCATCAAAACTGCAAATATCAGTTTAAACTATCATTTTTTGATACAAACAGTTATATATTCATGTCAATATCTTTCAAATTCTAGTCAAAATCGGCGTCTTTGGGCATTTTAGTAACGAAAACCTTAATAAAATATTAGATTTCGACGTAAGGCAAACATTGTGAGATAATAGTTGCCGATTTCGATAAAATCTTAGTCAGAACCTGCTTTTTCGCCTCTTATTGTACCCAAATCTACCTTAGAAATGCAGATTTATACTTAAAACACCTTCTTTTGGGACAAACAACTGGTTTTCGCCCTTGATTTACGGAAGATTATAGCCAAAACATGCATTTTCATAACTTAGCGAACTGAAATCTACATTAAAACTGCAGATAACTACTTAAAAATTCACTTCCTTGAATTGATAATAGGTTTTTCTTTGTCATGTTAAACAGATTCCAGTCAAAATCGGCTTCTTCGACTCATATCGTACCTAAAACCGCATCAAAACTGCAAATATCAGTTTAAACTATCATTTTTTGATACAAACAGTTTTATATTCATGTCAATATCTTTCAAATTCTAGTAAAAATCGGCGTCTTTGCGCATTTTAGTAACGAAAACCTTAATAAACTATTAGATTTCGACGTAAGGCAACCATTCTGAGTCAAATAGTTGCCGATTCCGATAAAATCTTAGTCAGAATCTGCTTCTTCGCCTCTTATTGTACCCAAATCTACCTTAGAAATGCAGATATATACTTAAAACACCTTCTTTTTTGACAAATAATTGGTTTTCGCCCTTGATTTACGGAAGATTATAGCCAAAACATGCATTTTCATAACTTAGCGAACTGAAATCTACATTAAAACTGCAGATAACTACTTAAAAATTCACTTCCTTGAATTGATAATAGGTTTTTCTTTGTCATTTTAAACAGATTCCAGTCAAAATCGGCTTCTTCGATTCATATCGTATCTAAAACCGCATCAAAACTGCAAATATCAGTTTAAACTATCATTTTTTGATACAAACAGTTATATATTCATGTCAATATCTCTCAAATTCTAGTCAAAATCGGCGTCTTTGGGCATTTTAGTAACGAAAACCTTAATAAACTATTAGATTTCGACGTAAGGCAACCTTTCTGAGTCAAATAGTTGCCGATTTCGATAAAATCTTAGTCAGAATCTGCTTTTTCGCCTCTTATTGTACCCAAATCTACCTTAGAAATGCAGATATATACTTAAAACACCTTCTTTTGGGACAAATAATTGGTTTTCGCCCTTGATTTACGGAAGATTATAGCCAAAACATGCATTTTCATAACTTAGCGAACTGAAATCTACATTAAAACTGCAGATAACTACTTAAAAAAATTCACTTCCTTGAATTGATAATAGGTTTTTCTTTGTCATTTTAAACAGATTCCAGTCAAAATCGGCTTCTTCGACTCATATCGTACCTAAAACCGCATCAAAACTGCAAATATCAGTTTAAACTATCATTTTTTGATACAAACAGTTATATATTCATGTCAATATCTTTCAAATTCTAGTCAAAATCGGCGTCTTTGGGCATTTTAGTAACGAAAACCTTAATAAACTATTAGATTTCGACGTAAGGCAACCATTCTGAGTCAAATAGTTGCCGATTCCGATAAAATCTTAGTCAGAATCTGCTTCTTCGCCTCTTATTGTACCCAAATCTACCTTAGAAATGCAGATATAGACTTAAAACACCTTCTTTTGGGACAAATAATTGGTTTTCGCCCTTGATTTACGGAAGATTATAGCCAAAACATGCATTTTCATAACTTAGCGAACTGAAATCTACATTAAAACTGCAGATAACTACTTAAAAATTCACTTCCTTGAATTGATAATAGGTTTTTCTTTGTCATTTTAAACAGATTCCAGTCAAAATCGGCTTCTTCGATTCATATCGTATCTAAAACCGCATCAAAACTGCAAATATCAGTTTAAACTATCATTTTTTGATACAAACAGTTATATATTCATGTCAATATCTCTCAAATTCTAGTCAAAATCGGCGTCTTTGGGCATTTTAGTAACGAAAACCTTAATAAACTATTAGATTTCGACGTAAGGCAATCTTTCTGAGTCAAATAGTTGCCGATTTCGATAAAATCTTAGTCAGAATCTGCTTTTTCGCCTCTTATTGTACCCAAATCTACCTTAGAAATGCAGATATATACTTAAAACACCTTCTTTTGGGACAAATAATTGGTTTTCGCCCTTGATTTACGGAAGATTATAGACAAAACATGCATTTTCATAACTTAGCGAACTGAAATCTACATTAAAACTGCAGATAACTACTTAAAAAAATTCACTTCCTTGAATTGATAATAGGTTTTTCTTTGTCATTTTAAACAGATTCCAGTCAAAATCGGCTTCTTCGACTCATATCGTACCTAAAACCGCATCAAAACTGCAAATATCAGTTTAAACTATCATTTTTTGATACAAACAGTTATATATTCATGTCAATATCTTTCAAATTCTAGTCAAAATCGGCGTCTTTGGGCATTTTAGTAACGAAAACCTTAATAAACTATTAGATTTCGACGTAAGGCAACCATTCTGAGTCAAATAGTTGCCGATTTCGATAAAATCTTAGTCAGAATCTGCTTTTTCGCCTCTTATTGTACCCAAATCTACCTTAGAAATGCAGATATATACTTAAAGCACCTTCTTTTGGGACAAATAATTGGTTTTCGCCCTTGATTTACGGAAGATTATAGCCAAAACATGCATTTTCATAATTTAGCGAACTGAAATCTCCATTAAAACTGCAGATAACTACTTAAAAATTCACTTCCTTGAATTGATAATAGGTTTTTCTTTGTCATTTTAAACAGATTCCAGTCAAAATCGGCTTCTTCGATTCATATCGTATCTAAAACCGCATCAAAACTGCAAATATCAGTTTAAACTATCATTTTTTGATACAAACAGTTATATATTCATGTCAATATCATTCAAATTCTAGTCAAAATCGGCGTTTTTGGGCATTTTAGTAACGAAAACCTTAATAAACTATTAGATTTCGACGTAAGGCAACCATTCTGAGTCAAATCGTTGCCGATTTCGATAAAATCTTAGTCAGAATCTGCTTTTTCGCCTCTTATTGTACCCAAATCTACCTTAGAAATGCAGATATATACTTAAAACACCTTCTTTTGGGACAAATAATTGGTTTTCGCCCTTGATTTACGGAAGATTATAGCCAAAACATGCATTTTCATAACTTAGCGAACTGAAATCTACATTAAAACTGCAGATAACTACTTAAAAATTCACTTCCTTGAATTGATAATAGGTTTTTCTCTGTCATTTTAAACAGATTCCAGTCAAAATCGGCTTCTTCGATTCATATCGTATCTAAAACCGCATCAAAACTGCAAATATCAGTTTAAACTATCATTTTTTGATACAAACAGTTATATATTCATGTCAATATCTTTCAAATTCTAGTCAAAATCGGCGTCTTTGGGCATTTTAGTAACGAAAACCTTAATAAACTATTAGATTTCGACGTAAGGCAACCTTTCTGAGTCAAATAGTTGCCGATTTCGATAAAATCTTAGTCAGAATCTGCTTTTTCGCCTCTTATTGTACCCAAATCTACCTGAGAAATGCAGATATATACTTAAAACACCTTTTTTGGGACAAATAATTGGTTTTCGCCCTTGATTTACGGAAGATTATAGCCAAAACATGCATTTTCATAACTTAGCGAACTGAAATCTACATTAAAACTCCAGATAACTACTTAAAAATTCACTTCCTTGAATTGATAATAGGTTTTTCTTTGTCATTTTAAACAGATTCCAGTCAAAATCGGCTTCTTCGATTCATATCGTATCTAAAACCGCATCAAAACTGCAAATATCAGTTTAAACTATCATTTTGTGATACAAACAGTTATATATTCATGTCAATATCTTTCAAATTCTAGTCAAAATCGGCGTCTTTGGGCATTTTAGTAACGAAAACCTTAATAAACTATTAGATTTCGACGTAAGGCAACCATTCTGAGTCAAATAGTTGCCGATTTCGATAAAATCTTAGTCAGAATATGCTTTTTCGCCTCTTATTGTACCCAAATCTACCTTAGAAATGCAGATATATACTTAAAACACCTTCTTTTGGGACAAATAATAGGTTTTCGCCCTTGATTTACGGAAGATTATAGCCAAAACATGCATTTTCATAACTTAGCGAACTGAAATCTACATTAAAACTGCAGATAACTACTTAAAAATTCACTTCCTTGAATTGATAATAGGTTTTTCTTTGTCATTTTAAACAGATTCCAGTCAAAATCGGCTTCTTCGACTCATATCGTACCTAAAACCGCTTCAAAACTGCAAATATCAGTTTAAACTATCATTTTTTGATACAAACAGTTATATATTCATGTCAATATCTTTCAAATTCTAGTCAAAATCGGCGTCTTTGGGCATTTTAGTAACGAAAACCTTAATAAACTATTAGATTTCGACGTAAGGCAACCATTCTGAGTCAAATAGTTGCCGATTTCGATAAAATCTTAGTCAGAATCTGCTTTTTCGCCTCTTATTGTACCCAAATCTACCTTAGAAATGCAGATATATACTTAAAACACCTTCTTTTGGGACAAATAATTGGTTTTCGCCCTTGATTTACGGAAGATTATAGCCAAAACATGCATTTTCATAACTTAGCGAACTGAAATCTACATTAAAACTGCAGATAACTACTTAAAAATTCACTTCCTTGAATTGATAATAGGTTTTTCTTTGTCATTTTAAAGAGATTCCAGTCAAAATCGGCTTCTTCGATTCATATCGTATCTAAAACCGCATCAAAACTGCAAATATCAGTATAAACTATCATTTTTTGATACAAACAGTTATATATTCATATCAATATCTTTCAAATTCTAGTCAAAATCGGCGTCTTTGGGCATTTTAGTAACGAAAACCTTAATAAACTATTAGATTTCGACGTAAGGCAACCTTTCTGAGTCAAATAGTTGCCGATTTCGATAAAATCTTAGTCAGAATCTGCATTTTCGCCTCTTATTGTACCCAAATCTACCTTAGAAATGCAGATATATACTTAAAACACCTTCTTTTGGGACAAATAATTGGTTTTCGCCCTTGATTTACGGAAGATTATATCCAAAACATGCATTTTCATAACTTAGCGAACTGAAATCTACATTAAAACTGCAGATAACTACTTAAAAATTCACTTCCTTGAATTGATAATAGGTTTTTCTCTGTCATTTTAAACAGATTCCAGTCAAAATCGGCTTCTTCGATTCATATCGTATCTAAAACCGCATCAAAACTGCAAATATCAGTTTAAACTATCATTTTTTGATACAAACAGTTATATATTCATGTCAATATCTTTCAAATTCTAGTCAAAATCGGCGTCTTTGGGCATTTTAGTAACGAAAACCTTAATAAACTATTAGATTTCGACGTAAGGCAACCTTTCTGAGTCAAATAGTTGCCGATTTCGATAAAATCTTAGTCAGAATCTGCTTTTTCGCCTCTTATTGTACCCAAATCTACCTGAGAAATGCAGATATATACTTAAAACACCTTTTTTGGGACAAATAATTGGTTTTCGCCCTTGATTTACGGAAGATTATAGCCAAAACATGCATTTTCATAACTTAGCGAACTGAAATCTACATTAAAACTGCAGATAACTACTTAAAAATTCACTTCCTTGAATTGATAATAGGTTGTTCTTTGTCATTTTAAACAGATTCCAGACAAAATCGGCTTCTTCGACTCATATCGTACCTAAAACCGCATCAAAACTGCAAATATCAGTTTAAACTATCATTTTTTGATACAAACAGTTATATATTCATGTCAATATCTTTCAAATTCTAGTCAAAATCGGCGTCTTTGGGCATTTTAGTAACGAAAACCTTAATAAACCATTAGATTTCGACGTAAGGCAACCATTCTGAGTCAAATAGTTGCCGATTTCGATAAAATCTTAGTCAGAATCTGCTTTTTCGCCTCTTATTGTACCCAAATCTACCTTAGAAATGTAAACTATCATTTTTTGATACAAACAGTTATATATTCATGTCAATATCTTTCAAATTCTAGTCAAAATCGGCGTCTTTGGGCATTTTAGTAACGAAAACCTTAATAAACTATTAGATTTCGACGTAAGGCAACCATTCTGAGTCAAATAGTTGCCGATTTCGATAAAATCTTAGTCAGAATCTGCTTTTTCGCCTCTTATTGTACCCAAATCTACCTTAGAAATGCAGATATATACTTAAAGCACCTTCTTTTGGGACAAATAATTGGTTTTCGCCCTTGATTTACGGAAGATGATAGCCAAAACATGCATTTTCATAATTTAGCGAACTGAAATCTCCATTAAAACTGCAGATAACTACTTAAAAATTCACTTCCTTGAATTGATAATAGGTTTTTCTTTGTCATTTTAAACAGATTCCAGTCAAAATCGGCTTCTTCGATTCATATCGTATCTAAAACCGCATCAAAACTGCAAATATCAGTTTAAACTATCATTTTTTGATACAAACAGTTATATATTCATGTCAATATCATTCAAATTCTAGTCAAAATCGGCGTTTTTGGGCATTTTAGTAACGAAAACCTTAATAAACTATTAGATTTCGACGTAAGGCAACCATTCTGAGTCAAATAGTTGCCGATTTCGATAAAATCTTAGTCAGAATCTGCTTTTTCGCCTCTTATTGTACCCAAATCTACCTTAGAAATGCAGATATATACTTAAAACACCTTCTTTTGGGACAAATAATTGGTTTTCGCCCTTGATTTACGGAAGATTATAGCCAAAACATGCATTTTCATAACTTAGCGAACTGAAATCTACATTAAAACTGCAGATAACTACTTAAAAATTCACTTCCTTGAATTGATAATAGGTTTTTCTTTGTCATTTTAAACAGATTCCAGTCAAAATCGGCTTCTTCGATTCATATCGTATCTAAAACCGCATCAAAACTGCAAATATCAGTATAAACTATCATTTTTTGATACAAACAGTTATATATTCATATCAATATCTTTCAAATTCTAGTCAAAATCGGCGTCTTTGGGCATTTTAGTAACGAAAACCTTAATAAACTATTAGATTTCGACGTAAGGCAACCTTTCTGAGTCAAATAGTTGCCGATTTCGATAAAATCTTAGTCAGAATCTGCTTTTTCGCCTCTTATTGTACCCAAATCTACCTTAGAAATGCAGATATATACTTAAAACACCTTCTTTTGGGACAAATAATTGGTTTTCGCCCTTGATTTACGGAAGATTATAGCCAAAACATGCATTTTCATAACTTAGCGAACTGAAATCTACATTAAAACTGCAGATAACTACTTAAAAATTCACTTCCTTGAATTGATAATAGGTTTTTCTCTGTCATTTTAAACAGATTCCAGTCAAAATCGGCTTCTTCGATTCATATCGTATCTAAAACCGCATCAAAACTGCAAATATCAGTTTAAACTATCATTTTTTGATACAAACAGTTATATATTCATGTCAATATCTTTCAAATTCTAGTCAAAATCGGCGTCTTTGGGCATTTTAGTAACGAAAACCTTAATAAACTATTAGATTTCGACGTAAGGCAACCTTTCTGAGTCAAATAGTTGCCGATTTCGATAAAATCTTAGTCAGAATCTGCTTTTTCGCCTCTTATTGTACCCAAATCTACCTGAGAAATGCAGATATATACTTAAAACACCTTTTTTGGGACAAATAATTGGTTTTCGCCCTTGATTTACGGAAGATTATAGCCAAAACATGCATTTTCATAACTTAGCGAACTGAAATCTACATTAAAACTCCAGATAACTACTTAAAAATTCACTTCCTTGAATTGATAATAGGTTTTTCTTTGTCATTTTGAACAGATTCCAGTCAAAATCGGCTTCTTCGATTCATATCGTATCTAAAACCGCATCAAAACTGCAAATATCAGTTTAAACTATCATTTTGTGATACAAACAGTTATATATTCATGTCAATATCTTTCAAATTCTAGTCAAAATCGGCGTCTTTGGGCATTTTAGTAACGAAAACCTTAATAAACTATTAGATTTCGACGTAAGGCAACCATTCTGAGTCAAATAGTTGCCGATTTCGATAAAATCTTAGTCAGAATATGCTTTTTCGCCTCTTATTGTACCCAAATCTACCTTAGAAATGCAGATATATACTTAAAACACCTTCTTTTGGGACAAATAATAGGTTTTCGCCCTTGATTTACGGAAGATTATAGCCAAAACATGCATTTTCATAACTTAGCGAACTGAAATCTACATTAAAACTGCAGATAACTACTTAAAAATTCACTTCCTTGAATTGATAATAGGTTTTTCTTTGTCATTTTAAACAGATTCCAGTCAAAATCGGCTTCTTCGACTCATATCGTACCTAAAACCGCTTCAAAACTGCAAATATCAGTTTAAACTATCATTTTTTGATACAAACAGTTATATATTCATGTCAATATCTTTCAAATTCTAGTCAAAATCGGCGTCTTTGGGCATTTTAGTAACGAAAACCTTAATAAACTATTAGATTTCGAGGTAAGGCAACCATTCTGAGTCAAATAGTTGCCGATTTCGATAAAATCTTAGTCAGAATCTGCTTTTTCGCCACTTATTGTACCCAAATTTACCTTAGAAATGCAGATATATACTTAAAGCACCTTCTTTTGGGACAAATAATTGGTTTTCGCCCTTGATTTACGGAAGAATATAGCCAAAACATGCATTTTCATAATTTAGCGAACTGAAATCTACATTAAAACTGCAGATAACTACTTAAAAATTCACTTCCTTGAATTGATAATAGGTTTTTCTTTGTCATTTTAAACAGATTCCAGTCAAAATCGGCTTCTTCGACTCATATCGTACCTAAAACCGCATCAAAACTGCAAATATCAGTTTAAACTATCATTTTTTGATACAAACAGTTATATATTCATGTCAATATCATTCAAATTCTAGTCAAAATCGGCGTCTTTGGGCATTTTAGTAACGAAAACCTTAATAAACTATTAGATTTCGATGTAAGGCAACCATTCTGAGTCAAATAGTTGCCGATTTCGATAAAATCTTCGTCAGAATCTGTTTTTCGAATCTTATTGTACCCAAATCTACCTTAGAAATGCAGATATATACTTAAAACACCTTCTTTTGGGACAAATAAATGGTTTTCGCCCTTGATTTACGGAAGATTATAGCCAAAACATGCATTTTCATAACTTAGCGAACTAAAATCTACATTAAAACTGCAGATAACCACTTAAAAATTCACTTCCTTGAATTGATAATAGGTTTTTCTTTGTCATTTTAAACAGATTCCAGTCAAAATCGGCTTCTTCGATTCATATCGTATCTAAAACCGCATCAAAACTGCAAATATCAGTTTAAACTATCATTTTTTGATACAAACAGTTATATATTCATGTCAATATCTTTCAAATTCTAGTCAAAATCGGCGTCTTTGGGCATTTTAGTAACGAAAACCTTAATAAACTATTAGATTTCGACGTAAGGCAACCTTTCTGAGTCAAATAGTTGCCGATTTCGATAAAATCTTAGTCAGAATCTGCTTTTTCGCCTCTTATTGTACCCAAATCTAACTTAGAAATGCAGATATATACTTAAAACACCTTCTTTTGGGACAAATAATTGGTTTTCGCCCTTGATTTACGGAAGATTATAGCCAAAACATGCATTTTCATAACTTAGCGAACTGAAATCTACATTAAAACTGCAGATAACTACTTAAAAATTCACTTCCTTGAATTGATAATAGGTTTTTCTTTGTCATTTTAAACAGATTCCAGTCAAAATCGGCTTCTTC
Source organism: Cylas formicarius (assembly GCF_029955315.1). Taxonomy (NCBI): domain Eukaryota; kingdom Metazoa; phylum Arthropoda; class Insecta; order Coleoptera; family Brentidae; genus Cylas; species Cylas formicarius. Next base: position 1,758,505 of record NW_026844261.1, read on the forward strand.
GACTCATATCGTACCTAAAACCGCATCAAAACTGCAAATATCAGTTTAAACTATCATTTTTTGATACAAACAGTTATATATTCATGTCAATATCTTTCAAATTCTAGTCAAAATCGGCGTCTTTGGGCATTTTAGTAACGAAAACCTTAATAAACTATTAGATTTCGACGTGAGGCAACTTTTCTGAGTCAAATAGTTGCCGATTTCGATAAAATCTTAGTCAGAATCTGCTTTTTCGCCTCTTATTGTACAAAAATCTACCTTAGAAATGCAGATATATACTTAAAACACCTTCTTTTGGGACAAATAATTGGTTTTCGCCCTTGATTTACGGAAGATTATAGCCAAAACATGCATTTTCATAACTTAGCGAACTGAAATCTACATTAAAACTGCAGATAACTACTTAAAAATTCACTTCCTTGAATTGATAATAGGTTTTTCTTTGTCATTTTTAACAGATTCCAGTGAAAATCGGCTTCTCCGACTCATATCGTACCTAAAACCGCATCAAAACTGCAAATATCAGTTTAAACTATCATTTTTTGATACAAACAGTTATATATTCATGTCAATATCTTTCAAATTCTAGTCAAAATCGGCGTCTTTGGGCATTTTAGTAACGAAAACCTTAATAAACTATTAGATTTCGACGTAAGGCAACCATTCTGAGTCAAATAGTTGCCGAGTTCGATAAAATCTTAGTCAGAATCTGCTTTTTCGCCTCTTATTGTACCAAAATCTACCTTAGAAATGCAGATATATACTTAAAACACCTTCTTTTGGGACAAATAATTGGTTTTCGCCCTTGATTTACGGAAGATTATAGCCAAAACATGCATTTTCATAACTTAGCGAACTGAAATCTACATTAAAACTGCAGATAACTACTTAAAAATTCACTTCCTTGAATTGATAATAGGTTTTTCTTTGTCATTTTAAACAGATTCCAGTCAAAATCGGCTTCTTCGATTCATATCGTATCTAAAACCGCATCAAAACTGCAAATATCAGTTTAAACTATCATTTTTTGATACAAACAGTTATATATTCATATCAATATCTTTCAAATTCTAGTCAAAATCGGCGTCTTTGGGAATTTTAGTAACGAAAACCTTAATAAACTATTAGATTTCGACGTAAGGCAACCTTTCTGAGTCAAATAGTTGCCGATTTCGATAAAATCTTAGTCAGAATCTGCTTTTTCGCCTCTTATTGTACCCAAATCTACCTTAGAAATGCAGATATATACTTAAAACACCTTCTTTTGGGACAAATAATTGGTTTTCGCCCTTGATTTACGGAAGATTATAGCCAAAACAGGCATTTTCATAACTTAGCGAACTGAAATCTACATTAAAACTGCAGATAACTACTTAAAAATTCACTTCCTTGAATTGATAATAGGTTTTTCTCTGTCATTTTAAACAGATTCCAGTCAAAATCGGCTTCTTCGATTCATATCGTATCTAAAACCGCATCAAAACTGCAAATATCAGTTTAAACTATCATTTTTTGATACAAACAGTTATATATTCATGTCAATATCTTTCAAATTCTAGTCAAAATCGGCGTCTTTGGGCATTTTAGTAACGAAAACCTTAATAAACTATTAGATTTCTACGTAAGGCAACCTTTCTGAGTCAAATAGTTGCCGATTTCGATAAAATCTTAGTCAGAATCTGCTTTTTCGCCTCTTATTGTACCCAAATCTACCTTAGAAATGCAGATATATACTTAAAACACCTTCTTTTGGGACAAATAATTGGTTTTCGCCCTTGATTTACGAAAGATTATAGCCAAAACAGGCATTTTCATAACTTAGCGAACTGAAATCTACATTAAAACTGCAGATAACTACTTAAAAATTCACTTCCTTGAATTGATAATAGGTTTTTCTTTGTCATTTTAAACAGATTCCAGTCAAAATCGGCTTCTTCGATTCATATCGTATCTAAAACCGCATCAAAACTGCAAATATCAGTTTAAACTATCATTTTTTGATACAAACAGTTATATATTCATGTCAATATCATTCAAATTCTAGTCAAACTCGGCGTTTTTGGGCATTTTAGTAACGAAAACCTTAATAAACTATTAGATTTCGACGTAAGGCAACCATTCTGAGTCAAATAGTTGCCGATTTCGATAAAATCTTAGTCAGAATCTGCTTTTTCGCCCCTTATTGTACCCAAATCTACCTTAGAAATGCAGATATATACTTAAAATACCTTCTTTTGGGACAAATAATTGGTTTTCGCCCTTGATTTACGGAAGATTATAGCCAAAACATGCATTTTCATAACTTAGCGAACTGAAATCTACATTAAAACTGCAGATAACTACTTAAAAATTCACTTCCTTGAATTGATAATAGGTTTTTCTCTGTCATTTTAAACAGATTCCAGTCAAAATCGGCTTCTTCGATTCATATCGTATCTAAAACCGCATCAAAACTGCAAATATCAGTTTAAACTATCATTTTTTGATACAAACAGTTATATATTCATGTCAATATCTTTCAAATTCTAGTCAAAATCGGCGTCTTTGGGCATTTTAGTAACGAAAACCTTAATAAACTATTAGATTTCGACGTAAGGCAACCTTTCTGAGTCAAATAGTTGCCGATTTCGATAAAATTTTAGTCAGAATCTGCTTTTTCGCCTCTTATTGTACCCAAATCTACCTTAGAAATGCAGATATATAATTAAAACACCTTCTTTTGGGACAAATAATTGGTTTTCGCCCTTGATTTACGGAAGATTATAGCCAAAACATGCATTTTCATAACTTAGCGAACTGAAATCTACATTAAAACTGCAGATAACTACTTAAAAATTCACTTCCTTGAATTGATAATAGGTTTTTCTTTGTCATTTTAAACAGATTACAGTCAAAATCGGCTTCTTCGACTCATATCGTACCTAAAACCGCTTCAAAACTGCAAATATCAGTTTAAACTATCATTTTTTGATACAAACAGTTATATATTCATGTCAATATCTTTCAAATTCTAGTCAAAATCGGCGTCTTTGGGCATTTTAGTAACGAAAACCTTAATAAACTATTAGATTTCGACGTAAGGCAACCATTCTGAGTCAAATAGTTGCCGATTTCGATAAAATCTTAGTCAGAATCTGCTTTTTCGCCACTTATTGTACCCAAATTTACCTTAGAAATGCAGATATATACTTAAAGCACCTTCTTTTTAGACAAATAATTGGTTTTCGCCCTTGATTTACGGAAGATTATAGCCAAAACATGCATTTTCATAATTTAGCGAACTGAAATCTACATTAAAACTGCAGATAACTACTTAAAAATTCACTTCCTTGAATTGATAATAGGTTTTTCTTTGTCATTTTAAACAGATTCCAGTCAAAATCGGCTTCTTCGATTCATATCGTATCTAAAACCGCATCAAAACTGCAAATATCAGTTTAAACTATCACTTTTTGATACAAACAGTTATATATTCATGTCAATATCTTTCAAATTCTAGTCAAAATCGGCGTCTTTGGGCATTTTAGTAACGAAAACCTTAATAAACTATTAGATTTCGACGTGAGGCAACCTTTCTGAGTCAAATAGTTGCCGATTTCGATAAAATCTTAGTCAGAATCTGCTTTTTCGCCTCTTATTGTACCCAAATCTACCTTAGAAATGCAGATATATACTTAAAACACCTTCTTTTGGGACAAATAATTGGTTTTCGCCCTTGATTTACGGAAGATTATAGCCAAAACATGCATTTTCATAACTTAGCGAACTGAAACCTACATTATAACTGCAGATAACTACTTAAAAATTCACTTCCTTGAATTGATAATAGGTTTTTCTTTGTCATTTTAAACAGATTCCAGTCAAAATCGGCTCCTTCGACTCATATCGTACCTAAAACCGCATCAAAACTGGAAATACCAGTTTAAACTATCATTTTTTGATACAAACAGTTATATATTCATGGCAATATCTTTCAAATTCTAGTCAAAATCGGCGTCTTTGGGCATTTTAGTAACGAAAACCTTAATAAACTATTAGATTTCGACGTAAGGCAACCTTTCTGAGTCAAATAGTTGCCGATTTCGATAAAATCTTAGTCAGAATCTGCTTTTTCGCCTCTTATTGTACCCAAATCTACCTTAGAAATGCAGATATATACTTAAAACACTTTCTTTTGGGACAAATAATTGGTTTTCGCCCTTGATTTACGGAAGATTATAGCCAAAACATGCATTTTCATAACTTAGCGAACTGAAATCTACATTAAAACTGCAGATAACTACTTAAAAATTCACTTCCTTGAATTGATAATAGGTTTTTCTTTGTCATTTTAAACAGATTCCAGTCAAAATCGGCTTCTTCGACTCATATCGTACCTAAAACCGCATCAAAACTGCCAATATCAGTTTAAACTATAATTTTTTGATACAAACAGTTATATATTCATGTCAATATCTTTCAAACTCTAGTCAAAATCGGCGTCTTTGGGCATTTTAGTAACGAAAACCTTAATAAACTATTAGATTTCGACGTAAGGCAACCATTCTGAGTCAAATAGTTGCCGATTTCGATAAAATCTTAGTCAGAATCTGCTTTTTCGCCTCTTATTGTACCCAAATCTACCTTAGAAATGCAGATATATACTTAAAACACCTTCTTTTGGGACAAATAATTGGTTTTCGCCCTTGATTTACGGAAGATTATAGCCAAAACAGGCATTTTCATAACTTAGCGAACTGAAATCTACATTAAAACTGCAGATAACTACTTAAAAATTCACTTCCTTGAATTGATAATAGGTTTTTCTCTGTCATTTTAAACAGATTCCAGTCAAAATCGGCTTCTTCGATTCATATCGTATCTAAAACCGCATCAAAACTGCAAATATCAGTTTAAACTATCATTTTTTGATACAAACAGTTATATATTCATGTCAATATCATTCAAATTCTAGTCAAAATCGGCGTTTTTGGGCATTTTAGTAACGAAAACCTTAATAAACTATTAGATTTCGACGTAAGGCAACCATTCTGAGTCAAATAGTTGCCGATTTCGATAAAATTTTAGTCAGAATCTGCTTTTTCGCCTCTTATTGTACCCAAATCTACCTTAGAAATGCAGATATATACTTAAAACACTTTCTTTTGGGACAAATAATTGGTTTTCGCCCTTGATTTACGGAAGATTATAGCCAAAACATGCATTTTCATAACTTAGCGAACTGAAATCTCCATTAAAACTGCAGATAACTACTTAAAAATTCACTTCCTTGAATTGATAATAGGTTTTTCTTTGTCATTTTAAACAGATTCCAGTCAAAATCGGCTTCTTCGATTCATATCGTATCTAAAACCGCATCAAAACTGCAAATATCAGTTTAAACTATCATTTTTTGATACAAACAGTTATATATTCATGTCAATATCATTCAAATTCTAGTCAAAATCGGCGTTTTTGGGCATTTTAGTAACGAAAACCTTAATAAACTATTAGATTTCGACGTAAGGCAACCATTCTGAGTCAAATAGTTGCCGATTTCGATAAAATCTTAGTCAGAATCTGCTTTTTCGCCTCTTATTGTACCCAAATCTACCTTAGAAATGCAGATATATACTTAAAACACCTTCTTTTGGGACAAATAATTGGTTTTCGCCCTTGATTTACGGAAGATTATAGCCAAAACATGCATTTTCATAACTTAGCGAACTGAAATCTACATTAAAACTGCAGATAACTACTTAAAAATTCACTTCCTTGAATTGATAATAGGTTTTTCTTTGTCATTTTAAACAGATTCCAGTCAAAATCGGCTTCTTCGATTCATATCGTATCTAAAACCGCATCAAAACTGCAAATATCAGTTTAAACTATCATTTTTTGATACAAACAGTTATATATTCATGTCAATATCTTTCAAATTCAAGTCAAAATCGGCGTCTTTGGGCATTTTAGTAACGAAAACCTTAATAAACTATTAGATTTCGACGTGAGGCAACCTTTCTGAGTCAAATAGTTGCCGATTTCGATAAAATCTTAGTCAGAATCTGCTTTTTCGCCTCTTATTGTAATCAAATCTACCTTAGAAATGCAGATATATACTTAAAACACCTTCTTTTGGGACAAATAATTGGTTTTCGCCCTTGATTTACGGAAGATTATAGCCAAAACATGCATTTTCATATCTTAGCGAACTGAAATCTACATTAAAACTGCAGATAACTACTTAAAAATTCACTTCCTTGAATTGATAATAGGTTTTTCTCTGTCATTTTAAACAGATTCCAGTCAAAATCGGCTTCTTCGATTCATATCGTATCTAAAACCGCATCAAAACTGCAAATATCAGTTTAAACTATCATTTTTTGATACAAACAGTTATATATTCATGTCAATTTCTTTCAAATTCTAGTCAAAATCGGCGTCTTTGGGCATTTTAGTAACGAAAACCTTAATAAACTATTAGATTTCGACGTAAGGCAACCTTTCTGAGTCAAATAGTTGCCGATTTCGATAAAATTTTAGTCAGAATCTGCTTTTTCGCCTCTTATTGTACCCAAATCTACCTTAGAAATGCAGATATATAATTAAAACACCTTCTTTTGGGACAAATAATTGGTTTTCGCCCTTGATTTACGGAAGATTATAGCCAAAACATGCATTTTCATAACTTAGCGAACTGAAATCTACATTAAAACTAAAGATAACTACTTAAAAATTCACTTCCTTGAATTGATAATAGGTTTTTCTTTGTCATTTTAAACAGATTCCAGTCAAAATCGGCTTCTTCGATTCATATCGTATCTAAAACCGCATCAAAACTGCAAATATCAGTTTAAACTATCATTTTTTGATACAAACAGTTATATATTCATGTCAATATCTTTCAAATTCTAGTCAAAATCGGCGTCTTTGGGCATTTTAGTAACGAAAACCTTAATAAACTATTAGATTTCGACGTAAAGCAACCATTCTGAGTCAAATAGTTGCCGATTTCGATAAAATCTTAGTCAGAATATGCTTTTTCGCCTCTTATTGTACCCAAATCTACCTTAGAAATGCAGATATATACTTAAAACACCTTCTTTTGGGACAAATAATTGGTTTTCGCCCTTGATTTACGGAAGATTATAGCCAAAACATGCATTTTCATAACTTAGCGAAATGAAATCTACATTAAAACTGCAGATAACTACTTAAAAATTCACTTCCTTGAATTGATAATAGGTTTTTCTTTGTCATTTTAAACAGATTCCAGTCAAAATCGGCTTCTTCGATTCATATCGTATCTAAAACCGCATCAAAACTGCAAATATCAGTTTAAACTATCATTTTTTGATACAAACAGTTATATATTCATGTCAATATCTTTCAAATTCTAGTCAAAATCGGCGTCTTTGGGCATTTTAGTAACGAAAACCTTAATAAACTATTAGATTTCGACGTAAGGCAACCATTCTGAGTCAAATAGTTGCCGATTTCGATAAAATCTTAGTCAGAATCTGCTTTTTCGCCACTTATTGTACCCAAATTTACCTTAGAAATGCAGATATATACTTAAAGCACCTTCTTTTGGGACAAATAATTGGTTTTCGCCCTTGATTTACGGAAGATTATAGCCAAAACATGCATTTTCATAATTTAGCGAACTGAAATCTACATTAAAACTGCAGATAACTACTTAAAAATTCACTTCCTTGAATTGATAATAGGTTTTTCTTTGTCATTTTAAACAGATTCCAGTCAAAATCGGCTTCTTCGATTCATATCGTATCTAAAACCGCATCAAAACTGCAAATATCAGTTTAAACTATCATTTTTTGATACAAACAGTTATATATTCATGTCAATATCTTTCAAATTCTAGTCAAAATCGGCGTCTTTGGGCATTTTAGTAACGAAAACCTTAATAAACTATTAGATTTCGACGTGAGGCAACCTTTCTGAGTCAAATAATTGCCGATTTCGATAAAATCTTAGTCAGAATCTGCTTTTTCGCCTCTTATTGTACCCAAATCTACCTTAGAAATGCAGATATATACTTAAAACACCTTCTTTTGGGACAAATAATTGGTTTTCGCCCTTGATTTACGGAAGATTATAGCCAAAACATGCATTTTCATAACTTAGCGAACTGAAACCTACATTATAACTGCAGATAACTACTTAAAAATTCACTTCCTTGAATTGATAATAGGTTTTTCTTTGTCATTTTAAACAGATTCCAGTCAAAATCGGCTCCTTCGACTCATATCGTACCTAAAACCGCATCAAAACTGGAAATACCAGTTTAAACTATCATTTTTTGATACAAACAGTTATATATTCATGGCAATATCTTTCAAATTCTAGTCAAAATCGGCGTCTTTGGGCATTTTAGTAACGAAAACCTTAATAAACTATTAGATTTCGACGTAAGGCAACCTTTCTGAGTCAAATAGTTGCCGATTTCGATAAAATCTTAGTCAGAATCTGCGTTTTCGCCTCTTATTGTACCCAAATCTACCTTAGAAATGCAGATATATACTTAAAACACTTTCTTTTGGGACAAATAATTGGTTTTCGCCCTTGATTTACGGAAGATTATAGCCAAAACATGCATTTTCATAACTTAACGAACTGAAATCTACATTAAAACTGCAGATAACTACTTAAAAATTCACTTCCTTGAATTCATAATAGGTTTTTCTTTGTCATTTTAAACAGATTCCAGTCAAAATCGGCTTCTTCGACTCATATTGTACCTAAAACCGCATCAAAACTGCCAATATCAGTTTAAACTATCATTTTTTGATACAAACAGTTATATATTCATGTCAATATCTTTCAAATTCTAGTCAAAATCGGCGTCTTTGGGCATTTTAGTAACGAAAACCTTAATAAACTATTAGATTTCGACGTAAGGCAACCATTCTGAGTCAAATAGTTGCCGATTTCGATAAAATCAGAGTCAGAATCTGCTTTTTCGCCTCTTATTGTACCCAAATCTACCTTAGAAATGCAGATATATACTTAAAGCACCTTCTTTTGGGACAAATAATTGGTTTTCTCCCTTGATTTACGGAAGATTATAGCCAAAACATGCATTTTCATAATTTAGCGAACTGAAATCTACATTAAAACTGCAGATAACTACTTAAAAATTCACTTCCTTGAATTGATAATAGGTTTTTCTTTGTCATTCTAAACAGATTCCAGTCAAAATCGGCTTCTTCGATTCATATCGTATCTAAAACCGCATCAAAACTGCAAATATCAGTTTAAACTATCATTTTTTGATACAAACAGTTATATATTCATGTCAATATCTTTCAAATTCTAGCCAAAATCGGCGTCTTTGGGCATTTTAGTAACGAAAACCTTAATAAACTATTAGATTTCGACGTGAGGCAACCTTTCTGAGTCAAATAGTTGCCGATTTCGATAAAATCTTAGTCAGAATCTGCTTTTTCGCCTCTTATTGTACCCAAATCTACCTTAGAAATGCAGATATATACTTAAAACACCTTCTTTTGGGACAAATAATTGGTTTTCGCCCTTGATTTACGGAAGATTATAGCCAAAACATGCATTTTCATAACTTAGCGAACTGAAATCAACATTAAAATTGCAGATAACTACTTAAAAATTCACTTCCTTGAATTGATAATAGGTTTTTCTTTGTCATTTTAAACAGATTCCAGTCAAAATCGGCTTCTTCGACTCATATCGTACCTAAAACCGCATCAAAACTGCAAATATCAGTTTAAACTATCATTTTTTGATACAAACAGTTATATATTCATGTCAATATCTTTCAAATTCTACTCAAAATCGGCGTCTTTGGGCATTTTAGTAACGAAAACCTTAATAAACTATTAGATTTCGACGTAAGGCAACCATTCTGAGTCAAATAGTTGCCGATTTCGATAAAATCTTAGTCAGAATCTGCTTTTTCGCCTCTTATTGTACCCAAATCTACCTTAGAAATGCAGATATATACTTAAAACACCTTCTTTTGGGACAAATAATTGGTTTTCGCCCTTGATTTACGGAAGATTCCAGCCAAAACATGCATTTTCATAACTTAGCGAACTGAAATCTACATTAAAACTGCAGATAACTACTTAAAAATTCACTTCCTTGAATTGATAATAGGTTTTTCTCTGTCATTTTAAACAGATTCCAGTCAAAATCGGCTTCTTCGATTCATATCGTATCTAAAACCGCATCAAAACTGCAAATATCAGTTTAAACTATCATTTTTTGATACAAACAGTTATATATTCATGTCAATATCTTTCAAATTCTAGTCAAAATCGGCGTCTTTGGGCATTTTAGTAACGAAAACCTTAATAAACTATTAGATTTCGACGTAAGGCAACCTTTCTGAGTCAAATAGTTGCCGATTTCGATAAAATCTTAGTCAGAATCTGCTTTTTCGCCTCTTATTGTACCCAAATCTACCTTAGAAATGCAGATATATACTTAAAACACCTTCTTTTGGGACAAATAATTGGTTTTCGCCCTTAATTTACGGAAGATTATAGCCAAAACATGCATTTTCATAACTTAGCGAACTGAAATCCCCATTAAAACTGCAGATAACTACTTAAAAATTCACTTCCTTGAATTGATAATAGGTTTTTCTTTGTCATTTTAAACAGATTCCAGTCAAAATCGGCTTCTTCGATTCATATCGTATCTAAAACCGCATCAAAACTGCAAATATCAGTTTAAACTATCATTTTTTGATACAAACAGTTATATATTCATGTCAATATCATTCAAATTCTAGTCAAAATCGGCGTTTTTGGGCATTTTAGTAACGAAAACCTTAATAAACTATTAGATTTCGACGTAAGGCAACCATTCTGAGTCAAATAGTTGCCGATTTCGATAAAATCTTAGTCAGAATCTGCTTTTTCGCCTCCTATTGTACCCAAATCTACCTTAGAAATGCAGATATATACTTAAAACACCTTCTTTTGGGACAAATAATTGGTTTTCGCCCTTGATTTACGGAAGATTATAGCCAAAACATGCATTTTCATAACTTAGCGAACTGAAATCTACATTAAAACTGCAGATAACTACTTAAAAATTCACTTCCTTGAATTGATAATAGGTTTTTCTTTGTCATTTTAAACAGATTCCAGTCAAAATCGGCTTCTTCGATTCATATCGTATCTAAAACCGCATCAAAACTGCAAATATCAGTTTAAACTATCATTTTTTGATACAAACAGTTATATATTCATGTCAATATCTTTCAAATTCAAGTCAAAATCGGCGTCTTTGGGCATTTTAGTAACGAAAACCTTAATAAACTATTAGATTTCGACGTGAGGCAACCTTTCTGAGTCAAATAGTTGCCGATTTCGATAAAATCTTAGTCAGAATCTGCTTTTTCGCCTCTTATTGTAATCAAATCTACCTTAGAAATGCAGATATATACTTAAAACACCTTCTTTTGGGACAAATAATTGGTTTTCGCCCTTGATTTACGGAAGATTATAGCCAAAACATGCATTTTCATAACTTAGCGAACTGAAATCTACATTAAAACTGCAGATAACTACTTAAAAATTCACTTCCTTGAATTGATAATAGGTTTTTCTCTGTCATTTTAAACAGATTCCAGTCAAAATCGGCTTCTTCGATTCATATCGTATCTAAAACCGCATCAAAACTGCAAATATCAGTTTAATCTATCATTTTTTGATACAAACAGTTATATATTCATGTCAATATCTTTCAAATTCTAGTCAAAATCGGCGTCTTTGGGCATTTTAGTAACGAAAACCTTAATAAACTATTAGATTTCGACGTAAGGCAACCTTTCTGAGTCAAATAGTTGCCGATTTCGATAAAATCAGAGTCAGAATCTGCTTTTTCGCCTCTTATTGTACCCAAATCTACCTTAGAAATGCAGATATATACTTAAAGCACCTTCTTTTGGGACAAATAATTGGTTTTCTCCCTTGATTTACGGAAGATTATAGCCAAAACATGCATTTTCATAATTTAGCGAACTGAAATCTACATTAAAACTGCAGATAACTACTTAAAAATTCACTTCCTTGAATTGATAATAGGTTTTTCTTTGTCATTCTAAACAGATTCCAGTCAAAATCGGCTTCTTCGATTCATATCGTATCTAAAACCGCATCAAAACTGCAAATATCAGTTTAAACTATCATTTTTTGATACAAACAGTTATATATTCATGTCAATATCTTTCAAATTCTAGCCAAAATCGGCGTCTTTGGGCATTTTAGTAACGAAAACCTTAATAAACTATTAGATTTCGACGTGAGGCAACCTTTCTGAGTCAAATAGTTGCCGATTTCGATAAAATCTTAGTCAGAATCTGCTTTTTCGCCTCTTATTGTACCCAAATCTACCTTAGAAATGCAGATATATACTTAAAACACCTTCTTTTGGGACAAATAATTGGTTTTCGCCCTTGATTTACGGAAGATTCCAGCCAAAACATGCATTTTCATAACTTAGCGAACTGAAATCTACATTAAAACTGCAGATAACTACTTAAAAATTCACTTCCTTGAATTGATAATAGGTTTTTCTCTGTCATTTTAAACAGATTCCAGTCAAAATCGGCTTCTTCGATTCATATCGTATCTAAAACCGCATCCAAACTGCAAATATCAGTTTAAACTATCATTTTTTGATACAAACAGTTATATATTCATGTCAATATCTTTCAAATTCTAGTCAAAATCGGCGTCTTTGGGCATTTTAGTAACGAAAACCTTAATAAACTATTAGATTTCGACGTAAGGCAACCTTTCTGAGTCAAATAGTTGCCGATTTCGATAAAATCTTAGTCAGAATCTGCTTTTTCGCCTCTTATTGTACCCAAATCTACCTTAGAAATGCAGATATATACTTAAAACACCTTCTTTTGGGACAAATAATTGGTTTTCGCCCTTAATTTACGGATGATTATAGCCAAAACATGCATTTTCATAACTTAGCGAACTGAAATCCCCATTAAAACTGCAGATAACTACTTAAAAATTCACTTCCTTGAATTGATAATAGGTTTTTCTTTGTCATTTTAAACAGATTCGAGTCAAAATCGGCTTCTTCGATTCATATCGTATCTAAAACCGCATCAAAACTGCAAATATCAGTTTAAACTATCATTTTTTGATACAAACAGTTATATATTCATGTCAATATCATTCAAATTCTAGTCAAAATCGGCGTTTTTGGGCATTTTAGTAACGAAAACCTTAATAAACTATTAGATTTCGACGTAAGGCAACCATTCTGAGTCAAATAGTTGCCGATTTCGATAAAATCTTAGTCAGAATCTGCTTTTTCGCCTCTTATTGTAATCAAATCTACCTTAGAAATGCAGATATATACTTAAAACACCTTCTTTTGGGACAAATAATTGGTTTTCGCCCTTGATTTACGGAAGATTATAGCCAAAACATGCATTTTCATAACTTAGCGAACTGAAATCTACATTAAAACTGCAGATAACTACTTAAAAATTCACTTCCTTGAATTGATAATAGGTTTTTCTCTGTCATTTTAAACAGATTCCAGTCAAAATCGGCTTCTTCGATTCATATCGTATCTAAAACCGCATCAAAACTGCAAATATCAGTTTAATCTATCATTTTTTGATACAAACAGTTATATATTCATGTCAATATCTTTCAAATTCTAGTCAAAATCGGCGTCTTTGGGCATTTTAGTAACGAAAACCTTAATAAACTATTAGATTTCGACGTAAGGCAACCTTTCTGAGTCAAATAGTTGCCGATTTCGATAAAATCAGAGTCAGAATCTGCTTTTTCGCCTCTTATTGTACCCAAATCTACCTTAGAAATGCAGATATATACTTAAAGCACCTTCTTTTGGGACAAATAATTGGTTTTCTCCCTTGATTTACGGAAGATTATAGCCAAAACATGCATTTTCATAATTTAGCGAACTGAAATCTACATTAAAACTGCAGATAACTACTTAAAAATTCACTTCCTTGAATTGATAATAGGTTTTTCTTTGTCATTCTAAACAGATTCCAGTCAAAATCGGCTTCTTCGATTCATATCGTATCTAAAACCGCATCAAAACTGCAAATATCAGTTTAAACTATCATTTTTTGATACAAACAGTTATATATTCATGTCAATATCTTTCAAATTCTAGCCAAAATCGGCGTCTTTGGGCATTTTAGTAACGAAAACCTTAATAAACTATTAGATTTCGACGTGAGGCAACCTTTCTGAGTCAAATAGTTGCCGATTTCGATAAAATCTTAGTCAGAATCTGCTTTTTCGCCTCTTATTGTACCCAAATCTACCTTAGAAATGCAGATATATACTTAAAACACCTTCTTTTGGGACAAATAATTGGTTTTCGCCCTTGATTTACGGAAGATTCCAGCCAAAACATGCATTTTCATAACTTAGCGAACTGAAATCTACATTAAAACTGCAGATAACTACTTAAAAATTCACTTCCTTGAATTGATAATAGGTTTTTCTCTGTCATTTTAAACAGATTCCAGTCAAAATCGGCTTCTTCGATTCATATCGTATCTAAAACCGCATCAAAACTGCAAATATCAGTTTAAACTATCATTTTTTGATACAAACAGTTATATATTCATGTCAATATCTTTCAAATTCTAGTCAAAATCGGCGTCTTTGGGCATTTTAGTAACGAAAACCTTAATAAACTATTAGATTTCGACGTAAGGCAACCTTTCTGAGTCAAATAGTTGCCGATTTCGATAAAATCTTAGTCAGAATCTGCTTTTTCGCCTCTTATTGTACCCAAATCTACCTTAGAAATGCAGATATATACTTAAAACACCTTCTTTTGGGACAAATAATTGGTTTTCGCCCTTAATTTACGGATGATTATAGCCAAAACATGCATTTTCATAACTTAGCGAACTGAAATCCCCATTAAAACTGCAGATAACTACTTAAAAATTCACTTCCTTGAATTGATAATAGGTTTTTCTTTGTCATTTTAAACAGATTCCAGTCAAAATCGGCTTCTTCGATTCATATCGTATCTAAAACCGCATCAAAACTGCAAATATCAGTTTAAACTATCATTTTTTGATACAAACAGTTATATATTCATGTCAATATCATTCAAATTCTAGTCAAAATCGGCGTTTTTGGGCATTTTAGTAACGAAAACCTTAATAAACTATTAGATTTCGACGTAAGGCAACCATTCTGAGTCAAATAGTTGCCGATTTCGATAAAATCTTAGTCAGAATCTGCTTTTTCGCCTCTTATTGTACCCAAATCTACCTTAGAAATGCAGATATATACTTAAAACACCTTCTTTTGGGACAAATAATTGGTTTTCGCCCTTGATTTACGGAAGATTATAGCCAAAACATGCATTTTCATAACTTAGCGAACTGAAATCTACATTAAAACTGCAGATAACTACTTAAAAATTCACTTCCTTGAATTGATAATAGGTTTTTCTTTGTCATTTTAAACAGATTCCAGTCAAAATCGGCTTCTTCGATTCATATCGTATCTAAAACCGCATCAAAACTGCAAATATCAGTTTAAACTATCATTTTTTGATACAAACAGTTATATATTCATGTCAATATCTTTCAAATTCAAGTCAAAATCGGCGTCTTTGGGCATTTTAGTAACGAAAACCTTAATAAACTATTAGATTTCGACCTGAGGCAACCTTTCTGAGTCAAATAGTTGCCGATTTCGATAAAATCTTAGTCAGAATCTGCTTTTTCGCCTCTTATTGTAATCAAATCTACCTTAGAAATGCAGATATATACTTAAAACACCTTCTTTTGGGACAAATAATTGGTTTTCGCCCTTGATTTACGGAAGATTATAGCCAAAACATGCATTTTCATAACTTAGCGAACTGAAATCTACATTAAAACTGCAGATAACTACTTAAAAATTCACTTCCTTGAATTGATAATAGGTTTTTCTCTGTCATTTTAAACAGATTCCAGTCAAAATCGGCTTCTTCGATTCATATCGTATCTAAAACCGCATCAAAACTGCAAATATCAGTTTAATCTATCATTTTTTGATACAAACAGTTATATATTCATGTCAATATCTTTCAAATTCTAGTCAAAATCGGCGTCTTTGGGCATTTTAGTAACGAAAACCTTAATAAACTATTAGATTTCGACGTAAGGCAACCTTTCTGAGTCAAATAGTTGCCGATTTCGATAAAATTTTAGTCAGAATCTGCTTTTTCGCCTCTTATTGTACCCAAATCTACCTTAGAAATGCAGATATATAATTAAAACACCTTCTTTTGGGACAAATAATTGGTTTTCGCCCTTGATTTACGGAAGATTATAGCCAAAACATGCATTTTCATAACTTAGCGAACTGAAATCTACATTAAAACTCCAGATAACTACTTAAAAATTCACTTCCTTGAATTGATAATAGGTTTTTCTTTGTCATTTTAAACAGATTCCAGTCAAAATCGGCTTCTTCGATTCATATCGTATCTAAAACCGCATCAAAACTGCAAATATCAGTTTAAACTATCATTTTTTGATACAAACAGTTATATATTCATGTCAATATCTTTCAAATTCTAGTCAAAATCGGCGTCTTTGGGCATTTTAGTAACGAAAACCTTAATAAACTATTAGATTTCGACGTAAAGCAACCATTCTGAGTCAAATAGTTGCCGATTTCGATAAAATCTTAGTCAGAATATGCTTTTTCGCCTCTTATTGTACCCAAATCTACCTTAGAAATGCAGATATATACTTAAAACACCTTCTTTTGGGACAAATAATTGGTTTTCGCCCTTGATTTACGGAAGATTATAGCCAAAACATGCATTTTCATAACTTAGCGAACTGAAATCTACATTAAAACTGCAGATAACTACTTAAAAATTCACTTCCTTGAATTGATAATAGGTTTTTCTTTGTCATTTTAAACAGATTACAGTCAAAATCGGCTTCTTCGACTCATATCGTACCTAAAACCGCTTCAAAACTGCAAATATCAGTTTAAACTATCATTTTTTGATACAAACAGTTATATATTCATGTCAATATCTTTCAAATTCTAGTCAAAATCGGCGTCTTTGGGCATTTTAGTAACGAAAACCTTAATAAACTATTAGATTTCGACGTAAGGCAACCATTCTGAGTCAAATAGTTGCCGATTTCGATAAAATCTTAGTCAGAATCTGCTTTTTCGCCACTTATTGTACCCAAATTTACCTTAGAAATGCAAATATATACTTAAAGCACCTTCTTTTGGGACAAATAATTGGTTTTCGCCCTTGATTTACGGAAGATTATAGCCAAAACATGCATTTTCATAATTTAGCGAACTGAAATCTACATTAAAACTGCAGATAACTACTTAAAAATTCACTTCTTTGAATTGATAATAGGTTTTTCTTTGTCATTTTAAACAGATTCCAGTCAAAATCGGCTTCTTCGATTCATATCGTATCTAAAACCGCATCAAAACTGCAAATATCAGTTTAAACTATCATTTTTTGATACAAACAGTTATATATTCATGTCAATATCTTTCAAATTCTAGTCAAAATCGGCGTCTTTGGGCATTTTAGTAACGAAAACCTTAATAAACTATTAGATTTCGACGTGAGGCAACCTTTCTGAGTCAAATAGTTGCCGATTTCGATAAAATCTTAGTCAGAATCTGCTTTTTCGCCTCTTATTGTACCCAAATCTACCTTAGAAATGCAGATATATACTTAAAACACCTTCTTTTGGGACAAATAATTGGTTTTCGCCCTTGATTTACGGAAGATTATAGCCAAAACATGCATTTTCATAACTTAGCGAACTGAAACCTACATTATAACTGCAGATAACTACTTAAAAATTCACTTCCTTGAATTGATAATAGGTTTTTCTTTGTCATTTTAAACAGATTCCAGTCAAAATCGGCTCCTTCGACTCATATCGTACCTAAAACCGCATCAAAACTGGAAATACCAGTTTAAACTATCATTTTTTGATACAAACAGTTATATATTCATGGCAATATCTTTCAAATTCTAGTCAAAATCGGCGTCTTTGGGCATTTTAGTAACGAAAACCTTAATAAACTATTAGATTTCGACGTAAGGCAACCTTTCTGAGTCAAATAGTTGCCGATTTCGATAAAATCTTAGTCAGAATCTGCTTTTTCGCCTCTTATTGTACCCAAATCTACCTTAGAAATGCAGATATATACTTAAAACACTTTCTTTTGGGACAAATAATTGGTTTTCGCCCTTGATTTACGGAAGATTATAGCCAAAACATGCATTTTCATAACTTAACGAACTGAAATCTACATTAAAACTGCAGATAACTACTTAAAAATTCACTTCCTTGAATTCATAATAGGTTTTTCTTTGTCATTTTAAACAGATTCCAGTCAAAATCGGCTTCTTCGACTCATATCGTACCTAAAACCGCATCAAAACTGCCAATATCAGTTTAAACTATCATTTTTTGATACAAACAGTTATATATTCATGTCAATATCTTTCAAATTCTAGTCAAAATCGGCGTCTTTAGGCATTTTAGTAACGAAAACCTTAATAAACTATTAGATTTCGACGTAAGGCAACCATTCTGAGTCAAATAGTTGCCGATTTCGATAAAATCAGAGTCAGAATCTGCTTTTTCGCCTCTTATTGTACCCAAATCTACCTTAGAAATGCAGATATATACTTAAAGCACCTTCTTTTGGGACAAATAATTGGTTTTCTCCCTTGATTTACGGAAGATTATAGCCAAAACATGCATTTTCATAATTTAGCGAACTGAAATCTACATTAAAACTGCAGATAACTACTTAAAAATTCACTTCCTTGAATTGATAATATGTTTTTCTTTGTCATTTTAAACAGATTCCAGTCAAAATCGGCTTCTTCGATTCATATCGTATCTAAAACCGCATCAAAACTGCAAATATCAGTTTAAACTATCATTTTTTGATACAAACAGTTATATATTCATGTCAATATCTTTCAAATTCTAGCCAAAATCGGCGTCTTTGGGCATTTTAGTAACGAAAACCTTAATAAACTATTAGATTTCGACGTGAGGCAACCTTTCTGAGTCAAATAGTTGCCGATTTCGATAAAATCTTAGTCAGAATCTGCTTTTTCGCCTCTTATTGTACCCAAATCTACCTTAGAAATGCAGACATATACTTAAAACACCTTCTTTTGGGACAAATAATTGGTTTTCGCCCTTGATTTACGGAAGATTATAGCCAAAACATGCATTTTCATAACTTAGCGAACTGAAATCAACATTAAAATTGCAGATAACTACTTAAAAATTCACTTCCTTGAATTGATAATAGGTTTTTCTTTGTCATTTTAAACAGATTCCAGTCAAAATCGGCTTCTTCGACTCATATCGTACCTAAAACCGCATCAAAACTGCAAATATCAGTTTAAACTATCATTTTTTGATACAAACAGTTATATATTCATGTCAATATCTTTCAAATTCTAGTCAAAATCGGCGTCTTTGGGCATTTTAGTAACGAAAACCTTAATAAACTATTAGATTTCGACGTAAGGCAACCATTCTGAGTCAAATAGTTGCCGATTTCGATAAAATCTTAGTCAGAATCTGCTTTTTCGCCTCTTATTGTACCCAAATCTACCTTAGAAATGCATATATATACTTAAAACACCTTCTTTTGGGACAAATAATTGGTTTTCGCCCTTGATTTACGGAAGATTCTAGCCAAAACATGCATTTTCATAACTTAGCGAACTGAAATCTACATTAAAACTGCAGATAACTACTTAAAAATTCACTTCCTTGAATTGATAATAGGTTTTTCTCTGTCATTTTAAACAGATTCCAGTCAAAATCTGCTTCTTCGATTCATATCGTATCTAAAACCGCATCAAAACTGCAAATATCAGTTTAAACTATCATTTTTTGATACAAACAGTTATATATTCATGTCAATATCATTCAAATTCTAGTCAAAATCGGCGTCTTTGGGCATTTTAGTAACGAAAACCTTAATAAACTATTAGATTTCGACGTAAGGCAACCATTCTGAGTCAAATAGTTGCCGATTTCGATAAAATCTTAGTCAGAATATGCTTTTTCGCCTCTTATTGTACCCAAATCTACCTTAGAAATGCAGATATATACTTAAAACACCTTCTTTTGGGACAAATAATTGGTTTTCGCCCTTGATTTACGGAAGATTATAGCCAAAACATGCATTTACATAACTTAGCGAACTGAAATCTACATTAAAACTGCAGAAAACTACTTAAAAATTCACTTCCTTGAATTGATAATAGGTTTTTCTTTGTCATTTTAAACAGATTCCAGTCAAAATCGGCTTCTTCGACTCATATCGTACCTAAAACCGCTTCAAAACTGCAAATATCAGTTTAAACTATCATTTTTTGATACAAACAGTTATATATTCATGTCAATATCTTTCAAATTCTAGTCAAAATCGGCGTCTTTGGGCATTTTAGTAACGAAAACCTTAATACACTATTAGATTTCGACGTAAGGCAACCATTCTGAGTCAAATAGTTGCCGATTTCGATAAAATCTTAGTCAGAATCTGCTTTTTCGCCTCTTATTGTACCCAAATCTACCTTAGAAATGCAGATATATACTTAAAGCACCTTCTTTTGGGACAAATAATTGGTTTTCGCCCTTGATTTACGGAAGATTATAGCCAAAACATGCATTTTCATAATTTAGCGAACTGAAATCTACATTAAAACTGCAGATAACTACTTAAAAATTCACTTCCTTGAATTGATAATAGGTTTTTCTTTGTCATTTTAAACAGATTCCAGTCAAAATCGGCTTCTTCGATTCATATCGTATCTAAAACCGCATCAAAACTGCAAATATCAGTTTAAACTATCATTTTTTGATACAAACAGTTATATATTCATGTCAATATCATTCAAATTCTAGTCAAAATCGGCGTCTTTGGGCATTTTAGTAACGAAAACCTTAATAAACTATTAGATTTCGACGTAAGGCAACCATTCTGAGTCAAATAGTTGCCGATTTTGATAAAATCTTAGTCAGAATCTGCTTTTTCGCCTCTTATTGTACCCAAATCTACCTTAGAAATGCAGATATATACTTAAAACACCTTCTTTTAAGACAAATAATTGGTTTTCGCCCTTGATTTACGGAAGATTATAGCCAAAACATGCATTTTCATAACTTAGCGAACTGAAATCTACATTAAAACTCCAGATAACTACTTAAAAATTCACTTCCTTGAATTGATAATAGGTTTTTCTTTGTCATTTTAAACAGATTCCAGTCAAAATCGGCTTCTTCGATTCATATCGTATCTAAAACCGCATCAAAACTGCAAATATCAGTTTAAACTATCATTTTTTGATACAAACAGTTATATATTCATGTCAATATCTTTCAAATTCTAGTCAAAATCGGCGTCTTTGGGCATTTTAGTAACGAAAACCTTAATAAACTATTAGATTTCGACGTAAGGCAACCATTCTGAGTCAAATAGTTGCCGATTTCGATAAAATCTTAGTCAGAATATGCTTTTTCGCCTCTTATTGTACCCAAATCTACCTTAGAAATGCAGATATATACTTAAAACACCTTCTTTTGGGACAAATAATTGGTTTTCGCCCTTGATTTACGGAAGATTATAGCCAAAACATGCATTTTCATAACTTAGCGAACAGAAATCTACATTAAAACTGCAGAAAACTACTTAAAAATTCACTTCCTTGAATTGATAATAGGTTTTTCTTTGTCATTTTAAACAGATTCCAGTCAAAATCGGCTTCTTCGATTCATATCGTATCTAAAACCGCATCAAAACTGCAAATATCAGTTTAAACTATCATTTTTTGATACAAACAGTTATATATTCATGTCAATATCTTTCAAATTCTAGTCAAAATCGGCGTCTTTGGGCATTTTAGTAACGAAAACCTTAATAAACTATTAGATTTCGACGTGAGGCAACCTTTCTGAGTCAAATAGTTGCCGATTTCGATAAAATCTTAGTCATAATCTGCTTTTTCGCCTCTTATTGTACCCAAATCTACCTTAGAAATGCAGATATATACTTAAAACACCTTCTTTTGGGACAAATAATTGGTTTTCGCCCTTGATTTACGGAAGATTATAGCCAAAACATGCATTTTCATAACTTAGCGAACTGAAATCTACATTAAAACTGCAGATAACTACTTAAAAATTCACTTCCTTGAATTGATAATAGGTTTTTCTTTGTCATTTTAAACAGATTCCTGTCAAAATCGGCTTCTTCGACTCATATCGTTCCTAAAACCGCATCAAAACTGCAAATATCAGTTTAAACTATCATTTTTTGATACAAACAGTTATATATTCATGTCAATATCTTTCAAATTCTAGTCAAAATCGGCGTCTTTGGGCATTTTAGTAACGAAAACCTTAATAAACTATTAGATTTCGACGTAAGGCAACCATTCTGAGTCAAATAGTTGCCGATTTCGATAAAATCTTAGTCAGAATCTGCTTTTTCGCCTCTTATTGTACCCAAATCTACCTTAGAAATGCAGATATATACTTAAAACACCTTCTTTTGGGACAAATAATTGGTTTTCGCCCTTGATTTACGGAAGATTATAGCCAAAACATGCATTTTCATAACTTAGCGAACTGAAATCTACATTAAAACTGCAGATAACTACTTAAAAATTCACTTCCTTGAATTGATAATAGGTTTTTCTTTGTCATTTTAAACAGATTCCAGTTAAAATCGGCTTCTTCGATTCATATCGTATCTAAAACCGCATCAAAACTGCAAATATCAGTTTAAACTATCATTTTTTGATACAAACAGTTATATATACATATCAATATCTTTCAAATTCTAGTCAAAATCGGCGTCTTTGGGCATTTTAGTAACGAAAACCTTAATAAACTATTAGATTTCGACGTAAGGCAACCATTCTGAGTCAAATAGTTGCCGATTTCGATAAAATCCTAGTCAGAATCTGCTTTTTCGCCTCTTATTGTACCCAAATCTACCTTAGAAATGCAGATATATACTTAAAACACCTTCTTTTGGGACAAATAATTGGTTTTCGCCCTTGATTTACGGAAGATTATAGCCAAAACATGCATTTTCATAACTTAGCGAACTGAAATCTACATTAAAACTGCAGATAACTACTTAAAAATTCACTTCCTTGAATTGATAATAGGTTTTTCTTTGTCATTTTAAACAGATTCCAGTCAAAATCGGCTTCTTCGATCCATATCGTATCTAAAACCGCATCAAAACTGCAAATATCAGTTTAAACTATCATTTTTTGATACAAACAGTTATATATTCATGTCAATATCTTTCAAATTCTAGTCAAAATCGGCGTCTTTGTACATTTTAGTAACGAAAACCTTAATAAACTATTAGATTTCGACGTAAGGCAACCATTCTGAGTCAAATAGTTGCTGATTTCGATAAAATCTTAGTCAGAATCTGCTTTTTCGCCTCTTATTGTACCCAAATCTACCTTAGAAATGCAGATATATACTTAAAACACCTTCTTTTGGCACAAATAATTGGTTTTCGCCCTTGATTTACGGAAGATTATAGCCAAAACATGCATTTTCATAACTTAGCGAACTGAAATCTACATTAAAACTGCAGATAACTACTTAAAAATCCACTTCCTTGAATTGATAATAGGTTTTTCTTTGTAATTTTAAACAGATTCCAGTCAAAATCGGCTTCTTCGACTCATATCGTACCTAAAACCGCATCAAAACTGCAAATATCAGTTTAAACTATCATTTTTTGATACAAACAGTTATATATTCATGTCAATATCTTTCAAATTCTAGTCAAAATCGGCGTCTTTGGGCATTTTAGTAACGAAAACCTTAATAAACCATTAGATTTCGACGTAAGGCAACCATTCTGAGTCAAATAGTTGCCGATTTCGATAAAATCTTAGTCAGAATCTGCTTTTTCGCCTCTTATTGTACCCAAATCTACCTTAGAAATGTAGATATATACTTAAAACACCTTCTTTTGGGACAAATAATTGGTTTTCGCTATTGATTTACGGAAGATTATAGCCAAAACATGCATTTTCATAACTAAGCGAACTTATTTGTCCCAAAAGAAGCTGTTTTAAGTATATATCTACATTTCTAAGGTAGATTTGGGTACAATAAGAGGCGAAAAAGCAGATTCTGACTAAGATTTTATCGAAATTGGCAACTATTTGACTCAGAATGGTTGCCTTACGTCGAAATCTAATAGTTTATTAAGGTTTTCGTTACTAAAATGCCCAAAGACGCCGATTTTGACTAGAATTTGAAAGATATTGACATGAATATATAACTGTTTGTATCAAAAAATGATAGTTTAAACTGATATTTGCAGTTTTGATGCGGTTTTAGGTACGATATGAGTCGAAGAAGCCGATTTTGACTGGAATCTGTTTAAAATGACAAAGAACAACCTATTATCAATTCAAGGAAGTGAATTTTTAAGTAGTTATCTGCAGTTTTAATGTAGATTTCAGTTCGCTAAGTTATGAAAATGCATGTTTTGGCTATAATCTTCCGTAAATCAAGGGCGAAAACCAATTATTTGTCCCAAAAGAAGGTGTTTTAAGTATATATCTGCATTTCTAAGGTAGATTTGGGTACAATAAGAGGCGAAAAAGCAGATTCTGACTAGGATTTTTTCGAAATCGGCAACTATTTGACTCAGAAAGGTTGCCTTACGTCAAAATCTAATACTTTATTAAGGTTTTCGTTACTAAAATGCCCAAAGACGCCGATTTTGACTAGAATTTGAAAGATATTGACATGAATATATAACTATTTGTATCAAAAAATGATAGTTTAAACTGATATTTGCAGTTTTGATGCGGTTTTAGATGCGATATGAATCGAAGAAGCCGATTTTGACTGGAATCTGTTTAAAATGACAAAGAAAAACCTATTATCAATTCAAGGAAGTGAATTTTTAAGTAGTTATCTGCAGTTTTAATGTAGATTTCAGTTCGCTAAGTTATGAAAATGCATGTTTTGGCTATAATCTTCCGTAAATCAAGGGCGAAAACCAATTATTTGTCCCAAAAGAAGGTGTTCTGAGTATATATCTGCATTTCTAAGGTAGATTTGGGTACAATAAGAGGCGAAAAAGCAGATTTTGTCTAAGATTTTATCGAAATCGGCAACTATTTGACTCAGAATGGTTGCCTTACGTCGAAATCTAATAGTTTATTAAGGTTTTCGTTACTAGAATGCCCAAAGACGCACATTTTGACTAGAATTTGTAAGATATTGACATGAATATATAACTCTTTGTATCAAAAAATGATAGAAGAAGCCGATTTTGACTGGAATCTGTTTAAAATGACAAAGAAAAACCTATTATCAATTCAAGGAAGTGAATTTTTAAGTAGTTATCTGCAGTTTTAATGTAGATTTCAGTTCGCTAAGTTATGAAAATGCATGTTTTGGCTATAATCTTCCGTAAATCAAGGGCGAAAACCAATTATTTGTCCCAAAAGAAGGTGTTTTAAGTATATATCTGCATTTCTAAGGTAGATTTGGGTACAATAAGAGGCGAAAAAGCAGATCCTGAATAGGATTTTATCGAAATCGGCAACTATTTGACTCAGAATGGTTGCCTTACGTCGAAATCTAATAGTTTATTAAGGTTTTCGTTACTAAAATGCCCAAAGACGCCGATTTTGACTAGAATTTGAAAGATATTGACATGAACATATAACTGTTTGTATCAAAAAATGATAGTTTAAACTGATGTTTGCAGTTTTGATGCGGTTTTAGGTACGATATGAGTCGAAGAAGCCGATTTTGACTGGAATCTGTTTAAAATGACAAAGAAAAACCTATTATCAATTCAAGGAAGTGAATTTTTAAGTAGTTATCTGCAGTTTTAATGTAGATTTCAGTTCGCTAAGTTATGAAAATGCATGTTTTGGCTATAATCTTCCGTAAATCAAGGGCGAAAACCAATTATTTGTCCCAAAAGAAGGTGTTTTAAGTATATATCTGCATTTCTAAGGTAGATTTGGGTACAATAAGAGGCGAAAAAGCAGATTCTGACTAAGATTTTTTCGAAATCGGCAACTATTTGACTCAGAAAGGTTGCCTTACGTCGAAATCTAATATTTTATTAAGGTTTTCGTTACTAAAATGCCCAAAGACGCCGATTTTGACTAGAATTTGAAAGATATTGACATGAATGTGTAACTGTTTGTATCAAAAAATGATAGTTTAAACTGATATTTGCAGTTTTGATGCGGTTTTAGGTACGATATGAGTCGAAGAAGCTGATTTTGACTGGAATCTGTTTAAAATGACAAAGAAAAACCTATTATCAATTCAAGGAAGTGAATTTTTAAGTAGTTATCTGCAGTTTTAATGTAGATTTCAGTTCGCTAAGTTATGAAAATGCATGTTTTGGCTATAATCTTCCGTAAATCAAGGGCGAAAACCAATTATTTGTCCCAAAAGAAGGTGTTTCAAGTATATATCTGCATTTCTAAGGTAGAGTTGGGTACAATAAGAGGCGAAAAAGCAGATTCTGACTAAGATTTTATCGAAATCGGCAACTATTTGACTCAGAAAGGTTGCCTTACGTCGAAATCTAATAGCTTATTAAGGTTTTCGTTACTAAAATGCCCAAAGACGCCGATTTTGACTAGAATTTGAAAGATATTGACATGAAAATATAACTGTTTGTATCAAAAAATGATAGTTTAAACAGATATTTGCAGTTTTGATGCGGTTTTAGATACGATATGAATCGAAGAAGCCGATTTTGACTGGAATCTGTTTAAAATGCCAAAGCAAAACCTATTATCAATTCAAGGAAGTGAATTTTTAAGTAGTTATCTGCAGTTTTAATGTAGATTTCAGTTCGCTAAGTTATGAAAATGCATGTTTTGGCTATAATCTTCCCTAAATCAAGGGCGAAAACCAATTATTTGTCCCAAAAGAAGGTATTTTAAGTATATATCTGCATTTCTAAGGTTGATTTGGGTACAATAAGAGGCGAAAAAGCAGATTCTGACTAAGATTTTATCGAAATCGGCAACTATTTGACTCAGAATGGTTGCCTTACGTCGAAATCTAATAGTTTATTAAGGTTTTCGTTACTAAAATGCCCAAAGACGCCGATTTTGACTAGAATTTGAAAGATATTGAAATGAACATATAACTGTTTGTATCAAAAAATGATAGTTTAAACTGATATTTGCAGTTTTGATGCGGTTTTAGATACGATATGAATCGAAGAAGCCGATTTTCACTAAAATCTGTTTAAAATGACAAAGAAAAACCTATTATCAATTCAAGGAAGTGAATTTTTAAGTAGTTATCTGCAGTTTTAATGTAGATTTCAGTTCGCTAAGTTATGAAAATGCATGTTTTGGCTATAATCTTCCGTAAATCAAGGGCGAAAACCAATTATTTTTTCCAAAAGAAGGTGTTTTAAGTATATACCTGCATTTCTAAGGTAGATTTGGGTACAATAAGAGGCGAAAAAGCAGATTCTGACTAAGATTTTATCGAAATCGGCAACTATTTGACTCAGAATGGTTGCCTTACGTCGAAATCTAATAGTTTATTAAGGTTTTCGTTACTAGAATGCCCAAAGACGCCGATTTTGACTAGAATTTGAAAGATATTGACATGAATATATAACTGTTTGTATCAAAAAATGATAGTTTAAACTGATATTTGCAGTTTTGATGCGGTTTTAGATTCGATATGATTCGAAGAAGCCGATTTTGACTGGAATAATGGACTTATATTTCAACGCATGGCGCATCACCAGAAATAGTTCTACTTTCAAACAGATTTAGCCCTGGTCTGTCGGTTAAGCCGTCTGACTAGAAATCAGATTCTCTATGGCAGCGTAGTTTCGAAACCCACCTACTAAAAACGGCTATTGTTTTGCTTGAAATATATAATTTTTAATTAACAGCTCAGAACAGAAATTTTTCTTAAATATGGGGATTGAGTACATAAATTTATAAAAATATAATTTACTTATATTTCAACGCATGGCACATCACCAGAAATAGTTCGACTTTCAAACAGATTTAGCCTTGTTCTGTCGTTTAAGGCGTCTGACTTGAAATCAGACTCCCTATGGTAGCGTAGGTTCGAAACCTACCCACTGCAAACGGCCATTGTTTTGCTTGAAATATATATTTTTTAATTAACAGCTCAGCCCAGAAATTTTTCTCAAATATGGGGATTGACTACATAAATTTAAAAATATATAATGGGCTTATATTTCAACGCATGGCACATCACCAGAAATAGTTCGACTTTCAAACAGATTTAGCCTTGGTCTGTCGGTTAAGGCGTCTGACTAGAAATCAGATTCTCTATCAGCATAGGTTCGAAACCTACCTACTGCAAACGACCATTGTTTTGCTTGAAATATAATTTTTGTAATTAGCAGCTCAGCCAAGAAAATTTTGTCAATTATGGGGATTGAGTGCATAAATTTATAACAACATAATGCCCTTATATTTCAAAGCATGGCACATCACCAGAAATGATTCTACTTTCAAACAGATTTAGAATTGGTCTGTCCGTTAAAGCGTCTGTCTAGAAATCAGATTCCCCATGGCAGCGCAGGTTCGAAACCTACCTAATGCAAACGGCCATTGTTTTGCTTGAAATATATATTTTCTAATTAACAGCTCAGCCTAGAAATTTTTCTCAAATATGGGGATTGAATACATAAATTTATAAAAATATAATGGACTTATATTTCAACGCATGGCACATCACCAGAAATAGTTCGACTTTCAAACAGATTTAGCTTTGGTCGGTCGGTTAAGGCGTCTGACTAGAAATCAGATTCTCTATCAGCATAGGTTCGAAACCTACCTGCTGCAAACGAACATTGTTTTGCTTGAAATATAATTTTTGTAATTAGCAGCTCAGTCAAGAAAATTTTGTCAATTATCGGGATTGAGTGCATAAATTTATAACAATGTAATGCCCTTATATTTCGAATTTCACATCACCAGAAATAGTTCTACTTTTAAACAGGTTTAGCCCTGGTCTGTCGGTTAAGGCGTCTAACTAGAAATCAGATTCTCTATTGCAGCGTAGGTTCGAAACCTACCTGCTGCAAACGACCATTGTTTTGCTTGAAATATAATTTTTGTAATTAGCAGCTCAGCCAAGAAAATTTTGTCAATTATGAGGATTTAGTGCATAAATTTATAACAACCTAATGCCCTTATCTTTCAAATAGCACATCACCAGAAATAGTTCTACTTTAAAACAGATTTAGCCCTGGTCTGTCGGTTAAGTCGCTTGACTGGAAATCAGATTCACTATGGCAGCGTATGTTCGAAACCTACCTACTGCAAACGGAAATTGTTTTGCTTGAAATATATATTTTTTAATTAACAGCTCAGCCCAGAAAATTTTCTAAAATCTAGGGATTGAGTACATAAATTTATAAAAATATAATGGAATTTTATACCAGAAATAGTTCTACTTTCAAACAGATTTAGCCCTGGTCTGTCGGTTAAGGCGTCTGACTAGAAATCAGATTCTCTATGGCAGCGTAGGTTCGAAACTCACCTACTGCAAGCGGCCATTGTTTTGCTTGAAATATATAATTTTTAATTAACAGCTCAGAACAGAAATTTTTCTTAAATATGGGGATTGAGTACATAAATTTATAAAAATATAATTTACTTATATTTCAACGCATGGCACATCACCAGAAATAGTTCGACTTTCAAACAGATTTAGCCTTGTTCTGTCGGTTAAGGCGTCTGACTTGAAATCAGATTCTCTATGGTAGCGTAGGTTCGAAACCTACCCACTGCAAACGGCCATTGTTTTGCTTGAAATATATATTTTTTAATTAACAGCTCAGCCCAGAAATTTTTCTCAAATATGGGGATTGACTACATAAATTTAAAAATATATAATGGCCTTATATTTCAACGCATGGCACATCACCAGAAATAGTTCGACTTTCAAACAGATTTAGCCTTGGTCTGTCGGTTAAGGCGTCTGACTAGAAATCAGATTCTCTATGGCAGCGTAGGTTCGAAACCTACCTACTGCTAACGGCCATTGTTTTGCTTGAAATATATAATTTTTAGTTAACAGCAAAGCCCAGAAATTTTTCTCAAATATGGGAATTGATTACATAAATTTAAAAAAATATAATGGCCTGATATTTCAACGCATGGCACATCACCAGAAATAGTTCGACTGTCAAACAGATTTAGCCTTGGTCTGTCGGATAAGGCGTATGACTAGAAATCAGATTCTCTATCAGCATAGGTTCGAAACCTACCTACTGCAAACGACCATTGTTTTGCTTGAAATTTAATTTTTGTAATTAGCAGCTCAGCCAAGAAAATTTTGTCAATTATGGGGATTGAGTGCATAAATTTATAACAATATAATGCCCTTATATTTCAAAGCATGGCACATCACCAGAAATGGTTCTACTTTCAAACAGATTTAGCCATGGTCTGTCCGTTAAAGCGTCTGTCTAGAAATCAGATTCCCCATGGCAGCGCAGGTTCGAAACCTACCTAATGCAAACGGCCAATGTTTTGCTTGAAATATATATTTTCTAATTAACAGCTCAGCCTAGAAATTTTTCTCAAATATGGGGATTGAATACATAAATTTATAAAAATATAATGGACTTATATTTCAACGCATGGCACATCACCAGAAATAGTTCGACTTTCAAACAGATTTAGCTTTGGTCGGTCGGTTAAGGCGTCTGACTAGAAATCAGATTCTCTCTCAGCATAGGTTCGAAACCTACCTACTGCAAACGACCATTTGTTTTGCTTGAAATATAATTTTTGTAATTAGCAGCTCAGCCCAGAAAATTTTGTCAATTATAGGGATTGAGTGCATACATATAAAACAATATAATGCCCTTAAATTTCAAATGGCACATCACCAGAAATAGTTCGACTTTCAAACAGATTTAGCTTTGGTCTGTCGTTTAAGGCGTCTGACTAGAAATCAGATTCTCCATGGCAGCGTAGATTCGAAACCTACCTACTGCAAACGGAAATTGTTTTGCTTGAAATATATATTTTTTAATTAACAGCTCAGCCCAGAAATTTTTCTCTGATATGGGGATTGAGTACATAAATTTATAAAAATATAATGGCCTTATATTTCAACGCATGGCACATCACCAAAAATAGTTCCACTTTCAAACAAATTTAGATTTGGTCTGTCGGTAAAGGCGTCTGACTAGAAATCAGATTCTCTATCAGCGTAGGTTCCAAACCTACCTACTGCAAACGACCATTTGTTTTGCTTGAAATATAATTTTTGTAATTAGCAGCTCAGTCCAGAAAATTTTGTCAATTATGGGGACTGAGTGCATACATTTAAAACAATATAATGTCCTTATATTTCAAATGGCACATCAAAAGAAATAGTTCTACTTTCAAACAGATTTAGCCCTGGTCTGTGGGATAGGGCGTCTGACTACAAATCGGATTCTCCATGGCAGCGTAGGTATGAAACCTACATACTGCAAACAACCATTTGTTTTGCGTGAAATATAATTTTTGTAATTAGCAGCTCAGTCCAGAAAATTTTGTCAATTATGGGGATTGAGTGCATACATTTAAAACCATATAATGCTGTTATATTTCAAATGGCATATCACCAGAAATAGTTCTTCTTTCAAACAGATTTAGCCATGGTCTGTCGGTTAAGGCGTCTGACTAGAAATCAGATTCTCCATGGCAGCGTAGATTCGAAACCTACCTACTGCAAACGGAAATTGTTTTGCTTGAAATATATATTTTTTAATTAACAGCTCAGCCCAGAAAATTTTCTAAAATCTAGGGATTGAGTACATAAATTTATAAAAATATAATGGAATTTTATACCAGAAATAGTTCTACTTTCAAACAGATTTAGCCCTGGTCTGTCGGTTAAGGCGTCTGACTAGAAATCAGATTCTCTATGGCAGCGTAGGTTCGAAACTCACCTACTGCAAGCGGCCATTGTTTTGCTTGAAATATATAATTTTTAATTAACAGCTCAGAACAGAAATTTTTCTTAAATATGGGGATTGAGTACATAAATTTATATTTATTATATAAATTATATTATATTTATTATATTTCAACGCATGGCACATCACCAGAAATAGTTCGACTTTCAAACAGATTTAGCCTTGGTCTGTCGGTTAAGGCGTCTGAATAGAAATCAGATTCTCTATGGTAGCGTAGGTTCGAAACCTACCCACTGCAAACGGCCATTGTTTTGCTTGAAATATATATTTTTTAATTAACAGCTCAGCCCAGAAATTTTTCTCAAATATGGGGATTGACTACATAAATTTAAAAATATATAATGGCCTTATATTTCAACGCATGGCACATCACCAGAAATAGTTCGACTTTCAAACAGATTTAGCCTTGGTCTGTCGGTTAAGGCGTCTGACTAGAAATCAGATTCTCTATGGCAGCGTAGGTTCGAAACCTACCTACTGCTAACGGCCATTGTTTTGCTTGAAATATATAATTTTTAGTTAACAGCTCAGCCCAGAAATTTTTCTCAAATATGGGAATTGATTACATAAATTTAAAAAAATATAATGGCCTTATATTTCAACGCATGGCACATCACCAGAAATAGTTCGACTTTCAAACAGATTTAGCCTTGTTCTGTCGGTTAAGGCGTCTGACTTGAAATCAGATTCTCTATGGTAGCGTAGGTTCGAAACCTACCCACTGCAAACGGCCATTGTTTTGCTTGAAATATATATTTTTTAATTAACAGCTCAGCCCAGAAATTTTTCTCAAATATGGGGATTGACTACATAAATTTAAAAATATATAATGGCCTTATATTTCAACGCGTGGCACATCACCAGAAATAGTTCGACTTTCAAACAGATTTAGCCTTGGTCTGTCGGTTAAGGCGTCTGACTAGAAATCAGATTCTCTATGGCAGCGTAGGTTCGAAACCTACCTACTGCTAACGGCCATTGTTTTGCTTGAAATATATAATTTTTAGTTAACAGCTCAGCCCAGAAATTTTTCTCAAATATGGGAATTGATTACATAAATTTAAAAAAATATAATGGCCTTATATTTCAACGCATGGCACATCACCAGAAATAGTTCGACTGTCAAACAGATTTAGCCTTGGTCTGTCGGATAAGGCGTATGACTAGAAGTCAGATTCTCTATCAGCATAGGTTCGAAACCTACCTACTGCAAACGACCATTGTTTTGCTTGAAATATAATTTTTGTAATTAGCAGCTCAGCCAAGAAAATTTTGTCAATTATGGGGATTGAGTGCATAAATTTATAACAATATAATGCCCTTATATTTCAAAGCATGGCACATCACCAGAAATGGTTCTACTTTCAAACAGATTTAGCCTTGGTCTGTCCGTTAAAGCGTCTGTCTAGAAATCAGATTCCCCATGGCAGCGCAGGTTCGAAACCTACCTAATGCAAACGGCCATTGTTTTGCTTGAAATATATATTTTCTAATTAACAGCTCATCCTAGAAATTTTTCTCAAATATGGGGATTGAATACATAAATTTATAAAAATATAATGGACTTATATTTCAACGCATAGCACATCACCAGAAATAGTTCGACTTTCAAACAGATTTAGCTTTGGTCGGTCGGTTAAGGCGTCTGACTAGAAATCAGATTCTCTATCAGCATAGGTTCGAAACCTACCTACTGCAAACGACCATTTGTTTTGCTTGAAATATAATTTTTGTTATTAGCAGTTCAGTCCAGAAAATTTTGTCAATTATGGGGATTGAGTGCATAAATTTAAAACAATATAATGCCCTTATATTTCAAATGGCACATCACCAAAAATAGTTCTACTTTCAAACAGATTTAGCCCTGGTCTGTCGGTTAAGGCGTCTGACTAGAAATGAGATTCTCCATGGCAGCGTTGATTCGAAACCTACCTACTGCAAACGAAAATTTGTTTTGCTTGAAATTTAATTTTTGTAATTAGCAGCTCTGCCCAAAAAATGTGGTCAATTATGGGGATTGAGTGCATAAATTTACAACAATAAAATGCCCTTATATTTCAAATGGCACATCATCAGAAATAGTTCTACTTTCAAACAGATTTAGCCCTGGTCTGTCGGTTAAGGCATCTGACTAGAAACCAGATTCTCTATGGCAGCGTAGGTTCGAAACCCACCTACTGCAAACGGCCATTGTTTTGCTTGAAATATATAATTTTTAATTAACAGCTCAGAACAGAAATTTTTCTTAAATTAAGGATTGAGTACATAAATTTATAAAAATATAATTTACTTATATTTCAACGTATGGCACATCACCAGAAATAGTGCGACATTCAAACAGATTTAGCCTTGTTCTGTCGGTTAAGGCGTCTGACTTGAAATCAGATTCTCTATGGCAGCGTAGGTTCGAAACCTACCCACTGCAAACCGCCATTGTTTTGCTTGAAATATATATTTTTTAATTAACAGCTCAGCCCAGAAATTTTTCTCAAATATGGGGATTGGCTACATAAATTTAAAAAAATATAATGGACTTATATTGCAACGCCTGGCACATCACCAGAAATAGTTCGACTTTCAAACAGATTTAGCCTTGGTCTGTCGGTTAAGGGGTCTGACTAGAAATCAGATTCTCCATGGCAGCGTAGGTTCGAAACCTACCTACTGCAAACGACCATTTGTTTTGCTTGAAATATAATTTTTGTAATTAGCAGCTCAGCCCAGAAAATTTTGTCAATTATAGGGATTGAGTGCATACATATAAAACAATATAATGCCCTTAAATTTAAAATGGCACATCACCAGAAATAGTTCGACTTTCAAACAGATTTAGCTTTGGTCTGCCGTTTAAGGCGTCTGACTAGAAATCAGATTCTCTATGGCAGCGTAGGTTCGAAACCTACCTACTGCTAACGGCCATTGTTTTGCTTGTAATATATAATTTTTAGTTAACAGCTCAGAACAGAAATTTTTCTTAAATATGGGGATTGAGTACATAAATTTATAAAAATATAATTTACTTATATTTCAACGCATGGCACATCACCAGAAATAGTTCGACTTTCAAACAGATTTAGCCTTGTTCTGTCGGTTAAGGCGTCTGACTTGAAATCAGATTCTCTATGGTAGCGAAGGTTCGAAACCTACCCACTGCAAACGGCCATTGTTTTGCTTGAAATATATATTTTTTAATTAACAACTCAGCCCAGAAATTTTTCTCAAATATGGGGATTGACTACATAAATTTAAAAATATATAATGGCCTTATAGTTCAACGCATGGCACATCACCAGAAATAGTTCGACTTTCAAACAGATTTAGCCTTGTTCTGTCGGTTAAGGCGTCTGACTAGAAATCAGATTCTCTATGGCAGCGTAGGTTCGAAACCTACCTACTGCTAACGGCCATTGTTTTGCTTGAAATATATAATTTTTAGTTAACAGCTCAGCCCAGAAATTTTTCTCAAATATGGGAATTGATTACATAAATTTAAAAAAATATAATGGCCTTATATTTCAACGCATGGCACATCACCAGAAATAGTTCGACTGTCAAACAGATTTAGCCTTGGTCTGTCGGATAAGGCGTATGACTAGAAATCAGATTCTCTATCAGCATAGGTTCGAAACCTACCTACTGCAAACGACCATTGTTTTGCTTGAAATATAATTTTTGTAATTAGCAGCTCAGCCAAGAAAATTTTGTCAATTATGGGGATTGAGTGCATAAATTTATAACAATATAATGCCCTTATATTTCAAAGCATGGCACATCACCAGAAATGGTTCTACTTTCAAACAGATTTAGCCATGGTCTGTCCGTTAAAGCGTCTGTCTAGAAATCAGATTCCCCATGGCAGCGCAGGTTCGAAACCTACCTAATGCAAACGGCCATTGTTTTGCTTGAAATATATATTTTCTAATTAACAGCTCAGCCTAGAAATTTTTCTCAAATATGGGGATTGAATACATAAATTTATAAAAATATAATGGACTTATATTTCAACGCATGGCACATCACCAAAAATAGTTCTACTTTCAAACAGATTTAGCCCTGGTCTGTCGGTTAAGGCGTCTGACTAGAAATGAGATTCTCCATGGCAGCGTAGATTCGAAACCTACCTACTGCAAACGAAAATTTGTTTTGCTTGAAATTTAATTTTTGTAATTAGCAGCTCTGCCCAAAAAATGTGGTCAATTATGGGGATTGAGTGCATAAATTTACAACAATAAAATGCCCTTATATTTCAAATGGCACATCATCAGAAATAGTTCTACTTTCAAACAGATTTAGCCCTGGTCTGTCGGTTAAGGCATCTGACTAGAAACCAGATTCTCTATGGCAGCGTAGGTTCGAAACCCACCTACTGCAAACGGCCATTGTTTTGTTTGAAATATATAATTTTTAATTAACAGCTCAGAACAGAAATTTTTCTTAAATTAATGATTGAGTACATAAATTTATAAAAATATAATTTACTTATATTTGAACGTATGGCACATCACCAGAAATAGTGCGACATTCAAACAGATTTGGCCTTGTTCTGTCGGTTAAGGCGTCTGACTTGAAATCAGATTCTCTATGGCAGCGTAGGTTCGAAACCTACCCACTGCAAACCGCCATTGTTTTGCTTGAAATATATATTTTTTAATTAACAGCTGAGCCCAGAAATTTTTCTCAAATATGGGGATTGGCTACATAAATTTAAAAAAATATAATGGACTTATATTGCAACGCCTGGCACATCACCAGAAATAGTTCGACTTTCAAACAGATTTAGCCTTGGTCTGTCGGTTAAGGGGTCTGACTAGAAATCAGATTCTCCATGGCAGCGTAGGTTCGAAACCTACCTACTGCAAACGACCATTTGTTTTGCTTGAAATATAATTTTTGTAATTAGCAGCTCAGCCCAGAAAATTTTGTCAATTATAGGGATTGAGTGCATACATATAAAACAATATTGTTAGATTACGTTCGAATATTTAAATATTGGCGCGATCTATCGATTTCGGATGCGTCGGGAAATCTTCGGGTCTATTCGCGCGCGTGAGTCGGGACGCCGCAGAGGGTGGCGACGGGCATCAGTTGATGCCCTGCTCTGGCATGCACCGCTCGACATTGACGCCAAGATCGGAAAAGTCGTCTTTAAAACAATCTCGATTTATTTAAATCTAACATCAGGTGTGGGGTACACGTGTAATCGTTTAACGTAATTTGGAGTGTGCTATAATGGCCGAAGAAGAACTGAATCGATCTTTGGGCGCCATAGCGTCGATCCTTGAGAATTTGCAACAGCGTGTCGGTACAAAGGAGCCGTCGCCGACATCAACCACATCGCCAGCCACCCAAACCACTCCCATTTCGTTGGCCTTGCCGAGTTTTGACCCCGACAATATGGATAGTGGTATTTGGTTACAAAAAATTGAAGGGTATAAGAACGAATTTGCTTGGTCAGATCGGGAAACCGTGAGTAGAATTGGTCCATTTTTGCAAAAATCTGCACTAAGATGGTTTTCGGCATGGCAACCCACGGAAGAAACGTGGGAAAATTTTAAATTTGACTTTTCTGTATCTTTTCCCAAACAAAAGAATTTGGGTAAACTGTTAAGCGATGCTGTAAATTATCGTAGTTCCGATGCGCGCAGTTATGTTGAATACGCGAGAATTAAATTAGAAAAATTAAAGCGCACGCGGGCAAGTTGGTCTGATTCGGATTTGATCGAAATAATTGCTCATTCAATAGACGATCTTGCGGTCAGAACTGCGGCCTATAATTGTAGTGCCGCCTCTGTTAGTGATTTAATTGCATTTCTCTCTAATTACATAAAAATTCCTCTAGTCGAAAAATCGGCATCCGAATTGAATAAGAAAAATAATGTATTTTCACACAAAAAAAACGACGCAGGCAAATTGTTATTCTTGCGGTCAATCGGGACACTTTTCTCGCGATTGTAAATCTAAAACTAAGAATACCAATAACTCGGATAATAAAGGGTTTGATGTTTGCCGATATTGTAAAAGACCTGGTCACGGCATTGAAAATTGTTTTCGTCGGCAAAATAAACAAAGTCGAGGAAGTGAAGTTTCAGAGTCCGGACAGGACCCAACCGTAAAGAAATTTAAATCTCATCACGTTTTGCTCAATTCACATAATTTTAATGAAAACAAGTTAAAAACTGTGCCTATCGTTATTTCGGGTTACACTACAAATTGTTTAATTGATACCGGCTCCACGTGTTCGCTAATAAAAGAAACGTTGGTAGACAAATTAAATCTAAAGAAAATTCCGCGTGTTACTCCTTTACGATGGTTCGACGGTACCATACATAATTCTTTTTCTTTTACCAAAGCATTGGTAGAGTTTCCCGAAATAAAAATAACGCTTGATCTTGTTATTGTGCCGCATAGTCATTCCAAATATGACGTTATCGTTGGTGAAAATGTTTACGAAAATAATGTAGTTTTAATAAAAAATAAAAACGTTCAACAAATTATGCCCATGCTTGCGCTTACAAATTCTACTCGAACCATTCATAACTCGGAAATAACAAGTGATCTGGAGCATGCAGAAATGGCTGAACTAATCAAACTGCTGGGGAATTATCAGAATTTGTCAACTGCTACTGATTTTACCATTAAACCTGTCAATACCGGGGAATTAACCATCACATTGACAGAAAACAAAACTGTTTATCACCATCCCTACCGTATGTCGGAGTTTGAGCGTCAGAAAGTACGTGGCATCGTTGCTGATCTAATTAAAAACGAAATCGTCCGGGAGAGCAATTCTCCATTTGGGAGCCCGATTATACTCGTTAAGAAAAAAGATGGGACATTTCGATTGTGTGTCGATTATCGTCATTTGAATAAAATAACTTTAAGAGATCGGTATCCATTGCCACGTATTGACGATCAGCTCGATCGTTTAGGCAAAAATAAATTTTTCACGTCACTTGATATGGCTTCGGGCTTTCACCAAATCCCGATTAATCCCGAGTCGATTCCAAAAACCGCTTTCGTGACACCGGATGGTCAGTATGAGTATTTAAAAATGCCTTTTGGACTGGCCAATGGTCCTGCGGTCTTTCAGAGAGCAATTAATATGGCTTTAGGTAACCTAAAATATGACACCGCGGTTGTTTACATGGATGACATAGTAATACCCTCCATCACACTTGAGGATGGATTTTGTAAACTAAAATTAGTTCTTGATGCTTTGTCTAAAGCCGGATTTTCAATTAACCTTCGTAAATGTCGATTTTTTATGCAAAACATCACCTATTTAGGTCGTCAAATATCGGCTGATGGTATCCGACCTGATCCGAATAAAGTTAAAGCAGTCAAGGAAAGTCTGTCACCCACTAACGTGAAACAAGTGCGCCAATTCATCGGTTTGGCGAGCTACTTCCGTAAATTTATTCCCGCTTTTTCTTCCAAAGTAGCTTGTATAACTCACTTGACTCGTAATGATGTTCCCTTTGTTTGGACGACTGAATGTGAAAAAGCAAGGCAGTATGTTATTGATGTCCTTACTCAAAAACCCCTATTGTCAATTTTCGATTCAAATTTAGAGACTCAATTGCATACTGATGCGAGCAGTATTGGTTTCGGTGCTATTTTATTGCAGAAACACAGTGATACCTTTCGTCCAGTTGAATATTTCAGTCAAAAAAACCAATCCAGATGAAGCTATGTATCATTCGTTTGAACTAGAGACTCTGGCCGTTGTGAAAGCTTTAAAAAATTTTCGTGTATATTTGCTTGGATTAAGATTCACTTTAGTAACTGATTGCAATTCCTTAAAATTATCTGCAAGCAAAAAAGAACTTAAGCCGCGGACCGCCCGCTGGTGGGCTTATATGCAGGATTTCGACTTCGAAATTGTTTATCGTAAGGGCTCTGAAATATCTCATGTTGACTTCCTTAGCAGGAACCCAATTGAAACTGTAGCTCATATCGATTCACAACCCAATTTTCATAAAAATTGGCTTACCGTATCACAAAGTCAAGATGAGGAATGTAAACAAATCATTCAATCTTTGAACGATGCTAAAGATGATGTCAAACGAAAATATAAATTAGAAAAAGAGACCTTATTTCGTATTACAACCAATAAAAATAACAAATCGTCTCAGTCTTTACTTTTTGTACCATCTAATAACCGTTATAGTCTTTTGAAAATATTTCACGATGATCAAAGTCACATAGGTTGGGAAAAAACTCTTGCCTCAATCAGACTTTACTTTTGGTTTCCCCATATGACCAGGTATGTTAAAAAGTATGTTGAACACTGTTTGATATGTGCAGTACGAAAAAATCAGACGGGTCCTAAACAAGGCTTCCTTACTTCTATCCCAAAGCCCGATGAACCATTCCATACAGTTCATGTCGACTGTCTGGGCCCCTTACCAGGTAATCCAAAAAACTATAAATATATCCTTGTTATAATTGACGCCTTCTCCAAATTCTGTCTCCTATATCCTCAATCCACCGTTACTACAGAAGAAACAACACAAAATTTTGCTAAATTCCTCAGCATATTTGGCACGCCCTCCAAACTAATTCACGACGCTGGAACTAATTTCATAGCAAAAATATTTAAATCATTTACCGAATATTTTGGCATCGAATTACACGTGACAACCCCCGGTGTTCATCGCTCCAACGGACAAATAGAACGCTATATGCGAACTATTACCAATTTGTTAAGAGTTGAATCCAATAAAGTAACAGATTGGCCGAACAAAGTATGGAAGATCCAGTTAGTAATCAATACTACGAAACAAAAGACGACTGGTTGCTCACCTTTTAAGTTAGTATTTGGTCGAGAGGGTCAAACGCCTCAAATTCGTACAGTCTTAACCGATTTGCCAATCCCTGATGAAACTAAATCTCCAGTGGATTATTCCGCAGTTATAAAGAAACTACGGCAAAATTCAGAAAGGCAGTTGAATTATCTAAATAAGAAGCGAAGAGACAATCAGCTGTATAAAGTAGGTGATACTGTTTTGTTAAGCCGAGGTCAAAGACCTGAAAAGTTTTCTTGTGAATTTGTTGGTCCTTACATAATCAAGAGATCACTTACCAATAATCGGTATTTGATTAAGAAATTAGGTACTCCGAAAACTTTTAAATGTTCTAAGGATCAGTTGCGGCATTGGCCTACTGATTGGACGCCTGACGATTTCCAAAGATTATTACAACTAGACAATTGTAAGTACATAATTTGACTTGTTGTGCCGTGTTAGATTGATTTGAGTTGTGTATATAAAACTAATTTAAATAGTCTTTGGAGTATTTTGTGTTTTGATTTTGTTGTTTGAGAGCCCATCGCAAATACGTGCTTATTGCAGTATTTCCATCGCGCTGCTCAAGTCAACTCTGTGTTTTGATTTTGTTGTTTGAGAGCCCATCGCAAATACGTGCTTATTGCAGTATTTCCATCGCGCTGCTCAAGTCAACTCTGTGTTTTGATTTTGTTGTTTGAGAGCCCATCGCAAATACGTGCTTATTGCAGTATTTCCATCGCGCTGCTCAAGTCAACTCTGTGTTTTGATTTTGTTGTTTGAGAGCCCATCGCAAATACGTGCTTATTGCAGTATTTCCATCGTGCTACTCAAGTCAACTCTGTATTTGTAAATGCGTGCTTACTACAGAATTTCCATCGTGTCTGTCAGCTTGTGAGTTATTACGTAAATCTAGTCCCAATTGTTTGTGAAATTCATTTGATTGATGAATTCTCGTTTTTTGTTCATTACAGGGAACTCTGGGACGGCTGATGATAAATCTGCAGAATGAAAGGTTTACGAATTTTTACCGATGTACACATCTATATATTTTAACGTTGCTGTAAAGAAATAAAACTTTGTTTTTTTTCTGTGTGTTCATGTCTGTGACACTTCAAATGAGTCATGCATTCCGAGAGCGGAATGTTGTCAGTTTGGCCGTGTTAGATTACGTTCGAATATTTAAATATTGGCGCGATCTATCGATTTCGGATGCGTCGGGAAATCTTCGGGTCTATTCGCGCGCGTGAGTCGGGACGCCGCAGAGGGTGGCGACGGGCATCAGTTGATGCCCTGCTCTGGCATGCACCGCTCGACATTGACGCCAAGATCGGAAAAGTCGTCTTTAAAACAATCTCGATTTATTTAAATCTAACAATATAATGCCCTTAAATTTCAAATGGCACATCACCAGAAATAGTTCGACTTTCAAACAGATTTAGCTTTGGTCTGTCGTTTAAGGCGTCTGACTAGAAATCAGATTCTCCATGGCAGCGTAGATTCGAAACCTACCTACTGCAAACGGAAATTGTTTTGCTTGAAATATATATTTTTTAATTAACAGCTCAGCCCAGAAATTTTTCTCAGATATGGGGATTGAGTACATAAATTTATAAAAATATAATGGCCTTATATTTCAACGCATGGCACATCACCAAAAATAGTTCCACTTTCAAACAAATTTAGATTTGGTCTGTCGGTAAAGGCGTCTGACTAGAAATCAGATTCTCTATCAGCATAGGTTCCAAACCTACCTACTGCAAACGACCATTTGTTTTGCTTGAAATATAATTTTTGTAATTAGCAGCTCAGTCCAGAAAATTTTGTCAATTATGGGGATTGAGTGCATACATTTAAAACAATATAATGTCCTTATATTTCAAATGGCACATCAAAAGAAATAATTCTACTTTCAAACAGATTTAGCCCTGGTCTGTGGGTTAAGGCGTCTGACTACAAATCAGATTCTCCATGGCAGCGTAGGTATGAAACCTACATACTGCAAACAACCATTTGTTTTGCGTGAAATATAATTTTTGTAATTAGCAGCTCAGTCCAGAAAATTTTGTCAATTATGGGGATTGAGTGCATACATTTAAAACCATATAATGCTCTTATATTTCAAATGGCATATCACCAGAAATAGTTCTTCTTTCAAACAGATTTAGCCCTGGTCTGTCGGTTAAGGCGTCTGACTAGAAATCAGATTCTCCATGGCAGCGTAGATTCGAAACCTACCTACTGCAAACGGAAATTGTTTTGCTTGAAATATATATTTTTTAATTAACAGCTCAGCCCAGAAATTTTTCTCAGATATGGGGATTGAGTACATACATTTATAAAAATATAATGGCCTTATATTTCAACGCATGGCACATCACCAGAAATAGTACCACTTTCAAACAAATTTAGATTTGGTCTGTCGGTAAAGGCGTCTGACTAGAAATCAGATTCTCTATCAGCATAGGTTCCAAACCTACCTACTGCAAACGACCATTTGTTTTGCTTGAAATATAATTTTTGTAATTAGCAGCTCAGTCCAGAAAATTTTGTCAATTATGGGGATTGAGTGCATACATTTAAAACAATATAATGTCCTTATATTTCAAATGGCACATCAAAAGAAATAGTTCTACTTTCAAACAGATTTAGCCCTGGTCTGTGGGTTAAGGCGTCTGACTACAAATCAGATTCTCCATGGCAGCGAAGGTATGAAACCTACATACTGCAAACAACCATTTGTTTTGCGTGAAATATAATTTTTGTAATTAGCAGCTCAGTCCAGAAAATTTTGTCAATTATGGGGATTGAGTGCATACATTTAAAACCATATAATGCTCTTATATTTCAAATGGCATATCACCAGAAATAGTTCTTCTTTCAAACAGATTTAGCCCTGGTCTGTCGGTTAAGGCGTCTGACCAGAAATCAGATTCTCCATGGCAGCGTAGATTCGAAACCTACCTACTGCAAACGGAAATTGTTTTGCTTGAAATATATATTTTTTAATTAACAGCTCAGCCCAGAAATTTTTCTCAGATATGGGGATTGAGTACATAAATTTATAAAAATATAATGGCCTTATACTTCAACGCATGGCACATCACCAAAAATAGTTCCACTTTCAAACAAATTTAGATTTGGTCTGTCGGTAAAGGCGTCTGACTAGATATCAGATTCTCTATCAGCATAGGTTCCAAACCTACCTACTGCAAACGACCATTTGTTTTGCTTGAAATATAATTCTTGTAATTAGCAGCTCAGTCCAGAAAATTTTGTCAATTATGGGGATTGAGTGCATACATTTAAAAC
The DNA here is from genome assembly GCF_029955315.1 of Cylas formicarius. Lineage (NCBI taxonomy): Eukaryota > Metazoa > Arthropoda > Insecta > Coleoptera > Brentidae > Cylas > Cylas formicarius. Next base: position 1,802,672 of record NW_026844261.1, read on the forward strand.
AATATAATGTCCTTATATTTCAAATGGCACATCAAAAGAAATAGTTCTACTTTCAAACAGATTTAGCCCTGGTCTGTGGGTTAAGGCGTCGGACTACAAATCAGATTCTCCATGGCAGCGTAGGTTCGAAACCTACCTGCTGCAAACGACCATTTGTTTTGCTTGAAATATAATTTTTGTAATTAGCAGCTCAGTCCAGAAAATTTTGTCAATTATGGGGATTGAGTGCATACATTTAAAACAATATAATGTCCTAATATTTCAAATGGCACATCAAAAGAAATAGTTCTACTTTCAAACAGATTTAGCCCTGGTCTGTCAATTAAGGCGCCTGACGAGAAATCAGATTCTCCATGGCAGCGTAGGTTCGAAACCTACCTACTGCAAACGGGAATTGTTTTGCTTGAAATATAATTTTTGTAATTAGCAGCTCAGTCCAGAAAATTTTGTCAATTATGGGGATTAATTTCGAAACCTACCTACTGCAAACGGCCATTGTTTTGGTTGAAATATATATTTTTTAATTAACAGCTCAGCCCAGAAATTTTTTCAAATATCAAGATTAAGTACATAAATTTCTAAAAATATAATGGCCTTATGTTTCAACGCATGGCACATCACCAGAAATAGTTCGACTTTCAAACAGATTTAGCCTTGGTCTATTGGTTAATTCGGGTGACTAGACATGAGATTCTCGATGGCAGTGTAGGTTCGAAACCTACTTACTGCAAACGGAAATTGTTTTGTTTGAAATATAATTTTTGTAATTAGCAGCTCAGTCCAGAAAATTTTGTCAATTATGGGGATTGAGTTCGAAACCTACCTACTGCAAACGGCCATTGTTTTGCTTGAAATATATATCTTTTAATTAACAGCTCAGCCCAGAAATTTTTCTCTGGAATCTGTTTAAAGTGACAAAGAAAAACCTATTATCAATTCAAGGAAGCGAATTTTTAAGTAGTTATCTGCAGTTTTAATGTAGATTTCAGTTCGCTAAGTTATGAAAATGCATGTTTTGGCTATAATCTTCCGTAAATCAAGGGCGAAAACCAATTATTTGTCCCAAAAGAAGGTGTTTTAAGTATATATCTGCATTTCTAAGGTAGATTTGGGTACAATAAGAGGCGAAAAAGCAGATTCTGACTAGGATTTTTTCGAAATCGGCAACTATTTGACTCAGAAAGGTTGCCTTACGTCGAAATCTAATACTTTATTAAGGTTTTCGTTACTAAAATGCCCAAAGACGCCGATTTTGACTAGAATTTGAAAGATATTGACATGAATATATAACTGTTTGTATCAAAAAATGATAGTTTAAACTGATATTTGCAGTTTTGATGCGGTTTTAGATGCGATATGAATCGAAGAAGCCGATTTTGACTGGAATCTGTTTAAAATGACAAAGAAAAACCCATAATCAATTCAAGGAAGTGAATTTTTAAGTAGTTATCTGCAGTTTTAATGTAGATTTCAGTTCGCTAAGTTATGAAAATGCATGTTTTGGCTATAATCTTCCGTAAATCAAGGGCGAAAACCAATTATTTGTCCCAAAAGAAGGTGTTCTGAGTATATATCTGCATTTCTAAGGTAGATTTGGGTACAATAAGAGGCGAAAAAGCAGATTCTGACTAAGATTTTATCGAAATCGGCAACTATTTGACTCAGAATGGTTGCCTTACGTCGAAATCTAATAGTTTATTAAGGTTTTCGTTACTAAAATGCCCAAAGACGCCGATTTTGACTAGAATTTGAAAGATATTGACATGAATATATAACTGTTTGTATCAAAAAATGATAGTTTAAACTGATATTTGCAGTTTTGATGCGGTTTTAGATACGATATGAATCGAAGAAGCCGATTTTCACTGGAATCTGTTTAAAATGACAAAGAAAAACCTATTATCAATTCAAGGAAGTGAATTTTTAAGTAGTTATCTGCAGTTTTAATGTAGATTTCAGTTCGCTAAGTTATGAAAATGCATGTTTTGGCTATAATCTTCCGTAAATCAAGGGCGAAAACCAATTATTTTTCCCAAAAGAAGGTGTTTTAAGTATATACCTGCATTTCTAAGGTAGATTTGGGTACAATAAGAGGCGAAAAAGCAGATTCTGACTAAGATTTTATCGAAATCGGCAACTATTTGTCTCAGAATGGTTGCCTTTCGTCGAAATCTAATAGTTTATTAAGGTTTTCGTTACTAAAATGCCCAAAGACGCCGATTTTGACTAGAATTTGAAAGATATTGACATGAATATATAACTGTTTGTATCAAAAAATGATAGTTTAAACTGATATTTGCAGTTTTGATGCGGTTTTAGATTCGATATGAATCGAAGAAGCCGATTTTGACTGGAATAATGGACTTATATTTCAACGCATGGCACATCACCAGAAATAGTTCTACTTTCAAACAGATTTAGCATTGGTCTGTCGGTTAAGCCGTCTGACTAGAAATCAGATTCTCTATGGCAGCGTAGTTTCGAAACCCACCTACTAAAAACGGCTATTGTTTTGCTTGAAATATATAATTTTTAATTAACAGCAGTAGTTATTCTAACGCGGGACTGTGACGATTCAAGGTCACCGATGGCATTTTCCATCAGCAGTGTACCAAAGCCAGTTCTTCGTAAGGGGGGTCATGTAAAAGAAGTAAAGGTCACGCCGAAGAAGTGGAAACTGTCACCATTAGGGTGTAGACAGGTGTACGGGGACCCCTGGGGGTGGGTAAGGTAATTACACCTGTGTCGAGGTGTGACGTCATAGTGCCTTTTTGGCGCCTCGCCTTGGGGAAAAAGTGGTGTCACTGATTAAAAAACATTTTATGACGTCATAGTCGCTAGTGCCTTTTTGGCAATTGCACCCCGGTAAAAAAAGGGGTTCGTAGAAAAAATAAATTTCGTAGTGGCTTTTCGACACTACGGTGGGTGTGGGGGTGCGGGGGTGAGAAATTTTTGAGAGCCGAAAAAAGCGACCGCCGCCGCCGATGTCTCGCGCGGGCGGGATTCGAACCGCGAACCTTCGGAGATAAACGCCGCCGCCGACGCGCGCGCTGTTCCCCTAGCGTAACTGGGCCGGCACGTTATCGCGTCGTCGTCGTGTATGCGCGCTGGTCGATATAATTAAATAAGTGTGCACCGATAAAATTGATGATTTATTTAAGACATTTACATTGATAAGTTTGAATAGAAAACAAATTAATATCTAAAAAGGTTGTCGAGGTGAATGCAATTAAATAAATGTGCACCGATAAAATTGATGATTTATTTAAAACATTTACATTGATAAGTTTGAATAGAAAACAAAATAATATCTAAAAAGGTTGTCGAGGTGAATACAATTAAATAAATGTGCACCGATAAAATTGATGATTTATTGAAAACATTTACAAAGTATTGACATCCGATATAAATTTGCTAAACACCACAACGTATTTCTTCTTCTTCTATAGGGTATGTTCTAAATCCTTGTTTTTTTGGCCGCTGGTGGTGACGACGACGACGACGACGACGACGACGACGATGATGGAATAACTTCGTCGCAATATAAACTTATATTGTTCGAACGATTTGTTGATTGCGAACAATATTTTATATTACATATTGGATGATTTTTAATGGATTCTTCACAAAAGCAAAAAGATTTGTTACAGCTATTACAGTACTTGGTACCGTTATAGTAGTAGACTTTGGAGTTTTCCGAAACATCTTGTTTCACTTTTTTTTCGGTTGTTGTTGTTACGTAACGATCACTATTCATGGCTGCTGCTGCTTCGTACTTGACTAAACACTTTAATGCAAATTTTACATTTTATTAGATAAACAACACAAAAATATCTCATTTAAATGGTCAAAGGTTATCAAATATTATTTATTATCATTATATTTTGTACATACAAAGTAAATATGTTAAAATTACAATTTGCTAAATTTTTCACTATTTGCGTAGATTTAGAATAAGTTGACGGTGTAGCACTTTTCACTTATTTTTTTCAGAGATTGGGTGATGCGCAGATAAAAACATATTCATCGATAAATATATTTATTTAAATTCTCAATAGTATATAAATAATTTTACGCATAAATAAAACATTGATAATCTAGACTAGATAGTTCTACAAATTTTTTTTTAAAATCATCTAATGTAAATTCATAATTTTCAACAATTATAGATTTATTTCCAATTAGATTTTCCAAGCCGTATCTTCCACAATACATGATCGTATTTTCTCTCGGAAATATCGGATAATAATTCAAATGTTGACCAATTACTGTACCTATAGTTTTATTAAACGAATTTCGAATTTGCGTTCCTACGGGAAAAGCACCGTCAAAATAGAATGCCAGACACTGCTTCAAAGTTATGTTTTCTTTGGATTTTTCGTATAGGTAGAATGTTCCTCGTTCAATTGGAAAAGTGTAATTTTCAACGTAGACTTTCTCCAAAATTGAGTTTGCTTTGATTGGAGTATGCACGACGACAAAATCGATGAAATTCAAAGTCACAATCAGACTAGAAATTATTTTTGTTTGAAACATGTTTTTTGTTTAAACTTGACAGATTAACAATAAATTACACAATGAATAATATTTGCAACGTTTGATACATTTTATACAGTTTTAATAAGAGCATGCGCAAATAAAAGATCACCATCATGTTAAACTATTTTAATTTGCAAATAACTATACAAAAAATTAGTACAAAATTAAATAATTCTGACAGTGCTAGAGAGGGGATTGTATTTTATTAAACGATCATGTATGATAAGACAATAGGCGGTTGTGTTTGCGGGAATATTCTGAGAAGTTTCAAATTCCAGCCGAATATCTACCGAACCAGATTTTAAACTTTCATTTTGTCTACTACAATCTATTACAATGAAAGGCGCCAACTGTAAAAACGTCTTAAATGTTAAACAGGGTTCGCTTATTTGCTTATAATAGTAAAATTGTTGAAATTGTGCGTACATTTCATATAAAATGGCGATATAATTTTTAGTAAAATTTAAATTAACGTTATCATATGGATATGTTTCTGAATTCAAATACAATTTTATATTACTTAAATTACAATGGTCAAAGTTGGACATATTTTTAGAAACATTATTTTTTCGAAGAGTTTGAAAAGCAACTAAAACAAATCGAGGTTTTTCAAGTTGATTTGTGGCTTTAACGTTCCATGTGTGTTTAGTCGTTTCCTGTAACAATGGATATTCGTGCAATTCCCAACTTCCAAAAGCCAATTCTAATTCTCGTCCTTTCTCTATATACTTGAGAAGTCGTAGCTTTTCCACATCTGCTACTTGTATGTGCGGTATTCTCCATATCGCTTTATATAATTCTATTTTGGGTTTTTCGTTTTCTTTCGTAGATATGACGGCGTTATTATCGTTGGAGCTTCGAATTAAAACCAATTCTTGTCTCATATTGATTAGAATTTTTTTGAAATCTTCAAAAAATCCCATTAAATTTTTAAGAGGAACGTTTACATTGAAATATCCATCTTTGTTTGTTATTTCGGGATTTTGTAAGTGATTCCAACCGGCATGTTCGTATCGATCACATTCATTTTTTGTGAAAGATGCCAATCCTTTGAGAGTAGTTGTAATTCCAGGATTTCTAACCCTGTCTATAACGATCCCTCCAATTTCATAACGAATTTCATCGAAAAGAAACGCTATAAAATTATTGATCGGTTTAAGAGTCGTGCTTACTTTTTTTTCGCTGTCGACAATTCGTCCTTCGAAATACATGTAACTATTGGTCGGTAAAGTGTAAACGTCTTGAGCCTGTATAGGAATCCGTATTTCATCCGAATTATTTAATGTCGTATTTGCGTATGGAGTGTAGCTATGTAACTCGTAATTAATAATAGAATTGTCCATAAATGCTTGTTCACCTACGTTCAGAATATTAAAACTCATCTTCTTTGTTCTTCTTCTTCTTCTTCTTCTGGTTGTAGTAACTTCCAAAACACTTGCAAAGGACAATAAGTCTTCGTATACCCGAACGGATTGTTAATGTTATATTTAGGAGGAATTTACACGCCGTTTTTCTTTTTGTTTTTTCCCTTCAATGTTAATCCCAGATAGCGAAGAAATTCGGAATTTTCGACTGTTAACGGTTTCAACGATCGACTATGATTAACTCTATGTAGATCCGTATTTTCTTTTATATTCGACGACGTGAAAACGCCATTTGGAATGTTGAGGTTATAGAGGAGCACCATTTTTTATGACACCACTTCCTTTAAATGTATTCTTACTGTTATCGTTTCTCTTTGAAAATTAATCAAATTACCGTCTTGATCCACTATTTTAAGGATAATTTCGTCAATGTAATTAGAATTTATAGGTAAATATATAACATTTGACACTTTTTCGATTATACGAAATCCGCTCGGCACACTAGGATAAAACATGTGTAGTATATGTACTGAGTTATTATTATTATAAGAATTCTTTATCAAATTACATTCTACACAAACAGAATTTACTTTCGAAATGTTTATCGGAAATTCGGATATGTGTAATTGATTGGCAGACAGTTTTCTATTTTTGAATCCCAACAATTTTGCAATCGAATCGCCTTTTTCAAAATGTATCATCTCGTTGGATTTGATTTCGTATTTTAGTGTATTAAGATTGGCCCTCATAAATAAAACGATTTCGTAATTCATCGACAATTCCTTTTCAATCACATTTGTTTTTTGTTGTTTATTTTGTTTTTCTTTTTTCAATGTTTCGTTTTTCTCCGTAATCTTCTCCATTATAAACTTTTCAATGTCGTTAATTTTAACTACCTTCGGGTACGGCAATAACTTGACTTCCGATATAAAATTTATTGTTGGAATTGTCTACATTGGGAATTGTGTTGAAAGTAACAAAGTCGATCAATCCGATCGCATAACTTTTTGAATCGTCCAAAACTATGGGAGGATATATTTTAGTCGAAAGTATCGAGTCTTTACCAGATAATGTAAACGTATACATACCGACCGATCTGTACAAAGGTTATCGGATTAATGAATAACAGTTTGCTAATAATAAATAATTTATTCGGAAAGAAAATGTAAACATAGCTGACCACAATTCACGGTATTAAATTTTTGATAAACATCGTAATTGTATCGTATATTGCACGGTCCATTCGAATTGAAATATGTCAATGCTTCCAGTGGCGGAGGTAGATTTCCATAACTGTCAAAATACATGATATTAGGTCCCTGTTTTTTGTAACATGTCCAGTGGGTTCCGGTTCCGCTTCTACTGTCCAAGTTGATTATACCTCGTTCATTTTTTCTTATTTTTCTGGGCAGATTATCTCTCATAAAAACACCCCTAAACCAAGGTATTTTCAACAACTTTTTAGCATACTTTTCCAACTGAATATTCGTTAACGGATAATCGTTAGGTATTTGCTTCTTATTCATTTTATTAATTTGTACTGCAATTGCGACGCCGGTACTAAGTTTACTATTTATTTGTTAACGGTTATATGGCTTAAGAAAAAGTCCCATTCCTGTTTTATACGGTTTTAAGTATATGCCTTTACCCATTGCGATCGCTTCCATGGTTTTGTTGTGGCGTTGCGATTCTTGCAATTGTTTCGTTGCCGATTTCGCATCGTTTACAGCTTTCGCGATACCCGCAGCTCCACCGGAAAGAGCACCGAGCGCCGAAAGTCCAGCAAATATCGGAATGAGCGGTAAAACACCACCCGTTTTTGGTGTCGGTACGATACGATTAGGTTTGATTTTATTTTTTAAACTCTGAGCCGCCTTTAATGCGACACGAATTGCATCACCATAAGTACTAGGTTTTTGTTTAATAACGTGTTTTTTAATTCGTTTAGTAGCATTTGTAAAGCCAATTTTTTTCTCTCGTCGCCGTCGTCGTTGTATCGCACTTGTTTTACGTTTTCTTGGATTAGTGTTTTTTCTTCTGACCATTGTACCGATTACAACTTCTAATTAGTACTGAAAGTGTTTTCCATCTTTATTCACTATTTATAATTTGAAGTTTTTAGGTGGTGTGTATACTTACTTTTAATTTTCATTTTCTATTATCAATATTCGATATTTTTGATAGAATCATCCATTTCTATGTTTTTCTCATTATCTTCTACGTTTAATCTTTTTGTCCTTTTTATTTCATTTCTATCAATCGTGGCAGCTTTTCTTTTCCGATTATGAACTAATACGATACGAGGTTTCTTTTTTGAAATTTCATTATCTTCATCATCATTTAGAATGCTTTTAGGTCGAACTCTATCTAATGGATAATCGTCTGCGATATCAAAATCTTTCTTATCTTCATATGTCTGTGGTTTCGATTTGTTGTTTTCTTTTCGCTGCTGTGTCTTCTTTTTCTTCTTTTGGCTGCAAATATTCTTTTTCTCTTTCTGATTTATCATCTTGGCTAAAGAATCCTCAATTTCGTATAAACTTTTTTTAGTTTTTTGTAGTTTTTTTAAACAAGTTTGAATTAATCTCCTGGAACGGTAATAGTAACCACCACCGCCGCGGTCTGTATTTGGAATGCCCATTCCGAGTTTTAATTTTGTTTTCATTGCCGCCGTTACTCCTAAAGCGGCAATTTTCTCCTTCCACAAGGAATTTTTAGCTTTAAATCTCGCTAAAGCCTTGGAAGCTAATACTTTATCTGCCTCGTGACGTTTGTTTAAATCACTTTCCGTTGAATAGGCGATATCGTGTTGTTTGCATGCATTGTCCAAACCGTTTATGCCGGAATCGCTTTTAGCGAGACGTTTTTCAACTTTTGTACCGGGGCCGCACCAATTATACCCCGGAATATGCATTTCAAAAGGCAATTTGTTGATTACCGTATTTAATAAACCGTTACCTGATGCGTAACATTTCATGCTGACGATCGTGTGTGTTCGTTTTGTTAGTACAAACTAATATAAAAAGTTTGTAAGTCATCTATTTTATATCATTATGAATAGTACGGTGTTTTAGAAAACAATCACATTATGAAACTTATTAAACAAAGTACTACATTAGATATTGAAAATAATACGTTTCACGAAAAATCTTACAAGAGGCATGGTAAATTGTTTCCCGCAACAATAAGATGTATTATCGTGGGTCCTTCGAATTGCGGTAAAACTAACGTGATGATTAATTTAATCGAACAGGAGAACGGTGTAAAATTTGAAAACGTATACATTTATTCGCGATCTTTGAACCAACCAAAATATATTTACCTGGATCAACTGCTGAAATCAATAAAAGGTATTCGATATTTTACATTTAACGCCGGTGAAAGCATTATGCATCCGTCGGAGGCTAAACCGAACAGTATTTTCATTTTCGACGATGTAGCGTGCGACAACCAAGATGTCATACGCGAATACTTTAGTATGGGACGACATAATAAAATTGATTCGTTTTATTTATGTCAAACGTATGCTAAAATACCTAAACATCTTATAAGAGACAATGCTAATTGTCTCGTAATTTTCAAACAAGACGATTTAAATTTGAAACACATATACAACGATCATATCGGTACCGATATGACTTTTGAACGTTTTAAAGAAATGTGTGCTTTATGCTGGAACGAAGCGTTTAGTTTCCTAACTGTATTTAAAGACTGCGATATTAATCAAGGAGGTCGATATAGGAAAACATTTGATTGCTTCATACATTTCTAATCGTCCTATCGCGGCGGCGGCGGCGGAAGCTGTTTCGACCTGTTCAGGAGCTGTTCAGACCTGTTCAGAAGCTGTTTAGACCTGATCAAGAGCTGTTTTAGACCTGTTCAGGAGCTGTTTAGGTCCCCGATCAAAAGTTGTTTACGCCTGATCAGAGAGAGCTGTTCCTAAAAAGGTTATTCACTAGTGGTTCTACATTCAGAACGTAACTTGCTATAGACGGTGATATCGAGCGCTATGATCAGTCAACAAAATGATAAAGTTTTGAAAAAACGATTAATTTCTAAACGTAAGGATATAAGAAAAAAACTTGAAGAATTAAAACGTGGTGAAATCATGCAAGAGACAATGTTTAAGCCTATTACAAAACGATTGAAAAATATCGAGTCTTCTTTGCAAAATTCAACAAGAACAACAACGCCAGCAATCACGACGACGAAGACGACTCTAGTAAGTGATGTAACACAAACTACTCCAAAGTATCATCTTCCCGTAAAAGTGGAGGAGCCCGCCGCCGCCGCCGCAGCAGCAGCAGCCGCCGCCACAGCAGAAGAACAAACTTTACCACTATCAGTAATTCAAAAGAAACGAAAAATATTGCCTAGACAGTTATCATTTAATTCGACTCCTATTAGTAATTACGATTCACCGAGTGAAATGAAACAATCAATTATAGATGAAATTGATTCAGATTATGAAGACAACGTAGTAAACGTAGACAAGGAATCTACTAGTCGATTTGAAGATATCGGACCAGTGTCTTTTATTGAATATTTGGATCAATACGATCCATTACCACGGAAATATATTCGAGAAATGTACGAAGATACCGAAAATAGAGAGTTTGATCACAAGTATGGCGTTAGAATGGATAAAAGTACTGAAAAATTTTTTATTGGTAACTCACAAGTAGATATTCAAGGATCAGATATTTATGTTCAAGGTAAACGGTACAGAGGTACTCAAGGTTTATACGAATTGTTATTTAAAAAGTATCCTAACAATAGTTTATTTAACGAACAAGACAGGGAAAATTATAAACAAATTGTATACAAAACGAACGCTCACAAAAGACATTATAAACCCAATGCTCAAATTGACGGAAGTAAGCTGAAAAAATATAAAAATATTATTGCACCAACAACAACAACTGGGGGAAAGGGTTTAATGACAACAATGGAAGTGACACCCAATAAAAAAGATTACATTTATTGGGACGATCCAAATGAATTAGTCGATCGATTGCGTCTACTCGTATCGTCACAGTCTGCAGGTCATACGGGTCACTTAAATGAGATAAATTCGCTAATTGAAGAATTGCGCGAAGCCGATATTATAGAATGAAGCCGTCGAAATTTATTACGGATGCCAAGCGACAAGTTGTCGAGGAACTTCATACACCTGCTCGTATAAACTTTAAACGTAGAAAAACTATAATTAAATCTTTATATGATCTGTTTCAAGCTGACCTTATCGAAATGATTCCGTACGCAAAACAGAATCGTGGATACAAATACATACTAATTGTAATAAATTGTTTTTCTAAATTTGTTTGGGCGCTACCTGTAAAAAATAAGTCGGGAGCGGAAGTGACGAGAGCTATGGAAACAATTTTAAAGTCCACCAAAAAACCAAAAAATTTACAAACTGACGCTGGAGCTGAATTTTTTAACAAAGACTTTCAAAATTTAATGAAAAAATATCATATCAATCATTATAATGTATTTAGCGAGAAAAAGGCCGCTATAGTGGAAAGAGTGAACCGTACCATAAAAAATATAATGTGGAAAGAGTTTAGTCTACGAGGAAACTATAAATGGATCGACATATTATCGGAAATTGTTAGAAACTACAATAATACACATCACAGCGTAATTAAAATGAAACCGGCCGATGTTATAAAAAAGCACGAAAAAAATCTAATGGAAACGGTGTTTAATTGAATAAAAATGACAAATCTTAATACCAAATTTAAGATTGGCGATCGCGTACGAATATCGAAGAGGCGAGGTGTTTTCGATAAAAAATACCAACCAAATTGGTCAACGGAAATTTTTACGGTAGATAAAGTTCAACTAACCAATCCCACTACGTATTTATTAAAAGATGAAAATATTCAAAATATTCTCGATGGATTTTACAACGAACAATTGCAAAAAGTGAAGTTTCCAGACGTTTATCTAGTTGAAAAAATTCTCAAAAGGAAACGCGATAAAGTGTTTGTAAAGTGGTTGGGGTTTGATAACAAACACAATAGTTGGATAGATATAAATAATGTTGCGTAGGTTTGAGGAAGATTCAGTTGCAAATTAGTAGTGCTCGTAGAACATTTAAAAAATGTTTATCCTCGACGTTCAAGGATTTCAGTATAAACAGAGCGATTATATCGTTAGAGAAATCGCAATTGTAAACGTGTCCAGTGGAGAAGTGTTTCATAGAATGGTGAAAACACCTTGTCCGTATAACTGGTTTACAGGTGAAATTAGAAACCATCTTTTGAAGACCACGAATCGTGTCCACGGACTATCCTGGGATGAAAAAGAAGATGAGACCTGTCTACCTCAAGAAAGTGTAGTTAGTTTTATTAGAAACATTGTACAAAATAACTATATCTATGTTAAAGGCAGTTGTAAGGTAAACTATTTAAAATCACTGCTTTATTACAATGATATTGATATTGTCGATTTACATGACATTGGATGTCCAAATTTTAAAAGTTTAAAAGAAAATAACCAGTATAATTTTCATTGTAATAATCACTTTTATAATTTCTCTAATTGTGCCAAAGAAAATGTACTATTGCTGAGAAATTGGTATATTAATAAAAATTATCTTAAAAAATGAACTTGTTGTTTTATTAAATTTAACCATAAGAACAATTAAAATGATTTTTATCATGTGATGGAAAAATTAAACAAGTTATAACTCGAATATTTTTTTATTATTTTTATTTACTAACTAACTAAAAACGATTAATTTCTAAACGTAAGGATATAAGAAAAAAACTTGAAGAATTAAAACGTGGTGAAATGATGCAAGAGACAATGTTTAAGCCTATTACAAAACGATTGAAAAATATCGAGTCTTCTTTGCAAAATTCAACAAGAACAACAACGCCAGCAACCACGACGACGAAGACGACTCTAGTAAGTGATGTAACACAAACTACTCCAAAGTATCATCCTCCCGTAAAAGTGGAGGAGCCCGCCGCCGCCGCCGCAGCAGAAGAACAAACTTTACCGCTATCAGTAATTCAAAAGAAACGAAAATTATTGCCTAGACAGTTATCATTTAATTCGACTCCTATTAGTAATTACGATTCACCGAGTGAAATGAAACAATCAATTATAGATGAAATTGATTCAGATTATGAAGAGAACGTAGTAAACTTGTTGTTTTATTAACTTTAACCATAAGAACAATTAATATTATTTTTATCATGTGATGGAAAAAATTAAACAAGTTATAACTCGAATATTTTTTAATATTTTTATTTACTAACTACACTAAATTTTTGACTTTCAAACTCTTCCGCGTCGTCGTCTAAAACGAAGCAAAAATCTTCAACTTTGCTGGTACTGGGAGTGGTGGTAGTCGTCGTCATCGTCGTAGTGGTGGCTGATTTTAAAATTCTGTTTTCCAGAATTTTTATTTTCTCTTCTTCCGAAGCCGGCTTGAATTTTTTAACCGGTACCGGTTCGTCCTCCTCTATGGCAGCCGCATAAAAATTGACGTCCGAGAATTCACGCATCCCCTTCAATAACAATTGTAATTCTTCCTCGTCATCGGCCGCCACTCTCAGGTATCGGACGGGAAGATTTTTAAATTTTCCCTGAACCGTTTCATTCTTCTATGAATATTTCAAATACAAGTGAACTCTCTTGTTCACAATCTTCACTTCTTTCCTCCCATACCTATGATAATTTGATAGATTTTTAGTAAATTATGGAAAACAAAACAATGAAGGTGACAGACTTACCTGAATAAATTTTTTAAAAATACCGCCAGCATCTTGTTGGAAAGTCTGGCGGGATCCGTTGACTCAAAAATTAATGTTGACGGAGTGTCCATAGTCGTTGTGTACAATGATTCCTTGTCGTAGAGTTCGATATATTTATATGCATTTATTTTTTTTAATTATTATCTATCCTAAAATTTCCACTTCGTCAGCACGATAATAACACAGTGCATTCATAATATTAAAAGCGATTACGTTATATTTATCAATTGCGCAAAACATAATAGTTTTGACCCTAACCCCGCTATCCGATAAAAGCGGTAAAATTCTACAAAGTGATATTATTTATCACATACGCGTCTATTAGAATAGACAAAAAAGTCTGCTGCGTATAAGTAAAAATGTCTGAAATCAGTGAGTTGAGTGAAAAAACGCTGCTGAAAATTAAAGAAGTTGGTGAGTTAATTAAAACAAAACATGAATATTGCAAGTGGATAAAATTTCTGAACAGAAACAATTTAATTTTGAAAAAATATTTAAAAAGTGTATCGTCATCGTCGACAGACAGAAAGGCGGTGGCAAAAATAGAATCAAATTTAAGTCTTTTAAAAAATTTTAAAGAACAATTCAAACATCATAAAACAGTTAAAAAAAATAATGCAAAATTAATTTGGGTTGATAACGAGTCTTGCTTTAAAAATCGTATTAAAACGGGAGCAATAGTTAATTTAGATATTAAAGATCCTATAATATTTTTTAGCAAGGCGTTTAGATCATTCTCTTGTCAAATAAAAAAAGCCCTTCGGGAGTCCCTAATTAAAGTTAACGTAATATTTCTTGCAGATTTTGTAAAACCACAAACAGGCGAAACCGATGTAAAACATTTTTCCACCAAAAATCGCGTCATCGATCATAATACCGATTTGAAAGAATTTTATAGTAATTATATTAAAAATAATATATTAACAAAATTAGAGGATTTTCAAGAGAGGGATTCTGGTTGGGCTCTTCACCGGATTCTACAATTAAAAGTTAACATTAATAATTATACACCGATAAATATCGGTCTTTCAACTTATGTATCGATGCCAAAATTTATTATTAATAAAAAAGCTGTTCTTAATATTCAAAATAACGATGAATATTGTTTTCTTTGGTCTATCGTTGCCGCGCTACATCCTTGTCGTACAAATCAAAATCCGCGTATTACCTATTCATATCCTCATTTCAGTGAAGTTTTAAAATACGATGGCATTGAATTTCCAATCAAATTAAAAGACATAAAAAAGTTTGAAGAAATGAATAATATTTCCATAAACGTTTTCTCATTAGAAAAGCGGGAAATTGTACCGGCGTGTTTAAGTCAATTCTCTTATTTAAGAACGGTTAATTTATTGATGCTTCCCACCGATATAACCAATGATTACGACGACGACGACGACGACGACGACGACGTCGACAACAATAATCTCTCTAATCACATTAACAATTTTGAGACAGTTTTTCATTTCGCATTAATTAGAAGTTTATCACGGTTATTATCGAAACAAAGCGGAGATTCGACTCATAGCAGATTTTATTGCAATAGGTGCTTAAATCATTTTTATTCACAACAAACTTTAAATAAACACATATTTAGTTGCAGACAATTAAATAAAACCAAAATTACGCTCCCAACTGAACAAGAGAAACACGTAACATTTTCGCATTTTAAAAATAAAGAAAAAGTACCGTTTGTTATTTACGCGGATATCGAGTGTATTTTACAAAAATACGAAGATTCCGCTGCGACGGGAAACATTAAAAAATGTCAAAAACATATTCCTTGTAGTATTTCTTATTATCTGTTGTGCAGTTACGATAATAATCTTTCCAAATTTAACTTGTATACGGGTAAAGATTGTATGAGCTGGTTTTGTCGACAATTACAAGAACTGGCCCTACAATTAAATCCTATATTTAACAATGCTGTTTCAATGACACCTTTGACTGAACATGAAAAAGAATCATTTTATACATCAACCACATGTCACATTTGTTCAAAACCATTTACCGAAAATGATTTAAGAGTAAAAGATCATTGTCATTTCACGGGAAAATATCGAGGAGTTGCTCATTCTTCTTGCAATCTTAATTACAAGGACGATCATATGATACCCGTGGTATTTCATAACTTAGGATACGATCTACACTTTTTTATTAAAAACTTGGCAACTGAAATTCCCGGTTCGGTAATATTACTACCTCGTAACAAAGAAAAATATATATCGTTTACAAAATATATCGAAAACACGAGCGTTAATTTTCGATTTTTAGATTCATTCAGATTTATGGCTAGTAGTTTGGATAAGTTAAGTTCTTATTTAGACCCTAGCGAAAAAAACATTACTAGAAGCTTTTGCGAAAATCTCGAAGAATTTCAGTTGTTACAGAAAAAGGGAGTCTTTCCGTATGAATATCTAGATGATTGGGAAAAATTGAACGACGTCGAATTGCCCCCGATTGAAAATTTCTATAGTAAACTTAGAAAATCCGGTATTACGATAAAAGATTACGAGCATGCCAAAAATATTTGGACAACATTCAAAATTCAAAATTTACGCGAATATATGGAATTGTATTTGAAAACAGACGTACTATTATTGACGGACGTTTTCGAAAATTTCAGAAATGTATGTCAAAAAACGTATGGCTTGGAATGTTTGAAATATTACACGGCACCGGGTCTGGCATACGATGCATGTCTTCTCATTTCAAATGTTCAACTAGAATTAATTACGGACATCGATCAATTAATGATGATCGAAAAAGGAATACGCGGTGGAATTTCACAATGCAGTAACCGATACGGTAAGGCTAACAATAAATACATGGAAAACGATTATAATCCAGACATTCCTTCATCATATTTAATGTATTTCGAGGTAAATAACCTATATGGAACGGCAATGAGACTACCACTACCGACGGGTGGGTTCCAATGGATCGATAATAACGCATTTTATTCTATCATAAACACGTCGGACGATTCTGACGTTGGGTATCTTCTTGAAGTAGATATAGAATATCCTACAATACTTCACGATATCCACAAAGATCTACCTCTATGTCCGGAACGTTTGATTCCACCAACGGGTCAAACAAAACAGCCGAAATTATTGACAACATTGTTTGATAAAAAAAACTACGTAATACATTATAAAAATCTCAAACAGGCTCTTCAGTTAGGTTTACGTGTTACAAAAATTCATAAAATATTACAATTTAACCAATCTCCGTGGTTGAAAACCTACATTGACCTAAACACACACTTGAGGCAGCAAAGCAAAAACGAATTCGAAAAAAATTTTTTTAAATTAATGAATAATGCCGTTTTCGGCAAGACTATGGAAAACGTTCGGAAATATAAAGACGTTAAACTGGTAACAAGTTGGTCGGGACGATACGGTGCAAAGAGTTATATTTCAAAACCAAATTTTCATAGCTTAACAATTTTCGACAATGACATGGTTATCATTGAAATGAAGAGATTGAATATTAAATTTAATAAACCCATTTACGCTGGTTTTAGTATTTTAGAAATTTCAAAAACATTTTTATACGATTTTCATTATCATTATATTATACCAAAATTCGGCAAGGATGTAAAACTCTTGTATTCAGATACAGATTCGTTAATATATAATTTTTACGTTGACGATATTTATAAATGTATTCGAGAAGATATTCATAAATTTGACACTTCTGATTATCCTCCCGATAACATTTATAATATTCCTTTGGCTAATAAAAAAGTTTTGGGATTGATGAAAGACGAAAACAACGGTAGAATTATGCACGAATTTATCGGATTAAAATCTAAAATGTACGCGATCAAATTATATTATTCAAATGTAGAACGAGAAAAATCTTCTAACAAAAAAGAAGTCGAAACTATTAAAAAAGCCAAAGGTATTACCGGTTCGTCATTAAAAACAATCACTTTTGAAGACTATTATAATTGTCTGTTTGATAAAACTCAAATGTATACCAACGAACATCTGTTTCGTAGTAAAAACCATGAAGTTTTTACGGTAAACCAAAGGAAAATTGTTTTAACACCGTTCGATGATAAGAGAGTGGTTAATTATATATTTACTGATACATTGCCTTGGGGATATAAAACAAATTAAATTTTATGTTAAAAAAATATTCACTTGTTTTAATTAATACAATTTCATAAGCAGCAAAAACTCACTTGTTTTATCATTTTT
Source organism: Cylas formicarius (assembly GCF_029955315.1). NCBI lineage: Eukaryota > Metazoa > Arthropoda > Insecta > Coleoptera > Brentidae > Cylas > Cylas formicarius. The sequence continues at coordinate 1,820,558 of NW_026844261.1, forward strand.
GTTTTAATTAATTCAATTTCATAAGCAGCAAAACTCAACAATTTTAAATAAGACATTATTAAAAGGTAAGAACCTATTTGTTTTCTGTAGTCATAATTTAATACAATTTTTTTTCACAGCATTCTAACGTCGAGTCACTGAAAATTTGCGTTAAAGTGTTTAGTCAAGTACGAAGCAGCAGCAGCCATGAATAGTGATCGTTACGTAACAACAACAACCGAAAAAAAAGTGAAACAAGATGTTTCGGAAAACTCCAAAGTCTACTACTATAACGGTACCAAGTACTGTAATAGCTGTAACAAATCTTTTTGCTTTTGTGAAGAATCCATTAAAAATCATCCAATATGTAATATAAAATATTGTTCGCAATCAACAAATCGTTCGAACAATATAAGTTTATATTGCGACGAAGTTATTCCATCATCGTCGTCGTCGTCGTCGTCGTCGTCGTCACCACCAGCGGCCAAAAAAACAAGGATTTAGAACATACCCTATAGAAGAAGAAGAAGAAATACGTTGTGGTGTTTAGCAAATTTATATCGGATGTCAATACTTTGTAAATGTTTTCAATAAATCATCAATTTTATCGGTGCACATTTATTTAATTGAATTCACCTCGACAACCTTTTTAGATATTATTTTGTTTTCTATTCAAACTTATCAATGTAAATGTTTTAAATAAATCATCAATTTTATCGGTGCACATTTATTTAATTGCATTCACCTCGACAACCTTTTTAGATATTAATTTGTTTTCTATCCAAACTTATCAATGTAAATGTGTTAAATAAATCATCAATTTTATCGGTGCACACTTATTTAATTATATCGACCAGCGCGCATACACGACGACGACGCGATAACGTGCCGGCCCAGTTACGCTAGGGGAACAGCGCGCGCGTCGGCGGCGGCGTTTATCTCCGAAGGTTCGCGGTTCGAATCCCGCCCGCGCGAGACATCGGCGGCGGCGGCGGCGGCGGTCGCTTTTTTCGGCTCTCAAAAATTTCTCACCCCCGCACCCCCACACCCCCCGTAGTGTCGAAAAGGCACTACGAAATTTATTTTTTCTACGAACCCCTTTTTTTACCGGGGTGCAATTGCCAAAAAGGCACTAGCGACTATGACGTCATAAAATGTTTTTTAATCAGTGACACCACTTTTTCCCCAAGGGGAGGCGCCAAAAAGGCACTATGACGTCACACCTCGACACAGGTGTAATTACCTTACCCACCCCCAGGGGTCCCCGTACACCTGTCTACACCCTAATGGTGACAGTTTCCACTTCTTCGGCGTGACCTTTACTTCTTTTACATGACCCCCCTTACGAAGAACTGGCTTTGGTACACTGCTGATGGAAAATGCCATCGGTGACCTTGAATCGTCACAGTCCCGCGTTAGAATAACTACTAACAGCTCAGAACAGAAATTTTTCTTAAATATGGGGATTGAGTACATAAATTTATAAAAATATAATTTACTTATATTTCAACGCATTGCACATCACCAGAAATAGTTCGACTTTCAAACAGATTTAGCCTTGTTCTGTCGTTTAAGGCGTCTGACTTGAAATCAGATTCCCTATGGTAGCGTAGGTTCGAAACCAACCCACTGCAAACGGCCATTGTTTTGCTTGAAATATATATTTTTTAATTAACAGCTCAGCCCAGAAATTTTTCTCAAATATGGGGATTGACTACATAAATTTAAAAATATATAATGGCCTTATATTTCAACGCATGGCACATCACCAGAAATAGTTCGACTTTCAAACAGATTTAGCCTTGGTCTGTCGGTTAAGGCGTCTGACTAGAAATCAGATTCTCTATGGCAGCGTAGGTTCGAAACCTACCTACTGCTAACGGCCATTGTTTTGCTTGAAATATATAATTTTTATTTAACAGCTCAGCCCAGAAATTTTTCTCAAATTTGGGAATTGATTACATAAATTTAAAAAAATATAAGTGCCTTATATTTCAACGCATGGCACATCACCAGAAATAGTTCGACTGTCAAACAGATTTAGCCTTGGTCTGTCGGATAAGGCGTATGACTAGAAATCAGATTCTCTATCAGCATAGGTTCGAAACCTACCTACTGCAAACGACCATTGTTTTGCTTGAAATATAATTTTTGTAATTAGCAGCTCAGCCAAGAAAATTTTGTCAATTATGGGGATTGAGTGCATAAATTTATAACAATATAATGCCCTTATATTTCAAAGCATGGCACATCACCAGAAATGATTCTACTTTCAAACAGATTTAGCCTTGGTCTGTCCGTTAAAGCGTCTGTCTAGAAATCAGATTCCCCATGGCAGCGCAGGTTCGAAACCTACCTAATGCAAACGGCCATTGTTTTGCTTGAAATATATATTTTCTAATTAACAGCTCAGCCTAGAAATTTTTCTCAAATATGGGGATTGAATACATAAATTTATAAAAATATAATGGACTTATATTTCAACGCATGGCACATCACCAGAAATAGTTCGACTTTCAAACAGATTTAGTTTTGGTCGGTCGGTTAAGGCGTCTGACTAGAAATCAGATTCTCTCTCAGCATAGGTTCGAAACCTACCTGCTGCAAACGAACATTGTTTTGCTTGAAATATAATTTTTGTAATTAGCAGCTCAGTCAAGAAAATTTTGTCAATTATCGTGATTGAGTGCATAAATTTATAACAACGTAATGCCCTTATATTTCGAATTTCACATCACCAGAAATAGTTCTACTTTCAAACAGGTTTAGCCCTGGTCTGTCGGTTAAGGCGTCTAACTGGAAATCAGATTCTCTATTGCAGCGTAGGTTCGAAACCTACCTGCTGCAAACGACCATTGTTTTGCTTGAAATATAATTTTTGTAATTAGCAGCTCAGCCAAGAAAATTTTGTCAATTATGAGGATTTAGTGCATAAATTTATAACAACATAATGCCCTTATCTTTCAAATAGCACATCACCAGAAATAGTTCTACTTTAAAACAGATTTAGCCCTGGTCTGTCGGTTAAGTCGCTTGACTGGAAATCAGATTCACTATGGCAGCGTATGTTCGAAACCTACCTACTGCAAACGGAAATTGTTTTGCTTGAAATATATATTTTTTAATTAACAGCTCAGCCCAGAAAATTTTCTAAAATCTAGGGATTGAGTACATAAATTTATAAAAATATAATGGAATTTTATACCAGAAATAGTTCTACTTTCAAACAGATTTAGCCCTGGTCTGTCGGTTAAGGCGTCTGACTAGAAATCAGATTCTCTATGGCAGCGTAGGTTCGAAACTCACCTACTGCAAGCGGCCATTGTTTTGCTTGAAATATATAATTTTTAATTAACAGCTCAGAACAGAAATTTTTCTTAAATATGGGGATTGAGTACATAAATTTATAAAAATATAATTTACTTATATTTCAACGCATGGCACATCACCAGAAATAGTTCGACTTTCAAACAGATTTAGCCTTGTTCTGTCGGTTAAGGCGTCTGACTTGAAATCAGATTCTCTATGGTAGCGTAGGTTCGAAACCTACCCACTGCAAACGGCCATTGTTTTGCTTGAAATATATATTTTTTAATTAACAGCTCAGCCCAGAAATTTTTCTCAAATATGGGGATTGACTACATAAATTTAAAAATATATAATGGCCTTATATTTCAACGCATGGCACATCACCAGAAATAGTTCGACTTTCAAACAGATTTAGCCTTGGTCTGTCGGTTAAGGCGTCTGACTAGAAATCAGATTCTCTATGGCAGCGTAGGTGTTCGAAACCTACCTACTGCTAACGGCCATTGTTTTGCTTGAAATATATAATTTTTAGTTAACAGCAAAGCCCAGAAATTTTTCTCAAATATGGGAATTGATTACATAAATTTAAAAAAATATAATGGCCTTATATTTCAACGCATGGCACATCACCAGAAATAGTTCGACTGTCAAACAGATTTAGCCTTGGTCTGTCGGATAAGGCGTATGACTAGAAATCAGATTCTCTATCAGCATAGGTTCGAAACCTACCTACTGCAAACGACCATTGTTTTGCTTGAAATTTAATTTTTGTAATTAGCAGCTCAGCCAAGAAAATTTTGTCAATTATGGGGATTGAGTGCATAAATTTATAACAATATAATGCCCTTATATTTCAAAGCATGGCACATCACCAGAAATGGATCTACTTTCAAACAGATTTAGCCATGGTCTGTCCGTTAAAGCGTCTGTCTAGAAATCAGATTCCCCATGGCAGCGCAGGTTCGAAAAATACCTAATGCAAACGGCCATTGTTTTGCTTGAAATATATATTTTCTAATTAACAGCTCAGCCTAGAAATTTTTCTCAAATGTGGGGATTGAATACATAAATTTATAAAAATATAATGGACTTATGTTTCAACGCATGGCACATCACCAGAAATAGTTCGACTTTCAAACAGATTTAGCTTTGGTCGGTCGGTTAAGGCGTCTGAGTAGAAATCAGATTCTCTATCAGCATAGGTTCGAAACCTACCTACTGCAAACGACCATTTGTTTTGCTTGAAATATAATTTTTGTTATTAGCAGTTCAGTCCAGAAAATTTTGTCAATTATGGGGATTGAGGGCATAAATTTAAAACAATATAATGCCCTCATATTTCAAATGGCACATCACCAAAAATAGTTCTACTTTCAAACAGATTTAGCCCTGGTCTGTCGGTTAAGGCGTCTGACTAGAAATGAGATTCTCCATGGCAGCGTAGATTCGAAACCTACCTACTGCAAACGAAAATTTGTTTTGCTTGAAATTTAATTTTTGTAATTAGCAGCTCTGCCCAAAAAATGTGGTCAATTATGGGGATTGAGTGCATAAATTAACAACAATAAAATGCCCTTATATTTCAAATGGCACATCATCAGAAATAGTTCTACCTTCAAACAGATTTAGCCCTGGTCTGTCGGTTAAGGCATCTGACTAGAAACCAGATTCTCTATGGCAGCGTAGGTTCGAAACCCACCTACTGCAAACGGCCATTGTTTTGCTTGAAATATATAATTTTTAATTAACAGCTCAGAACAGAAATTTTTCTTAAATTAAGGATTGAGTACATAAATTTATAAAAATATAATTTACTTATATTTCAACGTATGGCACATCACCAGAAATAGTGCGACATTCAAACAGATTTAGCCTTGTTCTGTCGGTTAAGGCGTCCGACTTGAAATCAGATTCTCTATGGCAGCGTAGGTTCGAAACCTACCCACTGCAAACCGCCATGGTTTTGCTTGAAATATATATTTTTTAATTAACAGCTCAGCCCAGAAATTTTTCTCAAATATGGGGATTGGCTACATAAATTTAAAAAAATATAATGGACTTATATTGCAACGCCTGGCACATCACCAGAAATAGTTCGACTTTCAAACAGATTTAGCCTTGGTCTGTCGGTTAAGGGGTCTGACTAGAAATCAGATTCTCCATGGCAGCGTAGGTTCGAAACCTACCTACTGCAAACGACCATTTGTTTTGCTTGAAATATAATTTTTGTAATTAGCAACTCAGCCCAGAAAATTTTGTCAATTATAGGGATTGAGTGCATACATATAAAACAATATAATGCCCTTAAATTTCAAATGGCACATCACCAGAAATAGTTTGACTTTCAAACAGATTTAGCTTTGGTCTGTCGTTTAAGGCGTCTGACTAGAAATCAGATTCTCCATGGCAGCGTAGATTCGAAACCTACCTACTGCAAACGGAAATTGTTTTGCTTGAAATATATATTTTTTAATTAACAGCTCAGCCCAGAAATTTTTCTCTGATATGGGGATTGAGTACATAAATTTATAAAAATATAATGGCCTTATATTTCAACGCATGGCACATCACCAAAAATAGTTCCACTTTCAAACAAATTTAGATTTGGTCTGTCGGTAAAGGCGTCTGACTAGAAATCAGATTCTCTATCAGCGTAGGTTCCAAACCTACCTACTGCAAACGACCATTTGTTTTGCTTGAAATATAATTTTTGTAATTAGCAGCTCAGTCCAGAAAATTTTGTCAATTATGGGGATTGAGTGCATACATTTAAAACAATATAATGTCCTTATATTTCAAATGGCACATCAAAAGAAATAGTTCTACTTTCAAACAGATTTAGCCCTGGTCTGTGGGTTAAGGCGTCTGACTACAAATCAGATTCTCCATGGCAGCGTAGGTATGAAACCTACATACTGCAAACAACCATTTGTTTTGCGTGAAATATAATTTTTGTAATTAGCAGCTCAGTCCAGAAAATTTTGTCAATTATGGGGATTGAGTGCATACATTTAAAACCATATAATGCTGTTATATTTCAAATGGCATATCACCAGAAATAGTTCTTCTTTCAAACAGATTTAGCCCTGGTCTGTCGGTTAAGGCGTCTGACTAGAAATCAGATTCTCCATGGCAGCGTAGATTCGAAACCTACCTACTGCAAACGGAAATTGTTTTGCTTGAAATATATATTTTTTAATTAACAGCTCAGCCCAGAAAATTTTCTAAAATCTAGGGATTGAGTACATAAATTTATAAAAATATAATGGAATTTTATACCAGAAATAGTTCTACTTTCAAACAGATTTAGCCCTGGTCTGTCGGTTAAGGCGTCTGACTAGAAATCAGATTCTCTATGGCAGCGTAGGTTCGAAACTCACCTACTGCAAGCGGCCATTGTTTTGCTTGAAATATATAATTTTTAATTAACAGCTCAGAACAGAAATTTTTCTTAAATATGGGGATTGAGTACATAAATTTAAAAATATATAATGGCCTTATATTTCAACGCATGGCACATCACCAGAAATAGTTCGACTTTCAAACAGATTTAGCCTTGGTCTGTCGGTTAAGGCGTCTGAATAGAAATCAGATTCTCTATGGTAGCGTAGGTTCGAAACCTACCCACTGCAAACGGCCATTGTTTTGCTTGAAATATATATTTTTTAATTAACAGCTCAGCCCAGAAATTTTTCTCAAATATGGGGATTGACTACATAAATTTTAAAATATATAATGGCCTTATATTTCAACGCATTGCACATCACCAGAAATAGTTCGACTTTCAAAAAGATTTAGCCTTGGTCTGTCGGTTAAGGCGTCTGACTAGAAATCAGATTCTCTATGGCAGCGTAGGTTCGAAACCTACCTACTGCTAACGGCCATTGTTTTGCTTGAAATATATAATTTTTAGTTAACAGCTCAGCCCAGAAATTTTTCTCAAATATGGGAATTGATTACATAAATTTAAAAAAATATAATGGCCTTATATTTCAACGCATGGCACACCACCAGAAATAGTTCGACTTTCAAACAGATTTAGCCTTGTTCTGTCGGTTAAGGCGTCTGACTTGAAATCAGATTCTCTATGGTAGCGTAGGTTCGAAACCTACCCACTGCAAACGGCCATTGTTTTGCTTGAAATATATATTTTTTAATTAACAGCTCAGCCCAGAAATTTTTCTCAAATATGGGGATTGACTACATAAATTTAAAAATATATAATGGCCTTATATTTTAACGCATGGCACATCACCAGAAATAGTTCGACTTTCAAACAGATTTAGCCTTAGTCTGTCGGTTAAGGCGTCTGACTAGAAATTAGATTCTCTATGGCAGCGTAGGTTCGAAACCTACCTACTGCTAACGGCCATTGTTTTGCTTGAAATATATAATTTTTAGTTAACAGCTCAGCCCAGAAATTTTTCTCAAATATGGGAATTGATTACGTAAATTTAAAAAAATATAATGGCCTTATATTTCAACGCATGGCACATCACCAGAAATAGTTCGACTGTCAAACAGATTTAGCCTTGGTCTGTCGGATAAGGCGTATGACTAGAAATCAGATTCTCTATCAGCATAGGTTCGAAACCTACCTACTGCAAACGACCATTGTTTTGCTTGAAATATAATTTTTGTAATTAGCAGCTCAGCCAAGAAAATTTTGTCAATTATGGGGATTGAGTGCATAAATTTATAACAATATAATGCCCTTATATTTCAAAGCATGGCACATCACCAGAAATGGTTCTACTTTCAAACAGATTTAGCCTTGGTCTGTCCGTTAAAGCGTCTGTCTAGAAATCAGATTCCCCATGGCAGCGCAGGTTCGAAACCTACCTAATGCAAACGGCCATTGTTTTGCTTGAAATATATATTTTCTAATTAACAGCTCAGCCTAGAAATTTTTCTCAAATATGGGGATTGAATACATAAATTTATAAAAATATAATGGACTTATATTTCAACGCATAGCACATCACCAGAATTAGTTCGACTTTCAAACAGATTTAGCTTTGGTCGGTCGGTTAAGGCGTCTGACTAGAAATCAGATTCTCTATCAGCATAGGTTCGAAACCTACCTACTGCAAACGACCATTTGTTTTGCTTGAAATATAATTTTTGTTATTAGCAGTTCAGTCCAGAAAATTTTGTCAATTATGGGGATTGAGTGCATAAATTCAAAACAATATAATGCCCTTATATTTCAAATGGCACATCACCAAAAATAGTTCTACTTTCAAACAGATTTAGCCCTGGTCTGTCGGTTAAGGCGTCTGACTATAAATGAGATTCTCCATGGCAGCGTTGATTCGAAACCTACCTACTGCAAACGAAAATTTGTTTTGCTTGAAATTTAATTTTTGTAATTAGCAGCTCTGCCCAAAAAATGTGGTCAATTATGGGGATTGAGTGCATAAATTTACAACAATAAAATGCCCTTATATTTCAAATGGCACATCATCAGAAATAGTTCTACTTTCAAACAGATTTAGCCCTGGTCTGTCGGTTAAGGCATCTGACTAGAAACCAGATTCTCTATGGCAGCGTAGGTTCGAAACCCACCTACTGCAAACGGTCATTGTTTTGCTTGAAATATATAATTTTTAATTAACAGCTCAGAACAGAAATTTTTCTTAAATTAAGGATTGAGTACATAAATTTATAAAAATATAATTTACTTATATTTCAACGCATGGCACATCACCAGAAATAGTTCGACTTTCAAACAGATTTAGCCTTGTTCTGTCGGTTAAGGCGTCTGACTTGAAATCAGATTCTCTATGGTAGCGTAGGTTCGAAACCTACCCACTGCAAACCGCCATTGTTTTGCTTGAAATATATATTTTTTAATTAACAGCTCAGCCCAGAAATTTTTCTCAAATATGGGGATTGACTACATAAATTTAAAAAAATATAATGGACTTATATTGCAACGCCTGGCACATCACCAGAAATAGTTCGACTTTCAAACAGATTTAGCCTTGGTCTGTCGGTTAAGGGGTCTGACTAGAAATCAGATTCTCCATGGCAGCGTAGGTTCGAAACCTACCTACTGCAAACGACCATTTGTTTTGCTTGAAATATAATTTTTGTAATTAGCAGCTAAGCCCAGAAAATTTTGTCAATTATAGGGATTGAGTGCATACATATAAAACAATATAATGCCCTTAAATTTCAAATGGCACATCACCAGAAATAGTTCGACTTTCAAACAGATTTAGCTTTGGTCTGTCGTTTAAGGCGTCTGACTAGAAATCAGATTCTCCATGACAGCGTAGACTCGAAACCTACCTACTGCAAACGGAAATTGTTTTGCTTGAAATATATATTTTTTAATTAACAGCTCAGCCCAGAAATTTTTCTCAGATATGGGGTTTGAGTACATAAATTTATAAAAATATAATGGCCTTATATTTCAACGCATGGCACATCACCAAAAATAGTTCCACTTTCAAACAAATTTAGATTTGGTCAGTCGGTAAAGGCGTCTGACTAGAAATCAGATTCTCTATCAGCATAGGTTCCAAACCTACCTACTGCAAACGACCATTTGTTTTGTTTGAAATATAATTTTTGTAATTAGCAGCTCAGTCCAGAAAATTTTGTCAATTATGGGGATTGAGTGCATACATTTAAAACAATATAATGTCCTTATATTTCAAATGGCACATCAAAAGAAATAATTCTACTTTCAAACAGATTTAGCCCTGGTCTGTGGGTTAAGGCGTCTGACTACAAATCAGATTCTCCATGGCAGCGTAGGTATGAAATCTACATACTGCAAACAACCATTTGTTTTGCGTGAAATATAATTTTTGTAATTAGCAGCTCAGTCCAGAAAATTTTGTCAATTATGGGGATTGAGTGCATACATTTAAAACCATATAATGCTCTTATATTTCAAATGGCATATCACCAGAAATAGTTCTTCTTTCAAACAGATTTAGCCCTGGTATGTCGGTTAAGGCGTCTGACTAGAAATCAGATTCTCCATGGCAGCGTAGATTCGAAACCTACCTACTGCAAACGGAAATTGTTTTGCTTGAAATATATATTTTTTAATTAACAGCTCAGCCCAGAAATTTTTCTCAGATATGGGGATTGAGTACATAAATTTATAAAAATATAATGGCCTTACATTTCAACGCATGGCACATCACCAGAAATAGTACCACTTTCAAACAAATTTAGATTTGGTCTGTCGGTAAAGGCGTCTGACTAGAAATCAGATTCTCTATCAGCATAGGTTCCAAACCTACCTACTGCAAACGACCATTTGTTTTGCTTGAAATATAATTTTTGTAATTAGCAGCTCAGATATGGGGATTGAGTACATAAATTTATAAAAATATAATGGCCTTATATTTCAACGCATGGCACATCACCAGAAATAGTACCACTTTCAAACAAATTTAGATTTGGTCTCTCGGTAAGAGCGTCTGACTAGAAATCAGATTCTCCATATCAGCGTAGGTTCGAAACCTACCTACTGTAAACGGCCATTTGTTTTGCTTGAAATATAATTTTTATAATTAGCAGCTCAGTCCAGAAAATTTTGTCAATTATGGGGATTGAGTTCGAAACCTACCTACTGCAAACGGCCATTGTTTTGCTTGAAATATATATTTTTCAATTTACAGCTCAGCCCAAGAATTTTTTCAAATATGAAGGTTGGGTACTTAAATTTATAAAAATATAATGGCCTTATATTTCAACGCATGGCACATCACCAAAAATAGTTCCACTTTCAAACAAATTTAGATTTGGTCTGTCGGTAAAGGCGTCTGACTAGATATCAGATTCTCTATCAGCATAGGTTCCAAACCTACCTACTGCAAACGACCATTTGTTTTGCTTGAAATATAATTCTTGTAATTAGCAGCTCAGTCCAGAAAATTTTGTCAATTATGGGGATTGAGTGCATACATTTAAAACAATATAATGTCCTTATATTTCAAATAGCACATCAAAAGAAATAGTTCTACTTTCAAACAGATTTAGCCCTGGTCTGTGGGTTAAGGCGTCGGACTACAAATCAGATTCTCCATGGCAGCGTAGGTTCGAAACCTACCTGCTGCAAACGACCATTTGTTTTGCTTGAAATATAATTTTTGTAATTAGCAGCTCAGTCCAGAAAATTTTGTCAATTATGGGGATTGAGTGCATACATTTAAAACAATATAATGTCCTAATATTTCAAATGGCACATCAAAAGAAATAGTTCTACTTTCAAACAGATTTAGCCCTGGTCTGTCAATTAAGGCGCCTGACGAGAAATCAGGTTCTCCATGGCAGCGTAGGTTCGAAACCTACCTACTGCAAACGGAAATTGTTTTGCTTGAAATATAATTTTTGTAATTAGCAGCTCAGTCCAGAAAATTTTGTCAATTATGGGGATTAATTTCGAAAACTACCTACTGCAAACGGCCATTGTTTTGGTTGAAATATATATTTTTTAATTAACAGCTCAGCCCAGAAATTTTTTCAAATATCAAGATTAAGTACATAAATTTCTAAAAATATAATGGCCTTATGTTTCAACGCATGGCACATCACCAGAAATAGATTTAGCCTTGGTCTATTGGTTAATTCGGGTGACTAGACATGAGATTCTCGCTGGCAGTGTAGGTTCGAAACCTACTTACTGCAAACGGAAATTGTTTTGTTTGAAATATAATTTTTGTAATTAGCAGCTCAGTCCAGAAAATTTTGTCAATTATGGGGATTGAGTTCGAAACCTACCTACTGCAAACGGCCATTGTTTTGCTTGAAATATATATCTTTTAATTAACAGCTCAGCCCAGAAATTTTTCTCTAAAATCTGTTTAAAGTGACAAAGAAAAACCTATTATCAATTCAAGGAAGTGAATTTTTAAGTAGTTATCTGCAGTTTTAATGTAGATTTCAGTTCGCTAAGTTATGAAAATGCATGTTTTGGCTATAATCTTCCGTAAATCAAGGGCGAAAACCAATTATTTGTCCCAAAAGAAGGTGTTTTAAGTATATATCTGCATTTCTAAGGTAGATTTGGGTACAATAAGAGGCGAAAAAGCAGATTCTGACTAGGATTTTTTCGAAATCGGCAACTATTTGACTCAGAAAGGTTGCCTTACGTCGAAATCTAATACTTTATTAAGGTTTTCGTTACTAAAATGCCCAAAGACGCCGATTTTGACTAGAATTTGAAAGATATTGACATGAATATATAACTGTTTGTATCAAAAAATGATAGTTTAAACTGATATTTGCAGTTTTGATGCGGTTTTAGATGCGATATGAATCGAAGAAGCCGATTTTGACTGGAATCTGTTTAAAATGACAAAGAAAATCCTATAATCAATTCAAGGAAGTGAATTTTTAAGTAGTTATCTGCAGTTTTAATGTAGATTTCAGTTCGCTAAGTTATGAAAATTCATGTTTTGGCTATAATCTTCCGTAAATCAAGGGCGAAAACCAATTATTTGTCCCAAAAGAAGGTGTTCTGAGTATATATCTGCATTTCTAAGGTAGATTTGGGTACAATAAGAGGCGAAAAAGCAGATTCTGTCTAAGATTTTATCGAAATCGGCAACTATTTGACTCAGAATGGTTGCCTTAAGTCGAAATCTAATAGTTTATTAAGGTTTTCGTTACTAGAATGCCCAAAGACGCACATTTTGACTAGAATTTGTAAGATATTGACATGAATATATAACTGTTTGTATCAAAAAATGATAGTTTAAACTGATATTTGCAGTTTTGATGCGGTTTTAGGTACGATATGAGTCGAAGAAGCCGATTTTGACTGGAATCTGTTTAAAATGACAAAGAAAAACCTATTATCAATTCAAGGAAGTGAATTTTTAAGTAGTTATCTGCAGTTTTAATGTAGATTTCAGTTCGCTAAGTTATGAAAATGCATGTTTTGGCTATAATCTTCCGTAAATCAAGGGCGAAAACCAATTATTTGTCCCAAAAGAAGGTGTTCTGAGTATATATCTGCATTTCTAAGGTAGATTTGGGTACAATAAGAGGCGAAAAAGCAGATTCTGTCTAAGATTTTATCGAAATCGGCAACTATTTGACTCAGAATGGTTGCCTTACGTCGAAATCTAATAGTTTATTAAGGTTTTCGTTACTAAAATGCCCAAAGACGCCGATTTTGACTAGAATTTGAAAGATATTGACATGAATATATAACTGTTTGTATCAAAAAATGATAGTTTAAACTGATATTTGCAGTTTTGATGCGGTTTTAGATACGATATGAATCGAAGAAGCCGATTTTGACTGGAATCTGTTTAAAATGACAAAGAAAAACCTATTATCAATTCAAGGAAGTGAATTTTTAAGTAGTTATCTGCAGTTTTAATGTAGATTTCAGTTTGCTAAGTTATGAAAATGCATGTTTTGGCTATAATCTTCCGTAAATCAAGGGCGAAAACCAATTATTTGTCCCAAAAGAAGGTGTTCTGAGTATATATCTGCATTTCTAAGGTAGATTTGGGTACAATAAGAGGCGAAAAAGCAGATTCTGTCTAAGATTTTATCGAAATCGGCAACTATTTGACTCAGAATGGTTGCCTTACGTCGAAATCTAATAGTTTATTAAGGTTTTCGTTACTAAAATGCCCAAAGACGCCGATTTTGACTAGAATTTGAAAGATATTGACATGAATATATAACTGTTTGTATCAAAAAATGATAGTTTAAACTGATATTTGCAGTTTTGATGCGGTTTTAGATACGATATGAATCGAAGAAGCCGATTTTGACTGGAATCTGTTTAAAATGACAAAGAAAAACCTATTATCAATTCAAGGAAGTGAATTTTTAAGTAGTTATCTGCAGTTTTAATGTAGATTTCAGTTCGCTAAGTTATGAAAATGCATGTTTTGGCTATAATCTTCCGTAAATCAAGGGCCAAGACCAGTTATTTGTCCCAAAAGAAGGTGTTTTAAGTATATATCTGCATTTCTAAGGTAGATTTGGGTACAATAAGAGACGAAAAAGCAGATTCTGACTAAGATTTTATCGAAATCGGCAACTATTTGACTCAGAATGGTTGCCTTACGTCGAAATCTAATAGTTTATTAAGGTTTTCGTTACTAAAATGCCCAAAGACGCCGATTTTGACTAGAATTTGAAAGATATTGACATGAATATATAACTGTTTGTATCAAAAAATGATAGTTTAAACTGATATTTGCAGTTTTGATGCGGTTTTAGATACGATATGAAGTTTGAAAGAAATTAATAAACTATTAGATTTCGACGTAAGGCAACCATTCTGAGTCAAATAGTTGCCGATTTCGATAAAATCTTAGTCAGAATCTGCTTTTTCGCCTCTTATTGTACCCAAATCTAATTTAGAAATGCAGATATATACTTAAAACACCTTCTTTTGGGACAAATAATTGGTTTTCGCCCTTGATTTACTTAAGATTATAGCCAAAACATGCATTTTCATAACTTAGCGAACTGAAATCTACATTAAAACTGCAGATAACTACTTAAAAATTCACTTCCTTGAATTGATAATAGGTTTTTCTTTGTCATTTTAAACAGATTCCAGTCAAAATCGGCTTCTTCGACTCATATCGTACCTAAAACCGCATCAAAACTGCAAATATCAGTTTAAACTATCATTTTTTGATACAAACAGTTATATATTCATGTCAATATCTTTCAAATTCTAGTCAAAATCGGCGTCTTTGGGCATTTTAGTAACGAAAACCTTAAAAAACTATTAGATTTCGACGTAAGGCAACCATTCTGAGTCAATTAGTTGCCGATTTCGATAAAATCTTAGTCAGAATCTGCTTTTTCGTCTCTTATTGTACCCAAATCTACCTTAGAAATGTAGATATATACTTAAAACACCTTCTTTTGGGACAAATAATTGGTTTTCGCCCTTGATTTACGGAAGATTATAGCCAAAACATGCATTTTCATAACTTAGCGAACTGAAATCTACATTAGAACTGCAGATAACTACTTAAAAATTCACTTCCTTGAATTGATAATAGGTTTTTCTTTGTCATTTTAAACAGATTCCAGTCAAAATCGGCTTCTTCGATTCATATCGTATCTAAAACCGCATCAAAACTGCAAATATCAGTTTAAACTATCATTTTTTGATACAAACAGTTATATATTCATGTCAATATCTATCAAATTCTAGTCAAAATCGGCGTCTTTGGGCATTTTAGTAACGAAAACCTTAATAAACTATTAGATTTCGAAGTAAGGCAACCTTTCTGAGTCAAATAGTGGCCGATTTCGATAAAATCTTAGTCAGAATCTGCTTTTTCGCCTCTTATTGTACCCAAATCTACCTTAGAAATGCAGATATATACTTAAAACACCTTCTTTTGGGACAAATAATTGGTTTTCGCCCTTGATTTACGGAAGATTATAGCCAAAACATGCATTATCATAACTTAGCGAACTGAAATCTACATTAAAACTGCAGATAACTACTTAAAAATTCACTTCCTTGAATTGATAATAGGTTGTTCTTTGTCATTTTAAACAGATTCCAGACAATATCGGCTTCTTCGACTCATATCGTACCTAAAACCGCATCAAAACTGCAAATATCAGTTTAAACTATCATTTTTTGATACAAACAGTTATATATTCATGTCAATATCTTTCAAATTCTAGTCAAAATCGGCGTCTTTGGGCATTTTAGTAACGAAAACCTTATTAAACTATTAGATTTCGACGTAAGGCAACCATTCTGAGTCAAATAGTTGCCGATTTCGATAAAATCTTAGTCAGAATCTGCTTTTTCGT